>NW_027045443.1:631689-1263379 GCF_025399875.1 Dalotia coriaria | reverse complement strand
TCACAAAGATAACAGCGCGTCAGGGTCGCAAACGCATCGCATCCACTTACCTGCCGGCCGTGCCCGCAGATCAATCAAACTTCGAGGCATCAGGGCGCAGCCGAAGACGGAGAAGAAGAAGAAGGAGCATTAAAAGCAATGTCAACGTGATGCGTGCGAACAATGCACACAAAGCCCTCGAGCACCAGCACAATACACAACGCACTAAATTTTACTTTAATTTGTTTGCTATTTATGAGCTGTGCAGCCAGCCGGTTCAAATCTTTTTTATGGTTATGTCGAAATTTATCGTTTACTACACCATTTTCACTACGTACACACAGAGGGCACGCAATTTCAATTCGTTTTGTTTTTCTCTTTTAATTCCCCTAGTATCCATGGAAGTCATAACAGTTATTATTCCAAAAATAATCTCACGTAACACATTCGAATCGTCCGGAACAACACAAAATTTCTCATAATGGCACCCACCGATAAAGATTTATCGATTAAATCTGCAAATCAATGCGAGTGCTCACCTTCAGGACCCACAACGTCAGTACGTTTTATCAAAACACATTACCGCAAGCCCAGCACCGTCATGGTACTACCACACAGTCCCCGGACACCCAGGACCCTCATGCATCGACCCGAGACACCCATGCCGCCAACAGCGAAACCCTCGGGGAACTTTGGGGGTGTAGCCGCGTTCCTGAAACGGATACGTAACTATTTCTTTGGTCCGCCGAAACCTGCGCCAACCTGCCAGCAGCTTCTGCAATCCCTTGCGAAACCACCTACTGAATGCATGCGGCCCATACCTGTCACGGTGACGCAACCAACGCAAAATATGATTTCCAAACGCAAGTCCTCTAGATGTCTGATTATTCCTCAAACAAGACTGGGGCACGGAAGTACAAGTATCGTGATTGAGGAAGTCCCTACTCTGACCGAGGAAGAAAACGAGCAAGATAACGATGAATAATCAACAAAGATGAATAAATTTCGACATATCCAATAAAAATACCTCGTCTCACATCAATTCTTTGACAAATTGTTGCAGAATTGTGTTTGTATCCATCGTAAAACTTGCGTTTCCGTAGAAGTCATCAATGCCTCCTACCGCATTCAATTTGTCATTGCAAATTAGAAAGTCCCACCAACGACTTTCGAACGAAACCTATCCATAACCAAACGGAGTGTAACTAATGTGTGGTTTGCACCCATTCTTCCCAAACGCCATTCAAAACTGCAAAGTGTCATCGCAGTGCACTTGCATTGCAATAAATCGAAGTGGAAGAGCTAATATCCAACCACAATGTAACCTCAGGCTATTCATTGCTTGTAGAAAGTGGCTCGCCTCGAGTGCGAGTTTTCTTTCTCGGCGGCGCAGTTTTTCCCGGGCGCATTAGTAACGCTGACCGAATGTAAATACAGAAGTCAAACGGTGGCACTGCCGGACTGCTCGTATTTATAGGTAAATTGGAAGCGTTGCTAATTTTGTGGCCGGCCCGGCTGGGTATCGGCTTGTTGCTCTTTTCTTTCAAACGGTTCGCAAATGTCGAAATGCGGCCGGCGGTGATTTATGGCCGCGGCCGCGTTTTTGTGGTGCGCACTTCGATGGAAAAAATGACCGCAGTCAGCAGCTACCTTTGGCACGACTTAAGTGGAAAAACAACGTGTTCGACGCGCTTCGACGGAAATTGCGGTGGTGAGGATTATTAACAAATTAAAAACAAAGTTGCCAAACATAGAAAACAATGTATTTAGGTGTAGTATAAGCGCAAGGAAAAGATGCTTGGCATATTCATAACTTTTGGGTGGCGCGAATCGAGAGAGAATGGTCTTAATAAGACAACAAAAGAACGCAGGCAGTGAATGTGAAATGCACGAGCGATTATCGAAGAATCCGAAGACAAAACACTTTATCATACTTAACATTCTTTTTCCGCGGTTGGCTCAGATGGCGAGCCAGCGAGCGCGGAGGAAGCAAATGAGTTAGTGAGCTGTCAATCAGCGCGCGCTCGATTTCCCAGGGGCGCCGCGAGCGCTCCAGAACCCACGAGCCCGACGATAATTTGCCTATTTGGACGTCCGTTTAACATGATTTACTCTCGCGCGCGCGATCAGCGAAGAAGGGTAGAAATTCCACGCTCCCGCGCCCGCGTGTGATTTACAATCGCGGGGCGAATTCAAACAATTACGTCTCGAAATCGTCAGAAGCATCAATCATCGAAACTCCTGCATTCGTCCGCCGGAGCAATTTCGGGACAATTAGCCGCGTTGTTCCCCGTTCGTGTGCGTTATGATGCGCCCCGGACGAAATTGGGGTACCACTCGTCGGCGAAATTACATTTAATTGTCTGCGGCGATCGAGAGATAGACACATAAATTCGCCCGAATACGTTTTCAGCTTCGAATGCACTTTTGATTGCACATAATCGTTGCGGATAATTGTTTCGCGGCGCACTGGCTGGGAAATATGTTTGATTTACACCTGTCAAACGTCGGGCGCAGTGCACACGAAGGCGCATTTGATTGATTGAAAAGTGCAGATCGAAGGCTTCTTTGCGCCTTCGCTACGCATCCGCAGTGTTTTTCTTCGGGCTTTTAATTGCTTTAATCGCTTCCATTCAAAGAAACACAACGAGCTGAGCGCCCGTAATAAATCCTCGAATGATGCTGTAATTGCCGGTTTTGATTTGTGCTCGGCTTCATTCAGAAATGGCGATTTCACACCAACTTGTTCAAAACCTCAAGTGATGTTTATTTCCAAGCGGAAGCGATTCAGACGCTGCTTCAACATCTCGCAAACAAAGGATGAGAAGAAAAACAAAAACAAACAAAATCATTTTTAACTTAAAAACAAATTCTTTTAATCAAGTCTATCTACAAATTTACAGAAAATCCCCAAAAATAATTCGTTTAACATCGTTTTGCGGTTCACTCAATACAAATTCGTGGATATATCTTTGACATTAAAAGGTAACTAAATTATGTTTTCAGTCTTCAACCATAAACTTTAAAGTAATATACTTGTAACTAAATTTTAAATATACAAAAAAAAAAATAATAAAGAAAACTTAAAAATAAACAACCATAACGCAGCAATGCTAATTCTCTCTCATTGTGTGTAGTGTTTTGGATTTCGTGTTGATTTTTGAGGTAATCATTAATTCTTTGGTTACACATAATACCTATTCGTGTGCCTGCCGAGCGCGATTACATTTCGCATGGCAACTTCAAGCAATAATCGTCGATTATAAACTAAGCACGATTGCGTTACATAAATAAAAATTACATTTTTTTTATAAAGACATTGTTCCTCTGGAAATTACTTTCTTCTCCTCAAGAAAAAAAATCAACGCCGAGATTTACTTGAAGTTGTAAGTGCGCAGAAATGAATCGCTCCAGCCAATTCGACTCTACTAAAACTGTTTATCGCTTCATGATGTCCTCGATGCTGAAGCCCAGCGGCTTCTTCTTCTGCTGCACGGAGCTGGTGGTCTCCGGCATGGTGGTGATCTCCTGCTCGTCGTCGTGATCATCTACATTGATCTCCTCCTGATCATCGGCGTCATCGACCTCACGCTCTGTTTTCCGGGTGCTGAGGTCAAGCCCAAAGCGGGTGGAATCCGCGGTTTGCAGGAGATCGGGTGTCTCCTTCGCGGCATGCACGAGCACCTCGTGTGTTTTGAGATCGCCATAGGAGGAGAACATCTGCGCGCATGCGGTGCACTCCCATGTGCGCTCGCTGTGTGTGAGCATGTGTGTCTTCAGGTTGGAGCGCTGATTGAAGGACCGCGAGCAGACTGGGCATTTATGCGGAGATTCCTCCATGTGGAGGATCTTGTGCACCGCAAGGGTGCGCGACTGGCAGAAACCCTTGCCGCATTCGGTGCACTTGAAGGGCTTTTCCTTGCTGTGGATGTACCTGCAAACAAACAAATATTTCATTAGCCCCAAAGTAAATTGACGGTTTGACGCCTGACATTGATTTTGGTGTTGGTTGTGTAAACGTGTGAGTGTAAATATTGAACAATGAATGTGAAAGTGACGATTGTGTGATGAAGCATGCATTAAACTTCCTTTGTGACTATTGTATCCATCATGCATTAAACTTTCAAGTATACCAAACCAAAGCAAACATTGCAACAGTGTGTAGGAATGCGTGTAGAAGTATTTTAAAATGATATGTACCTATGGTCTCTCAAATGGTCCTGCCGCCGGAATGCCTTGCCGCAAATGTCGCAGGAGTATGGTCGCTCATCAGTGTGGGTGCGCTCGTGGATGAGCAAATTGTAACTCTTCGTGAACTGCCGGTTGCAGTACTTGCAGATGAACTGCTTCTTGGGGCGCGCGCTGCCGCCAGTCATTTTGAGGGGTGCAGGTGGGCGGCCCGGGGTGCGCACGTCGGCGGCATGATGATGATGGTGGTGGTGCTGTTGTTGCTGCTGCTGCTGCAGGCGCGCATGATACAGCGCTGCGTTGCGCAGCCATTGGTTCATGAAGAGCGCATTGTACGGGGACATCGATCCGAAGCCGGCGTATTCCTGCGCGTGGGGCGGCGCGTATGGATGGTAATGCTGCGGGTGGTGCGGTTGCTGCACGGGGTGCGCGGCGTGGTGGTAGAAGGCGGCCGGTGCCGCAGGAGGCGGACTATAAGTGGGCGTGTGCGGGGGCGTCAGCAGGGGGGATGTGCTATCCGCTTCCTGCTTAATTTCGCCTGCGGGTGGCGCCATTAGCGGCTGTACAAATCTGTACACTGCAAAAATAATTTACGCACGTTAAAGAAGAACAATTTAAACTAACGCAGAATAAAAATATAAAAATGTAAGCATCTAGAAAAACGGTAAACATTGTTGATATTGAAACAGTTGCAAGTGCGCATCTCGCGGATTCAAATCGAAGGATATCAACGAAATAAAAACAAAAACGGCAACAAAATCGAAATCAATTTTTACCTTGTTGTTTCGACTGCGGAGACTCGTTCCCGATAGCGGAATCATTCACATTGACGTTCATCTCGAAATCTTTGCTCTTGTACTCGTTGTATTCTTTAAAATCTCCGTACTCGATGGACATGGTACACCAGGGGTTCACTACTCTTGATGATCACTGATGATTTGCGCAAGCGATAGAAAAAAAGTTTGTATCAGCGCTATCTCTGAGGCTGTTTGCAACCGATCGGTGCGAACGTCCGACGGTAACTGATTTCGTCGTCAGGCGTGCGGCGAGAGGTCTAGTCCGTGCAACGGATCCGCCGCACGGGCTGCCAGAGTAGCTGGTAGGCTGGTAGGTAGGCGCGCGCGCGATTCACGGGTGGGGGCAGCTGAACGCAGCAGAAGAGTAGCCGCGACCCCGGGCTGCCGCACGGTAAACCCCGTCACCCGTGCGCGCCGCCGTACGCCGCCAAGCGCAGGTACGTCCCGATTGGCCAACGCGTACCAACGCGAGCGAACGGAGGCGCAAGCCGCGCGATATCCGCTACCCGCGACGTGCCGACAATGTGCTGCGATACGCTTTTCATCCCCTTCGTTTTTTTAAACCTCGACGCCGCACCACCCCTTTCGTTCTTCGCTTGCGGCATTGAGTCGTGATTGCAGCCCGATCCAATGCGATTACGGCAAATTAGATTCAAAACGACAAAGCATCCTTCATTTCACCAACTTGCTGGTATTGTATGTAACTAAATGAACAAAAACGAAGCAAAATTCGTTCACGTTGCTCAGCCCCTGGATGAGAAGATCTTTTCGTTAAATTTACGATGTTTGCTTCGTTTATCGAACGATCGGTCCCGCACGGTTTGTGACTAATTGGAAAATTGGAAGTCATCGCCGTCGATCGTAATACGCACGTCCGCAGCGCTCACTTCTGGCCTATTTCCGTGCGCCGAACGATGTTTGCACACTTTATTGGACATCATCGCAGGGAATCGTTGATCCGGCGAGCTGATAGACACGGCCCGGCTGCGCGCTGACAGTAAACAATAAAACCTTACTACTTAATTAATTTTTCCCCAACAGGGCGCACAACTAGTGCCCAAACACGGGTCATTCATCATGATGTTGTTACTGCAGTGCACCGCTACGCCGATAATATGAAACAACGCATTGTTTGAACGCAGTGACGAATTCTGATGACGAATGTGTTCCGAAGGCACGCGCGGGCCAGATGAAACGCGCACCGCGGCGGCTTTCAACGCGGATTATTTTACACATCCGGAGAAAATATGAAGTAATTCCCGAGCAATTTGATGTGTTTGCGCTGTGCGGCGAGGAGGAGAGCAATTTGTCGATGCACGGCGCGCATGTTGTTGAAGCTGAGAGACAAAGGACAGGTGTGGCGAGGGCTTCTTGTTCTTCTTCTTCATGAATAATGCAGGCGTTATCGATACACGCCGCGTGCGCGCGCCCGAAAATCCAAAAACATGCAAGGTGCAAACCGATGTGCCAGCGCACGTCTTCCACAAACCCATAGACACATTTCGCTCGCGGATATCTATCTCGGCCAGGTTGTTGTTTTGGGTGCCTTTCTTCGATTTCGCTGCCAGTTTGAAATTTGGCTCGTGCTCCCTGGCTGCGTCGCCATCGGCTCGGTTTTGTTTTATGGGCGCAAGGGCGCGACGAGCAGCGTGATTATCTCCTACGCACTCGGCACCTGTATGCCCTTCAGGTGAACACTCTTCGTTTCGTTTCCAGCCGACTGCTTGAATGTTGCATGTTGCAATTACATGTAGGCGGCCTGCGTACGTTTGCTTTGCTCATAAAAATTCGAAAAAATACCGAAAGACTCGTAAAGCAGCCAACGGCACCCTGCCCAACAGTTAGTTACCTCTTTACAGCCCTTTTTTTATGTCGATGATTTCGTGATTTTCTTGATTTTCCAAAATTCACCAGCGCCTTTTTACAGTTTACCGATTTTTATGTGCGCATTTTTATGCGATGTAAAGGCTACTTACGCCCGTAAGGGTGCACAAGGGTTGTCGTGCGTTTTATTGCATTTTTAGTATACGGACGTATTGAGTTTAAGGGTTGCCGCGGCGCGCTGGATCAACGCTTTTATTACGTTGCATAAAACGTACACTTTTTAGCGTTTCCGTTAAGGTAAGCGCAAAAAACTTTAAAAAAAAAACAGTTTTCATGTAGAAATTCATGCATAAAATACCTACCGAAAAACGAAGAAACAGAAGCATGGGTAACGGTGCCATAAGTGCACACATAAATTAGACGCAGAAAAACAGAAAAGGCGTCACCAGCCATCGATTTAATTCGAACCAAATGTGTGCCAGTTTTCAACATCACTGGCGTAATCTTTAAAGCTTTAATTGTAAGCCATTATATTGCTACCTAAATCTCGCAATAAACTTGTGAAAAAGCCGCGACACATTACCGAGCAATTATATCAGCGTTTCGGGAAAAATGCACACACGAATTTACGATGAGTAGGTAGGTGAGCACGGATCTTGCCGACAAACATGTCACACCGCTAATAACGCGCCCGCGCGACTCATAAAGATAAAAACAATAATAACGCGTTTTAATAAAACCGACAATAAACTCGTCATCCGCATCATCCGTGTCACTCTGGTGTCGCGATTGTGCGGAAAACGATGCGCCCAATTTGCTCCACTTCGGAGGGATTCGATTCCCAAGGTCTTCGGTCGCGTGCATTCGACATTTGGACACACAACAAAAGTCGTCCTTGTGCCTTATGCCGTCGACGAACAATTTGCTACGAGCAGTCGTATAACTATATAATAATAACTATAACTGAGTATAAACATGTAAACATGTAAATGGTGAAAGGAAAGCATGAAAGAGGCAATGAAAGCGCTTCTTCGGCAAGAAAAGTAAGAGTAATAAAAATAAAAGTCGAGCCTAAACCTTGCGCGTGCATAATTGTGGGCCAAGGACGGCGGCCCTACGCCAACGCTGGGCAGGCACACGACCGAATTGCTGCGCATTGTCCCTACTGTATCGCAGAAACTAAGCGTACGGAGAGTTGAGAAAATCGCCGGGAAAAGAATTGCGCTGACGTCGTGATCGCGCGGCGTGGTGTTTTGATCGCGTTTGTCGCATTGCCGATATTGTCGCAAGCGATCAACATCAAACGCGCCGCCCGTTATCAGCCATCATCGGAGTGGCAGGGTGCGTCTAAAGTAGCCGGCGCGATAAGCGCCGACTACAAAAGCGGTGCGCGATGGCAGCGCGGCGAGGAATTGTCACGGCCGGCCTTATTTGCATGCGCGTTAAATAAATAAAGTTGTACAAACAGAAATCATAAATACTGGTTATTATGTTTGTGCAGGTTTGGCGTTGACGGCGCGGAACGCGGAACGCCTGCCCGATCGACGAATTATGCGCTCCCGCACATTGGGAATGCGTCCGCCTCGTGCGAAATTCGGAAAAAAACACGCATCCCATGAACCGTTAAAACATCTCCAAAGTGCTGATAACGCGTGAAAAGCACGTTTGTGTGCAGCAACTGCAGCAGCGATGAAAAAGGCTAGCCATGTGGCGCGCTGCTTTTGCTTTCTCCATGCGTTTTCTGGCTGTCGAACTGAAACCACACACACACTTGAAACTTATCACATCGTTAGCGCCAACGCTGCATATCTGGTGCGCGCTTTATCGTGATCTTTAATAATCGCGTATTAACGCTTTTAACATTTTTCAAGTAGTTCTCGCCACTTTTTAACCCGCTGCGCGGCGAAGATACGCAGACAGACAGTTAAATTTTCATCGGGCACTTGAGACTCGGGCCCGATTTCATGTGAAACCCATTTCTCTACATTTCTAGTGCGCACGATGGATGGAGGAAAAAAAAATGCCCAGAGTGCTCTTCGAGCCTCGGGTGGATTGTAACTTATAACTTGAAATCTGTGGAAATGTTTTTCGAATATTGTTCGTTTTTCAGAACCGGCGTGCGTTAAAATAGCAAACGTGTAAACAAATTAAGGCAGTGAATGCCGTTCGATCATATTGTTGATGTTGTCAACAATTTGACGCACAAAACTCGGGCCGGAATTGTATACGAAGAGTCGGGGTACCATGCTCGGGCATAATGCACCGTAACGAATGCGCCCTCGGAGACTTACATTTTATGGCCCTGAACCAAATAGCTGGCACGCTAGAACGAGAACGAAATTGAACTGTTTGACTCGACTGACCTTCCTTACGAATGGTTAAGACAATTTCTTTATCACTGATATATTTTAACTTAAGTTAGAGAAACATTTGAGAAAGTTTTGAATTGTATGGAGAATAGGAAATTGTAAGAACAATGAGGATGTGCGCATCCGAAAGGCGATTTGCGGGAAATTCAGAATTCTCGTGTTAAGCTGCGCAGCGAGTTTAATCCGGCGCAGTGAAAACGGTAGCTGCTGGATTAAATCGACAGGTTGTACAATTGCATAGGAACAAGCAGACAATGTGATTCGTGTGAATTAACAGCCACCAGCGGGTATTTCCGTCAACCTGCTTAGAATTTCCACGCCTAAGAATGTTCAACACAGGCGCGTGTATTGTGTGCACGAAACGAATTCGAGATTTAGCTTTGATTCTTCACACTTCACGTTCGACGCCTGTCATGGTGTGCTGCCATGTCACCACTACTGTCAATAAACAATGTACGTTATTGGGTCTGAAACGAAAACACATGAAACACCACGAAATCGTTTTGTTTGTTTTCGTGATGCTGGGCTGAATTTTTGTTGAAAGGAGCAGAAAATCAATACGTCGCCGGCGGTCGGCAGCCATTTTCCGCGCGCGCGACGGCCGCCTCCCGGCTGGCGCGATGATACGATGCAAATTGAATTTCGCGTTCGCATTCGCCGGGCGGAGATCAAAGCCGGCGCAAACATGACTTTTTAACGCGCACACGCCGTGATTTGCATGCAATCGCTGTGGCGGCTCAAAGCAACCGTAACGATGTTAAGCGAGTTAATTGTAATCGCTCGCAAAGGGTGCCCGTGCATGAAACGCAATCGTGCCACTCTTAAGAGGGTAGATGCGAGGGTAGATTAGCCTTGGCGCATCATCACGTGCGTTCCGACCGTTTTCGAAACGTGACAGATTGCGATGCAAATTGCTTCGGATCGTTTTCGCATAGTTGGCGTTTTCGCGCGGGCGCAAGTGCGTCGACCGGAAACAGCTAATGAGATGTAAAAATTTACGTATCCTGGTATTCGGCTCATTAGTACGCGCCGAATTGCGCCTGACAACTTGTTGCCAACGACGCCTTTTTTCCCCTGCCATTTGGCGTGTCTCCAAATTAGGGTAGTTTTCAACGCTTAAATCTGGTTCGCATTTAGTGTGAATTTTATTGCGATTTCAGAGCGATCTTTCGGGTATTCGGTAGGCGAATTACGTTAACAAGATTAACCGGCCGACAAGCACGCCGACAATGCTTCGAAAATTGGATTAGTGCTAATATTAGTAAACAGACATGCAATAAAATGCAAATGGCCGCGCGGATAATCCGCATTAGAAGTTTATTACACCCTTTCAGGTCAGCCGCCGCAATTAAAATCAAGGCGTCCGCGCACCCCTCTCAGCACTAATGGCGCGCGGCTTAGACTTCTGGTTAACGCGATTAGCGCGGATTTGCGCCGTTTTACGACGCGCGGCACTTTCATTTGCGAATTGGATTAGGGCGTAGTTTCACTAGTTTTGATGTTTTTAGAGCACATCGGCTTCCAGGGAGGTTGTAAAGCAATCGAGCGTATTGTGTGCGGGCAAAAGCCCGAAAGTCGAAGCCGTAAAGCCAGCGCTGCATAAAATTAGGTCAGAACTTGTGTCAATTTTGGCAAATATCGGTCATAGCGTTGCTGAAACCCAGAAATGTGAGCCGCACGCCCCAGCGGCATTCTGGGTTTTATTTGACTACCGGCGGAGCGAAAACTTCCAGCGCTGCACTTTCTTTGCGCACGCAATAAAAATTCATAAAACTCAATAAACGCTGCGCTTTCGGACGAGCACGACAAACGGCGGCACTTTCAGTAGTTTTATTGCCAGTTCATTACGTTTTATTTCGATTTGAATGCTTCAATACACGGCGCAAGAAGCTGAATGAAGCAAGTCGTGTGCCTGGGGAAATTCATTTCGTGCAAAAATCCTTAAATCTTCGCGGCCATGATGCGTGTTGCGCGAATCGATAGCGACGACCGCCTCCGCGCCACCCTCGTAGCCGCCGCCAATGAAAACATAAAGAAGTTATCAACACGACATTCGTCGAAAAGAAAGTGCAGATATCGTGAAAGATTTGCATTTATTAGATTTGATGCGCGATGTGATCGAAAACGTTCACAATTCACAACAAAGGAGAAACAAACGACTTGTTGACTTGTTGGCGCTGAGTGCAGATAGCCGATAGCGTTTTATCCCGTTGGCACGACATTTGCGGGCAAATAAAAAATGCGTACAAATTTGATTTATGGCACTGCCGGTCGTATTTGCATTGCGCCGTAATTGAACACGGGCGGGCATATGGCGCGACAAATATTGCCAATTAAGTATGTCGCATCGCCCGCACCGAAAATTATATCATCGAGCGTGCGGATTGTGATTGCTGCGCAAACAGCCGCGATCCGTATCGCCGCCAAGCCCCCGAACCTCACCGCACCCCTACGCGCCACTATTTGCATACGGCGAGAGTAGTATTGACACAGCGGAGAAGAGTCAATAGCGCCGAATTGGCTTTTATCGTCACACGCCGCGCACGCCGATATAAACATATCGAGTGCTCATAATTACCACACATCGGCAGCAGCCGGGGATTAGCGATCGACAATCGAAATTACAACTTGCAACACCACCAGGCACAGGCAGGCGCATTTTTACCGGGCGAGATTTTGAGAATTTACCGCACATGCGAAGCCTTTGTTTGCAAATGTTTGCATATTTTAAAAGCGGCGATAAGTGGATTAGCACCGGACACACAAAAAGTTAAACCTTTTTTGGTCGAAAAGGACCGTTGGGGCTCTGGGCGGAGAAACATGTCACAATATTGTCATCTCGTGAGGCCGGGGCCCACCGTGACGGAGATTTGCGAATCTGCAAATCAAGCGCATCGCTCAAGGCAGGCAAATCGCTAAATCTATTGTAGGAAATTTAGCAAAAGCCTATCAATGCGTTTGCCCAGAATTCCCCACGTCGACTTTCGGCCGAAATTAAATCAACACCGAACTCCGTGTGTCGTGTGTTGACTCGAGAATGAAGATTGTGCTGTTTGTGCAGTTCATAGGTTTTAATTAAGTTGGGGCCGATATAGAGCATAATAAGCACCGTGCGCAATAAACATCAACGAACAGTAAACAAATTTATGATTTTACGACGGCCCGCACGAGATGCACGTGCGGTGGTGGCGCGCGGGGGTGAATGTGCATGCTCTACAATCGTCCAAATATAGGTCGGTTCTTCGTCCGGCAGCCGAGCTGAACGAACGCGCAATAAATTCATAAATATTATGTTGTTGTGTTGTTACGCCGCCCGCTCTCGACGCTGCTTCTGACGAAGCACAAACCAATAAAACGCAATAGTGTAATCCCGAAAGTCATTCGAATTCGAACAGGCCCGAACTACTTCAGAGTGGTTGTGCGTGCGCTCGCCTTCGCAGAGTCACAAATCACATTAATTACAATAACTTTTAGCATCGGCGCGCCGAGGGCATAAACATAAATAGTGTGTAACTGGTCGAAAACTCACACTCGTCAGCGAGCGTGCTTTGTGTTGCTGCGAAGGCTTTTTCTATGGCATTATTTTTTTGCTTACGACATTTTATTGCTTACGAGGAAACAAGGCATGATACACTTATGAATCTTGTGAATACAAACAGGCGAGCACAAAAGCAGCACACAAAACAGCCTAATCCCATTCAAATCGTGAACATTAAAGAGTTTCAGGAAGTTTTTGGTTCAGTTTTACGACGTCCACCATTGAAAACGACGTTTATTACTGTTTTAAGATTCACATTTCATCCTTTCCTAATAAAAAATATTTTATTCTCGTTTGAAACATGTTGCGCACTCTAGTGAACAACCTTCAGATATAATCTCAACTAAATGGAACGAAATCTGACATGCAGCGCCATCTGGGCGCAGAACTGTGTACTATAATTCCTGCTAGCGCACAGGTATGCACGTCGCGACGCCACACTCCCACCAGCTACACGCAGTCTGACTGGCAGTCTTCACTGTCAAGCGGGCAGTCCGACCGGCAAGTCATAAAGATCAGTGGCAATAACTGACGTTTGTGTTTAACCTTAAAGTACACGTGACTTTTTCAAATATTCAAAATATTTTCCCCGAATTTTCAGAAGTAACCTGCGCTAAAAATGGTTAACGTCACCGAAGACAAAGTTCAACGCATTGGAGCTGTTCTCTGCGACCCCGAGAGGCCTTTAAAAGAGCGTTTTCGGGCGCTTTTCACCTTGAAAAACATCGGAGGACCGGTCGCTATCAAATGCATAGAGAAAGCCTTCCTAGATTCATCTGCACTTCTCAAGCATGAAGTGGCTTACTGTCTGGGACAAATGCAGGACCCTGTCGCAAATAAAATTCTGGTAACCGTACTCCGCGACAAGCAACAGGAAGCAATTGTCAGGCATGAAGCAGGCAAGTTTAACCCATGGTAAAATTCAAATATAAAATGTTACAATATTTATTCTACAGCTGAAGCATTAGGAGCAATTGCATCTGAAGAATCAACTGAAATCCTACAAGAGTACAGTCAAGATCCCACTATTGAAGTGAAAGAAACATGTGAACTGGCTCTGGAAAGACTTGCCTTCCTGCAAGATGAGAAAAACCCTAAAATTGAACAGAATCCTTATGGTTCTGTTGATCCAGCACCACCACTACCAACAGCAGCTGTTGAAGATTTACACAGGACTCTGTTGGATCCAAATGTTTCACTCTTTCAGAGGTACAGGGCCATGTTCACACTAAGAAACATGCACACCAAAGAAAGTGTGTTAGCTCTGTGTGATGGTCTTAAACATGGCAGTGCCTTGTTCAAGCATGAGGTGGCTTTTGTCCTGGGCCAATTGCAGGATGTAGCAAGTGTGCCTGCACTCAAGGAGTGTCTCTGTGATACCAGTGAGAATGAGATGGTGAGGCATGAGTGTGCTGAGGCACTGGGCGCCATTGCAACTGGAGAATGTTATCAGGTATTGTATGAGTATCTCACAGATGAGAAGAGAGTGGTGAAGGAGAGTTGTGAGATTGCACTGGACATGTGTGAATATGAGAATTCACCTGAGTTTCAATATGCAAACACATTACTCTTGCAGGAGGCTTAAAATGTTTTTTAATACTTTGATTTATGTTCATTAAAAATGATGTTACAAGAATAAAATGCTCATGTGATCTATTTCTATCTAAACATTTAACTTCCTTTTATATTTGCGTATTTAAAATTGGAATGGAGTGGAATTGCTTTGATATATAACAAATATGCGAAGTTTACTCATTTTGTTTTATTTATTGCGGTGTTTTCATATTCATTCCAACTTTATGGCTTTTGTATATATGTAATAATAACAGTTTCTTCTGGATTTAATCGTTTGTTGTTGTATTCATCTGCTTTATCAGTTTTTGGAAAACAAGTAGTTAAATGTTTACAGTAAGATCATTTGCGTAGTTCCTTAAACTTGACACTCGACAGTGACTGAAACGCTGGTAGCCTTCAACGGAAAAATCGAATATGGGCAAATAAATGAGTTCATATATTTTGTTTACATCGTTATCTTTGAATAATATCGTATAACTGCGGTTGCTTATTCAACTTTATGGACCATTTATGAAATGCGTTTGCTTGTTTGCTCACAAAAGTAATAAGCTAGTCGGTAGCCTGATCGTCTAGATTATTTTAAAGCAGCTATGATATCGAGGAAGCAAATGCGATCGATGTAATCAATTAAATAAACATGCAATTAGTGTGTTGTTCGCCGCTGAATTATTGTGCTTCATTAGCGTCCAATGCATCCAATTACAAAAATTGGCTGGTCTAGCATTTCGTTTCATATTACGCAGACATATTGTGTATACAAAGTGTTAATAATATTAATGTGCACGATTAGAATGTGGTTTGATAAATAAAGCGCGCGCAAAGCGATAACACTTTAAACAATGCACAACATGCTTTCCACGATCGAGAAATTCTTTTTGTTATCGATGAATTGACGCCGTTGCTAATTTCATGTTGAGTAACATATTGAGCAACATTTTTTGGTGATTAATATGATATTTTATGCTATGCGGATACGACACGTGCCATTTAAACAGATTGTATAGCTCGCGTGTGAGCAACAAAACGAATTGCGTGCGCTCATCATGAGATCGCATCAGAGATCGTGGTGAACGAGAGGATTGCCCATACGGTCGAGGCCAGCCTCACTGGTCGGCAATCCTGTGTCCCCACACGCGGTCTGCTCACGAAATTCCGAATATAACAATTCTTTCGGAGTATTCCGTGTGTCGTGTGTGTGCGGCTCGCAATTGTGCCTATAGCGCGCGCGGCACAAAAAACCCATTTGTACAGCAAAACAAATGCACAATATTGGCAAACATTAAGGAAACGCGCGTCGATCGGAGCATACCGTGCAGTGCAAGGTAGTGCATTGCATTGCATAGTGCCAAGCGCCGCGAATTTCGCGGGGTCCATTCATCCGCTAGCAACTGATCAGCCGAGACGACGCCGAAATGGATCGAGATGAGCAGTGATCATCGCCAGCGCAGTGAGCATTGTCACCCCGTAGCGAAGGGGCTTTGTCATCGGCAAGACGAGGGAAAGCAGGTAAAAATATTACGCCATTAGGGCACCTCGTCAATCCGGCGGGTACCAGCCTTGGATTCCTATGTGCGTGCGTGTCATTAGATAAGGCACGATGTTGTTTTCATTGTCGATCGCATTTAATTACGATAATTTCGGCAGAATTTAGTTGTTATCGAAAAACATTATCGTCGTGCATAATGCATGAAAAGTCGTTATTTGTAAAGCGTGCATTTCAAATACTAATTATAATAGTTTATTGTAAATTCGCAATTTGCAAATCGTTATTCATGCAACGTCAAACAAAACCCAAAGTCAAGGAGAACATGTAATTTTGTTCAAACTGTAATTTACTAACGAGGATTTTGAACTTTGAAGCTCTTGAACTTTGGACGCATTTAAAAATACCTGGGTAACTCCATCATCCGATTGCCAAAAAGTTACGCAATGATTTTATCAGGTTTACGAACTCAAGCTGTTTTTTTGGGCAACTTGGCAGAGGACGCCATCATTCTTCATTTGCATATAGCACGAGAGAAAAATTCTAGCGTGTTTTTTGTAGTTGTTGATGTAATAATTACATACGACTTAGTTGAGCTATTCTTACGCCAATAAAATGTGGTGCCAAATCAACATTGATCATTGCATTCGTAAAAATTGGGCCAATTGCCACGAGAGCAAACTGGTAACAAGCTCTATAAACACAATCAAAGTTTGTTGAACACAAACACGAGCGCAGCGCGGCAGACGCGCTTCAATTGAGACTAATTAGCGGCGCTTGTGTTTCAGATAAATTTCAATTTGCAGCAGGAGCTTAACAGCTAAGCCTTTTACAACGCAAAGATGAGCCTGCTTGCTGATAAGCACCGCCGGAACCCGACGCCGACCATCGTGGCACTGCAGGTGCCCACGAACGGCGATACCGCGCGAGTGTACGTTTTCGACAACGACGAGAAGAATCCGCAGGACCATATGGCCATGGCCCGGCGAAAAGACCTCTTTCATTGTCTATGCAGTGAGTAGTACGCGGGAGAAACACCAGGGTACAGCATTACTACATTACCACAACGTGTGTTTTTCCGCCAGGCATGTTCGCGACGTTCTCGTTTGGAATCATGTTGGGATGGCCCGCGTCTACGTATCCAAATCTATTGGACCCCATCTACACGACCTATCCGTTTGACCCACAAGGAAACTTCACCATTCCCAGCAATCCGGACGCGCCACTTCCGCAGCCATTTCTGGTCACATTCGTGCAGAGTCCTTTGATTGCTGGTCTGCTCATGGTAGGCGTCATCGTGGCCACACCGTTCTCCTCGCACCCATATACCATCTATTCCATCAAACACGGTTTGCTCATTACACTGCTGGCGATGGTCCTGGGATGGTTCGTCATGTGGCAGGCCTCAAACATCTTCCATCTCATGATCAGCAGGTTTATCATCGGTCTGGCGAATGGTTATGCAGTTGGGCAGATCAAAGTTTACATTCAACATTCCTCGCTTGCGCCCAGATCGAAAAGCCTGATGAGCAAAATGCTCAATATTATGATGCTCGCAGGTGTCACGTGCGCGTACGTTATGGGTATCTGGTTAGACTTCGAAGGGTTCTCCATTGGCGCATTGGTGATAACAACCGCCTTCTATATCCTGACTTATTTCTTGCCATTAGGTGACTTGGGTGATAGTAAAATACAATTTATTGAACGTGTGCCCGAACGAGTTGAACCGGGCGGGTACCGTGTGGGCGACGGTATTCTAACACTCTTCAGAACTCCGCATCTGAAGCGGTCTACATGGTTGTTGGTTATCGTCACATTCATTCAACAGTTTTCGGGAGCTCCCGCCACGATTGTTTACTCGCAGGTGCTCCTGCTAAACATGGGGCTACCCCCACCTTCCGTTCCCTATTGTGCGGTAATATATCTCCTCTGTTACATACTCGCATATGTATTGGGTCTATTCTATTTCTGCACGTTGTCATATACGAAGAAGCGTGCCTTGCTTCTATTTTCGATGGTGACCAGTATTTTGGCATTGGTACTTATAATAATGATACTCCATTTGGACCTTCGTCAGACACACGTATACATTCCACTGGTGGGCATGTGCTTGTTCATATTCTTCTATGGTATTGGCCTTGGTAGTATTCCACCAAGTTTCGTCGAACACCTGTTCGACCCGCAATGGAGAAATTGCGCTGGAGAGTTACAATTGTTGTGCTTCTCTCTATTCGCCATCATTATAACCAAGCTCCTGCAGGTCTTCATCGGGGAATTTCCTTTGGAGTACGCGTTCGTCCTATATACATGCGTTGCCACCGCAGGGATACCATTTGTCCTGCTATGCCTTCCCAAAAAGCCCCCACATTGAACAAATTCATCATTGGTACTTAGAAAATCCGCCATTACAGGAAACCGAGATCTTTACCCAGTGCACCCACTCAAATGCAACAAGTGCAAAGAGTCTCGCATACATATTTATGACCAGTATTACAACCCAGCGATATTAATTCTAGTGTGTGATTGATTGTATCATAATAAACTAATTGCAATATTGATCAGCTAGCGTTAATTACTAATTCGATCAGGTACCAGCCGCGTACGGCATGTGCGATCGTGGCTATCCGTCCGCGGCGGTAATTGGAAGATTGCGTGCGACTCCTGCGCGCGACCAGAATGAGAAACTCCTAATCGCTCCTAATGGAATTAGGTAAATGCTGAGTGACAACTAGCGATGGTTACAATGAAGGCTATTATTATTGCTGCGTCGCCGAGACGGGCGCCGCTCGGGCGCTAGAAGAAGAGAGGCGTCCGCGCTCGCGGCACGAATGCATTAAGCGTCGGCGGTGCGTCGCTCGTCGCTCCTTATCTATTCCTCTTCCCTTTGACCACTCGACCTACGGGAGGGGGCCGATCGTCGAAAAATACAAAACCCGCGCACCGACCGCCAGCTAGCATATTTGAGTCGTGACGAGCCGGTCGCACACATCCAAAGAAGGTTTTTCAATTTCCAACCACCAACGAAGTGTCCCATATATCATGGCTGACCATACTTGCAAACTGGGTCGTGCCCCCGAGGAGACTCCATTCGGCGACGATGAGGTAAGCCGTGTTTATCTTGCTCTTGTTTTCGCCGACTTTTTATCGTTGATTGACACTTGACCTGCGCTTCTGGATAGCAAATCGTGCGTCAAGCGGCAGTTAAGCGCGTCTTGTTTTTGTTGTTTTTTTTTTTGACGCGCGCACCGAAGAATATTTCGGGAATGTATTGATAGCGGCGTGGGCTACTGTACAATGATCACGTCCGCACTGCTGATAATAAGCGGTGAAGTGCGATAAACTAATATATACTCAGATAAAATATTATGTAATATTTGTGTATCTATTTCAATAACGGTTGGTAATTTATTTGATTGTGTGACTCAAATGACTGCTTTTGCTTTCTTTTGAGTGCCACTTGTTGGGCGATCATTAAACAAACACAACTCGCATAAATCTTGTTGTTCAATGAATATTATTATTTCTTTGAATGCGGCGACTTGACCATGACCGGCCACTTGCAAACTACAATTAATCTAAACGTAGCAACATGTTTGTTATTACTTCCAGAATTCCGATTGCACATTAGAGCAGTTCTGACATGGTAACAAATGAGTATATAAATACATATGTATAGAAATTGCGCACCATTGTGTGAGAAACATCACAAAAGCATTTCGGCGTGTCTTGATTATGAGTGCATAAAATTTAATTTTAGAATTTTATTGCGTGCAACGTGACGCAATCGACGCGATTTTTCGTTGAATTTGTTTGTGTTGGCTGACAGTGTAATTGATTTTAACAGCCGACACTGGGATTAACTCCGGAGGAGAAGAAGCTCATCGGCGGCTCATGGGAACTGGTCAAGCAGGATCTGGCAGGCAACGGAGTGGTCGTTCTCCTAACGTAAGACCCACAATTATCATTTTTTTTTGGCCTTTCTAATGATGCATGTGGTCTATTTAAATCAATTTCTATGTTCACTGAACTGTCGATTTTGAATTCCAGTTTCTTCCGTGATTACCCGGATAACTTGCAATACTTTCCGTTCGCTGACAAGTCCGTTGATCAATTGGCACAGGAGCCGGTCCTGAAGTCGCACGCGATTCGTGTCATGCGTGATCTTACCTACTGCATTGACAATATTCAGAAACCGGAAACCGTAATGCATGCTCTCAGGCAGAATGCTCTCAACCATCGCAAGCGCAACATCCACAGCAGTTCGTACGATGTAAGTTAAGCATACCAAGTGTTGGTATGTGGTACCTTATTGGTTTGTGTTTGCAGGAATTGCGCGAGTCCATTCTGAAGGCCCTTGGGAACCAACTTGGCGCGGAAATCTTCACTGACACCGCGCGCGCCACCTGGGACAAGGCTCTGCGTACCATCTTCGCCGCCATTGTGGGCATCATGAACGACGGCAAGTGCTACTGCCCGAAGTAAACGACACAATACTCAGCACACCAGCAAGCAGCTCGTAGATTTAGTCAAACTTATATGAATATCCAGCTGCCTCTGCTTTACGTTTCTACATTGTTTTCACTATGCACCTTAATTTACACATTATAAAAATAATAATAATAAAAAAACATAGTATTTTTGACGTTTGACTTGACAGCATAAAAATCCAAGCGTTTCATTTTCTGCTCGGCACGAGTAAATTCGAAATTAGTGTGTGTGTGTGCAGAGGAGTGTTATCAAATGGGTAACACAGCAGGAAAGAAGGCCACGTTCGGCCTGACTCCACAGGAGAAGAAAATCATTCGCGAGACTTGGAAAATCGTCAAAAAAGATCTCGGCCGAAATGGGCTGGTTGTATTCGTGATGTATAACCTAATTATAATGAAATTCTATTCCATTTGTAAATATTACCATCAATATCCCATAGATTCTTCCGGGACTACCCTCACAATTTGAAATACTTCCCTTTTAACATCGAGAATCTCGATGATTTGGAACGCGAGCCCTTGGTGAAGCTGCACGCATTGCGCGTGATGCGTGAGTTGAACTACTGTGTGGAAAACATGGATAAACCCGAGAGTCTTCTCTACGCCCTGCGACAGAATGCTCTGAACCACCGGAAGCGCGCAATCCATCGCGCTGCTTACGACGTATTACCATTCCCTTACTAACCTTATCAATCGATACATATTGCTTATCATTATCTACAGGAGCTGCGCTTATCTATGCTCAAAGCCCTGGGCCACCAGTTGGGTACCCAGAAGTTCAAGCCGGAAGCAGATATGGCCTGGGACAAAGCACTGCGCGTCCTCTTTCAGGTCATCACCGATATCAACGACGAGAAGAAGTGCATCTGCCCGCCGCCGTCGCGTGCCCAACACGCTCCTACTGACCCGAATGCTGCTGGTACCTCAAAGAAGTCCAAGTAAAGCCACCAAAAGAAACAGGAGATTTTTGATTTAATTTTTTCCGACTATGTACAATAAATCAATTGCGTAATTTTCGTGTGAGGTGTTAGTGTGATTTGATGGCGGCCATCCAGACTTTGACGTATTTGGAATCATTGGAGAAAGTGTCACCATATCGGTATTTGCGGCCGGGGACATGTCCCCCGTAATGGGGCGGCAGCCCTATGTTACTGAGAAAGATCTGCTGAGGTTGATTGGAAATCGGGGCCGGGTGTTTTGCGCGAGCGTTTGGTGACCACGCGTTGGAGAGACGGCCCCGGTAGCCGGCGAGGAAATGATTCTGTCTAGCGTTGGTAGGTCTGATGTCCACTTTCCCGATGCTCGAGAAGTATAGGTTTGCATGCTGATTGTATGCTGTAAAGGTACGAAATTATAAAATGGCGGACCTAGGGGTAGGTATGAAGTGTCTTACTGTAGAGGTGGGCGCTACAATAGGTAATTTCCAACCCGCGAGGCATTTTTGATATAAAGGAATTAAAAAAGTGTTCAAAAATATTTAATATGTTAAAAATTTAACTGTATTCGTTTGACAACTTTAAAAATATTGAATTAACTGACGGTAACTGCGCTGTATATTTGGTTGCCTAGCATCAATCTCTCTATAGGAATTCTTGAATTTGTTTTTGCTGGTATTCTACTCTGTTTACAGATGAATCTACTGAATATGTATATAATTCCAATATGAAAGATAGAAAGGAATTATGAACAAATCGTTGATCGTTATTACCATTTATGATTCTTAAGATGTATGTTTTGGTGGTAAGAATGAGTCTTTATTAAAGCCCTTAATACTAAAATACAAATTCGTTGCGAATGAAGGTACCATTGAAAGATTTCGGTCCATTGTATGAAAAATTGATTTCGCACGAGCGCGGGTTGGAGGCTGGGCCCGACGCAACACACAGTATTCAGTTTTTATCTCCGCACGGTCGGGTCCGGCAGTAGTAGGTAGCTGAGAGGCTGCAGGTGCCACCTGAGTAGACAAAGCGCGGCGGATCGCTGCGCGAGAGAGCCGACCACAACTGGTTTAAGTTAAGCGCGTCGACGCGGTACGCGCGGCGGGGCTTAAACGCGTCGCGGTTGAACCGCGCACTACCTGTTGTTCTCAGTCCGATGCAAGCACGACTTAAGCGCGCACGTACGCCGACGCACATCGCTCCCGCACACCAGCAGTCAGTCAGTCCGAAATTAAAACAAACAAAGCGCGCCCGCCGAGTCCAATGGGACCGGCCGTTGAACGCGGCGCGCACCCTAGTTGACCGCGCGAGTGCCCGACCACCAGCATCCGCGAGTGATGTGATTCTCCGACTGGTGCCTCCGTGGATTATCAACGCAATCATCATCCGAACCCCCGACTGAGGTAAGTTAAGTCACTTGCGCTGCCGCGCTGCGCGCACGGCTAAGCTGGATCGGCGATGGGTCGTAAACGCTTGCGACATTCGGTGGCGTCCCTTATCTGCGGGCGCCTTACGCAATTCGGGGCAATTTAAGTCTTATCGAATTATGTGCTGCCGGAGCGCACCGTGTGCGATGTTGCCACGCGTGTGGCGAACGCGCGCCGCGGTTCTTTCTTTCTTCGGCGGAGTGCTCCGCGTCTTCTTGTTGCTCTCGCGTTCTCTTCGCCGTACCGCGGCAGCCATTTTGTTACTATTCTAGCTACTTCCACGGAGGCAGGTAGAGAGGTCATTTGCATTTTGCATATTTTAAGCTACCACTTTTCGTGTGCGCTTTGTGTTCCGTCTGCTGGCTTCTACGCGTAATTTGCATTTCACTACAGAATCACCGCAGAATCATGCAAGAGCCAAATACACCTGCAAACGTAAACGAGTAAACAAAACAGTTTTTTTTTCGTTCCTTCATGCATGAACAAGTTAAGTCACTCACAGCCAGTCAAGAGCAAGCCACACGAACACAGGAGCGCATAGCGAACGCGCGACGGGTGCTTTTTTACGGTTGATCGTTTTTTTTTTGTCTTCTGTTGTATAATATGTGTATCAGCATATATTATAATGACCGTCTTCGGGTGCACGGCACGCCGTGGAAGGAAGACACCGATAGAGAAAAAGCGCTGAGCAGCAGCGCGCGAAACAGGTTTCTCGGTTTCGATCCCGAACCGGATTCTTTAATTAGATCTACTTTAACGACGACTACTACTACCAGCACGTAATTAAAATTATTCTCGTGTTATAAAATGTTTCTCGCTCCGGTCGCGAGCGCGGCCGAGGAGAGTCAACGCGCGAGCGAATCCGGCAGGATCGAAGAAGGCTGAAAACGGGTTTGCCGTGTTTGCTCGCGCGTGTTGACTCTGGCTCGCCGAGCAAACGGACGCGGTGAGGCTGTGTGTAGCTGTACGATGGACGTTTTCTAGGTGGACACCACGCCGGCCACCGCGAAAGGGAAGATGAGCCACCATCGTGAGTCCAGTGCGTTCGTGCCGGTAGTGCCGACGCGCAACATGCACCCGATGCTCTTCCCCGGCGAGCTGCACGCGCATGCCTTGAGGCCGAGCGCCGCCGGCGGCGCACCAGAATCTCCTTCGGCGACGAAACCCGCCAAGGCGGTGCCCGCCTCCGCTGAGATCATGGCGATGATGGCAGACAAACGTAAGGAGCTGGCGTTCCGGGAGGCGCTGATGTTACCAGCCGGCGCACAGCCGCACCCAGGGTACCCTGGCTTCCTTCCCGGCGGTAATTTTGCTTTTCCTGGTAATGCCGCCGGATTCATCGGTCCCCCGAATGTGGGCATGCATGCACACCTCGACCGGCGACTACTACGTGCTCCTGGGAGAGCATCCCGTCCTAAGAAGCAATTCATCTGCAAATTCTGCAATCGCCAGTTTACCAAAAGCTACAATCTGTTGATCCATGAACGTACGCACACCGACGAGCGGCCGTATTCCTGTGACATCTGCGGCAAGGCATTCCGGCGACAGGATCACCTTCGAGACCATAGGTAAGTCACCAAAGAATCAAACAATAAAAAAATTATTATTTCAACCTCGTAATCATCGCTCATATTGCTCGCAAATATAGACATAGCGTTTGCTTTAGTCATTAGTGCGCGCACATTCGAAGAATACCAAAGCGGGCCGGGATTTTCCATTCCACATCGGATTCTTTCTGCATTCAGAACTCTCTTTGTATGTTATTTACAAAGTTTCGGTACGCGCGCTACGTGATACAGATTTCGTTTATTGATACTACTCACTTCTCGCTAAATTACGGTTACGCTTCGAAACGTTTTTCTATTGTGACGCCCACACCTCAATTCGGGGCCTCGCGGTTCGCTTTAATATTTGCTCGAAAACCGCAGAATAATTACATAACGCGCTGCTTTCTATGAATCTGTGGCTCCGTCCACCGTCAAATTCGGTGATCCAGAGCTCCAAATCGAATCAATGTGCGCGCCGCGATCGTTTCGTTGCGGTTTTGGAAAGTTCATTGCTTTATATAACATTCACTTCACGCAGCGGACGCTCGGACTTTTTAATTTATTGTGTGCGTTTGCCGAAATCTATTGCAATGCGGCTCATGTCTTCAATACTCCGACATGGTGCTTATTTTATTGCTGAGCTTACCTCAGCCACTCGGATTGCTTGCCTGCTTTACGACCTGCATTAGTTCTCGAACGACTTAAAAACCTGTCCGGCTGCAATCTTCGCGCGGCTCATATCGAGATCACTCCTCGCGAGGCTTTATTAATTAATCCACATGCTCAACGCGGTGTGTGCCGTCTCGCAGCCGAGATTCGAAGCTAATCCCAGGTCGGGCGGCGCGCTGCCAGCAGGAATTTAAAGAAGTCGAGAATTTCGAGCGACGAGGAGACGCACGTGCAGCCGCGCGCGCGGTCTCTCTTCTCGTCGTCTCTTCGCGCGGCCGTCTCTCGAGGCATGAAACTAATTTTAAGCTTTAATTCGAACACCGAGCGGCGCAGGAGACGCCGCGACCGGTCGCCGCTCGCAGTACGAGTAAAATATGTGAGGATGGAGATGAAGGATGAAGATTATAAATCTAGATTTACAATCTTGTTTTATAATCTTCCACCATGCGATGCATTAATAGGAGTACCTGTGACGAGCGTCATGGTCCACGGTCATAACCGTAGGTACCACAGGGTACCTTGTGTGCGAATGCATTCCGCGTAATTATTTTTTATTATGGAACCCGTGTTGTTATAATTTCAGTCGTTTGCCATTTCTACGCATTGTTTTCTTCTTTGTTGCGTTTACGTCAACACCCTGTAGGTGTAGTGCAGAGCTTTACATCTATTCCGAGTTAGAATATTAATGTCAGTCGCAGCAAGAAGTAGAAGTAGAAGCAAACGCGCGCCGCCGAGAAGTAAAAAGTAATGAAATAAGTTCACGGTCCAACAGTTGTTCGGTATCGAACCTGGCACAGGTTCTACGCGGAGAGCTCGGAACGTCACCGATGTGTTCATGCTGGCTGCACGCTAGCGTTCGGTTCAGTAACTCTTCTCCGGCTAGTATTGCGCACGTCTAGCTTAGCATCGCGTCTTCGTCCAGCGCTAAACCAGTTCTGCGCCGTCTTCATCGTTCTCGACGGCGATGCACTTGCTTCTTCAGCTGGCCGTGGCCCAGCCGTATTGCGTCTGGCAGAAATGATTCCAACTTTGGCGGAAAACATCGCGAGCTCCTTCCGGTGCACCTGCAATTCGGCAATTATTGCCCCCCAATATTCTCGCACTACCTGTCTTGCGAGGCCTTTGTTCGCAGGTCGCAGAGACAAGTAGCCGAGGCGCAAGTGGAGTAGCTCGATGGATACGTGTAAAACACGTCTCGACTTCCGGTTCGGCGTTCTGCTTTGTTACGCGCGTCGCCGAGAAATTATGGTAGCGTATCGCGATTAAGCACAACAATGAAAACACGGCGTAAATTAGCTTGTAGTTGGTTCCCAGCGTGGTGTTTTTGCATTTCGAGCACATTTCGAAATCGAAAATTCGAGCGTCATTAGCGCGCCGCTTCGATTTTTTATTCCTTCCTCCGATAGCAGCAATGGTTTTTTATCCCCGGCTTTCCTCGAGAGCGCTGCCAGCGCTCCGAACTCGTATACCTTGAGTAATAATAAACGTGTTCGGTTAATTAACTCCGCTTCGTACTTACATAGTAGTAGAAGAAGCATGAGAAGCGGTCGGCGTTGATGAAGAAGAAGAAGACGAAGAAGAAGACCAAGGCGAATACCGCGCGCGCCATGGCCGCAGTCGCGGAACCAGTTTTTTCGTCCTTCTTCATCTCGTGCACGGGACGAAAACGGCGGATCGCCGCTGCCCGCGCCGCGCGTTCGAATCTCGGCATCGAAACGCTGACGGGCTTCCAGTCGTTTTGCTCTCGTTTCGTAACTTCTGGTGTGGTCGTTGGACCAACTGCGCTCCGCCGCAGCGCGACGGAGAAACTCCGATCGTATCTGCGCCCGAATGCGCTCGCATGCGTGCACGTGTGAGCGTGTGTTGGTGCTCCGGTTTAATACGCCGAGGAATGCAGTCGCTCCGTCTCTTGGTTTCTTTCCTAGCGCGATATTAACATACAGGGATCATAATAAGTATCACTTTGTTCACGTCACATGGCATGACGGGGCTTGAAACATGAGTGGATTGGAAGAGGGCGACGACTCATATCGTTGATTTCCCATTTCAGATATATCCATAGTAAAGAAAAGCCATTCAAATGTACGGAATGCGGCAAGGGTTTCTGCCAGTCCCGCACCCTTGCCGTGCACAAAATCCTGCACATGGAGGAGTCGCCGCACAAGTGCCCAGTCTGCTCGCGGTCCTTCAATCAGCGCTCCAATCTGAAGACGCATTTACTCACTCACACGGACCACAAACCGTACGAGTGCAATTCCTGCGGGAAGGTCTTCCGACGCAATTGCGACCTGCGAAGACATGCGCTCACGCACGCTGTGGGAGATGTCCCTGCCGATGGCCTCGGTGATGGTTACATCCCCAATGATGGTGAGGCACTTTCGCCCGCTGACGATGCGGAGCACAGCGATCATCGCGAGCGCACCCAGTGCCATGAACCGAGTTCATCGAACAGTCCGTACACAATGCGTCCGGGTCGTGATCGCATGGAGCAACGACGCAGTGCATTTGAAGAAGATGACGACGAGGATGAACTTGATGAGGAAGAAGACACCGAAATAGATCCCGGCCAGGAGGAGGTAAGTCTCGCGCTGGTAAAGGATGAAGAGCGTGTGGAAAAGATACCACCATCTGTGAAAGAAGAAATACGTAAGGAACCCCAGCTGCAGATCCGACGTGATCTGCTCGCACCCAAGATGCCAGGCATGCCCGCAACTGGCAGTTTCCTAGGACCATTCCGAAAGCGTCCTCTGGATGACCTGCCACGCCTACCATCAAATCTATCCAAATACGACACGTTATCTTCGCACCAATCGCATTCCCATGCACATTCCTTGGTCTTGCCCAGTAGTCCCACCGTCCTGAAGGCACCGGACGTCTTCCCGTCCACATCTACAATGGTGGGCCTGGGTACACCACCTTTTGCACCCATGCTTGGTGGTGGGCCAACGCAAGGTGTACTGAATCTCGCCGGCAGTAGCAAGAACTCCGTCTATAAGGAACAAAGTGTCGCCAATGACCTTAGCATGAAGAAAGAAGAACGGCCGAATGCGCCACCACCGACATTGATACAACCGCCACCGCCACAGCCGCCGCCACAGCAGCAGCCGCCCAAAAAGACTGGTTTCACCATCGCCGACATCATGGGTCGATAGTGGGACATCTTCACTCACATCAATCGTACTAAATTAAGTTTTAAATGAGTTTCAAACAAGCATAGCGCAAATGGCTGTAAATAATGCTCAATCGAATATCGTCAGACAATTCCGTGCCACGCGGACCGACCGTCGCCAGGTTTAGCACTTGTTATAAATTAATTCCTAAATATTAACGCGTAATTATTTAATAAGAGAGGAAAGAGGGACCACAACTCGCAATTTTAAATGTATATATTTATTCTATTTAGCGAATAGGAAGACACGCACTTCTGACGTCAGCTGATGCGAAGATGTACACGTACAACGAAAAAAATGTATTATTATTGTTTAATTATTGTATTTATGTTTAAGTTTCGCTAGATTTATTATTTTATTAGCAGTTACTCTCGGAAAATGAAGGAGTTTACGTTTAGGATCTCATCATTTTTACAAAATGCAATCTTTCGATTTTGCGGCGCACTTTTTACATTATTTAAGTATTAAAAATTATATCTATGCTAAGAAAATTTTATATTGTATGCTACCGTAAGCGATGAAATTGTAAGTGTTTTTTATAAATGAGTTTTTTGCTATATATTATATTATTTATATAATATAATTTACATACAATAAATTTTATCGGAATGATTATGATGGAAACTCGGAGATCAGAAGAAGTAGAACTGTAGGCGCTTAGGTTTTGATTGCTTTATTGTTAAACTATTTGTAAAGAGTATACATTAGTCGACCTCGAGCCTGTCCTCAAACACAGTAACATCATGATCCATTTTAATTTGAATGGCGCATAAACTCATCTGCTTCGTTTCTGGCGGAATGAACCAGCCGAAGAATCCGCACGCCACCGCCACGAAAAAGAACACCAGTGGTGGTATGGCGTAGTGCAGGAAGAGCTGCGTATAGAAGCTTGTGACTGGGAAAACCGCCTTTGCCAGAAAGTAGAAGAACAAGCAGAATGACACGGAGGGCGCTCGAATTGAATACGGCATCAACTCGCTCATGTACACAATTGGGATAAAGTCCCAGCCCAGATAGAAGAAGAAGACGAGGAGTTGGCGCATGATGGTGACAGTGGAGTCACGGTAAGCATAACCATCACAGTACATCGCAAAAATCACCAGATAGAATAAGGCAACACCAATTGATGAGATCAACAGCAGGACTTTACGTCCGTACCTGTCGATTACAAATAGATTGATGATGAACGCCACCAGGACAATGACGATCTGTATGAAGAACACGCCGGTTTTTTCGCCGTCTGCGAAGAAGTAGAGGTTGATGCCCAAGTGGCAGGATATGAACAGTCCCTGCGACAGGAGCAGCATACCCAAGATGGTGACGGTGCGATGTAGGAAGTCTACATTCAGATCGGTCATGTGCAACGCGAATGAAAGGCAGTTCAACTCGTCGCGTGGATATGCGGATACCTCCAGACTAATTTCACGAATTTCACTGCCCCACTGATCCGCGTGATGACATCGATGCAGGGTGTACATGGCATCGTAGAAGTGGTCCCTTGCAAAGTCATAGTAGGCTGTCTCCGGAGCGAACCAGAACTTCATGATGAAGAACACCACTCCGAATAGAATGTCAATGATAAGCAAAGGCGTAAATGTGTAGGAATTGGGGGCGGCGATGATTCCAATTGCAATTAAACATCCCAACGCGGCCAGGATAACACCACGATGGCGCCGGTAAGACAACTCTGCGATGTAGATGGGTACCACTTGGTAATATGCTCCCACGGATATACCAGCAAGGACACGGAAGATGCATGTCACCAAGAGATTACTAGTAATAAGGCGAATGATCACAGCCAGGTAGAGGAACCAGAAGAAGGCCCACAGACAAACATGCCGCCCTTTTCGGTCCATGACGATCGAAGCGATGATGGCGCCCAACATGGCACCAATATGCAGGAAGGGTACCGAGAGGAGGTTGGAGTCATTCTTCAACATGTATGCGTGCTCCCATCCAAGGAGGGTACCAACAGTAAAACCAGGAAACATCACTGGAACAAATCAGGAAATATTTAGAAGCAGGATATTTAGGAGCTACCACCATCTTGGTACCTGTCGCCACGGATGCATAAAAGTACGAAGTCTGCCCACGTCTGTTTTTGCGCCTTCCGCAAAGTATCGTCCATTTTCGTTTTCGCTTCCTTGTTTTTTTCTTAGGAGTCTCAGGAGGTGGCTGTTCCTCATTTTCAGATTCCGCCATTTTCTTCACGTCCACACATTACACTACTATGCAATGTAGAATATTTTCGTTATTAAAATGTCATGTATCATTGTCATTGTCAACAGTTTGTGTTTGTGACAGACTGCATCGCATTGTTACAGATTGCGTTAGTCACCCTCGCAGGTGATACGGTGCAGCACGTGTGCTTCGAGGCGAGCGACTGTGGCTACACACGAAGTTCAATGCAAAACTCATAACTAACGTCAATTAAAGTGTTGTTTATTGTTAGTGTAGTTGATTAAAAAGGTGACGGCCATGTTAAGTAAGGCATAAAAGTGCAATTTGCATAAATACGGCGTAAACATGGAATGCCACGGCGTGGAATTTCGAAAATGTCGCTGTTTACCGAAGCCGCAATCGCCATTGTTTTAATTGCGAGAAAATGCGCAACAAACAAACAAATTTATTACGCGCGATTAATGACTGCGCCGCACAGTGCGACGATACGGTTCTATTTGTGTATAATTACGTGATCGCATTATCTCGAAAAACAAAAACGCGTGTTTACAAACAAAGCGAGTGACAAATGCTGTCAGGAAAGAGGAAAGGGAAGCGAAACAAACAAGTCGTTAATCCGATGCCGCGCAGGTGAGCCGCTGATAACGAGCGATGACTAACAATTACAATTTAATAAAGTATTAAAATTAAAATTACAAAAATCGTTTGTAGTCCAAGACAGAAAACAGAAGAGTCTAAATATTAGACACGATTTGCATGATTACAGACAGCGTGTTCAAAATTTCATTGTCGTGATGTGTTCGTTGTTGTTGGAGCGTTGTCGAAGCGGTTCACATGTCCATCTGGAATTGCGCGTCGTCGTCCTCGTGCGTGGACGAGACAGACGCCAGAGGACTCCTCGCCGGACGCTGCTTCTTGGCGGTGACTGGGTGCTGCTTGTAGGACTTGCCGCCGGAGTTGGGCGATGGCGGTGATCCACGCAGCAATCCTTCGGGAATGTCAAACTTGGTAGGAGACGTCTTTGAGATCGGCGACTGGCTCAGTTTCAGGAGGAAAGCCCGCTCGTAGACGATACGCGAACCTGCAAAAACCAAGCGCGGCGTAAATTAAATTGCGTCGCATGGCGCGGAGAGCCGGGCGCGATCGCGTCATCGCGCGTATCGTAAACATGCTCAAGGACGCGCCGTGCGCTGCCTCCACGTTTCCAGCCGACCAAAACATTGCGCGCATGTTGCGAAGGCGCCAGGATCAACTCTCAACTCACCTCCGGGCGTGGTGGAGTAGAGGGTGCCGCCCGGCGTCGAGCTGTAGTCGGCGGGCATGTCGCCTGGGTCGGTGATGACCACGCGCTTTGTGGGGATGATACGGTTCTCCGTTACCTGGCGTGCCATTGGGGAGGCTGACATGTTGTTGCTGGTAGGCTGGTAGCTGTTGAATTGTCAAGGGTTCGGGCTACTGGTTCGGCGTGGCCGCGCGCTTTTTGGAGCTCGAAGCTTGGAAAAATACTGTGTGTCGGCAGTGACCTCGTTCTCGCGCTGGTTGGAGCGAGCTAATAATACGCGCGCGGTCGCGGTGCTCGTCGTGGATGGCGAACGTTGACTGCGGCGCACGCGGCAGGCGACACGCGCAGCCGATTCGGTTTCTGCTGGCCTGCCGCGTCTCGCCTGCACGCCGCTGCGTAGTTCCTATCGTTCCTAGTTCACACTTCTATTATTACGTCGCACCTCGTGGCTCATTCTCGCGTATTGTACGATACCTGTACCTGTCGGCAACACTGATAAAATTCCACACCATCATTTTTATTCGAAAGTCTTTATTGTTCACTCAATATATAAATTTCTCTAACATTGAATTTTGTACACTCGCGTTCCTTGATTTGCCGAAAAAGGGAACCGAAACATTTTTCCAAACAGGCTGAGGCCATTTCCTGGAGTGAACAAGACGAGGGTACCTTACTCTTCCCGCGAAAACATGTACGCCGCAAAGTCGGCCACGCGGGTAGCATACCCGTACTCGTTATCGTACCAAGCTACCAACTTGACGAACTGTTTGCTCATAGGAATACCCGCCTTGGCATCAAAGATGCAACTGCGGGTGTCACCAACAAAATCACTGCTCACTAGGTCCTCCTCGGTGTAGCCCAGGATTCCGCTCAAGTAGCCTTCGGCAGCTTGCTTTACCTTGCATTTAATGAGGTCGTAAGGCGCTTCTTTTCCTAGCTTCAAGGTGAGGTCCACAACGGACACGTCGGCGGTGGGTACCCGGAACGCCATACCTGTTAGCTTGCCCTGCAGATCAGGCAGTACTTTGCCTATAGCCTTAGCGGCGCCTGTAGACGCGGGGATGATGTTTTGCAGAGCGCCACGTCCACTCCTCCAGGATTTTCCGCCGGGACCATCGAGGACCTTTTGCGTGGCGGTCGATGCATGGATGGTAGTCATCAGACCCTCCTCGATGCAGAACTCGCTATGGATCACCTTCACCAATGGAGCGAGGCAGTTGGTCGTACACGATGCCATCGACACCACCTGCATATCGCTGCTATATTGGTCATGGTTGACACCCATCACGAACATGGGGGCGTCCTTGGAAGGGGCCGTGATGAGGACGTGTTTGGCTCCCCCATCAAGGTGTAGTGCGGCTTTGTCGCAGGTGGTGAAGATGCCCGTTGCTTCAATAACTAAATCAGCCCCGGTTTTCTTCCAGCAAATCTTCTTGGGGTCCTTTTCGTTGAACGTGTCTATTTTGACCCCTGTCAAAAAAATACGTTAGGGGTAAACATCTGGTAGGATTGTGGTGTTCATTGGGTACCATCAACTAGGAGGCAGCTCCCCATCGTGGTGACATCACCACAATATGTCCCATGCGTGGAGTCGTACTTGAAGAGGTACGCCATCTGCTCAACACTGACGAACGGATCATTCACTGCAACAACCTGCGGGTGGGGGCATTGTGAAGCGCCTTTCTGTTAAAACAGGCGGGTATTGATTGCGTTACCCCTTTTTTATGGCCACTATAGGGAATATCAACGTACCTGTAGGCCTTTGAGCAGGCAGGCCTTCAGAGCCAATCTGCCGATTCGACCGAAACCGTTAATACCAATTTTGGACATTTTCACAAATTTACTTGATTTGAAATTTAACAGACGCGAATGTATTACGTTAATCAAAGCAATAAACGGTTCAAAATGGGTTTAATTTCGAAATAAATGCGTGCCAATTTGCAGGAACCCTGCGAATTTTGCGTGCGCGATACTTGAAATGAAATCGTTTAATTTATCGAGACTCCAATATTGTTTTTATCCATGGGTGTCCTGATTTAAGCGAAGTAAGTTCCGGAAGTTTTAAAAATTGAAAGTTTTCTTGTGGTTGGATTTCTGTCACACAGATGTCCTTAGTGTGCGCGATGCGATTGCCGCCAACGGCCAGAACGCGCATCGTCAGGCGACGCGCGACCATAATCGATGGCCTCATAGTGCTCATTCATAGTGTTTCCACAACCTCACATTTTTATTCTCTACAATCGCTATTTTTAGCTCTATTTCTAAGTTTTATTGTCATTGTGTTCGATCGCAGCATTACTAAAGGTAAAAATAAAGGTAAAGAATAAGAAAATAACACCAGCATTGCTGTCCAAGTGAAAGTAATCATCATCAGGCAGACAAAAGCTTCTAACCACGAATCTTCTACAAATGGTGATTGCTTAGGTCGTAGTTGTTTGTCGAAAGACATTCGTTTGTAAATCTGTGAGCTAAATTGTAAAATTTGTCTTCATCATCGTGGTTGGTAAGACATCGCTTGTGAAAAAAAAATGGCGCCAAACGCGCCAAAGTCAATCAAAACCCCAGGAAAAAAAAACCTGGGGGAGTAAGTACGCCAGTGGTCCATTGGTGTCCACTGCTGCTATGCTATATAAATAGCTGATTCATTGTAATGCATGAAATAAAATAAAAATAACTGTATGACAACTAATGCAACGTGAATATAATTTTACTGCATGTTTTTGTTCATAAAAATAGAGGCCAGGAAACAGGAAGTCTATTATTAAATGCATGATTTGAATACATAGTAAATTGATTTGAAGCGATGATGAAGACATTTTAAACTAAATTTGATCAGTTTGTAACATTTTTGCCATCAAAAGAAAAAGGCATTTGTGTACTATCCATATCACCCATATTCCTATCTTGTTTATTTCTGAATTATGCTTCAGTAAGGTAAGGACAATGCACTATTGAGATAAATTATCAGTCATAGTCAAATTTTATCGAATTATTAAGAGCTAGACTTTTCTTGGTGTAAGGAAACTAGAAAACTTCTTTTTCAATGTTTCTTGACGTCGTTTGGAGCATGATGCGCGTTAATTTTGATGGTACCATCTTTATGGGAGGGTGATGTCATATTGTGGTGGCAGCGCCATCTAGTAATATACTTTACAACTAGAAATTTCCAGCGCGCTCTGTTGCTGGTAGGCTTTTGCTAGAATTATTGATTATTTAACGTTGGAAGTATTTGCACTGTCCATGCGTAAAGTTCATTCAACTTTACTATAATTATTATAAATGACAAGCGTATTTGCTCAAGAACAGAGCCGCTATGCGTGAAGTACGCTGATTTTCTTAATATTTAACGCGTTCTGCGAGCGTTGATGCGCTTATGAATGAAGGTACTGCTGGTGGGGATGGATAATTGATAAGCGCTTGTAATGGCGTCGCTGGTTGCCTACGTTGCGCGTCCACAAACTCGCGCGTTGCACTTGTCGCGAGTGGTGAGGTTCTTGGTCCCGACCTTGACGGCGCAATGTGGCCGCGGGCGAGCGCGGTCAGTCGCGCAAGAGCCATCGACTTAAGTAACCGTCGCGCACGCACCGCAAGTTGTACCGAGGATGAGCCGCCAGTAGTGCGCCGCATCGTGCACCTCAGCCATCACCAAAGCGATACGATACCAAAAAGAAGAAGCTCGAAGACGGCGACCAGCATGCGACGTAAGTCCTTAGCAGTCCTTAGTAATCTGACTTAAGTCATGTAGCGGCCGGCCGCGTGACGCGCGCGCGGCGATGACCTCGGCCCGGTACGGCTCGCCGTGAGCGCGATGCAAATGCGGTGGAAAGGAAACAATCAATTCGTGCGACACATACACGCGTACGAATGATAACCCGCATGAATAACACATTCGGCGATAACTTTTAACGAATTCGTCAATTTATTGGCCGCAGGCAGGCGCGCATAATGAGCGCGACGCCATGCCGCACGGTACGTTCGCGCATTCGATTGTTTCTCGAAGCGCACAACATTTCGTGCGCTAAATTAATTTCAATTACCTCCGAACAGCACCCGCATCCGGCCGTTATTGTGCACCAGCGGCGGCGGGCGAGCGCGCGCGCGGTCCATCTCATTTCGCTAACTTTTTTCAAACTTTCGACTTGCCGCCGGCCGGATGCATTCGTACTGTCGCACTTAGCGGATTTACTAAGTAAACACATTTTAATACACTTATTGGGGCGTATTTTAATTTCTACATGAATGCTAAGCAATATTCCGATAACATTAACGAATTCGGCATCGATACGCGCGCGTGTGCCGGCACTGCTGGTGAGTAAAGTTCATTTGGTGCTTTTCGAACAGATATGATAGCAGTCGAAAATGCGCATCGCTGGTAGCCACATCATCGACACGCGTTCGGCTACCGCCACCTTAGTCAAGATGTTGATCCCGCTGTGGCTGCACTCGATGACGGCGGCGTTCGTCATCGGCCTGCGCACCTCGCTCGCCGCCGAAGTCTTCCCCCTTGGCGCGACACACCTCTACCACCTGCACTCGACCACACTACTGAATGAGTTGTGTGTGGCCGGGGGCGGTTGTGGGCAGGATGTGGGATTCCGGGTAACAAGCGAGGTGCGGGTGACGGCGCTATGGACCGATGGTCCCGATGCCAAACTTCTGCGCGTGCATGCCGCCGGATGGCGGCTGCATGTGCGGGGGCAGCGCGCCGACGACTTCAGCGAACAACCCAGTCGCCTGGCGGATATCGCCTCAAGGCCCTTCTACGTGCTGTGGCGTGCCGGACGCGTTGACAAGGTGCTCCTGCCGAAAGCGGACACTGATGTTGATGCCAGGGCACTGAAGAAGGGGATCACCTCCATGCTGCAGTTTCAATTGAGCACGCAGGAGATCCATGAGGTGGACGTAAGTGGGAACTGTCACGCCAGTTATTTAGTCACAGGTCCCGCGCATAGTATCATCACCAAAGACAAACATTGTGAAGCGGCGCAGAAACGCCAGGAAGGCATGCTCTCTTCCGGAGTGGATTCCACTCAACGAACGGTGTTGACCCTTGCACCAGAAAAGAGCGATTTTGTGAAAATCGCCTCGATTGAGATGAAGGAGACGCATGTGTTGTCCCTACCGGCATACAACGCGGTTGGGGCACACGTGGACGTCAAACAGGTCCTTACCCTTTCCAGTTTAGAAGAGAGCAAGGTACCTAATATCGAAGCTACCACAATGGAGGCGGCTGAACAAGCGCTCCTGCAAACCGAGGACCTCACCATTGAGACCCTTGATCAGATTGAACATCAAACCGTGGAGAACAAAATGGATTTCGTGGAGCAAGTGAAGGTACACCGTCCTGCGCTCACTGATACCAAAATGGTTGCGGAGGCGAAGAGTGCTGTTAGGTTACTATCCGCCGCGCGGGAAGCCACCAAGGAAGACATCATCAAGGTGCTGAAAGATCCCAAAAACAATCGAATTCGGTAGGTTTTCCCAAACATTTCTTCACAACCCGCGACTTGACCACTTTTTGATCACAGGCCGGAACTGTTGGATATTTTGGGTTTCGCGCAATCCACCGCATCGCATGCGGCTGTCAATAAGGTCTTCCACATTGACGACGCCGCGCAAAGCGATCTGAACGAGAGGTATCTCTGGGCGCTCTCGTTCAGCGCGAACCCCAATCCGGAAATCATGGAAGATCTCCTCAAGAAATTCAAAAATACCCAAAACATCCCAGAAAAGGTTAGCGAGACCCTCATCTCGACGCTGGCCAGTATGGCGCGCAATTTACGAGCGCATCCTAACTACGATCAAAAGGTAGGTGGTACCACAAAACCCTTTTCGCACCACTTTCTCCGGGAAGGATTTAACAGGACTTTATTGTTAAGATTCACAACGACATTCAATCGATCATAGTCAACTACATGGACGCCACGGGCAATCGAGCTGCATACCATCGCGCACTTATCAACCTGCAAGCCCCGTCCACCATCCCACTCCTACTTGACATCACAGCTGGTAAGAAGAAGGGCTACGCAACCAAAGAAATCATCCTCGCGTGGCGCGCTATCTTGCTCATTGTTCAGGGCGAACTTAAGCAGAAACCAGAGGGCACTGGTGATGTGGTCAAAGCTATCCGCAGTCAAGCCATTCGCACCTTCCTGCAACTGCGCACAATTGAAGACAGTACCTCTCGCACCCTGGCGTTTGATACCATCACTACTCTCGCCGCTCGTCCGGATGCTGACATTGACCAGACTGTGGACGTTATCGTCAGCTATCTCCGAGCTGGTGATGCGGACAGTGAAGTAAATCAGTATATCCTTCAACGTTTGAGGATGTTATTAGAGGGTACCACGAATCTACGCCTTGCAGAGGCACTGGACCAGCGTTTGAAGGATAGCGCTACACTTTCGAATTACCACGTGTTCTCGCCGAAGGGTCTCAGCGTTGCCATGACAGCGGAGGTCTACTCTCAGGGAGGTTTGAATAAAACCATCGATGGCGGCGAACGCGCGCAGGATCTCCTCCGAGGTGGTCTCAGCACTGTGCAGGAGATTCAGAAAGGTTTCGTGAAGCGGGGAGTTGTTAGTGTGACCATGGATAGGGGTAGTGATGAGATGGAATTGTTCGGGGTAGGTTTCAATACCACTTAGGTCATCTGGATGTACAATTTGTGGATTATTTCAGTTGGGGATCTTCACTTCCGGCCTGGGGAATTTCATGGGTGGTGCAGAGGAAGGTGAGGGTGATGCCATGGCTGGAATGGAGTTGGCCGTGCTTGGTACTCATCTAAGACCGTTTATTTTCTTCACTGGTCAAGGGGAACTTATGAGCCATGTGTGGAGCGGTACCGGGTCGGAACGCACCACCGCATTTCAGGTAAATGAAGGTGTACCAAGTGTTTATTTCTAGGGTTTTATTTGAATGATTATATTTTTGTGAAGGCTTTGATGTTGCTGCATGATCATCAGCAGCATGTCCGGCTCGGGACCGGGTTGACCATGGCGGTGGACGTGAAAAGCGCCGCCTCCGTTGACCTTTCCGGTCAGATTACCATTTCGTTGTGGTACCGCAACGCAGACGCCAAAGTTGAAAAGTCGTAAGTATAACAAATGGGGTGCGAAATGTTTGGTGGGTTGTTTTAAGGGTTGTATAATTTCCAGGGCCGGAGTTTTTACACTGGGCGCTATGAGCGTGGACGCATCCTTTGCTTCCGCACGTATTGAATTCTCCACGTCCCTGGAACCCCGCCTGGAGCTCGCCGCCAACGTGGATTTCGCCGCGTCTGATGTGAGTCTGTGCATGCGGTTGTCACAGCCGGCCCTGGAGTACGCGTACAACGTGTACAAGATCGAGCGCGTCGACGGCAGCAAGCACAAGCTGCGACGACGTGTGCGCCGTCGTCGGCCCATACCGGGCAAGACCTATGCGCTCAATAAGAAGAACGCCGACATGTGCAACGTGATCTTCACCAATTAAACGCAATCATTCCCTCCGTGCGCACCTAATCTCTATTTTTTCGAATATGTATGCTAATAAAAACCGATTGTATTTAATGTAACATGTGTGTCTGCTGCAAGTTGCTTCGAGGGGTGTTCGGGGCGGGGAAATGAGGGGAGAATGAGCGCGCATGCGTATGTCGCGCGCTTTGCGCCACCTGCCACCCTCGTGTCTCCTCGCGGCGCGTATCGATCCTGCGCGCCGCCGGCAGTCCTGCGCCAAACACCGTCGACGTCGCCCGCCACGACCCCGTCGAACGCGCGCCGACGTCACACATGCGGCAATCGCCGCCTACCGCCACCGTACACGACCCACGGCCATCGCGAACGTTGCCCACGACCGCCACCAGCCATCCTCATTCGCGTCCGGCGCCCAACATGACGTGACACCCGCGATCCCACGCAGTGTGTTCGACCGCCGACGACCGGCCATCACTCCAGGAGCGCCTTCGCCGCTTAGCCGCCTACCGACAGTCTGCGGACCCTCGCCGCCGCCGCCGCCACCGCCATCAACGACGGCAGCACGATGCTGGGATTCGAGCTCATCTACGACTGGCTGAAGCAAATGCAGTTCCTCTCGTTACGTAAGTATACCCACCACCACCACGTCCACCGCCGCCGCGCCGCCATAAATTATTCCGGCACGTGCCCCCCGCTCTCCCTGCCGGCCACCGCCGGAAGTGGCTGATTGCACTTGCACAAACGTTGTCATCGGTCAGAAAGCGGGGTAATTGCGGTGGATCGCCGCCGCGCGCGGGGAGGACGTGAGTCATGTGAACAACGCTCTGTGGTAATTACACGCCGCCGCTGATAATACTTTCGACTGGATATAGATTTACGTCGATGGGAATATTTAATACACCCGCGTGCATAATGTATGCGTTCGTAATGACACGGGACGCTTGATCCTGCGCTGTCGAGTCTCTTAATGCATGCGTCAATGCGGAATTGATGATAACAATTGTTGTTTTGATAGCATTTGGAATATTACAGCTAATGCCGGTCTAAACTACTATGTACTTAATGTTAATATCATATTTGGGTACAATGTATCAGCGATTGATAACATTTGATGCGAGACGAATTCAAGTGGCAATTTAACGAGTCCGCAACTTGCAAACTCATTAAAAAATGATTACGTAACGAAATCGCATCAATTCTTAATCAAAGTCGTCTCGAGTTTTGATTCATGATCAGGCAAAAAAAAATTAATGGCGCACAAATTGATATCCATTTAAATAAAAAGCACATGAAATTATTGTGTGACTTTGCAAGGTTGTCACGCGTTGACGCTGCCACAATTACATTCGGAAACAATGTTTAACAAGTGGATAACGATTGACATTTTATTAATTAGTCGTTTTGCGTGCGCTGTTGAGACGAAAAAGGCGCTCGTCAACGCGCGCGCGCGCCGCCGCCGCTGAAAACATGTTTACACTCAGCGAGTGTGTTTATCAACATTTCGCGATACTGTAAACTGAATTCGGCGGACGTGTGACGAGCGCATCGCATGCACATGCCACCGAAGCGCGCTCCGGCGAGATTGTAATTAGTCCGGCTCCCGAGAAAACAACCTCCAACTCATCGGGCGCGCGCTCCACGCGACTACACACGGACTCCTCGCGCCGTCGTCTGTCTGAACTTTGCATTCTGTTATCGGCGGGCGCGCAGTGTGCGACGCTGGGCGAATAAAAATAAAAATATTCACGCATCGGTAGCAGTACGCCACAGAACGCACACGACTCACGCGACCGACGGCCGACGTGGAACACAACACGCGACGAGAGACGCGTTCGTTCGTTCTGTGTGTTTAAGTTCTCTTGTGGTTTTTTTTTTTTGGTTTCTTATTTTTCCTTCGAGCGCGAAGAGAACATTCAGTTGCCTACGCGCTACACCGCGTAGCCCACTTGGCCGGTGAGACTCGCAGGCGAGGAAGCCGCCGCGCCGTCGGAAGCCCCCAGCTCAGTGCGCGGTTGTGATCCAGTGCGATAGCGACACCAAAGAACACAGAATGCAGCAGATGCGCAACATCGGTATGTATTACAGCCAGCCGCCGATGCGACGCACGTGCGACGTGCGATTACGTCGCGCTGTCTTTACCGCGTCGTGATAAACAATTGCTATCGTTGCGTGCCCGCACGCGAGACCATACTTGGAGGTTATCTTACGCGATTTGCTCTCATTCGCAAATCGGCGCAACGTAGGCCACTTGTCGTACACGAAAGATTCGCACCAGCATCTCTTATGGTAATCGCCATGCCACGCGTTCGCGAATTATACGAATTGTCGTCGGTTTTTAACGAGCGTCAAAATTTAAATTTCAACAAGATGATTTACATTTGTGCGATAATAGGCCGTGCGCGCGCGTTAGCAACCGACTTTTTGACATATCCATCGCGATAATTTATTTTTGCGTATGTTAATTATAAGTATGCGGTAATAAAAGCACTTCACTGATTGTGTTCGATACACGGATAAATATACGGTTGTTTTTTGTTGGCGCGTTTTGAGATGACTGAGCTGAGCGCGGAGGATGCAAACACTCGAGTAACGAGAGATTTTTATTAATTGACAAATTGGAGCTGGAACTGGAGCACTTTGAGTCTGCGTTTGCCGCGAGTGGCGAGTGGGGACAATGGGTGACTGCGGCTGGTGCGAACTGGAGCGTGGTGCTCGCCGGCGGAGGCGAGCCTAGCGCGAAAGAAATGAAGCAAAAAGTAAAATCCGTTAGATGAGGTCAGTTACCTTGATCTCTTCGCTTCTTCGCGGCCGCCTCGCGCTGGTACAGTGACCAGTAACACGCGAGCCCCGGCCACGCGGGCCCCGAGTGCGTTCACCTCGCACGCCGACTTTTGTCTCACATCCCGTGCGCGCTTACCTTTAAACTTTAAAAAACCGCCGCGAAACAATCAATTTCTTTCGATTACGTCCCAATAACACTCATCCGGCGGCCGTGATCAGCGAAATGGCGTTTTAAGTGGCGCGTGCGCGCGCGCCGCGCGGAAGACTTCTCTCGCGAGACCGCTGGCCGCCGGTGGCAGGTAGAAACTTTTTTTTGTTACATTTATAAGCGGGTACCGTTACGACAATCGCGCGCTCGTCGCGCGTCTAATTCCCGACGCTTTGATGATGGCAGGCGGCGTAACGGTGAACGCGCGCCCGGCGATGAACGAGAGCAATGAGCCATGCGAAGCCGCGGAAGAGCCGCTCGCGCAGTCAGTCGGCGGCTCCCATCTCGTCTCGCAAGACGACAATGCGTTCGCGGTGAAGCGCCGAAGAAGTCATCCTCGAGCTCGCCATCGCCGATTTTCCGCACACGCGCCATGAGGGAAATGAACGCGCTCGTCCGGAAGTACCTGCGTCCGCCGAGGGACGACACCACCAGCCCCGCCGAGAAGCCCAAGGCGCCCGTCGTCAAGGCGAAGAAAGCGCGCGACACCAACAATAATCGCGCCCACAAAGAGAAGCGGCGCATTAATCGTGAGTTGCGCGACCACTACGTGTGTAGTGTGTTGTCCTGCGTCCTCCTGGTAACCGCCACACATCCCCCAAAAAATCTCGCGCGCGTCGCAAATAAACAAAGTGCACTTGCGCGCTGCGCGCATACTGCCCGCCGGTCTTGTGATATTATTCTGCATTCGGCGCGGTTCAGTGCGCGCTGGTCCTTCGCAAGCAGCACACGTCCATACGCTTCCTTTCGTTTTTTGCTCTGTTTGTCTGTTTGTTTGTTTGCTTACTCGTGTCGCGAGTGTCGCTCGCTGGTCATTTGCATATTAGACGCCCGATTGGCAATAGCTGTTATTGTTTCCCGCGTGCGCTGCGTGCTGAAATGGAGTCGTTGTTGCACAACAAAGGTACATTCATCGGCTGGGGGGCCGCGCGCGGGGGGCGGAAGAAAGCGCGTCTTCCGATAATAGACGACCACGTCGTGTTGACTCTGCACGTGCTAATTTTGTTCTTCCTTTGTTTCTCTTTTGCAGTGGAGGACATGGAGCAGTACCTGCACTACATCGGCGGAGGGGCGGGCGCGCTCGCCCTTACCGGTGTCGCCGCCGCCTCCGCCTTCTACCTAGCCAGCAGGCCCTCGTCAGAACGATTGCTTTGGCCCAACGAAGATCAGACTATTATCGAGGTGAGTTCCGAGTTTTTTCTTTTTTGATTATTTTCACCGCAAAACAAAACAATTTTTTTGGTTTCAATTCAAATTGCTACAATTTTGTAAGTCGCGCGAGGTCATCTTCAATAATTAAACGATCTTATCATTAATTTCATGCATGCGCACTTGAAAATAGGCCACGATTCCGTGATAAATCAACTCGAATCTCAACAAAAATAATCGCCGCGTGGAATAATGTATGCGCTGTTGTAAATATTAATGCATGCGAGTTTTTCTCCGTCTGCACGAATGGTTTTCGTTAATTTGTTTTTAATAAATTTGCGTCAGTGCGCAGTTTTTGTTGCACTTTCGCAATGCGAATATTTCGCGATGTGCGGTTTGACTGGTTTGCATCGAATGTGTTGCAATTGCGCTCTCAATGTCGCGTATGAAAACACCGGCGGATGATCTTATTTTTCGATTTGTCTCGCATGTAAATCCGTCTTAATTGGAATCGAAACGCGGTTCTTTTATGGTCTTGCACTTGCGAATCAGCGCCGCGCACGTTCAATGACGTCGTCGGCTTTGTGGCGATGCGAACAAAGTAGAAATGTAATGTTATAATGTCGGTGTGACGGCGCCGCACAAAAATTTATCCGCTTCCTCGAATTAAAATATGATCTTATACGAAGCCACCGGACTGAAGTGGGCAATTAAGTCGGATCTATCGGGTACCTAGCCGACGCAGTTGTGAAAGATTACAACTTGCGGTCCTCGCCTTACGCCTTGAGGTGTTTATTTCGGTGTTTTTGTTGTTAATTAATTGGCGTACTTGTGCAAGCCCCGTAGGCTCGCGGTCGGCGCGCGCGCGCGCGCTTAAAATGAAAAAAAAGAAATGATTTGCAAATCGCGTCGATTTGATGCATGCGATTTGCACCGTGCGTAAGACATTAAAACCGGCTGTCCGTGTTGTTGGTCGGCGGACGATTACGCTTTATAAATAATTGAATCGCGAGAGAAAAAAAAAAAGAAAAATATAACGGCGACGACCTTAGGTATGAGCGCGTTTCCCACACGGCACGGACGGGCACATCACGCGGCAGCGCCAAGGACCAGATATTTTCGGACGCGCGCTGCCCGCTCATTACGTATTCATTTTTTCATCGCCCGCTCGCGCACACGCCGCTGCGAATCCTGTCGGTGCAGTCGCGTTCCCGGTGCAGCGCGAAGAAGCGATACACAAAGGTCCACGTGCCATACCACGCGCGTATCACCACCCGCGACACCGCCAAACCTAGGTACCACACACGCGTACCACCCCCAAACGCGCGCGCTCGCGGATTATGGGCATATAAGCCTGGCGCGCGGTTCGGCGCCCAAGGGCATTTCGTTGTCACCCGCGAAGCATGCGAATTGCTGCTGTTTGTTATTGACACGCGCCGGGATCAATCAAAGACACGATGTGTTGCGGCTGCTGCAAGTGCTGCTGCTGCTCGAATGCGCTGCGCATCATTCCGCCCATCAATATGAACAATCAATCGGAGACGTTGCATCATAAAGTATGCGCCGCTGGATGAAGCGCATTTTGCACGATGAGAGAAGAGGGTTGTTGTAACGCGCCATTTTGTTTTTGTTTCTGCCTGCAGGGTTCGGAGCTGATTCGCGTCTCGCGTTTCTCCAAGGACTGCAAGGACGGAAAGTTCCTGAAGTATCTCTACGAGGACGCCCAGACGCTCTACGAGTGCTTTCGACGCGGCGCGAAGGTCTCCAACAACGGGCCATGCCTAGGCTATCGGGAGTCATACTCCAAGCCCTATCAATGGATCCACTACAACGAGACGCTGCTGCGCGCGAAGAACTTCGGCTCCGGCCTTGTCTCGCTCGGGCTGCAGCCGGGCCCGAATACATTTATCGGCATCTATTGCCAAAACTCGCCCGAGTGGATCCTCACCGAGCAGGCCACTTACTGCTACAGCATGGTACTTGTCCCACTGTACGACACCCTCGGCCCCGACGCCTGTGCCTTCATCATTAAGCAAGGTAAGACGAATTTCGGGATTTAAATCTGGTGATATTGATGGTTTTAATTGATTTTCAGTGGATATGAGTGTGGTCGTGGTGGATGACGACGCCAAGTGCAACCTGCTCTTGGAGCGTGCCCCAAAATGCCTGCGTAAGGTGATTGTGGTGAAAGAGGTGCGCGCTGCGACGAAACAGCGCGCAAAGAATCGCGGTGTGGAGATTCTACGCTTTGCCGACGTGGAAACGCTCGGTACCAAGCATAACCATCCCGAGCTGCCGCCGAAACCCTCCGACCTGTGCACCATCTGTTACACGAGTGGTACCACCGGTAACCCGAAGGGTGTGATGCTGACGCATGAGAATGTCGTGGCGTCGATTGCGGGTGTACTTCTTCAGATGGGCGACCATCGTCTGCGCACGGACGACGTGCTCATCTCGTTCTTGCCCTTGGCGCACATGTTGGAGCGCTGTTGCGAGGTGAGTGGAACACGCCCGCGTTGCGCAACTCCACAAATGTGTTGCTCGTCAGTCGTGACTGTCACTAACGCGCGTCTGTTTTTAGAACTCCTGCTACATGGAAGGCGGTGCAGTCGGCTTCTACTTGGGAGACATACGCCGCCTGTCCGATGATATGAAGGCCCTGCAACCGACGGTCACTCCGGCCGTACCACGACTCCTCAACCGCATCTACGATAAGATCCAGAGCGAGGTGAACCGCTCGTTCGTCAAGAAGATGCTTTTCAATATGGCGATGAGTACCAAGGAGAATGAGCTGAAGCGCGGCGTGCTGCGTAAGAACAGTTTCTGGGATCTGCTGGTGTTCCGCAAGGTGCAAGAGGGTATGGGCGGACGACTGCGTATGATGCTGGTGGGCTCAGCGCCGCTCGCTGAAAACGTGCTGACATTCACGCGCTGCGCGCTTGGGTGTCTCGTGATCGAGGGCTACGGACAGACGGAATGTTGCGCGCCCATCACGCTCACCGTTCAGGGTGACCATACGCCCGGACATGTTGGTCCGCCGGTTGCCTGTTGTTGCGTTAAACTTGTCGATGTGCCTGAGATGGAGTACTGGGCGCGCAATAATCAAGGTGAGATTTGTGTCAAAGGCACCAACGTCTTTGCCGGCTACTATAAGGATGCCGAGCGCACGCAGGAGACCATCGATGAGGGTGGTTGGCATCATACTGGTGATGTCGGTATGTGGCTGCCCAACGGCTGCTTGAAGATCATCGATCGCAGGAAGCACATCTTCAAGCTGTCGCAGGGCGAGTACATTGTACCAGAGAAGATTGAAAACATCTACATTCGGTCGCAATACGTCCAGCAAGTGTTTGTACATGGAGAGTCTCTGAAGGTACCATCTGATTTTGAATATTTTCAACATTTTTGTATTTATTATTTTTGTTTTTTTGCGTTCAGAGCTGCATAGTGGCGATTGTTGTGCCGGATGTGGACGTGATCAAGTGCTGGGCACAGGAGACGGGCATCCCCGGCACGTTGAGCGTGCTGTGCGCGCACCCAGAGGTCAAACAGCTCATCATGGACGACATGATTACCTGGGGCAAGGAGGGCGGTCTTAAGTCATTCGAACAGGTACGTTTCTTTTAAAATCTGACAATGTTTCTCGTCTAAAACATGTTTTTTTTTTTTGTTTTTGTGCAGGTGAAAGATATTTACTTACATCCGGATCCGTTCAGCGTGCAGAACGGCCTGTTGACGCCAACGCTGAAGTCGAAGCGGCCTCAGATCAAGTCGTACTTCACGCCCCAGTTGGAGGACATGTACAAGAAATTGACGTAATAGGAATTCAATAAATTTTCAAACCGTAGGTGTCAGCCGCGGAGCGCCGCGCTGCAGGGGGACTTAACATAAACCTTTACTAATACTAAATATTAAAATGACAGTTGAAAATTGCAAACTATTTGAGAGTTCGATACCTGAATTACAGGCTAAACCATTGAGGAGGGCGAAATGTACCGCACGCTGATAAGGTGTTGAGATTGCAAGCAAAAAATGGGTCAATTAGTGAGCTTGAAAAAGTCAAGTTTTGTTTTTGTGTTATTGTTACTTAATCTTTACGTTGTTCGTTTTCGTTGTGGTTTCTTTGTGAGGGCGCACGAGGACGATGACGTGAACATGAAGACAAACGATTTACTTACTTATAAATGCATTCTAGACAATTTTAGACTATACGATACGATTAGGTTTAATTGATTGTAGCAAAAGGATAGCACCGCCACCGTTAATTTATGTTGTATGTCAATAAATTGTTTTCAAAAAACCAATCACCACGTGCGCGCATATTAAGCCACCCGCCATGCGGAGATAAGCGGTTTTAAGTGCCGCGCGCGTCGCGTTCAACGTATTATTTTGCGCATAATTTCGTTCTATTTGGAGCAAAAAGTGTGTGAGCCTCCATATTTTTAATATTTCCACGCTTTGTCGATGCGTGGCTATTTTTAGTGGCGCGCTGCGAAAATAAACTTTTTCAGCTGCCTGGAAGTTGATAAATGGCGTCGATGCAATATATTCCACTTAAAATGTTAGAATATTAAATCCAAACAGTGTTCTTTCGGCATCAATTCGTATTTTAAGCGCGGCGAACGACGCGCGCGCGCCGGCTGCGTTTCACAATTTAATCGGACGAAAACAAATTGAATCCAAACAACTCAATAATTAATTGCTTTATCACTCGTTTTTTCCCATCATGTTTATCATAATTATTCGGCGAATTATTGCAACAAAGAGAGTGGTGTTTTTGCCAAACGGGTTTTTAAGGACACGACGACACGTTTATTGCACACATAAAACTAAATTTACAGAAATTGCCTTAGAAAATATTCGAATCTTGTTAGCAGAGCAAATCAACACTCTGGCTATCCTCGAAGCTCACCCAAGCATTACCGCCGAACGACTGCGACTCGTTTTCCTTGTCATCGCTCAAACTGAACACCTCGTCTTGATGGAGTTGATCTCCGTCGTCGAAGGTGATCAGAAATTCGGTGATTCTGTTGTGCATATTATTCTCAACGATTTGTTCCGTTTTTGTGGGGACGGGAGGCGGCAGGGACGAGCGTATCTCGTGCAATCGCAAGGGTGCCACCGACGTCCATTGTTCATACGCGGCGTGGAATGCTTTTGCCATCGCCAACGCCACATCCTCGGCATTCTTTCGTCGTTTACATAAGAAAGCATGACATTCTGTTGTTTCCAATGCGTCGGTGGCCAGGAAGGATACAATGCGCTGTTGGTGTGTGCGACAGTTTGATATCCTGCATGAAAATCAAGCAAAAAACAATCAAAACTTCATTTTATAATTGATTTTATTTATTTTTACCTGTAAATTGAAATCTTTAGCAGATCCACGCCTTGATCCGCCTGCATAACACAAAGACCTTTCGGTGAGATGGTTAATTCAACACTCCTGCTGGACTTTTTTGTGCGCTTCTTTTTCTGATCGGCATCCTGTAAAATCTGCGGCGATTTTGAGATTTTTGGCGCCTTTTGCCCCTTCTGCGCTTTCTGCGCCTTCAGATTACTTAGGATGCATTGCACCGCATGCTCGCTGATATTGTCCCCCCCATTTAGTTTCTCCACCACCGTTGAGCCAAGATATTTCACCTGAAAACTGACAATTTCGTCCTCGTCGTAACCGTCACAGCCGAAGTCTTCCTGCAACGTGTCCTTCTTGCCGCTCTTGCGTTTGTTTTCCGCGTTGTGATTCAGGACCTCCTCGGATAATTCTGCAATCAAACATCGGCGCGTGTAAGTAAGAGAGTTTATTATTTACTACGTTGTTTTTATTTTCAATGGCATTGCTGGAAATGTTTGTTGACATTGCGTCAGACTGCGAATTAGAAGCGCGGAATGGCCTTATTCGTTATCACACACGACGTGTGCAGGCGCGCACTCTTCTTATCAGCGTGTTAGACGCGTGTAGTTTTTGTTAGTGTTTTTGTTATGATGTCGCGAGCCGATTACGACATGTACGCGTCTTCTGCGAAATGGCGCAGTTAATTGTGCGGCGCCGCAAAAGGCAATACGAGAAAATGCGCGCCGCGCCGAAGGAAAGCGATGCGAGGAAAAGTGGAACGAGCTGATGCAATGATTTCAATGTCTTGCGCTCAAAAATTTACATTTTCAGTTCATGCCTGAGCCTTGAGCCGTTCTTAATTATAGTGTAACAAAGGTTCAATAAGTAAGCAAGCATAAATTAAACTATACGCAACAAAGTACATGAATGCAATTACAAACTGAAACAACTGTTCTATTTTCTTCAAAAAATGAAAAAAAGTTTTGAACTGAATAACTTCGATTTAAGTCGCAAATAAAAAGAAAATAAAGTTTAAACTTACTTTTATGTTTGCCGTTATTTGTTGGCCTCCACATAATTGTCCTTAAAAACTTCGACATTTTTCAAAAGTTTGCAAAACTCGTAAGGACGTTGACACTTTTCGAAAATGAACGAAAATTAATTCAAAGATTGAAAATATTTAACTGGTTGATGTTTCAGGATCTAGTCTGGTATTGAATGATCGTCCGGTTTGATTGATCGCTCATGAGACACTAATCTTATGTTTATTCATTCGCCTTGATCTGCCCTCACTTTTGAATGCACTTTCTCCGGACTTGTTGCAATCCGCGCGGCGCGAGTTGCCTACCCGTTATCGGTTGTTGCCTCGCTGGTTGCAAACAACATGATTAATGTTACCAAGTTGAGATGAATCCTGCTTCTGTGATAATTTATTATTAGAACACGTCGTTGAATTTTTGTTTTTAAAGGTCATACGTAAAAGAAAACAAAAGAGTACGAATCGTGGGTTCAATGCTGTTTTAATCATTATTTTATTGTTAATAATCACAATGATTATACGAAAACAAAAAGTTTGCGGAAGTTCTTTCTGGAGCAGACACACTGTATATTTAGTACTTCTCTATTTTTTAGTGACGTTGTGGTTGCCTGCCACCAATCACAGCGCGACAACCGCGCACTTCGAACGAAAACGAAAGTTTACAACGAAATTCTTTCTCTGCAGCGATACAAACTAAAAACAATGCATGTTTTTGATAATAATTGATTACTCATTTGCTTTATTATGTATTTTTGTTTTGTTGTTATTGGTGAGCGATTGTTTTTACCTTGTGTTTGCGGAAAGTTTCCCCCCAACCGAATGACAGCAAGATGATTTGACACTTCGGCAATCGCAGTGAACTGTTGTTGTTTTCGGTGGTGCATTGTTTTGCTACTCATCATAGCGATACGCGACGGAAAACATAAACGTCCGAGAGCTGTACGTGCGATAAGCTGTAAATCTGCCGTACAAGTGAACAAACGTGATGAGCGAGCTAACAGCCGAGGAGGTAAATAAAAATTCTGCACATTTTCGCTTTTATTTTTCACTCCACCATTTCTAATTCATCAAAAGCATGACGTTTCAAAATTGTATGTTAGTTAATGATGTCTTGTAGATTCGGAGGCGGCGGCTCGCGCGCCTCGACAGGCGCACGACCAGCGAGAACCAGGACATGCACGAAAATCGAGGAATCTCGCCGACTGAAGCAAGTGCCACAACCATTGTGTGCAACAATGTGCATTTGATTGAGCAGCAGGACATCACAGAGAAGATGGAGGTGGACGTTGCATTTACCCCTTTTGTGGCTGCTGAAGTGCCTCCCAGCTCAGACGTCATCAAACCAGAGAAAGAAGAGGCACAGATCAAGCAAATAGAAACAACAATGCATCATGAAGATGAGCATGTGGAGGATGAGCGGGCCTTTGTAATTAGAACCCTGAGTGAAATCTTTCAATGCCAGTTCACAACCCGACCGAATATGACCGCCGCCGGCGAATCAGCGGAGACTGGTGAATCGCCATCGAATGTCCTGGTGGAAACCTGCACCTATTTGTCTGAAATGCCGGATTACACTGACATAATCAGTAACGTCCTGATGGAGCTGCTGCATATGCCGATGTGGAACGTGCAGTATGCGAGCGAGTGCTTCGAACGCGCGGACATCGCAGTGAAAGTCTGCAAACCGCAGCACACCGACTTTTTACAATCGCTGCGCAACCAGATGTTGGATTACAGCATATATTGGCTGAAAAGGAAGCCGACGCCGCCGGCGGACAAGCGCGCGCTTTCCTTCCCAGTTCCTCTGGACAAAATGTCCGTCCTTACATTGCCAATTTTGCACGACGAGATTCGATACTGCTATTTTGTCGCGCTTGTGTGGCGAGCCAACACGCGCTGGCCGGTGTTCGTCGACATTTTCACGCCGCTTTTGCACAATTTGCAGGTGACAATGATGCACACCGGCTTGGTAAATTGTAATCCGCAGCCGGGACGTGTGCTGGGTATTCTATTAAGTATCCGTCGACCAATTGCGACACTCGTCCCACAATTGGCGCAGTTTCTGCCGAAGGCAGTAACCACTTCGTACGGGCGCGAGCTTAGTCGCTGCTCTTTTCTTGGACCCTTCCTGAGCGCTTCGTGTTTTGCCGAAGACGATCCCCGAGTGGTCGACCAGTTCTTCCCTTTAATGGTAAATGGTGTTAATGTGATACTGCAGGACGCGCTGGATACGATACGCGTGGGGCTGGACATGCATCGCGTATTCATGCACGAGATCTGCCACAATCTGTTTGCGAACACGTCCAGCCGCGAGAGTACCATCGAGTATTTCGCGACGTTGTTGCGCGCGAATGAGAAACGCTGTCAGCTGCTGGTGGAGGAACGCACCCTCGCCAGCGATGGTTTTATGCTGAATGTACTCAGTGTGTTACAGAGGCTCTCGCTGCCGGTGACGCTTGATCGCGTCGATCCGATGCATATCTTTCGACCGTGCAGCGTGGTGGATATTAAAGGCGAGACGCGGTTGCGTTTCTCGCAACAGGAGGTAGACGAGTGGTTTGCGAGCGTAGATGATACGGGTTTCGCCGACAAGCCCAATTTTCCAACTCAATGTTGGTTCCTTACTTTGCACTGCCATCATCTGGCGCTTCTGCCAGCCATTCAGAAGTACCAGCGACGCTTGCGGGTATTGCGGGAGCTGGAGAAGTTGATCGAGGATATGATGGACACAGAGGCGCATTGGAGGCACACGCCGTTTAAGCTGCGCAATCGACAGATGGTCACGCGTTGGAATAATCAGCAAAAACGTCTGATTCGGTACGTGTTTGTCTACCATTTCAGACATTGTTTACTATATTTATTACTTTATTACAGCTCCAAAGCATGTGCGGATGCTTGTCTGCTTGACAGAGTTCTGCTTCGACGCTGCATGACTTTCTACACGTCCGTAGCGGAGTTCCTACTCGCTGTTTTATTGAATACGCGATGGCCGATTCCTGCGTCTGCATTGCTTGATTTAGATTTTGGTTTAGCCATGGGATCTGACTGGAATATCCAGCCGATGTTTGCTGCCCTCCCCGAGTGGTATGTCGAGGACATCGCCGAATTTTTACACTTTGCCTTACAGTAAGTATTACATTTACAAAAGAGAAGTGAAGAGAAATGATAATTGATTGGATTTTAGGTTTGGCGCAGCGCTGGTGAGTGAAAGCATGGAGGATTCGATGATAACTTTCTTACTGGTGATGATCTGTGCGTCGCACAGCATCAAGAACCCCTACCTTGTGGCAAAGATTGTCGAGGTAGTGTTCATGATCAACCCACAGGTGCAAAACCGCACCGAATACATGTATAGTCGCATCATGGCGCATCCGATCTCGCACACCGCCCTTCCCTCCGCACTGATGAAGTTTTACACTGACGTGGAGACGACCGGGTCTAGTTCCGAATTTTACGATAAGTTTACTATACGGTATCACATCAGCTTGATCATAAAAGGTATGCAATATAAAACTAATATAACAGTTTTTATTTTAAATTTTTCTTGTAGGAATGTGGGCATCAACGAACCATCGCCATGCGTTGATCAATGAATCTCGCAGCGGCAAGCAATTCGTCAAGTTTGTGAACATGCTGATGAACGACACCACCTTCCTGTTGGACGAGTCCCTAGAATCGCTAAAGCGTATACACGAGGTGCAGGAGCTCGTGAAAGATACAACCAACTGGAACATGCTGACACCCGAACAACAGCAGAACCGTCTGCGGCAGCTAAATCACGACGAGCGCCAATGCAAGTCTTACCTCACTCTGGCTCGCGAGACCGTTGACATGTTCCACTACCTCACCGTTGACATCAAGGGTCCATTCCTGCGGCCGGAGCTCGCCGATCGGCTCGCGTCGATGCTCAATTTTAATCTGCGCCAGCTTTGCGGGCCCAAATGTAAGAACCTCAAGGTGCGCAACCCGAGCAAGTATGGCTGGGAACCGCGCTGGTTGCTTAGCCACATTGTCGATATCTACCTTCAACTAAATTGTCCTGAATTTGCCAAGGCTTTGGCTGGTGACGAGGTAAGTCTCGCTTGATTTTAACTAGTTTTGCGGTAAAGTTAATTTGTTTGTGTCTCATTGGTAGCGTTCATTCCGAAAAGAACTCTTTGATGATGCATTATCGGTGATGCAGCGGTCTGGAATTAAAACTCCGTTGGAGATTGAGACTTTCCGCGCGCTGGCTGCTGATGCGCAAAGAGTTCTCGAAGATAATCTGGCTTCCGAGGACTGGATGAACGACGCGCCCGAGGAATTCAAGGATCCACTCATGATGACTGTTATGTCAGACCCGGTTTTGCTGCCGAGTGGACTGATCATGGATCGGTCGGTCATACTGCGACATCTTCTCAATAGTAGCACCGATCCTTTCAATCGGCAGCACCTTACTGAAGACATGCTACAACCAGGTAAATTTTACGCTATGATTGTGATATACAATATGATATTAATTTCTGTTTTGTTTGTTAGCGGCTGAATTGAAGGAACGCATCGAAGTCTGGAAGTCTGAGCGCGGTGCAGCGCAAAAATAAACGACATGTGGTGGGCGGTTGCGCCGCGTTAAATTTTTGTTTTCAAAATTAAGTAGCTTTAAATTTTGTGTAAAACACCAATCTACCAAACAGGACACCATCTCAAGGCTCGAATAACACATCAAGACTTACAATGACTGCCACTTACTCACAATGTAATCATTTGACGACATGTGTTGGAAGATTGCAACCCAAATAAGTAGGAAATGGCGAAATTCAACAAAGTGTAAATATTTCATAAAATTGTACTTGTATCGCTTATAAAATTGAAATTATGTTTTTGTATTGAGTATCCGGCAACATTTGACCGTGAAATATATTATGTTCATTTATTTCTACGTGATGGCGTGCATTATTTGATTTACATTATCTGCATATTTTCAATTCTTTCAGAGTAGGTGGGTGGGACAACCGAGAGGATTGAAAGGACCATTTTATGCGGGTCAGGCACAGGTATAAAAGGGCCTGTGCGTATCGAGCTCAGTGCTCTCCAGGTCCTCTATTTAGAGTTTTCAATTTTTTGAAAAGTGTGATTAATAAAGGCGTCAATTGTTGAATTGATTTTTTTATTGCTGAATCTTTAACAAAACGTGATTTTAAATAGTTTATCTTAATAAAGTTTTGTTCTAAGATATACCGTTTTCTTACTTATCACCTTTATTCAATTCGTTTCTGTGTGAATTCAAATTTTTCTACAAAATTGTCAATAGGGCCTAAACGATTAGCGTTGGAACAAAATGCTCCGTAAATAAATTAATGAGAATTCAACAAGCTATCAGATTCCGAAATCAGAATTTGAAAATTCCAACTTTTAAAGTCGACATAAAAAAGAGAAATCTTTTGCCTTTTTTATGGCGAAAACTTTTCATACGATTCTTCGCATGTATTTTATGGCATATTTTAAAAATATGAATTTTTGATTGTTTTTTTCGGATTATGATAAAACAAAACATTAGAAATACTCTATTTTAGTAAGCTTTTGTTGTACAAACATTATTTAAGGCCCTATTGACGCCGGCAATTTGAATCAAATATAACAGTTTTATGAGTATATCTTCTAAATCAAACATATAATTAAAATAATGTACTAAAATATTTCACTGAGATAATTGACCTCTTTCACAATCTGATATAAAAAACTATTGTTTTTGAAATTTATAAAAAATGCAAAAAATAAATAAAAATATGGCGGAGGCGCCTGACATTTTATCAAATGATTCTACTTATTTTTAAAAATTAATAATACCGTTGTGTAGAGCGACTCTTAATTATTGTATAAATGTAATTTTTTACTCATTAGTACTTACCGTTTACCATGCACACGCATTTAAGTGAAACGTGTACCTCCAGTAGCACTTAAGTACTGATTATCTCAGAAACTAATAGTGATAATCAAAAACGGAAAACTGCATTATGTTCAGCAAACAATTCTACACATGATAAGATTTTAAAATTTTCATTTTTTAGCCAGTGAAAAACAATTTTTCAGAGCTATTTTCTCGGAAACTATAAGTGCTACAGCAAATGTGTTTGCATTTTCTTCATGACACGATAAGGCTCTATAAAATGGCAGATTTAGTTTTTTGATTCTGAAAAGTTGATCAAACACCACTCAAAATTAGTCAAGAGGTTACACTTAACTATTTCATGGCTCAAAAATTATTTTTTAAGCTATAAGAAAATGGAAAACGCCAATTGATTAAGAGTTACAAGGGGATGAAAGATATCCAGTCAGTTTTTCGATATCGCCATTATTTCGGAAAAACCTGGTGAAAATCGAAACACACCAAATTGAAATACCTTTCAGATTTTCACGAAACTTTCTAACATGGTGTAGAATGATGCAAAAAGTCCATTAATCTTGGTTCTGTTTTCCTATCTTAATTAGTTTTTGAGTTATTGACCATTTTCAATAATTTCGTAATTGCTGCAAATTGAAAATTTTAAAGTGCTATATAATATAGAATTCCTCCCTGCAGTTAAATCTGCAAGCTATTTTCGTTTATCTCCATAGGTTTCCGAGAAAAGTGGAAAAAACTCAATTACTCGATTTCTCCATCAGTTCTTAAACAAAAAATAAAAATTGCAAATAGGGCCTAAAAGGTGAATGTTATAATAAAATTTTACTTAAATAATCAACGTAAAATTAAATTACTTATCTGAATTTCGAAACAGAATTGAAAAATTCCAACTTTTAATTTTCAACATAAAAAAGAGAAATCTTTTGCCTTTTTTTATAATAAAATCTTTTCTTTAAAAATTGTTTGTGCCATTTTCGTCGTTTTTCAATAAGCATGCTATCTTGTCCAGAATTTTTCAAGGATCACGAATATGTAGTTCTTTGTTTTCTAGCCCTTTTAGTTGTCGAGATAATTACCATTTAATCTTCAAATATTCGACTCTCCCGACGGAATACACGTGTTTCATTAAAATTGCAAATTGAGCCTAAACGATTAATGGTAGCAAAAAAAGTTACTTAAATAATCAATGTAGAATTAAATTAACTATCAGAATCCGAAATCAGAATTTAAAAACTCCAACTTTAATTTTCAACATAAAAAGAGAAATCTTATTATCTAATTATCTCGAGAACTAAAAGAGCTAGAAAAAGAAAAACTTGATAACTTTGATCCTTGAAAAATTCCCTACAGAATGGCATCCTAACTGAAAAATGATAAAAGTGGCACAAAAAATTTTTAAAGAAAAGATTTTGTTATAAAAAAGGCAAAAGATTTCTCTTTTTTATGTTGAAAATTAAAAGTGGGAATTTTTCAATTCTGTTTTGGGATTCTGATAGATTATTTAATTTTACTTCGATTATTTAAGTAATTTTTTTTTCATAACAGTGACCTTTTAGGCCCTATTTGCAATTTTTATTTTTTGTTTAAGAACTGATGGAGAAATCGAGTAATTTAGTTTTTTACACATTTCTCGGAAACCGATGGAGATAAACGAAAATAGTTTTCAGATTTAACTGCAGGGAGGAATTCTATATTATATAGCACTTTAAAATTTTCATTTTGCAGCAATTACATGATTATTGAAAATGGTCAATAACTCAAAAACTAATTAAGATAGGAAAACAAAACCAAGATTAATGGACTTTTTGCATCATTCTACACCATGTTAGAAAGTTTCGTAAAAATCTGAAAGGTATTTCAATTTGGTGTGTTTCGATTTTCACCAGGTTTTTCCGAAATAATGGCGATATCGAAAAACTGACTGGATATCTTTCATCCCCTTGTAATTCTTAAGCAATTGGCGTTTTCCATTTTCTTATAGCTTAAAAAATTATTTTTGAGCCATGAAATAGTTAAGTGTAACCTCTTGACTAATTTTGAGTGGTGTCTGGTCAACTTTTCAGAATCAAAAAACTAAATCTGCCATTTTATAGAGCCTTATCGTGTCATGAAAAAAATACAAACACATTTGCTGTAGCGCTTATAGTTTCCACGGAAATCGCGGCGGAAAATTGTTTTCCATTGGCTTAAAAATTAAAATTTTAAAATCTTATCTGACGTAGAATATTTTGCTGAACATAAGGCAGTTTATCGTTTTTGATTATCACTCATAGTTCTTGAGATAACCGGTGCTGAAGTGTTGCAGCAAGTATACGTTTCACTTAAATACGTCTACAGGGTAAACGGTAAGTACTAATAAGTAAAACATTATATTCTTAAAGTAATTAAGAGTTCCTCTACACAATGGTATTATTAGTTTTCAATAAACATTCGAAATACTAATTAAAATGTCAGGCGCCTCCGCCACATTTTAGTTAATTATTTGCATTCAATAAAAATTACAAAAACCTTAAATTTTTATTTCAGATTATGAATAAGGACAATTATCTCAATGAAATAGTTTACTACATTATTTTAATTAGAAGTTTGGTTTAGAAGATATACTCAAAAAACTGATAAATCTGGTTCAAATAGAAGACGTCATTAGGGCCTTAAATAATGCTTGTAGAACAAAAGTTTACTAAAATAAAGGATTTATAATGTTCTGTTTTATCATAATCCGAAAAAAAACTTCAAAATTGATCATTTTAATTTATGCCATAAAAATCATGCGAAGAAACATGCGAAAAGATTTTGCTATAAAAAAGGCAAAAGATTTCTCTTTTTTATGTTGATATTAAAAGTTGGAATTTTTAAATTCTGATTTCGGAATCTGATAGCTTGATGAATTCTCATTAACTTATTTAAGATGCATTTTGTTGCAACACTAATCGTTTAGGCCCTATTGACAATTTTGTAGAAAAATTTGAATTCGCATAGAAACGAATTTAGTAATGATGAAATAGTTCGACCCTGTGTTTCGACCGAAAATATTTTAAGGTAATAGTTCGATCCTGTGTTTCGACCAAAAATATTTTAAAGAAATAGTTTCACCTTGTTCTTCGCACGAAATTTAAATATAAATTTGGCACTTTCTATAACAATTATCACACATTACCAATTGCTCTATCGACAAATATTATTTCTAAACACGCAGAGGTAAATATCGTTAAAAATATTAAATTAACTGCCATATATTTTATCACAAAGATATCTTTTGGAATTTAACAAATTATTACGATGTGATGTGACAATGATAAGATTTTTCACTTCATCTTCTTGTATCCAAACTTGGATCCTACCCTACGTTTCCCAGTGACCGGTGGCTCATCATTGCAGCCACTACCTGTCAACGGATTGCGCTGAATGTTGGACCCGGAATACTGGTACATCGGCCTTGAAGCACCAGCCTCAGCGCCATGCCCCTGGGCCCCAAGCAGCCCCCTGCCAGCCGGCTCTCCATCTCCAGCGTCTCCCGATGCAGCGTGGTCCATTTGAGGGCCATCTTGTTCCGGTGCCTCATCCATCCCGGCGCCATCTTCTTCCCTGATTGAATCACGCTCGGGAACAGCCTGTTCCGGCTCGTTATTACCCATACATCCAGCTGGGAAAACACTGGAATTGCAGGGCTGGCGTCGTGTAATGCGGAAGGACTTCTTTCCAGCCACGCTGAACATCTGATTCCTCTCGTCGTCGGTGCTCTGACTGAATAAATCACCGCGATGCATTCTTAGGTCGTTTTTTCAGTATTATCGTAAATATTTGTATACGTGCGATCAGACTGGTTCGCAATTGAATGAAAGCAATTTAATATTAATATTCGGCACTTGTTTTGCAAAGGCAACTTTGATTTCCCGATTTTCGCCAACATAAAAACAAATTGTTTCGAGAAAATAGTGCAGAACGATTAAAAACAAATAGTTCATATTTTATTATGTATATTTACAAATTAGCTACAATTTCTTACAATTGCTGTTATACAATAGTCAATTTATTAATGCATTAATCAAGAATAGTACAATATAATTATTTATGATTAACAAAACGAAAGGTAGTATCCCAATTCCCTAAACAATTGACATCGATATTTACACATTTAACTAGCCAACATTGGTCATTTCTTAAGAGTGAGTTTAAAATAATCGCGCGGCGGCCATATCATATAAGTTACGTGTTTGTTCGCGTGAGCCGCAGTCCGCCGCTCCTTAAGTGTAATATATACAAATTGTCTAAAAATGAGTATTCTGTTGTTCTACGCGAGTGTGCGCTCATCCTACAGGAACGCCGCCGTCGTGTGGTACAAGCGCGCCAGCACTTGTACGTGCACCGGCAGGCAGGACAGGCGATCACGTGTGTTGTCATCCAGTGCTAGCCACGACAGTGCATTGTACCCTTCAAGGACGTACCTAAAACCAGACCAGACCAGACATGTTTAAACATGGTTCATTTTGTATTTATCAAAAAAATATAGGTATACCTCAATACATCCGTCGTGTATTGCGAGTCAAGCGCGTGAGACGTGATGGCCGTTTGGGGCAGAAACTCCTCGGAATTCTGCTGCACGTTCGGGCTGTGCAGGTGCAAAGCGTTCTTGAGGAATGCCGGACAAACGCCCTCAAGGTGCGGGCAGCTGGCCCAGAACCAACGCGGCATCTTGCCGGTGGGTGCCGTGCTTACGAGATAACCAAGCGCAAGCGGCTGCTGCAGAACTGTACCAATCTCTTCCAGCTCGCCGCGCTGCGTCCCCGAATTGGAAGGAAATGGCGACGGTTGATTGACGTGTAGTCCGGACGGACTGCCCATCAAGTCGTCACGACGTGGTGAACCCGTTGGGGACGTTACCGCGCCGCCATTGTCCGTCCAGTTGAAGATGTCGCCAAAGTCTTCGTTAAAGTGTTCATTCATATCGTCGTTTAGATCGTTAATATTAAAGAGCTCGTCGTCCGGGTCGATCGAGTTTTGTTCCTATACAACAAACAAACAAAAACAACATTATTCATCTGTAAATCAAACGATGAGGGTTCTATACGTACTTGGAAGGTGGTTTGGCTAGATTGTGTCGTGGCGCTAGTTGGAAACACCAGGATATGCGTGCAGGTGACGTCCTGCGGCGTATTTAGATGCGAGTTGACGCTGATCTGGCTGAAGCGTTCGTCGGGCGTGAACTGGTCAGGCATCAGCCGCAGTGTGCTATCCGGTTCCAGACTGACGAGACATGCGCTGAGGATGCTCGGCACGTGTTGGCCCATCAGTGAGCACTGCTGGCACACCTCTTTGATCTGTTTGCTGGCTGCAAGCAGGTTCTTGCGACTGAGCAAGAACGACCAGCCCTTGAGTTCACCATGCCCAATACGTCCAAGTCGGCCAACAACGAGCCGCCATGGTTTGACGCTTTGTGAGATGACGCCGAGCACGAAATCCATCAGCTTCTGCAGGCCAAGGCGGCGTGCTAACGAAAGCGACCGCCGGCGGCGCTGACGGTTGGGAATGTTCACGTTGATCGCGATAGTCTCGAAAATCTCGCCCTTCTCATCGGTGGCAACGGCGAGCAGGTAACTCTGGTCCTCAGACAGGCAGTAGGAGAGGTATAAGATGGAGGCGGCGTCCGACGGCTGGCCAAAAGACTCGGCATTTTCAGCTTTTGCCTTCAGCGGACCGAGCACATACGGCGGCGAGTAGAGTTTATAAGCCGCTCGATTCTTTTCCTGTATGCCGCAACGGCCAAAACACAAAAATCAATAACAACTCAACCAAAATGCTAAGCAGTAAACAACTTACGTCTTTATTTTTGAGAAAAAGTTCTGCAGTTGCGGCCGTACCAAAACCTGTCAGCGTTTTTCCAGCGCTGTTGGCATGCGTGAGTCGTCTTCGCGACTGTGAGAAAACAGAGAGCGCGAGTGATCGCATATGGTCGGCGTGACGTTTGCGACGAGCACGCGCCCGCCCCAGCTCAATCACACTCTCCTGTGAAATGATTTGCACGCTGACATTCGCGCGGTGCGCCTCACCCAAGTTCTGCACCACTGAGTCAAAGTTGCGCAACAGTGACAGACACGAACTAACACTGGGTGCGCTGGTGTCGGTGAAAGGGTCGACAATGTAAACGACGACAGCGGGAATCTCCCGTTCGTCCTCTTCGCTCTGCAAAGTCGTCGCACACGTACTGGAAATCTGCGTGGTGGGCAACGTCGAGAAACTAGAATTCGCCGAGTGATCTGGGTCTTTGATGTCCTCCTCGGAGGCTTTCGGCGTGAGTGGAGTAGCAGGTTTGTCAACTGTGATAGCCGCGCCTGCTTCCAACAGCAGGTCATCTTTGCCGGGAGATGAGTTATCGAGAAGCGTGTTGTCCATCGGTAACTGACTCAAAAATCCGAGAGAATTTCGACACGAACTTGCATAACCTACACACATACAAAGAAAGCCACACATAAACACACAGAACAAATAACCATTTATTGATAAGCATACTTGAAATGTCTTCGGTTTCGCTAGATTTGGTGTCGGGAAGAATCGCCCTCTTGATGCGCACGATTCCCTCGCGCGAGATCTTGCTGATCGCTTGATGCCGTCCCAATTTACACATCTCATACGAGCTGGACAGCTCTCGGAAGAAGCGGCGTGTACGTTTTGCAATCACCTCGTTGTCAGGACAGAGGACCACAAAAGCGATGTCTCTGGAGTAACTGTACGGCTCAAGTAACAAAGCCTCCCAGTGCTGAAGTGCGTACGGTGATAACGACAACCACTCCTTCTCGTGTCCCACGATAACGCTGGGAATCGGCTGTGGTTCGCAGCGGTCGTCAGTGCCACGACCCGCCAACCGATGAAATTGTCGCCAGGTGAGAGGACCTTTTACAGCCGAAGGTGGCTCCCACAGCCGCGTTTGACACTTCTTTTGAATAGCGGTCTGTAAGAGCGGCTGGAGGCAGCGCATCACGCGGACAATGTCCTGGTTGCACTGAGGGCCACGCGCACGCAGATACGGCCAGCGGTGAATGGAGTTTTTACCGTCGCGAGGCGTCTCACGACTACGACGCGTGAAATCACCGCGAAAATCGCACATGGAGCGAATATTCTCGCGCAAATCGCCGTAGTGATCCAGCACAATGGTGGTAATATCGTTGCCGTCTGTGAATTCGAGGATGTTGAGTTCAGCGGCGACGTTGGCGGCTTCTTCGCGCGGCGTGTCCAACCGAAAGATCGCATTTGCACTGTTCTGTATCACCACGCACTGCTCGCGGATCAGCTCCATGATGGAATTCTCGCTGCTGCTTACAAGACTGACATTGCCGACGTTCAGCGCTGGATCCTGTGCAATACCAGTAATTTCCATCTCGTCCTCGTAGAAGAGGCCGCTTTTGTGCGCCAATCGTCGATTGATAATCGCAGAGAAACCGCAGCTGCAGCGAATTTGATCGTCATCGCTAGGCATACCGCTGGCGTCCAGGAAATTACCCGAACCGGAGTTATTACTGGCGTTTGGCAGGTAAATAAGCGCGTCGGCGCCCTTAATATTGCCAACCACCTTGGGGCCGGCATTACACACGCACAGCGTGCACGAATCAAAGTTATGGTCGCGGAAGATGTTTAATAGCGTGTCGGCCAACAAGATGTTCACCAGGAGGCTGTTGACTTCAACGCGACCAAGCGCCGGATTGGGCGCGATAGTATTTGCGCTGGGATTCGGAGTGATGGCTTCCTCCATTGAGTTGGTGGCTGTGGAAGTAGCAGGCGAGGGCTTCTCGGCGAAGAAGTCTTTGTTCTTAAGGAAAAGCTCCGCTGCGTTGCTGGGCATTGCCGTCGTACAAGGACGCTTCTCTTCGGTGTTGGCATTGGTGGTCGCCGGTGTGTTAAGCAGCGCTTCGCGTTGTTGCATCTCACGCGAGATCCATGACGGTTTGTAAACGCAGTTGGTAGGTAAAACGACAGGCGGAAGGTTTTGGCTAGGGAGGTTAGTGAGCGGCGCATATTTACTGCTCCCGAGCATCTTGCACATCAGCGGCGGCCGAAAAACAAAACTCCAATCCTCGATGTGCTCTTCACGTGGACTACCCATGGCTGGGTAGATTTGCGGGCCGACAACAATGCCACCGCCTAGATCTGTAGTGATCTCAAGCTGGGGTGAGGCAATTGGCCGCTCGAGCGACGGCGGTGTTGGGAACATTTGCGCGAGATGCTCGGCGGGCGGTAGCATGGTGGTGAAGAACTTTTTCTCTTCACCGGTAGGCAACAACGGTTTATTGCTGCCAGGAGGTGTGGCCATTTGCAGGACTTCAGGCGATGCTTCGTCCTGGTTGTCGAAGATCTCGTCCAAATCGTTGTAGCTTACTTTGAGGCCTTCGCTGGTCAAAAGCGAATCCTGTGATGTTTTAACAGCACCACCCGCTTCCTCTTTGATGCTTGTTTTCTTATCCAGTTCCTCGTCGAATTCGTAAGGATCACCTGGTCGTTTGGCGCCGCCGCCTTGCATGGTTTTACCGCCTCCGCTAGGAGAAACGGGGTCATCTCGTGGCTCCACTTTGATTTCTTGCGAGTACATTTCGTAGAGGTCGGCGTTCTTAACGTTACGCCACTTGGAGGAGTCATTGGCGTCTTCCTGACCGCGGTAGCGCTTGACAGGATGGTTAATCCACGCTGTCATCGTCGAGTAGTCATAGAGCAAATTCAGATTGGGGTCCTCTTCCTCAGGCGCGTCCTCCCGTGGCATGAGAATGGGCCGTTTAAGCGCCTTGACGACCACTTCTTTCGCATCGTTCTTCATCGGCGTTTTCGGCGTCTTTGGCGTGCGCGGCGGCAGCGGTGTTTTGGGCGTGTCCTCACCGGCTTCGCCGCAGTCAACCGCCTCGCCGCTGGCTGGTTTCTCATGCATTGGCGTCTCGTGCGGCGAGAGCGTTGGCATAATCTCTTCTTTGATGGGCGGCACGCTCGGAGGTTGTGCGCTACGCGGATTAGGCAGCGGTGAGGGCGCACCTACCGAACCCGGCGGGCTGCCCACCGACGGTATGACCAGAGACTCCTGCGTTCGAGGCGCGCCGCCGCCCGCGCCTGTCGGAGTGTAGCTGCCGCTCGCCGGACACCTGCAAACGGAGACAATATAAATAAGCGTGAGCCCAAAACCCCACCTACCAAGAGAGACCGCTGAATGCGGCAGAGAGAACATTTGAAAAGAAAAACCAACAAATTAGTCGTGTGAGTGAAAGCCAACACCACCCCGTGCCACCTTGTCATTTTGCGATCGGTTGTTTCTTTGTTCATAAATTTTTATTTTAGTTTTCTGGCTTTTAAAAGTTCGCAATTTGACCAACCTGACGACCTGCGGCCGCGAATGGAAGGGCGCAACGTTGGCGACGCCCCCCTTCGACAAAGATGACGTGCGATGTTCGCCCGGCCCGCCGGACGAGCGCTTCCTACATCTGGACAACACACACACATATACAGGACACATGCAAAATCACATCCGTTTGCAGCACGCGGCATGCACGCCCGCGCGGGTATACACAAAACAAACCCAAGCGCGTATACTGCCTGTTGCAAACAGCGAAAATCGCCTACACTATCATCGATCCGCGGGGAAGACGGGGTGTGTAAGGCGGTGGCGCGAATTGACTTACTTGGAACAAGTGCAAATGACTTTACGCAGCGGATCGCTGTACTCCCATTCGGATTCCTCTTTGCCAGTGGTGTACGCGTGCATGCATTCCTGCCACACGCGCTCTGGTATCACCGTGGATGCGGTCGGAGAATGCTGCATGGATGCAGTGTTCGCCACGGTGCTGACGGCGAACGGACCCGGGTGCGAAAGGCGCGTGTCAATTGGCACCGTCGTCATCGTGGACGACGTTGATTGCATGGGAGGCGAAGGTGGTGGCGTCATTGGTATACTCCCTAGGCGAACACAATGTCCAATGTAAGGATACGCTTTGAAATCATGCATGACCCAGTGTGGCAAATAGTGTGTAACGCGTTTATACCTGCACTTTTATTGATGGAGGACGTTGTGGTTGTGGTATTATTAGCAGTGGGTCCACTCGCTACGTTGGGTTGGTCCATATCGGTGATGAGGACATAGCAGGCGGGATATCGCATACGTACGCCGCCGACAATCACCTCGACGATATTACCGTAACATCCTGCCGACGGCCCGCCGCCGTCCAATGTCGGCGCGGTGCCGTTGGAGTCCGATGGTGATGGGGCAGGAGTCGAAGCAGCCGTGGAACCAGTCATTGCCGAGACGCTTCGGTCAATCGGGTAGAACTGCGCCCATTCGTCAAGCAAGCGTGCGCCTTGTTCGGGTCCAGCTGCCGATGTAGATTTGTAACTGTTCCCCGTGAGGGTGCCAGCTAGACCGAATGGTGCGAGGATCACTGCAAGAGAATGATGTATATTTACTTTTAAATCGTTTCACGCGATTTTGAAGACAAACCTTGTATGCCCTGATTGGAAGCCTGAGCGCGTTGGAGATGATGTCTTTGCACTTTTCGCACGGGCGGATGCTGCCGTACGTCAATGCTGGCGCAGACGGAAGACTCGCCGTGTACGAAAAACGCGAACGAGAAACTGAGGTGGCCTTCGTTGGTATCCCCGCAGGGCTGCACGAACCATTTGCCCAGGCGCACAAAATCGCGCGACAGAAGACAGCGCTCGATGAGGTTGTGCAGCGCCTTGAACAAGAGCGACCTGCATTCGTACGACAGGCCGCTCTCCCATGATCCCTGCGAACCCTGGTCACTATCTGTAAACCACCCCCGAGAGGTTTTAATGAGTAAATGTCGATTGGGGTTGCATTCAAGCAATCGAGCTTACCCTGTTTGAGTAGCTCTGGCGCGACCAAGTCCATCAGGTCCGGCTCCTCGCCGTACCAGAAGATCCACAGCTCCTTGGAAGCTGCCAAACTAAGCGGAGGCGGCGGCGCCGGAGGCGGGACGATTTCATACATGCTGGTGCTCTGCTGCGGGGTGGCGACGCGCCGCCACACGCATAAAATATCGGCGGCGAGGCATCGCGCATACCCGCGCAGGATTGGGTCCTCCAGGGGATCCCCATTGAAATTGTTATCGCTCCACACGAGCTTGCGCCACTTGATACCCGATAGCTCGGTCTGCAATAAAGAACAATAACATCAGCGACGAGTGGAAAAGCGGCGAAAATATTTACGCGAGCCGCGAGTAAATAAACAAAAATGTTTCAACGATAACATCGCACGCGCCACGCAGCCCGCACGAGCGGCGAAGAGATGCGAAGAACCGTAAGCGAGCAGCGGCGCGGTGAAAACACGGGCAAGTCAGTGAACCTACGCCGCGCGCTCGCTAGCGGCACACGGCTCGCGCACCCAGCAAGTGCGCCTGTCCGCCCGCCGGGCGCCCCGCGAGTGTCGTCTGTTTACATACAAAAATGCGCGGCCATGTGACGATACCAAGCGCGACGCGTAACGGCGCCCGAACGGGACCTACATTCGGCGCACGCCGTTCGGACTGTCGCCGGCTGACATGCTGCGCGCCCATCTAGCGGCGACACTCCGTACGTGCCGCCCGCCGCCCGCGCGCACCTGGCCACTATAATTATGCGCTCCGCGCTCGCTGCATGCGAAAGAATCGCGGCTACGAGCGCGAATGCCGCGAATTGATATGCGGACGGCGCGCCGCAGCTTTTCCGAGCGAAAGCGGCGCGCCAGCCGGGAAAGCGACTCACCAGCGCGAAGAAATTGGTGTGGCAATCCTCGAGACTCGCGCCGTTCGTCTGCAGATTTGGGTGCGTCATCCTCGCAGTGCGTCGATAAACACTTCTTCAGCCCTCCGGAGTGGCACTGCCATGCTTTCACATCGCTTCCCCGATGCACTCGGCGACGAACACAGATACACTCGGCGAGCGCGACAAACACCGCAGCGAATGGACGACGACGTCGGTGGGATGCGCAGCGGCTGCGGCGACGGTGGTGCCGACTGCGGCGGTGGCGGCCTCGCTGGCGGAGCACCGCTCCCTGGGGCGGCGAGCCGTATGCTGGGGGCGCCTGTGGCGCTTCACGTCGCCCGCCGGCCTCCTATGCGGAGCGGGGCATCGCGCCGATGCGGCCCCGTGAATGCTGCACAGCCGCGGCCAGCCAAACACTCTTCGCCTCCTTCGGATCGATGTTTTCGGCACGGGCGGCGGCGACCGGTACGCACCCGGCGACGGATTCACCTCGACGAAGGCGGGCGCGACGCGATTCGCGAGTCAGGGCGCGCGCGTTGCTGCTAGGCTCGCGAATATTGGACGAAATGTAGCACAAATCTTCGTCGAGAAAATGGCGGAGTGCGGTCGACTCGTCGAGCTCTGAATGGACTTCGCGAAGCGCACGAACCCACGAAGCGCTGGCCGAGCGTGCCCGACGCCCGTCGTCGGTGGTCGACTTTCGAACTACCCAACCCCTCCAACCACGGCAACCCAACACACACACGCACTTTCAAATCTTTCCAAACTGCGCACGCACGCACACGCAAGTTTCACCACACAGAACAAAACAAGCAAAGGGACTAGTAGAATTAAAAGAAAACTCAGCGCTCAGACTAACTGTTTATTGTATTGACTCGTCACATTTTCAATAGTTAACGATAATTCAACGGTTACAATCAGTAAACACTAGAACCCGTCCACGCTACACCTAATTAATCAATCAATCGAATCATCATGGTACGCACTCGCCTCACCTACTCAAAAATCGAATCATCTTACATAAACGCCTATCGTGTGTATAACAGTAATTCATCAATAATAATAATATATTGCACTAGTGCAGGTACGGAACGGAATAACGACAGTAAATTGACTGAATCGACAACAGCGTCTTCTCATCCAATGCACAAATATTACTGCGTCGGGGAATCTCGCTGGGTGATCGAATTAACTAGTCATCACTTTGCAGTGCGTGCGCGTCTAACAACCTTGCTTCATCAGCAAGCTCGCCAGCTTAAAGACACGCCACCAGGCGGTCAGCGGCGGCGTCGGGCCCTCCTCCATCGGCGTCTCCTGCGGTTTGCCCGCCGTGGATGCGCTGTCCTCGTTCGAGGACGAATCCTTACCGCCGTTCGCCGACGTATTATCCTTCTGACCGCTGATTGCTGGCGACGTCATCTGAACAAACAGAAAATTAAACACAAATCTCGGCATGCTGAGATTTCGTTCGTTTCGACTCACGTTTGATCGACTAGATTGCAGTATATTCGTGGTGGTGCGTGCGGACGGGCAGTCGGGCGGCGAGTCTGTGAGAGTCCTGCACACGGCGTCGCGGCTCCTGCGCTCGCACGACGATATCGAGCGAATGAGTGCGCTTCCAGCGCGCATGTAGGTCACCGTCGCGAGGCCGAACGCGCGTCGCACGCACGCGGGGCGCCCACACGCGCGTGTACACAACACCGATTACGTAATCGACGCGGCGGCGCTTTATTGGAAATTTGTAAACACGGCGGGCGGCGCGCGCGTGGCTTTACTGCCGCCTGCCCGCCAGCCAGTCAGTCAACCTTCACGTTTCATTCACATCCAACGCATAAATCACACACAATTCGCATCATTGCATCCAATTACTCTGTCACACACACCACACACTCAACAAACACGCAGCAGTCTGGTTTTTATTAGTTATACTTTTAATAAAATTAAACACTTCGTTTAACTATGTACAAGAATCAAATCAAGTTCGTGTTAATATAAATTACTATCGTTTTACAATATGCTCTGCAAACGTAAGTAGTTTTTGTTTAATGATTGCACTCGTCCACCACCAAAATTTTCAATTTGCGCTGCTGGCGCGCAATAATAAGTAATTAATTTAAAAAAAAAATGATATGTTATACATTTTACAATATTTCACAATTTACGCGTGTCCGCCGCCTCCATTTTTTTACACTAGTAGTGATAATAAAAAAGAGCTGCTTAATGTATGTACACTCGCTATCAATATTCATATTTATATCATCAATATATCTATATATCAAATAAGAAACAATAAAAAAAATCATTATCATCATGAGCAAAAATGCACTTAAAATACTTCTAAGCGTCAAGTATTCATTTTAAAAAATAGGACCGTGTTTACCATCGCGCGCAAATGATTATTGCTCGTTTCGAAATTGGAAGAGGCCATCATCGTGTGCCTAGCGCTGTCTCAGCTATGATATGAACGCTTAATTAATAGTAATACTATGTTATGTTAGATCATGATATGACTGCGTGGTTGAAGGGCTCTGGAATGTCGTCTTGCAGTTAATCTCAAAACTGGTGTTGCCGTAAATGCGTCGTTAGTCTTTTTCGTATTAATCTCTGAATCATTGCACTCGCAGGTCGCCTCCTGCACCTCCATCTTCTGCTGCTGCTGCTTCTTCGTCTGATTGTTCGTCGCTGGTGTTCGCGCGACACGACGATTACTCCGCCAATGGGGGCGGGTATTATCTGTCGCCTTCGCGATAGTTGTGCGCCTGCCATTTGAACTCGCCGCTCATTATCCACTGCTGGCCGAGGGCGGCGTGCGCGCACGGTCGCAGCAGCGGCAGGTTCATGTCGCTCATTTCCGGTTTCTGCAGGCACTGGCCGGTGTTTACGTGTTTTATCGTTTTTTCCTACAAAACACAATAAAAACCAGTGTTACAAGTGAGTTTTTCGTTGAATTTAACCGCAAGTTTTACAAAAACCAGCGATAAAACATAAAATAAACAGTGATAATAAAATTTCTCGCTATAATCATGCATGAACATAGTTTTAATTCACTCAGTTGTTGAAAAAATGATATTTTAGTATCGCAATGTACAAAAATAACCATTTTTTAACAAAATTTCACTGATTTTTGACTATTTTTCATGATAAAATTTAATATTTTTACTTTAAAATTAATTTTCATGCACTGACCAATCAAAAAATGATATTTTACTATCGCCAATATAAAAAAATGCAATTTTTGACAATATTCCACCGATTTCGACCATTTTTTGATGATAAAACTTAATAATTACTTTAATATCATAGGTCCAAGCCTGATTCCCACCCATGCCATGGCATCGAACCAGTTTAACAGGTCCGTTCTTACGACTGGCGTCCAGACAATTATCATCGGCCATAATCTGCTGGCGCTTGGTGTACGCAAACACCTGATTACCGCCCAGATTGTGGCAGTAAGTCATGCCAAGGTTCTCGCCGGCTTTGCGACCCATTGTATCCAGACAATTCGTTGTCTCCACATTACGTATCTAAAAAACACGAGCCACGGTTACAACGAATTTAATACCAAAACCCAAGCGATAAAGATAGCAGAGTCATAAACGCGGTATCATTCATTACTGTTATCATTCTTTTATCGTTATCAGTCATAATACTTTGATGACTTTTTGTTTATCAATATTTATGACTGTTTTAAAATGACTTCGGAGGTGCTTTCATCATGCATGAGAACTTTTCACGCGCATTTGCCACAAATTCGAGCAATAAAAGATAAGAAACGTGGAAAAAATGAAAAATAATCATAGCATACATCTCCTAAGTAGTAGTAATCCAATGGCATCTGTGATTCGGGATAGATATGCTCCAAATACCAACGGAATGACTTGCATTGCAGGCGTTCCCGTAATTCCCTCCTGGAAGTAACGTCTCCGACAGGCACGGAGCGTGCACCTAGAGAAAAAATACTTTAAAATTCAATATTTAGGGCAATAGACACCCAAAAGCACCACAACCAGCAAACGCAAAGCAACTTATCAACAACAAAACTTTTTTTCAAAAGGTTAAAAATATTAGTGCAGGCAAAACAAAACTAAAAACTAAATAAAAAAGCAAGACATGCGTGAATGTGTGTGTCTAAGGACATGCATGATCGTGTGTTTTGTGTGTGTGTGTACACTCTCTCTCAACCTGGATTAATGTTATAGTAGAAATCCTTCCACTGGTCGAGCCACACCTCCGCAAGGCGGGCGTTGTTGTGGTTGACGATGCGGCTGGTGCCGCCCGGGAATGAATACGGCGTCGACTTGCGGAACACGTGGCCGACGTGCGAGCACGTGGCGATCTCCAGCGTGCCGCCGCACATCCAGATCTAAACGTACGCCGGCCGCCACAATACGGATGGGGGGTTAATAACAAACACACCATATCGTTAGTTACATACATCGAGACACATCAAATGAGATTAGTCACATACAATGTGTTAAATATATAAATAAAAATTGGTTATGGTTACGATTGTTAAAAAACGGTATTGAAACATGCGTCGGTTAATTTCACGCCGCCCTACGCTTTGTTATTATTAGCAATGATGCACCCGTTTGGTTTCTGGTTGGTTTTGGTTTTAGACATTCGATGCGCGCGCGCATTTTTTGCTTGTTTGTTTATTTGGTGCAAACCTGGATTCATCGCGTAATAGAAATCCTTCCACTCGTCCATCCAGACTTCGGCGACGCGTGCCGCGTTGTGCAGCACGATCTTCGACACGCCGCCGGGGAACGTGTACGGTGACTTGTCGCGAAAGACGTGCCCGACGTGCGAACACGGTATTATCTCCAGGATACCACCGCATTGCCATATCTTTACACATTTGCATGTTTTCATTTAAAAATTCCAACAAAATCAAACAACAAAACAAAATAATCAAATTTAAAGCATAAATCAACTTACTCGGAAGCTCATTTCAAGATTTTCACCGCCCCAGATGTCCATGCCTTCGTCGTATGAACCAATTTCATAGAAATAATCCTTATCGATGCTGAATAATCCGCCCGCCATTGTTGGCGTGCGCAATGGCGCTGTGCGATCACCACCACGCCGATCCATCTCACGCTGTGGCACACGATACCATCGGAAATTCAATTTCCAATTGAAGCCGCCCCAGGTCATATCCGACGCGCTGATGTACTCGAAAGTCTCGTCTGATATCACGTCGATAATCGGACAGACGACAGTTTTCCGGTCTTCGACGATACGCGCTAATAACGGCTCCAACCAGCCTTCTGTACACTCGCAATGCGCATCTAAGAAAGTAATAACCTGCCCTGTGACATGTTTGGCACCTAATAATCGTGCGCGTATCAATCCGGAGCGTTTCTCCGTACGTAAAACAAAAACAGGCACCGGGAGAGTCTTACAATACTCCTCCAGCTTGCGCCCGAGGTGATCCCGTTCGCTAGCGTCGTCTACAAGGATGATTTCTTTGAGGAGCGGCCGCGGGGAACGATTTATCACCGACCAGACGGTACGTAGCAGTGTGGACCAAGCCTCATTGTGGAAAACGATGACGATTGATGTGGTAGGCAGCAGGTTTGGGTATGATTTGTCTTTGCATCCTTCAAGTCTTACATCCGCGAGCGAGCGATTCAAGGAGATGGAATCGCTCGCCAGCAGGTTGAATTGATTGAGTTTGAATTTCTCCTTCATGAGCGCTTGTTGATCTGGTGGTGTATGGACTGGTTTACCGTGTTCGCCGGGTTTTCCAGCCACTGGCAGCACCGTCGGCGCAGGCCGCCATTTCTTTAATTCCGATCGTTTGTATTTTGTTTCTACTTTATTTAATCTGCAAAAAAACAATTTATTTTATGTATTGTCATTGATTTTTTATGCTTGTGCAGCATAATTGATATCATAAAATGATGAGTGTGCAGTAAACGTCCGTGACTTACTTATCATCGGGTTCTTCTTCTTGCGGTTCGTCGTTGAAGTCGTAGTCTTTGTGCTTGCCGGCGGCTTGCGCCGCTTTTTCCTGCGTGAGCGCACCGACCTCGACGTCGTACTCACCAGCCTTCTTGCAGTGCGAGCCGATGCACTCCGAGTAGAAATTGAGCAAGAATACGACGACCAGGAACCACACCAGCGAGGTGAGCAGGATTACCCGACACGTATGTATGCGCAACTTGCTGTGGAGCATCCTGGCGTGTTACGGATGCGTCGTGAAGGCGGGTGAAGACGGTGCTGCCGAGTGCGATGTGCGTCCGTTCGCGCCTTAGTATCCGGGCATGGCTTTCAATCGGCGGGCATGGCGCGTCTGGACGCGGAGTTGGAATTTATTCTGGCCGACGTGATCGACGGACGTGATTCTGTCGAGTCGTCAAATGCGTTCGTGCGCTTCGTGCGCTAGTTTCAAGGGCATTCAGAGACGTGTCACTTGAACGCGCATATATATTACATTGATAGCGCACGCGTATGCAGCGCCACAAGCAAGTCAAAGACACGTATTCATTATACATTTATATACATGATTGGCAAATAAATTAAATTCTGTAAATAATACAAGAGATAATACAATTTACAGATTATTTTACGTAAAATTACAACGTATAAAATACTATACATTTATTTAAACAGTTTATTTCCTAATAAACGAAACAAAATTTAAAATTTCAATTGTTGAAATTGACAGTTTCGATAACCTAGAATTCTACGCTCATACGACGTCCATTTTGAGTGTTTATAAACGTTCCACAACAAAGTTCCACATAGAGAAAAAGAAAAGATGGAACCAAAGGAAGGCGCCTCGAAATCCTTTGCAGAAAAGCAAGCGGAGCGTATGTCCCGCTTGAAAGCACTCCACTCTGCACGTAACAAAGCACGCGCCGAAAACCACCAGGAAGTCCTCAACGAGAACGCTCGCATGAAACTCCCAGCCAACTACGAAGCACGCCAAAGACAAGCCGAATGGTTATTAAAAGATAAAGAACTCCGCGCTGAAGCTAAACTAAAAGGACAAGACTACGACCGAGTTAAACTACTAAACATCTCCGCGATCGAAGCGGAAAATCAACAAAAACGCAAGAAGAAAAAGAATCCGGATGAAGGTTTCAGCGATTTTGAGGCTGCCACAGCCCGACAGCATCAGAGATTGATCAAAAACATGCCCGCAAAGGACATGGATCACTACGAAGAGGAAAAAGCGCGGTATGGCGACGCATTCTACGGCGGAAAGAATATAATCATCCATGGCATGCATAAAGACAGACCACAAGCAGTTGACAACATGGTGAAGGATCTTGAGGGACAGATTGCAAAGAGAGAGAAATATTCACGACGCAGGACGCACAACGACGACGCCGATATTGATTACATCAATGAGCGCAATGCGCGCTTCAATCGCAAACTGGACCAGTTCTACGGCGAATACACCACCGAAATTAAGCAGAATCTTGAAAGAGGCACTGCTGTGTAAATATTATACCACAATAAACACATTTTAGGTCTGAATCTCTCGTTTCAGTTGTCTAATCATATCATAATCAATACTTTACTTGCAAAAATATGTGATAATTTGAATAAATTTACGTGTGGAGGTTCGTTCGTTATTTACATTGCTTTATATCACCCACGAATGAACTATTCCTGCAAAAACAAAGAAAAAACATAGAATTTTGCTTGCATTAACATGAAATCTATGTTGAAATGTTGAAAACTTACTCCGTGTTATTCGAGGCGTCACATGTATGTGAATATTGTCTCCGGGGGCGGCCGATACTGTAAAATGTAGATTTTTGTAGATTGCAGACAAAGAAGATGGCGTGCATAACAAAAGCAGAAAAATCAACACATGCGCAGTTAATAGGTTTGGTTATATATAAAACAAAAAACACACACACGTCAATGCAGAGGTTATGCGATTTTTGGTAAGTTCAACGGCGTAGAGAGGGCCTTCAGCTGCGCCGCAAGTATACCGTGGAGGATGTGTGGCATGTCGCACTGCTCGCACTTGCCCATCGAGGGATGATTGTGGAATGTGCATGAGGGGCACGACCAGCCGCCGGTGTCGCCGCTGCCACTGGTGTCGGTGGATGCCGACGATGGTCGCCCGAAGTTGGGCGGATGGCGCTGCCCGACGTAGATATTACTATAGAATTCCGCGTCTGAAACAGATTCAACAATGTCAATGTGAATTCAAAATGGCGTCGATTAGTACCTCGTCGCTGTTGTTCCACACCCTGATCCACCTCAATGGAAAGATTCTCACATTGTCTACGCAGGTGGAGTATTTCGCGCAGTAATTGTTTCTCAAGTTGTTCGTTAACTGCGTCTTCATTAGCTGTGCTTTCTTGTTGTTCCAGACGTAGCACCTCTTGTTGCATCGCTGCGAGTTTATTCCGCTCAGCTTTTAGTTCGATTTTTAGCCGATCTATCTTCGCCTGTTGTCGCTGGACGGTCGGTGAGGGCGCTGTAAGCGTGATAGGTTAATACACAGTAAATGGCGGCGTTTGTTTCAGTTGTCTTACGCAGTGATAGGTCGGGCATAGAGTGATGCACGGCGCTGCCGCTGGGTATACCTTCGGAGGTGTCGTCATGGCAGCTGAGCGGGCGCGGCCGCCTCCGACGAAACGACGCCACACTGCCGCCGGTGGGACTAACAGTGATCTGGAGGCGTGACTCAAGACCTTTTTCAATATCGAAGCTGCTCGTTGAGTAGGTGAGGCTGGCGTTCGCCGACGTGATCTCAATGGGCGGCTGCGGCTCGGAACTAGGCGGGCGCAGTGTAAGATTAACGCTGGTGAACGAACGCTGATGCGCGCCGCCTCCGCTACCACCTGGTGTGGCCGGCGACGGCGTCACCTGCAGGCACGTGGTAACCTTGGCCTTGGCTGTGGGCAGAGGCGGAGTCTGCTCGGGGGCGGGTGTCAGACGGGCGCGCCCGGTGGTTGAATCGCGTCGCAGCGACGGCGAGATCGGCGGCTTCTGCCAGAGTTTGGTGACGGCGGCGTTGAGCGGCAGGCTGTCGGGACGCTTGGCGCCCATGGCGGCATTCTTCAACGGCGGCGCATCACAGTTTTTCTCACCCATATATAACAACTATACCTAACAATACGTATTTATCACATAACACCAGTCTCGACGGCGGGCTTATCACAGGCGTGAGAGCGTTATCGCGTCGTCGGCTCGCAACGTCGCGGCGGTCGGTCGTCGCAACGCCTACGTCGCGCCACTTGCTTACGTTGGACGTACACCCACGTCGTCTGCGTGCGTTCGTGATGTTGCACAACACAACAAAACACGCATCGTGCCCCCGGCGGCGGCGGCCGACCCTCGTCCGTGTCTCTTGCACGCGCCCCCCCCGAGTGGTGCGTGCTGCGCTGCTGCCCCTCGACGGCGCTCGCTAGTGCCTTGCGCGCGCGTTCCGTGCGCAAATACGGTGCCTGCGGAGCGTCGCGACTGACTTAAGTAATACATTCATGACCGACTTTAACGCGAAATGAATGCCAAATAGCTCGCCGCTTCAAAACAACGTTGCATTTCATCGCGCCGAGTGACCTTGGCGGCGTTTTCCACTTGTCGCCGGCGCGTGCTTTCCTTTATACACGCACCGAACGCCGTCCAGTGTATTTACAAATCGCCATCGCATAGGTTCTTTTCTTGCAGGAACGTTGAGTACCGAATGGAAAAAACAAAAACTCCAGTTTGCAGCGGCTATTTACGATCTTTCACGATCCCAGCTACGACAATAACCGAAGCACATGCGCTACAATGACTTAAGTCAACTTAGATTTTATACTTACTACTTATCATTAACTAACAAAATCAAAATGCAACTTTTATAACTTTAAACATCGTATATATTCTCTGTTCATCTACAAAATGCGTGTTAAACAGGTGGTACCCTTGCTTGGTTACGCTTAGGGTTGTAACACTCGGGTATTTCCGTCCGTTTCCGCCGATTACAACCGTTGCAACTTTGAATAACGCGTCGGACGCTTCATTCCGCTATGTACACCGGTCCGGGCTCGTTAACTGCCAAAATTTTAGATCAGCTGCTTTAAATTTTAAACATTTTACGATTTTACTCCCCCAATAAATGATGTCGCAGTTGAATTTTGTGCTGCCTATTAACACGGAGGAATTGCTTACATCATCTCCGGATCAGTACTATGTTCGCGAAGTTTTATCCGCATCACGAGTGAGCAAGGAATTGAAAGGTACGCACGCCGCATTGTTAACAACAGTGAGTTTTACTCTGAGTGTATTTTTTTTCTCGTCTTTGCAGTCGCGTCTGCAGGGTACAACGAAGCCGGATCCACTTATATCTTAAATCATTTTGACACGTATTTTTCGGCGGTTCATTTATATCAAGACTTGCCGCGAGTAGTAATCTATGGAGCATTTGAAGACATTAAGAAAAGCCTATTGGCCCTACCAAATGCACTCAACTTTTACATACAACAAGATGAATCGCCTCCCGAGGAAGTCAAGCAGGAGGTGCAGAATATACTCAAGATGACTATTTATCTCTATGTGAGTCTTTTCAATTGTCTAGAGAAAGCAATCACATCAGATAGCATCTTGCACAACAACCGGAAGAAATCCAAAGATGCATCAGGCAGTAACCTGAAGGTAAACTGGGCCAGTGTCATCTCAGCATTGAAAAAGTTATTCCAAGTGCCTTTGAATAATTTCTGGGACAGTGCAGGTGTAGACAATGCACTGATAAACAAACTGCTTGAACTCACAATGAGTATGCTGAAAGATCAAAGAATCAAGCAGGACAAGGAAGCTGCCAGTGAGATCTGGTCATTCTTTGGTTTATTGGTGAGTAATTACGGCGTGGCGAACGCGTTGGTTATTCGTGTTGCACGCCTCGTGAAAGAACACGAATTTCTCGCACCGATTGTCGCAGACGGTGTGCAACACCTCGTCGAGTTGTTCGAAACGCAAGCACTGCTCGTCACGTTTGTGTACGAGCTCACCGAATGGCAGCTGCAGGAAACCAACGTGGAATCCAACGCGGTCAAGAACAGCACACGCGTTGTGCACGAATTCGCCATGCGTTTGCCAGAACAAATGCGTGAATTGCTGGAATATTTATCGAAATATCTGCGTGCGGACTCGCCGCAGCTACGAGCGATGGTGTTAGGTGTGCAGGTAGAGATTCTGGTTGCGGAGTCACGCAAAGTCGCAACGATGTCTGCTGATGATAAAGAACCATGGCGACTTTTACGTAATGATATTCTGACTGCTTTAGAAGCATTCACACAGGATTCATCATCGTTTGTAAGGGCAAGGGTGTTCGGATTCATTGCGCGTCTTATGCGCGAGAATATCGTTCCAGCCGTTATCCAACAATCGTATTTGAAGAAATCCGTGTTACACATGCGTGATGTAACGAGTAACGTGCGCAAAGCAGCCGCCAACTGCATTACGTGCATGTTGAAGCATAACACTTTCGGACCAAAAGTATGTACAATGTATAAAAATAACAATAAATCAATACTAATCATTTTTATGTCCTCAGCTGCCTTATAAACAATTGTCTGAAGAATGCACCGAGAAGAAAAACGAATTGGTCAAGTTTAAATACGAAGTGTTCGGAATTGATATGGAAAAACAAGAACAAATCGAACGCGAGTGGACTGAACATCTTCCTGGTCTATTGGCAGAGTTACAACAACTTGAAATCAACCCAGAGGATGAGAGCGATGAAGAAAATGGAAGCTGTCATACGCTAGCATCCGGTGTAAGTGCAGGAAGTAAAGATTCAGGAATAAGTGATGATTGCGCGCCGATGAGTAGCGAAAATGAACGCCCATCGATTGACCAATTGATACGCGACGCGATCGTCGCTAAAGAATACAAAATGGCCGTCGAGCATTGTCAAACCGCATCGAAGACATCCGCAGTGATGCTTACACTTCGCGATCGAATAAATGAATTCACAGATGTGCAATTCTACTTGTGTTACATGCAACTTATCTATTCGAAAATCTCGCTGAATTCCGTCGTGCAACCCACGCAAGAAGAACATGAAAAACTCAGCGAGATGCAAAAGACTGTTGATTATCTCACCGAAGTTGTAAAGTTTCTCGAAACGATGCGTGAAGCAATGGCATTGATGTGTGAATTGCTAACAAGCGTCACTATTGGTGATATGCACGAAGCAGTTGATTTTATCATTGCGGCCAGACAGTTTGAATTGGATGATGCTGCGGATGGTATCAACGCTCTGCTGAAGATAATGCTAAGAAACGAGGAAGATCGACGGAATGTGGCTGGTGCTGCACTGCAAACAGTCTTTTTAACAACAGACGCTACTAATTTACTGTGAGTTTCGTTTCTCCTTCAGATTTTTCTTAATTTTTCTTATTTTTATTGATTTTTCTTGATTTTTCTCAGTTTTGTTTGATTCTTCTTGATTTTTCAATAATTTTTTACTTGTTACAGTTCCCATACAACTCAAGTGATGGAAAATCTGATCATGTTGTATCGTACGGTGTCCACTTCATCATTCGACGCGTTGTCCACGCTGGTAACCATGTGGGCAACACAAGGTACCCTCAGTAATGACATTATCGACGCGTTATGGAGCGCATTCCTTCAAAAGACTCCAACGACGAAAGAAAATTCACGTATTGCGCTGTGTATACTCAGACTAGCCACAGCCGGTAGGCATACCATCATAGATCGCAACTATCGCATTGTTGCAACGATTTGTTTCGAAAAGTGCGGCTTTGAAGACCCGCTGCTTGTCGTTGAAGGTCTGGAAATGTTACAAATGTTAGGCACGGTTGGTATAGTCGGTGATGAACCTGCATTCCGTTTATTGGGCACTGATCCAATCTGGGGACAAATTGTGTTTATAATCAAACATTATCAACACAAGAAAACACCCGTCGTGAATAATATACTCGCGGCTGCGGTGCGGTTAATTTTCGCCATACATTCCAAACCATTCCCATGCGTTGAAACACTTTTAAAATGGTTCACACCACGCAGCCAGAAGACGCCAATTCATAAACTCATCACGTATTGTGTGCTGGTTGGTGAAATTGCTGTGTCAATGCATAAATATCTCGATACGGATGTTTATAATGAACTGAAGCGGCGACAAAATGTCCGGTTGAAGAAGAGCGGTAAAGTTAAAGATGTCAGAGCTTCAGCCGCGTTGAATAACTCCAGTGCATTGAAACAGCGTAATGCTACGGCGCTGTCCACGACTGGAAATGTAGGTTTTTTAATTTTGACTTTTTTATGTTTTTTTTTTTAATCAATTTAAAAATTTATGATTATAGCTGGATGAGTCTGTTATTGACGGTGCGGAGGCAGCGGATGAAGACGCTGATTTCATCACACACGTGTTGGAACACAGCCTTGATAAACAAATAAGTCTGAGTAGAATGTTCGAAGTGGTGTTGTTAATCTGTCGCAAACCTTCCGAATACCCAACGGAGGTGCTCCAAGTAGCCGGTGCGTCAGCCCTCGCGCGCGGCATGCTTCTCTCGGCTGTTTTCTGCGAAAAATATGTCCTGCTCTTGTTTACTATGCTCCTGCGCAGCCCGTACGTGCAGGTAAAAGTAACGATTCTCATACATCTTGTCGATTTACTTGATCGCTTCCCCAATCTGATAGATCCATACACCACGAAGTTATACATATTGTAAGTTTTTTTTTGTTTGATTTTTTAAATTTTATTTCTTAATATTCATGATTTTGTGTAGGCTACAGGATAAGACAACTGAAGTACGTCAAACAGCACTCAATACACTTTCGCTACTCATTCTGAAGGACATGATTCGTCCCCAGGGACACATTTGGCAGCTGGCTGTGTGTCTGGTGGACGATGACGCTTACATTTGCAAAATGGCGCGCTCGTTCTTCCTGCAGAGCTCTGAAAAGAGCAACAATTTGTATAATTACATGCCGGATATTTTCACATCACTCTCGGAGAAATTCCCGCGTGAAAATACTGACGAGGCCGATGTAAACGAAGAGAAATTCCAAATAATATTGAAGTATTTATTCACGTTGATCGACAAATCGAAACAGATCGAAGTGTTGGTAGAGCGTTTCTGCTTGAAGTTTGACAATGCAAATGATGCACTCGCCAAGCGCATCGCGTTTGTTCTGGCGCTTATGCCGTACAACGAGCGTGCGCTGCAGAAACTCATCGAGAACTTCCCGAAGTTCAAACATTTCATCCTCGCGGACGAGGTGTACTCGTGGATCAAGGTGATCTGTACGAATGCGAAGAGTAAGGAATTGAAGGTACTGGCCACGCAGTTAGAGGAACTCGTCAAGGAGATGTTTAAAGTCGACGGGAATCCACCGCGTAACATATTCCGCAAACCTGCGCCGGCCAAAAAGAAGAAACAGCCAGTGAAGAACGCCGGGAGAAGGAAACTCAAACGACGGAACACCTTACAAGACAGCGGAAGCGATAGCGATGAATAGTTTATCCTACGCGGAAAGAGTGACAGTTGACAAGAAGATATTTTGAATTTTTGTAAATATTGTTTTATTAAATTGTATTAAATAGGTTGATTTACTGATCAACAACAATTCGGTGTGTTTGTTTGTGTGTGTGTATGATAGGAGATGTTTGGGTCCAAAGGCTGAAAGTTGAACTGCAGGCCTGGAGTGTTTCTGATACACTCGCCGCACACAGTTACAGTCGCTCAATAATACTCAACGCGCGAGCGGGCAGTGACTGGCGTTATTTCTAATCGGGGGACGTAAACAAACTGGAGATAATCTGTTTTGTTCTTGACAATCGCGCGAGTTATCATTACGCTCCTATTAATATTCGACAGTGTCAGTGTGTGAAGTGAGCCGGAGTCGCGTACAGAAAATCAAGCGAAAATGGCTGAAGTTGATGGAAATTACGTGCTGGCTAAGGCCCTGAAGGACCAGGTTAGTGGTATTTTATTGTAGAGAATATTATTTAGCGATTGTATAAGATTCCTGGTCAAATTGCGGCGAAAATAAACAATTTGATACTCAACCTCATTGTATACACGTATGTTTAGCTAAGTTTCGAACCATAGAATGCAGTTCCAAGGTTGTTACATACCGCGCACGAATTTAAATCCACTTCACACCTGATAAATTTATTAATAATTCTAATTTTACATTGAATTGCTAGACTCAATTCCTGTTGTATTTCCACTAGGGAGTCGAATATGTTTTCGGCATTGTGGGCTACCCTGTCATTGAACTGGGTATGACCTGCCAGCAGGTAGGCCTGCACTACATCGGCATGCGTAATGAGCAAGCGGCTGCGTACGCCGCTCAGGCCATCGGTTACCTCACTGGAATGCCCGGTGTATGCTTGACCGTTTCCGGCCCGGGTGTCCTCCACACCCTTGGTGGTATGGCAAACGCGCAAAGCAACTGTTGGCCTATGCTGGTTGTCGGTGGAGCGGTTAGTCAAGACCACGAGGCAATCGGCGGATTTCAGGAGTGCCCACAGGTGGAGGTAGCTCGTCCCTATTGTAAATACTCCGCGCGTCCACCCACGGTCCAACTTATTCCTACTCACGTGGAAAAAGCGCTGCGGTTGTGTCGTTTCGGGCGTCCGGGAGCAGCGTATTTGGATCTTCCTGGTAATATTTTACAATGCAAAGTGTTGGAGTCCAGTGTATTGCAGAGAACTGCCACTGGTGGCGCACCAACACCCAAATGTTTCCCTGATGAATCAAAAATCGCCGAGGCGATTAATCTGTTGCGAAATGCAAAGAGACCTTTGGTGATTGTTGGTAAAGGTGCTGCATATGCAGGCGCTGAGAATGAACTGCGTCAGTTCATCACCAAAACCAATTTGCCGTTTTTACCCACGCCGATGGGCAAAGGTGTGGTACCAGATGATGATCCACATTGTATCGCACCAGCTAGAACCTTGGCTTTACAAAAAGCCGATGTTATTCTGTTATTGGGCGCACGCCTCAACTGGATGTTGCATTTTGGACGTCCGCCACGTTTTGACGCGGATGTGAAAATTATTCAGGTGGATTTATCCCCCGAAGAGTTTCATAATTCCATTGAGACCGCTGTTCCTATCTTAGCAGATCTCAAACCAGCGTCTGTTTCGCTCCTCAGAGCTGCAAACTTTTCAGTTGCCAACAACACTGATTGGTGGACTCAACTACGCGGGAAATGTGAAAGCAATCGTAAGAGTGTGCTTGCTATGAGTCGAGATGACGCACCACCATTGAATTACTACGCGGTTTTCACGAATTTACAAGCATGCCTACCACCAAATTGCATTATTGTCAGCGAGGGTGCCAACACCATGGATATAGGTCGAACTATCCTTAGCAATCAACTACCGAAACATCGTTTGGATGCGGGTACCTTTGGTACCATGGGTGTGGGATTAGGTTTCGCTATCGCCGCTGGTTTGTACTGCAGACACAAAGCAGCCGGGAAAAAGGTAATCTGCGTTGAAGGTGACTCTGCTTTTGGATTCTCCGGAATGGAAATCGAGACTATCTACCGCTACAAGCTACCCATTGTTGTGGTAGTGGTTAACAACTCCGGAATTTACGGTGGGGTTGATGAGGATCTCTACGCGGATATTCGCGGGGAAGGAGACCCGACACAAACGTAAATATTTCCAGGTATTCCTCTGATACAACACAGGGTGTAACTTTGATTGATGTTTAGGTTGCCCGTCAACGTGTTGTCGACGTACACGCGCTACAACGAATTGATGCGAATGTTCGGCGACCGCGGCTCGCATTTGGTGAAGACCATTCCGGAGCTCAAGGCCGCTGTTAAGGAAGCCTTGGCCGTCACCGATGGCCCTTCAATTATCAACGTCATTATTAATCCAACAGCCGATAGGAAACCGCAGACGTTTTCGTGGCTGACGGAATCCAAGCTATAAACGCGTTTTTCTTTTTCTTCTTCTTTCTTTTCTTTCGTGTTTTTTACTTGTTTGCTTGCATTATTAACGAAGTCTGTGTTTTTAATAAACGATACTGTTGCATACGCATAACGTCGATCACTCCGGCAATACGTAATTGCAGAGTCACCCCCCTATCCTGTCCCTCTGTTCTATTTTCGATCGCGCGCGCAGGAGGAGAGAATGTTACGCGCACCCCGCCGGAATGTGCGCGCGATGTGTTCGTGGAATACCCATGGGTGTCGATGGGGGAGGCGAGAGGGTGCGCGAGGCGTATTGATCGGCGGCGGGGCCCGACGTCACGACTGGCAAGGGCGCATCCGAGGGTAGCTAGGCGGCGGCGCGCACATGCGCCCCGCGTGCAACGGCACGCGATCGACCGCCGCCGCAGCCGCCATCGCCCCCAACGCGATCGCACTGGCAGCGTCACTCAGTTAGTGTCAAAGCCAGGCAGTCGAATACGGAGACCTTTGCTGCCCCAAAACGCGTTCGCAGCTCGTGCCAGTGTGAGAGGTAAATAAAGTCATCAAGTTGAGGAGGCGGCAGCGTGAGGTCGTGATGCCTCGCGATGTGTAAACACCGCGCGAAAGTGTAATAGCCACCCCCCAACACTGTGTGTGACCGGACATACCTACTCGCCACCATGGGTACCGTGCTGTCGTTCTCGCCGCGCTCGGGTGGCGGCTCCGTTGACCATCAACGCGGACGCCCCGTCTACACCTCCACCACCACCACCTCGTCGGCGGCAGCGGGTGACTTTACGCTGCAATCGCTCAACAATCTCAACAACTACTCCTACGAGCAGCTGAACAACGTCAAGAATCGCTCGCTGACGGCTGGTGGAGGTGCAGCCGTCGTGGGCGGTGGGGGTGGTGCGGCCGACAACCGCGAGAACAAGCAGCCGTTCGTCAACAATCTCCACCACCACCACAACAACAACAACAATAACAACAATGACAATCTACGCGTGATCTCGGAGAAGAGCGCGTTGGAGCGGCAGCAGGCGGCGCAGCTGAAGAAGCACTCGTCGCTCTTCATCAACGCGCTCTCGTGGAAGCGGTTCTCGTCCACGGGCAACAAGAAGAAGGAGGCCAGCCAGGCGAACAACAATGTGGCGCCCAACAACAACGCCAAGCACAAGCGCCAGCCGCTCCTGGACGCGAACGCCGAGAAGAACAAGAACGTCGCCGGGATCTACTATTCGGCGGCGATGACGGCGCCCGCCGCCAAGAATCTGGATATCGTGCGCGTGAACAACGCCAACAACATACACCACCACCATCATCCGCACCAGCATCCGCACGCGCAGCTGCAATTGCAGGCGGTCAACAACGATAAGAACCGCGTGATCAATTTGAATGCGGGCGCGCGTCCCGCTTGTCTGCAGGCGCCGCCGCCCCAGCACCAGTTGCTGCCCGCGCAGCCGCAGCCATCCGCCGGCAAGGAGATGGTCGCCGGCGGGGGTGGCGGTGGACGCAAGACCGTCATCCAGGCGTCAACATCGGAGTTGCTCAAATGTCTCGGGATGTACCTGCACGCCAAGTGCTATCGCCTGCGCGACTTCCAGGCGGGCGACGCCGTCATGTGGCTGCGTACCGTCGACCGCAGTCTCCTCCTGCAAGGCTGGCAGGTGGGCACTCAGGATAATCATCTTCATTTTACCATGAGTATCGATCATTACCTGTTGTTTGTTGTTGTTGTTGTGTTTTCAGGACGTGGCGTTCATCAATCCGGCCAACGTGGTGTTCGTCTACATGCTGGTGCGCGACCTCGTCGGTGGCGAGCCGGACGACGATGGCGGCGGCGGCGGCAGCCCGGCGGCGGGCATCACCAGCGAGCAGGATCTGCAGGCCGTCGTGCTCACCTGCCTCTACCTCTCGTACGCCTACATGGGCAACGAGATCTCCTACCCGCTGAAGCCGTTCCTCGTCGAAGACTCCAAGGAGCGCTTCTGGGACCGCTGCCTGCACATCGTCGACAAGCTGTCCGCGCAGATGTTGCGCATCAACGCCGAGCCCGGCTACTTCACCGAGATCTTCACCGAGCTGAAGGCGTGCGGCGGTGCGTTCGCCGCCACCACCAACAACAACAACAACGCCGCCGGTGGGCAGGCGGCCGCCAGCATTCTCGTCGGCACCACCGCCGTGCCGGTGGTCTCGTGCAACGCCGGCGCCAACGCCGCCAATAACAACACCGCCCTCGCGCAGCACGCATAATCGCTGCGCAAGTCAAACGTCTTCTCAAACTACGCGACGCTAGGCTAAGGACACAAACCACGTAAAACGTAAATATGGTACATTTAAAGAAGTACATATAATGTTAACGATATATATATATGAATTAATTAATGCATAAGAAAATTATGAAAGTGATAGGTAATTAACGTCGTCGTCGTCGTAAATTCTCATTGACTTAGAAAATTTCTCTCATTTTGTTGCATAACATGTTTGGATATGGTTCGGGCCAATGTGCAATACAATTCGCGAGCGGGGGCCGCCGCGCGCGCGTCGCCGCGTGCCCCGCATTGCGCTAAACTTAACTTATTATTACTTTAAGAGACAAACAAGAAGGTAAACCAACAATTGTAACATTCCCACCTCGATATCGTTCCACGATGAATATTATTAAATAAATGCCATTTGAAACAAAAAAAACGCCTGCGTCCTTCTCCCAGCAGATTCAAAATGGCGGCGCGCCAACTCGTCCCACACACAGCTAATTCATAATCAATGAGTACTTGAAGCGTCATGCATGAAAAAGACTGACGCCCACGTCAGAAACGTCAGAGGAAAGTTATTGTCATGCATTAATATTGGTTGTTTTTCTTTTACTCTCTAAGTAAATCGTTCCGGAGTGTTTTTTACGTAACTTAACGACTTAACTTTAATGCCAAACACACAAATACTCGCTCTGTACATCAAAATCATTTATCTACGCACATCGTACAACGCCCCGACAGATGACAACAATCGTCCGGACGCCTTTATTGCGATTACTAACTAAATTAGGTTTCACGTTTCGTCAATAAATTAATTAACAAGTACATCAATTAAATTAACGGTTTAATGGTAGTTTCTTCTGCAGAGGGAGAGGAGGATCGCTCAACGATGCTTAATAGTAAAATTTGTCTAAGTTGATTTTGTGAGGGGCGGCGGCAGTGAGCGCTCCTACTTGGTCGACGCCTTCAGGTAGGCGATGAGGTCGCCGCGCTCATTCGGCTTCTTCAGCCCGGCGAAGACCATCTTGGTGCCGGGGATGTACTTCTTCGGGTTCTCGAGGTACTCGAAGAGCGTGTCCTCGTTCCACGTGATGCCCTTGGCTTTGTTGGCGTCCGTGTAGGCGAAGCCGGCGGCCTGACCGGTTTTCCTGCCGAAGAGGCCGTGGAGGTTGGGGCCGACCTTGTGCTTGCCGCCGGCTTCTACGGTGTGGCACTGTGCGCACCTCTGGACGAAGAGCTTCTTGCCCTTTTCGACATCACCGGCTGGTACACCCATTGTTCTAGTTTAGCTGCAAACCAAAGTATTTATTCAATATATATTTTAGACTCGATTGCGTAATGTGACATTCCATGTGATAAAAATAATCTTTATGATCCAGATTACGCGCGATTAGCTCGAAATCAATTGGTTTTTGAACATTGAACGTGTGGCAAGGTCGACGCGCGGTGAATTTTTCCAGTCAGGTACACGCGTCACGACCATGTGACTCAACTGGAAGCAATTTCGCGTAATTACGCGTGCGTGCCACCACTACTCGTGGGATCATGACTGAAGTCATGGCAGTTTCACGCAACTGCGCGCGCGCCACGCGCTTGGCGAGGTTAAAGTGCGACACGTGCTATTCGCCACCCGAAAAAACCCCGCCGGCGGATATCGTAATCGCACTATGTACAAAGTGCACTATGTGTTTGTTTTTCAGGACTGAAATCAGAACGCGCGCGCGCCCACTGGGTCAAGTTTGCAGCGCGGTCTATTATTACCAATGTCATCGTTACCACCTTGGGTGGAAATTAGCGCACAGAGACGGACGATTATATAACCAAATTCGCATTTTTGCGCAAGCTTGGAGATTCCAGAGCTGCCGAGCGAAGTCCTGGCGAGTCATGAGACACGCACAGTTGGCGTAATGTTACGCAAACCCTTTTGACGAATGAGGTGATGCAAGGAAGCGACCCAATTGTATCCCGTTATGTAATTTTATAAAAATCAGGAGAAAAGTAGAGACATTTTAAGGGAGAATTTAAAAATTGTGGGCGTACAAAGTTCGTGGGTGTATTATGAAGCAAAAAGTACTCAAAGTGATTACTTACGGTTTAAATTGAACGATTTATAAATTAAAATAGGTGAAGTGTGAGCCAGACACAACCAATTCGTTTGGTGTAAATGTTAGAACTGCTCGGCGGAGCCTCAGCGCGCGATTCCGTTCCGTGTTCTTTGCACACGGGATCGATATTTCGCGGTGCGCACTACAGCGAACTTTCAGAGTTGCGCATTTGCGTATGTATCACCGATAGATGGCGCCTGGTATTCTAGAAAATGAAATAAATTGCAAAGTCCGTTCAATTCTAGTTTGCCTGCAACCAAGGTGAAGCAAACAGAACTATATATAGCATAACCTGTAAATTTCCTCACCCGCTTGAGACTATTGCGTTTTCTTGCGTGAATTATAAATTATTCTACTAATTAAGTGAAATGGGTAACGTCGGCGAGAAAGTGAGTGCTGCGTCGCCGCCTCCTGCCGCAACAGCGATAAAGCCTTCGTCGGAAGCTAAAAAGTGCAAGCCGTGCTGTGCCTGCCCCGAAACGAAAAAGATTCGTGATGAATGGTAAGAGAATTAGTGTTTAAATTGAGTTGTTTTATTAATGCAAGTATTGGGAATGTGCACTTTTCAGTATCATGCAAAATGGCCAAGAAAATTGTGAACATCTGATTGAAGCACACAAAGCATGCATGAGGTCATTGGGTTTCAATATTTGAATCATCTCAGTTGAAATCTAAATGTAGTCAAGATCTAAATTGTTATTAGTTACCAAGAAATGTACATATTATTTTGAACCAAACTTTTATTGTGTCATATTTTGAAATGCCTACTTTACCGACAGCGCCATTTGTAACCTTTATTTGTGTTGTGTAGTTGAAGAAACACAACATTAGTATATTTTACTTTCAAACATAAAAACGTACAGTGCAGTTAGAAAATTATGACTGATATGGACGTGGAAATGGAAGCAGTGGTGCCCGATGATAAGGCAGACAGCGCATGGATGCGAGAACGTTTTATCATGATGCAAGTCAACTTAAAAGGTAGGTGATAATTGTTTATATTGAATGAAATTTGTGTACAATTCTTGAATATATAGGTTTACCGGCGCACATAGTATTGCATGATAATACGACCGTGGACGGGAAGGTGCAGACCATTGATGGTAACTTTCAGAACATAATAGTCAATGATTTACACACTCCAACACAAGAAATAATACCAAAAGCTGTGCTGCGAATGTCTGACATCATATCCATTAGAATACCTCATTGAATAAATGTATTTCATCAACATATTCTGAAGTTTCATGGGAATATATATCATCTAAGCTTGTTTCAACCACAATGCGAGTAATTCTTCATTGGTATATTTATAAATGTCTTCAAACATTGCCCATCCTGATACTGAGGTGGTGAGCAAGTATGCAGCATTTTCTGGGTGTAAATGGGCTGAATACGCGCCCATTATCAATGATTGTGAGAGTCTTGCCAGGATACAAATCTAAAATATTATTTAAGTTGTGCTTTGTGATGGTAAAAGTTTTATATTTATATTTACTCTGAGTAATCCTAGCTCTTCATCAGTCATACTTCTTTGTTTCAAATATCCTTGCAACACTGCTCCACCCATTGCGACTTTTTTACTTACAATCATCATGTAAGTCATTGCAATGGCCAGTTCATAAACATAGCAACCTTTTTGTGAATCGCCGAAATCCAACACGCCGCGAATTTCAGGAGTGCCATTCAACGCAGAGACAACAACATTTTGCTCATTAAAATCCCCGTGGATTATTCCACGTGGTAAATTATGTCCAATTTTTAAAACTTCGCGCTCGAACGCGCTGATTATCTCAGCAAACTTTTCTTGTTTATTTAAATCAGGTACTTTGTCTAAAAACGGTCGCAATTGCGGTACACTATCCAACATCCACATCGATGAATGTGTTTCATAAGCCACGTGATAAAAGTCCTACAAGAATTTAAATGTTTAAATGTTTATTTTGTGTTTTTTTTGTAAACTTACTTGTAATAAGTTGTCAATTGTTGCAATATATTCTCCTGCTTTGTAGTAAAGATCCCAAGATCCTTCTACTTGATGCAAAATGGAACCATCAATGAATTTCATCAGACGGACCACATGAGCACCGCTTCTTAATTGCTCTATGGCATAATATCCACCGGTTTGTGTTTGTTGTGGCTGCGGACAAATAATCCCGCGTTCGCCAAGATGCAACAATAATGCATTCTGCGCCTGGATGAAGCCAAGTTTCTTTGAATCCAGCGAGTTGAGGACTTTCAACACGTAAAGTTGTACGTTTTCATCGCCTTTGCTTCCGACAGCAACTTTGAAGTTCTTGTCGTCGTACCCATTCAACTCCGAGACCCGGGACACTTCGAGACCATAGATTCTCTTCACGAGTTTGTAACATTCACCGGAGTTCATCAGCGGCGCGATCGTCACACCCGGCTCCAACATTGCGGCGACACTGACGAAACAGTGTATCAAAGGTCCGGCTGCTATCGGAGAGGGCGACTCTTAATATGATAATCGCCAGTTAACTTGATAATGCTTGATTGTTCAATGATTGATAATGGACGCCGCTTTGATTGAGACTCCGGACATGTAAACTGTATCAAGAGGCGGATATTTGGTAGGTTTTGATGCGTTTTGCGATGAGTTGTTTTGTGACTGTCGGCCCCGCAATAACGTCGAGTGCAGTAGAGATAAAACTGATAAATGCAGTACATAGCTTTAAGTAAATAATTTAATGGGTGACAAACAAGATGAGATTAAATTATTAGTTTAAATTTGTTACCTATTTAAATAGTAAACTATTTGAGGTAATAAGCGACTTTTGCCAAGTTCTAAGGGTGAAACATGAGATCAGCGGCGCTCATTTTAGATTTTTAAGTTTTTGCATAATTACTTGCAGTTGAAGCTGTAAAAGTGATAACATGCTGCCCTTTTATACCTGCAGTTGATCCCCTAAAAGCAAATTCACTTTTTGTGTATCGTGTCCTTAATTTTTGTTTGTTTTAGGCGTCTAGCAACTGAACCGGGCCTCGCAGGGTAACCATTCTTGCATCAGATGGTAAGTACTAGAATTCTTTATCATTTTTGTATATAATATTTGCCCTTAACTCGCGGGAAACCTACAAAAAATACACTTTTTGTGCTTCGAGTCACTAATTTTGGTTTGTTTTAGGGGTCTAGCATCTGAACCTGTTCTCGTAGGGTAACTGTTCTTGCATCAAATTGTAAGTATTGGAATTCTTTATCATTTTCATAACTAACATTTGTAATTATCTGCCGGGAAACTCTCAAAACTACCATTTTCGTGTTTTGGGTCACTAATTTTTGTTTGTTTTGGTGTGGTAGACGTCGTTGGCTGGCTATGCTTCTATCAGATAGGAGGTATTGGAATCCTTTATCATCTGCACACATAACTTTTGTAATTAACTCGCGGAAAGCTACACAAGTGGCATTTTCTAATATTGGAGATTCTCATCGTCCAAATATTTCATTGTTCCAAGGATTGGTAGCCGCAGTAATGTTTCCTACAATAGAGCGTTGCTTTGTACCGTCAAAACTAGATGGCGTTAGTGCAGCTTTTAGCCAAACTAGTTTGAGATTCCGGTGCTAGATGGCGCTAGTGAAGTTCTATCCAAGCTGGTTTGTATTTTCGATACCAGATGGCGATAGTGCCGCTCATAATTCAAACTTGTTTGTGTTTTCGATACTACATGGCGCAGGGATCCGAGACAGTTTTGCCTGCCGCAGGCTATGTTTTTCTTATGCAGTCGGTGTTCCGCTGTGGGTTTTGTAGCACGCGGGCTATTCGTTTTTTTTTGAAATTAGCACATGGCAGCAATATTTTGCTTTTCGTCGAATTTTTAATAAGCGAAAAGCTTATGATTTACGCCGAAACCGAAAACCGAGTGACTTTATCTTCTGCGCGCGCGCGTGTGTCGATGACCGCCGGATCTTTTTCAGGGGCTACAAATTCCATTTGGATTTATTTATTTATCAAAGTGTAGTTGTTTACTTGTGGAAAGAAACTACGTGTGTACCTCGTGTGGAATAATTGTCAGCGCAAAAATAATAAAGTTAGTATCCTAATTGCTAACTAACAATTTGCGGAATCGTGTTGGTGCAAGTAGTGTTTGCACCCGACCTTACTGGCTTATCAACTTCAGTATCTACAGATGCGGAATTAAATTCTCCGTCAGATTGTATTTGTTCGTTGCAGGAATTCGACCTGCAACCCGCGAAAATTAGCTTAAAAGGGTGATTTTTTCACCCTTTTTTGTGAAATGTTTGTATCTTTTCGTGTCTGCACGCGACCTTATTGGCTTATAAACTTCAGCGCGGTATCTACAGATTCGGAATTAAATTCTCCGTCGGATTGTATTTGTTAGTTGCAGGAATTCGACCTGTAATCTGCGAAAATTAGCATAAAAGTGTGATTTTTTCACTCTTTTTCGTGAAATGTTTGTATTTTTTCGTGTTTGCACGCGACCTTATTGGCCTATTCACTTTAGCGCCGTATCTACAGATGCGGAATTAAATTCTCCGTCAGATAGTATTTGTTTGTTGCAGGAATTCGATCTGCAACCCGCGAAAATAAGCATAAAAGTGTGTTTTCTTTAAATCTTTTTTCGTGAAATGTTTGTATATTTACTTGTTTGCACGCGACCTTATTGGCTTATTAACTTCAGCGCGGTAACTACAGATGCGGAATTAAATTCTCGGTCGGATTGTATTTGTTTGTTGCGGGAATTTGACCTGCAACCCGCGAAAATTAGTATAAAAGTGTGATTTTTCACTCTTTTTCTTGAAATGTTTGTATATTTTCATGTTTGCACGCGACCTTATTGGCTTATTAACTTCAGCGTGGTATCTACAGATGCGGAATTAAATTCTCCGTCAGATTGTATTTGTTTGTTGCAGGAATTCGACCTGCAACCCGCAAAAATTAGTTTATTTTTGTTATCTTTATAGTTAGGTGCTATAAAGTTTTAGTTAATTTAGCGAATAAAAAACGAATGAAAGTCACAAATCACTGCGCATCTGATTTGTGTTTGTTTTTAGATGTCAAGGAGTCGAACCGGATCTCGGTGTATAATTGTGCCCGCATTCAATTGTGAGTATTGAAATTCTTATCATTTTCATATCTGCTTTGTCCACGTAGCCTGCAATATCTTTTCCTTGTGTAGTCGATCGTGCGATGTTGTTCGGTACACACGTGTTTTGTTCACAAGTCGATCTTTGTAACTAGTTTGCGCGTTTCTTGTGATTTTAAGTCGGTAGTTGAATTAGAATCGATCAGCACAGATAACATTTAGAATTAGTGCGGCGTGCAGTTAAAGAATTATCGCGCGTGGATGTCAGAATTGTGTAGTTTTACAATGTGTGCACGTTTTTGGCCGTCGGCCGTCGGATATCTTACGTCGGGCTAAGAAGTCCGTCCCAGTGGTTTTATTTGCGTAATGATATTAATTTGTGAAACTAAACACTGTTTGTCCCTGTGTGGGACATGTCAACCGAGAAAGTGCACGTAGGTAACTGTGCAACATTAACATTCGATGAATTAAACAATTAGTGAAGATGTTTCATGGACAAAGGTAACCGCTGAACTTATTCAACAAATAAAATAATTCAATTTTAACAAATAATTTTAAAATTCAACATGTACTCATGTGATTGCATGTAATAAAGTATACTTTTAATATTACGTTTGCTAGTATATTTGTCTATGTTTCCTTTTTGTCGTTTTCAGAATTAGATTTAAAGACCACATTTGATAGTACGTATTTGAAATGCGAATAACAGGTAATGTTGTTGTTTTTAAAAAGGTGAGAAAAACAACAACATTTATACCTGAAACGAATAAGACTCGATAAGAGAGCCGTGTGGCTCAGGTGGCATGTGCATGTGCTAGCATGCTAGAGGTTCGTGGATCGAATCTCAGTTGTAGAAAGCAATTTTATTAAATAATAAGAAATTTAGGAAATATGGGTTGCATACCACAAAAATCGAATGTTAGAATAAGTTGAAGAGCAGAGTACGGAGCAACAAATAGGTATTATGAGATGGTGGAAGCGCAAATCGAGAGAGCAGCAGGAGAGAATAGGAGAAGTAAGAAGAGAAGAGAGAAGAAGTACAGGAAGAAAAGAGAATAGGGGTGACGGAATTTTTAAATTTTTGGCACGTGTCGTTATAAGACAGTCTACGGCCCACTGCTTCGATCCGTCCATTGCTCCCGGCCCATCCTACAGCTACGATGTCTCTGCGCTTCATCCCCGAAATTATCAGGCATATCAACAATTTTTATGGTGGGGGATCACCCCCAAAGAGAGGGAACTCCTTATAAGGACATCCTTTTAAGGACTTGTAAAAATATTTCTAATTTTTAAGTCGCCTCAAAAGAGGAGACACTTAAAAATATTCTTACAAGTTCTGACCTGCAGCTGAAATGAAAGATGGAGAACACAAATCATACAGGATACCTTAACAATTTTTATAGTGGGGATCATCCCCTGAGAGAGGGAACTCTCTTAGAGACGTGTACCTGAAATGATAGAAGGGGTACAGTCAAAGCATAAGACATAATATTTCTTAACATTTCTTTATTAATAAATACAATGTAAATACAAGTTTAGATTTTATATGTCAACAAAATTCATGCCGACATATTGAAACAGGACTTACGACCTGCATCATCGCGCACATACGATACAGGCACGTACCAAATTATAAACACTAACACATAGGCACTAGAAAATAACTATTTATCACGGAAAACTAATGTACAGGGTGGTACCAAAAGAAAAATTCATACTTCCAAAGGAAACTTGCAACAATAAACTTAACACATTTTTCGCAGAATGGAAAAGTGATATACAGGGTGTTGCAAAAAGAAAATTTACAGTTTAAGAAAGAAAACAGTTGAAAACAAAAAATTGGTCAAGTATTGATGGGAAATAGGAAAACAAATATATAGGGTGTTCTCAAAAGAAAATGACAATATTTAAAAAGAAAATGGTCTGGTCAAGAAAAAAATATCATCAACTTACAAGGTTTTAGTAGGGGAGCAGGAAAATGTAACATATAGGGTGATACAAGAAGAAAATCATTATATATAATAACAAAACTCAAAATTCTCGAAGGATAACATTAGTCAAATAAAAATGTTACAATTTTCACAATGGAAAGCGAAGGAAAATGCAAGAGCAGGCAACACAACAACAATACCACTACATTTAGAAGTATATACTAAAGCACTAGAAGAAAACTACAAGAAAATTTAAGTTGCTACCTGTTTCTCCCGGGATGGCATAAAAATAAAGGAAGAGAAAGTAACAATGAAGAAGGTGACACTATTATAAATATTACTGCAATATTGAGATTATATTTTCGACGCAATATCCAGACAAAGTGCCGGCCGTCGGCACGCACACGCTAAAGGAAACATTAAAATCGCGTATTATATACATTTTACGGACAGTAATAAATTGTCAAACTACTAGACGTATCAACGCGATTACAGAATAAAGATTGCAGAAAAATGTGAGATGAATGGATTTAGTAAAACCAACTTTCTGCAACGAGGCCAAAAATGTATCCGACGGCTAGTGACAATTTTAAACTATAACGATAGTTTCACTACACGCGATTAAAAAGCAAAATGTAATAATGATGGAATAATATTTACAAACTTACCCCTGCATCGGGTAGTCAAGGAATGCACTGGAACAAAAAAACATATGCTTAGAACTCGCACTACCGTGTGTACTAATAAAGTCCGTCTCGTCGGATAATAGACTTGCATTACAAGCAATATTATGTACGTATAACATAAAGTGTTACATTCTGGCAAGGACAGATGTTGATTACACGTTCTGGTAATTGACACAAATATAAATAATTTTAATTCCCATTTTCAGGATCGAACTAATCTAATGGCCGACGGATCACTATCACACAAATGAAGACACGAGTTTTTTAAATGTTGAGCGCACAAATCAATAGCAAAACCCAATGCACATCTATTATCATTAGGTGCTGATTTTAATCTATAAAACGTAATGCAATTCACTGAATTGAAATGAAAAGAAGAAAGACGGGCCGCCGCGCGCTGATAGGAACAGACTGAAACGATCGAACGTTCGTAGCGTACCACTCAGCATGTGAACTAATACGAGTACCATGCGATCCACGTGATAAAAAAGTTGTTTATACACAAACCCCGATAAACGGGCTGAGATGGAATTGCAACATGATGTGTAAATATAATTCTGCACTCTTCTGCACGCATTCACAAATTTCTCTATAACTCACGTTAAGGAATTATCTCGCAACCAATTCAAATACAGGGTGATAAAGAATTAAATTCGCGTGTTATATCAAGACAACTACATTTCCTAGCGCAACGAGTACTACGGCGCACACACACAACTTTCAATATAACTCGCGTTACGGAATTTTCTTGCAATAAATTTCGATACAAGAAAATACAGATTTAAATTCTGCACCTGGGAATATTATTTCGCACTTATTGCAACATCGTGTTCACGTGTTATATCAAGAAAACTACATTTCCTAACGCAACGAGCACTACGGCGCACCCACACAACTTTCAATATAACTCGCGTTACGGAATTTTCTTGCAATAAATTATGATACAAGAAAATACAGATTTAAATTTTGCACCAGGGAAAATTATTCCGAACTTATTGTGATACCGCCTTTGCGTGTTATATCAAAGAAACTACCAATCCAAACAAACAATACGAGTCGCGTAAAATATTGTATCAACCAGATAGCGGCACGAAACTGGCTGCAAACTGTGCAAGCAACGACGCGACAGTTTATGATAAGAAAGCAATAGATGCGCAGAGCCAGTGCGTCGATGGCACGCGACCATGTGCGCGAATCGCTTTGGCACGTTACCTGCGATCAAAACTAAACTAAGATACGGCAACATGCGGCGCATGAGATCCCCATGCGTTGTATTCTCGCAGCAAATGCGATAAGAAAGTAAGTAAAAAGAAAGAAAGAAAGAAAGTTTGTGTTCAAAACAAAGACAATTCTCGTGTCGAATGCTCGCGCTTGCTGATAGCTATAGAAATAAACAATACACTATTTTACAATTTTGTTAATCAACGGACAAATCTCTATAAAATAAGCTAGGTAAATTGGAAATCTAAGAGAAGAAAAATCATACTCATGCGGTTCCCTAAATACGAGTCCTTTCTATCGATACCATGAATGGGAGACACTTTTACCGCCACCCTGCTACGGTAAACCGAATGAGACTCAACTATACAATTGCGATTAATTGCAATATAACTAAATAAACAAAAATATCAACGTTCTTGTCCTATTTAAGTCAATTAATTTGAATAGTGCATATCTTTTAAACTAAAAGCAATAGCGACCAGCTGATTGAAGAATATGAATGATTGGAAAATTCTTTATAAGATAAAAATGAAAAATAATTCTATTCTTTGAGGTAAAAAGTCCAAAAATATGACTAAAGTGCTAAAATGTGCAATTTTCAGATTTTTGTCAAAATATTAGAAAAAATAACAGGCCATGCAATTTTAAACACATTATTGAATATAACAATCTATAAAACACTACGAAAATATGATAATAAAGAAAAACAAAAGGGAGAAACATAATCAATCAATGTGGTTGAGAATATTATTTAATTCACTTACTGGTTAGTACTGTAAACCTTTAGTCGTTACAGGCATCCGTCGGCACCCCCTCACGAACAAATACACAATATTTGCATTTCGCAACATCTTATAAGCGATAAATCATTAGCGAGACACAATAATCAGCAATAATCACTATGAACACCGATAGTAATACGAGTTACCGAATTAAATCCGAAGAAAAGAGAATCGCGACGACCGCGTGCGAACTATCCGTCGGATACGGCGAAACTAATTTTAATCCTACAGCGTGAGCAAAAGATACACGCGGCGCCATCACACGGTAGCGTATGTGTATAGTACAAAACTATACACGACTATCGTACGCGAATCACCTGATAATAAGAGATAAGAACAAACCGGTCGAATTCCAGTGCGTCGTGAGATCGCAAGGCTGTTTAGACACTACCACATACAAACATTGGACGTGTATGTTAGTCAATGAAATATAAATGTTTGTTACCCTTTTTTAAGTGATCAAATTGCTTCGAAACAATTAAATCTTAATTCAGATAAAATAAAGAGAAACATTAGAATATAATTGATCAGTTTGAAATTATAATCAAATACCTAGTAATCCCGAAATTTGAATTAAAAAAAATAATAAAAATTTAAAATCCAAATTATGTAATTCAGATTTCTTATACTAAAAGATTATTTCGCACCTATTGTGATACCGCGTTCGCGTGTTATGTTAAACAAACTACAATTCCTAGCGCAACGAGTACTACAGTGCACACACACACAACTTTCAATATAACTCGCGTTACCAAATTTTCTTGCAATAAATTTCTATACAGTGCGATACAGAATTAAATTCTGCATCAGGAAAAATTATACCGAACTTATTGTGATACCGCGTTCGCGTGTTATGTTAAACAAACTACAATTCCTAGCGCAACGAGTACTACAGTGCACACACACACAACTTTCAATATATTCAATATATTTTATTCAATCGCGAATATCTCGTAAACTTAAAGAGATAAATAGGATCTGATCGCAGCGTCTTAATCTACGGACTATTACTTATCAGATAGGATAGTTAAAAGGGAAATCTGCGAGATGAAATTTTAAGTCTTAAGAAAAAATTGCCAAGGGGGTGCTTGATACTTTTTTTCGACGATTTTCAAAAATTAATATCTCTTAAACTAAAAGAGATAGCTACCAACGAATTGTTGATTATGAAAGATTGGAAGATTCTCTATCAGATAAAAATATAAAATAATTATATTTCCTACAGTAAAAGGTCGAAAAACGCGACTAAAAGTGCTAAAAAGTGACATTTTGCAATTTTTGCCCATTTTATTCAATCGCGAATATCTCGTAAACTAAAAGAGATAAATAAGATCTGATCGCAGCGTCTTAATCTACGGACTTTTCTCTATCAGATAGGATAGTTAAAAGGGAAATCTGAGAGATGAAATTTTAAGTCTTAAGAAAAAATTGCCAAGGGGGGGTGCTTGATACTTTTTTTCGACGATTTTCAAAAATTAATATCTCTTAAACTAAAAGAGATAGCTACCAACGAATTGTTGATTATGAAAGATTGGAAGATTCTCTATCAGATAAAAATATAAAATAATTATATTTCCTACAGTAAAAGGTCGAAAAACGCGACTAAAAGTGCTAAAAAGTGACATTTTGCAATTTTTGCCCATTTTATTCAATCGCGAATATCTCGTAAACTAAAAGAGATAAATAAGATCTGATCGCAGCGTCTTAATCTACGGACTTTTCTCTATCAGATAGGATAGTTAAAAGGAAATCTGAGAGATGAAATTTTAAGTCTTAAGAAAAAATTGCCAAGGGGTGCTTGATACTTTTTTTCGACGATTTTCAAAAATTAATATCTCTTAAACTAAAAGAGATAGCTACCAACGAATTGTTGATTATGAAAGATTGGAAAATTCTCTATCAGATAAAAATATAAAATAATTATATTTCCTACAGTAAAAGGTCGAAAAACGCGACTAAAAGTGCTAAAAAGTGACATTTTGCAATTTTTGCCCATTTTATTCAATCGCGAATATCTCGTAAACTAAAAGAGATAAATAAGATCTGATCGCAGCGTCTTAATCTACGGACCAATCTCTATCAGATAGGATAGTTAAAACGGAAATCTGAGAGATGAAATTTTAAGTCTTAAGAAAAAATTGCCAAGGGGGGGTGCTTGATACTTTTTTTCGACGATTTTCAAAAATTAATATCTCTTAAACTAAAAGAGGTAGCTACCAACGAATTGTTGATTATGAAAGATTGGAAGATTCTCTATCAGATAAAAATATAAAATAATTATATTTCCTACAGTAAAAGGTCGAAAAACGCGACTAAAAGTGCTAAAAAGTGACATTTTGCAATTTTTGCCCATTTTATTCAATCGCGAATATCTCGTAAACTAAAAGAGATAAATAAGATCTGATCGCAGCGTCTTAATCTACGGACCAATCTCTATCAGATAGGATAGTTAAAAGGGAAATTTGAGAGAAGAAATTTTAAGTCTTAAGAAAAAAATTGCCAAGGGGGGGTGCTTGATACTTTTTTTCGACGATTTTCAAAAATTAATATCTCTTAAACTAAAAGAGATAGCTACCAACGAATTGTTGATTATGAAAGATTGGAAGATTCTCTATCAGATAAAAATATAAAATAATTATATTTCCTACAGTAAAAGGTCGAAAAACGCGACTAAAAGTGCTAAAAAGTGACATTTTGCAATTTTTGCCCATTTTATTCAATCGCGAATATCTCGTAAACTAAAAGAGATAAATAAGATCTGATCGCAGCGTCTTAATCTACTGACTTTTCTCTATCAGATAGGATAGTTAAAAGGGAAATTTGAGAGAAGAAATTTTAAGTCTTAAGAAAAAAATTGCCAAGGGGGGGTGCTTGATACTTTTTTTCGACGATTTTCAAAAATTAATATCTCTTAAACTAAAAGAGGTAGCTACCAACGAATTGTTGATTATGAAAGATTGGAAGATTCTCTATCAGATAAAAATATAAAATAATTATATTTCCTACAGTAAAAGGTCGAAAAACGCGACTAAAAGTGCTAAAAAGTGACATTTTGCAATTTTTGCCCATTTTATTCAATCGCGAATATCTCGTAAACTAAAAGAGATAAATAAGATCTGATCGCAGCGTCTTAATCTACTGACTTTTCTCTATCAGATAGGATAGTTAAAAGGGAAATTTGAAAGAAGAAATTTTAAGTCTTAAGAAAAAAATTGCCAAGGGGGGGTGCTTGATACTTTTTCTCGACGATTTTGATAATTAATATCTCTTAAACTAAAAGCGATAGCTACCAACGAATTATTGATTATGAAAGATTGGAAAATTTTCTATCAGATAAAAGTATAACATAATTATAGTTCTTACATTAAGAGATCGAAAAACACGACTAAAAGTGGTAAAAAGTGACATTTTTCAATTTTGCCCATTTTATTCAATCGCGAATATATCGTAAACTAAAAGAGATAAATAAGATCTGATCGCAGCGTCTTAATCTACGGACTATTCTCTATAAGATAGGATAGTTAAAACGGAAATCTGAGAAATGAAATTTTAATTCGTAGGAAAAAATGGGCAAATAGGGGTCAGCTATACAATCATCCACGTACGGTGCCCTGAATACGAGTCACTTCTACCGCTGCCCTCGTACGGTGCCCTGAATACGAGTCACTTCTGTCGCTGCCCACTTTTAAACTAAAATCGGAAGCGACCAACGGATCAAAGAATATGAAAGATTGGAAAATTCTCTATCAGGTAAAAGTTAAAAATAATTTTAATTGAAATTTTAATTGAATTGAACGAAATAAAGGTGCCGAACTGGGAGTAGTGAAAAACTGACTAAAACGTGCGAACGTTTGTAGTGCGAGCATAGCATGGAGCTGATAAGCGGATAGAGATGAACATCATACAAATCTGAAACCGGTATTAAAATGGCTCAAACAGTTCCGAGATCATGTGCAATTTCCTCAGCTTGTTTACAAAAATTTCTAAATTTTCCGTCTTTTGGGTGCGGTTGTCAAGGATTTCTCGCGTGATGGCAAATTTAAGACCGTAATTTAATTATTACAAATAATTCCATAAATAAAATTTCAAAAATCGGTTGCTACGATAAGATTCTCGAATTTACGGTAGTCACTCAGCCACCGAAAAGAATTTGACGAGTCCGATTTGCCGAGTACGATCGTCTTGTACGCGTATCAGTAGAAGATAAGAAATAAGAACTTAGTGCACACACGCGATAAAAACATGAATATCAAGCAACATAACCCACAGAAACTGAACACGCATTAAATCAATGTGTTTGAGATAATGATTGAGTTTACTTACTGAGTAGTACCTGCGCTGAAAAACTTCCACCATCGACGAACGAGCTGAATGAAAATCCAAATTCACAACGTCCGACGGCACTTCCTTCAGAAAAAAAAAATACGAATATATTTCATTCTGCGAACATTTTATATGCGATAAATCATTAGCGAGACACAATCGACAACTATATTCACTAAGAACACCGAATATAATACGCGTTATCAAATTAAATCCTAAGAACCGCGACGAACGCGTGCGAACCATCCGTCGGATACGGCGAAACTAATTTTATTTCTGCAGCGTGAGCAAACGATACACGCACCGCCATCACACCGTCGCGTATACAATACAAAACTATACACAACTATCGTACGCGTATCAATTGACAATAAGAGATAAGAAAAAACCGGTCGAATTCCAGTGCTATGTGAGATCGCAAGACTGTTTAGACACCACCACAAACAAACATTGGGCATGTATTTGCATCAATAAAATATAAATATATCTTTACCTTTGCTTCCATTGAGGTTTCTACGAAACAATTGTTTAACAATCGTGGATTTTCACCCGCCATCATTAATTATTAAATCACTGAACACAGCTTTTGCAATTTCAACTCGTTGATTGAAACAAAGCAAATTGTTGTTTTAAAATCACGGCAATATTGGTGCGTTGGTTTTATGAATTAATTTTCATTCTATGATATTGCTCTATAGTTACACAAACACATGAAACGACAGTTATTTAGCAATTCACAAATATTCTACGGAAGCACCTAACGCGTGGAATACACACCGACACCAACCGACGGCAAAACGGATACTGGAAAGCCGGGCGCGCAAAACGGGCCGCTACCACGCGCGTTACCTCGTGCAAGGCGATAAAAAAGTTGTTTTTGTATTACACTGATAAAAAATCACGTGTTGTATTGTAAACACGTGAACATCGTGTTATTTTATTTTAACACGGAATCTTATGAACAGAATCGAATACGATGATGAATGTGTATGAAAGGATTAAATTCGGACTTCCAAAATCAATCAAAACGCAGATAAATAATTAATTAATTTATTATATTACTACATACCATGTATATAATAATAAAGTAATTTAAGAACTGCAATCTGATCAATCCTGGCAAAATAATAAAACAGCTGTATAAATTCCTTGATTCTTATGACTGCCTCGTTAAATAACTATTACGAAATAAATGACGACACTTAGTTACAAAAAAATTGCAATTATTTGCATTTACGCTTACGACCTTCACGTTCTCAACGCCCATAGGTTTACTTCTTTCGCCATTTATCAATCTAACTAGATATAATAACAGTTGACAAGATTCACATTTATAATGAATTTAATTCCACTACATTTGATCCTTTCAGCGATTTCCTGTAGAAGACTTCTGTTTATTAATATTTTAGGTAACTTCCATGTACTCACGCTCCCACTATGTTTAATCTTAAATATTTACAGTAGTGTTTATTTGCATGCTGATACAAAAATAGGCGCAGCTTTTAATCAATTCTCTGGAACGAATTAAAAACCGCTGTATCATAATCTTATAACATTTTTTCACTCAAAATTCATTTAATTTCTTGATGGCACTTGTCGCAATATACAAACTTAATTTTGTTTAAATCGTTGAAGTGTTATTTGTATACAAGAAAATCTCGAAATTCTCTTGCACGGTAAAATCTATTTCTCCATCGCATCATGTCAACCTAACTAAGTTCAATAAAACTGTATAAGCATTGCATTTTGCCACAAATAAACAATTCGCCTTCAGATTCATCAACATTCTGGGCGTTTAATATATCTGCTAAAATTAATGTAAAATTTAATAAAAAATAATAAAACAATTAAGTTATTAAATTAATGAATAACTAGAGTTAGCAACAAAAGGTCATGTTCGATTTATCAAATGCGATACACGATATTTTATATGAATTAGCGGAGAGTATTTCGCGCGGTCCGATCCAAAATCCCATCTCCGGATCGTCGAAAATCGCGTATATTTAAGCGCGCAAATATTATAACGTCCCGTCAGGGGACAAGCGGACGACTGGAGGCTGAAATTGCGTTAAAATTCATTGTCCCAGCCACTGACGTCATCGGGGGGCTGACCCTCGCTGTCTGGAGGATACTCATCGAAATTGGAGGTGTCCGTGACATGTTTCACCACCGGTTTGATAGGAGGTTCCATTGATCGATTGCACAGTCCTTCCCAATTAAAACCATCGAACCACCTAAAAGGAATACCCTTAGAACATACCACTTTCTCATTTATTGAACCACTTACTTGTGCTTTTGAATTTCGCTGATGCCGCCTTTCTGATATCCCAATCGTTCTGCGGGGTTGTCCCTGCATAATTTCTTAATTAGAGCCGCGGCGTTGCGTGTGATATTCCTCGGGAACTCGATTGCATCTATTCCCTTCAAGATGATGTTATACGTCTTCATGGGGTCGGAGCCTGCAAACGGCGGGGTGCCAGTCAGCAACTCAAACATAAGAACGCCCAACGACCAGTAGTCTGCTCCGATGTCATGGCCCTTATTAAGAATCACCTCGGGAGCCACATACTCAGGGGTGCCGCAGAACGTCCATGTTTTCCGCCCGGTCTGCAGTTTCTTAGCAAAGCCAAAGTCGACCAACTTTACATAACCGTGGTTGTCTAGGAGCAGATTCTCCGGCTTCAAATCGCGATAAATGATATTTCGCGAGTGCAGATAATCAAACGCCTCCACGACGCAGGCGGTATAAAAGCGTGTGGTACCATCATCAAAATGAGCTCGATCACGCAACACCGTCCATAGCTCACCGCCCAAGCAACTCTCCATTAACATGTAGAGATACTTGCGGTCCTTAAACGTTTTGTACAGTTTGACGATGAACTCGCAATTTGCTTCACCCATGATCTCTTTCTCAGACATAATGTGCTGCTGTTGGCGCGTTTCCACAATCTGCGCCTTCTTCATCTGCTTCAATGCGAAGGAGCGGTTAGTATCGCCCTGAACTTGCACCAGCTCCACGCGACCAAATCCACCGACGCCGAGCGTCGCCAATATACGCAAATCAGTGAGTTTGACATGATTAAACTCGTCGTTTATCCTGTAAAAACAACAGTAAAAAATCGGGCCCTAGGTAAACTACACACCGCATTCAACTAATGTAACAATCACTCACCACTGTTCCATTAGTTACCAAAGCACCAAGTTTGTTAGTATAAACAATCAAAAATTATAAGCAAATTTTATATATGAAGTAAGTCAATTTTAAAAAGTACCTCTTTCTTTCCGTGGTTTCGTCCTTGTATTTAGTACGTATCTCATCTAAATTGGATATCAATTGATTGAAAGTTTCCCGGTCAATTACCAAACAGGACACGCCATCTACGTCGTCGGCAATAATATTTGCGGTGCGCAAATCATCCCTGTTCCAAAAAAATACACAATCGCATATTAAAAACACAAATAGATGCTGTTAAATGCATGTTCGATGTGTACGACAAAGTAATCATATCTCGACCAAGGATTTGTATAATACAAGTGGATAGGATAGCATAGTGGTTTCAAAAAATGCGAAAATATGATAATTTTAAATCGTAACAAAGGAATGAAGATAAACGAACATTTCATGGTGGGGATAAATACGCACCCCTGCAATGCCTTTTCGCCGAAAAAGTCTCCCTTGAACAGGTTTCGAATGAATTTTTCGTCGCCGGCGTCTTCCTGCTTCATCGTAACCTGCACGCGCCCCTTGCTGATGATGAAGAAGGTATCGCCGCGCGCTCCCTGTCGAATTATGTAGTCGCCTTCCTGGTATGTCACCTCGTCCAGAATGTCGGAAATCTTGATCAGAGTGTCTTCGGGCAGGCCTTTGAAAATCGGTACGCTGCAAATAAAACAAAAGTCGGTGCTATCAAAGCATACCATTCCGCATTCTCACACGTGAATACCCTGCTATGCGTGCGTGTGTGTGAAAGTGTACGTGCATGTGTAATGAGCGTAATGAGCATTTGCATTTAGCTGCAAATTGCCGCCGATCGGGAAAACGAGCGCAATTTGCGTTTCCGTTTTAAATTTCCGTTTTCCTGCTATTTTAAACCTCCGCTAAACTACTAAAATAAAAACTTGTAATGACAGAGAAAGGCAAAGACAAGCTAGCACACCACGTTGATAAATTTCCGACATCTTCATAAATGGTGTTAAACGTTTTCCATTTACTGCTGCTGGCGACTTTAGCGAATGGAATTAACGACAGTGTGCGCATCACCAAGTTCCAACAATGTGATCCGCTTACCGACTATCCGCTGAAAATCAAGGCGACATTCAAGACCGTGAGGAATGCGCAATACCTGGACTACAATGGCACCTACACAATCCCGTACGTCTACAATGCATCAGTAAGTGACCTCTGTACATTCCAAGCGATGATTGCACGCCCACGCCCATCATCTTTCAGATGCATGTGCATATAGCCATCTCCCCAAACGGGAAGAACTTCATTCATATGATGACCCTACGAGGGGATGACGTATGCGCCTTCCAACGGAAGTATTTAGGCGAATTCTATTTCCTTATTCTTGAGAGAAGTGGATTGACAAGGGACACTTGCCCAATTCCAGCAGTAAATATGATTTTGTTCAAATTAATTATAAGTTATTCTATTAATTAATTTTTAGGGAATCTATTCCAGCAGAAATATGAAAATTGACTTTAGCAACATCCCAGTGGATGCCCTACCAGCTGGTGTTGTAAGATTACGGCAAATGGTAATACAAAAGAAGACTAAGAAACTTTTAAGTTGTGTAGACATGGAAATTTCTAACAAATTAAAGTAGATATAAACCTGGTAAACTCAACTCAACTTAATGCATGTGGAAAATTGTGAATAAATGTCTTCAAAAGTGACTTACCTCTTCAAAAAATCGGTGTATTCGGCCTGTCGGATAAGACCGGTACGCATCATGATCGTTTGGAAGCATGGTCGATCGATCGCCCATAGCTTGCAGTCGGTGGCAGCTTTGATAGTGGCTGTGCGCTTGCAATTATAGAGAATCGCTAGCTCCCCGAGTACCTTACCAGGTGCCAATGTACTCAGGTATTTGTTCTCCCGCGACACCTCGACCCGTCCCTCTGAAGACAAAAACAAACACACACAAACGATTATTTAGGAAATCAAAGATGAAAGTCATCAACTGCCATGCGGTGGCACGCATTAGGAGAAACTTGACCCCCGCGGGGCTCTGGGGTCACTTTCTCTGACACGCGTGCCATACATGATGCGCGTGTAGATTATTATATCTTGTTACACCTTGATAGATTCGATACACGAAAAGAAACATCGGACCGCTCCACCCGTAACGCACCACAAAAGGTCAAAGAAAGTACACGGACATTAACTGAGAATTTCACCCACAAAACAGAAAAAAATCACAAAAATATTGCACCTTCACTCAACATTTCAACCAAACGACTGACAGTCGCGGACAGTTGTGCCTGTAACTTGATCTATTTATACCTATTGCTGAAACAATTGAATAAAGGAATATTTCAAAACACCTGCTCACCGTTATCACAATTCGCAGTAGTATCACAGTTATTGCTGACTAAGTTACCAGTTTTGCGTTTGCGCACGCCATAGGAATGCACTGGCACTACGAGGCGCGGCCTGGGTATCAGAAAGTCGTCGCCGGTGAGCCGGCCCTTGCCGCTGCTCTTAACTGGACTCGTCCTCCCACACTTGTATAAATGCGCATAAACGTCCGCCTCCAGGTCGTCGGCGCTGCTGACGGCGCCGGATCCGCGTGCCGAGCTGGAGCTGCCGCTGGCACTCTTATCAGAGTCAGACAACTCGGGACTGCTCAAGTAGAGCTTCATCGGTGGGATACGTTGCCTGGCACGTCCGCCTCCTTGGCGTGCCGCTTCCACATAGTCCTTCTCGTCCACCCATCGCGCGTCATCCTCAAAGTCATCTTCGTTGCGAAAGCGCAGCGGGTCAGCGGTGAGCGAGGCAGAGTTCACATTTACGAAATGCACATTCTTCTTTTCGAAATCGTGCTTGGTCTTGGAGTTGATGCGTGCGAGGCACTTGTCGGAATGGTATTTCAATTTGGGGCGGGATCTGGCAGGAACAGGAGGATGGGTTGGAGCAGCAATAGCGCACTCCTTTAGTTCATCGAGAAGTGCCTGGTACTGTGATAATTTCGAGGTACCACGTAGGGTACCCTCCCACACGTTAATACCGCTCGGGGCTGCATCGCCTACACCACCTGCAGGCAGTTCCGGGGCACTGGTCCAATTTGCTTCGTAGCGTTTACCACGTGCGCTTGGTGGTACGTCCATCTCCAGCCATCCGGGGTCATTCTGGACCGCTTTTCCTGGGTAGTTCTTAATACGCATGGTTAGCGTTGGAGATTTGCTGGTACGTCCTGATGTTACTGCAGTTCAGTCGGTGCAGTGTCGTCATTGCCACTATATGGGAATATAATTAGCGATTGGCTCAAAGTAAAAGAGCAAAGAAATGCTTCGAACGGCTTTTCGGGTATTCCCTGCACTTTACATTACATCATACCAGTCATTATTCGTAAACTCATGCTTGGCGCATCGTAAGTCGCAATCACAACTTGAGTGTTCGTACATAATAAAATTGGAAAGTCAAGTTTTCAATAACTTCCGTTCTGCTGCGCTACAATAAGAGTCGCTCAATCGCACGCGATCGAAATACCAATACGAGACTTTCAAATGCACGTTTTTAATTTCGATTATATTACAGCGCTCATTTGCATGTCATAATATTTGCCGCAACGCATTACCAATCACTTCCTATCGACCCATTTACATCGATACAAATCTGGGCTAGAGCTATTACGTTTAAGAAATTCACATAAAAATTTAAATTAAACACGCACCAAAATTGCTCTGCACTAATTTTAATATTTCTGTTATTCAAAGTAAAAAAAGACCAAATATATTTCGTGGTCAACTTTCAATTTCATTTATAAATCTCCAAATAGGTCGGATGATTCATATCCAGCATCAGCATCTCTTTGGATTTCATGTATTCCAGCGAAAGATGCAAAGAGATATCTGACCTTGCAGTCACCTCTTAGAAACGTAGGTCGTAAGTTTTGTATTCACGGCCTACAGCACATGTTCTTTTACTTTTTCGGTTTCGTTCGGGCCGAACGGATCGGCATGCACGTTTTCGGTCAAGAGGCCGCTTGAGAAGAGAGAGTGACGCATCCTCGCATTTACATCTTCATTTCTGAGATATAAATTTGAGTAAATACTGTGTTTATTTTGGCTTACCGCTGTTAGGAGCTACTTTAAAGATTACGGGCGTTTCTTTCCTCAAAACCTGCTTATCGTTGACATTATTTAGTTGTATAAACATTGTTACGTCTTCAATGTGCTTCCTATTAGATGATCAACGTAATAACCGTCTGGCATGTCACAATAAACTGTCGCACTGATTCTAGTTTTTAACGAAATCACCTTTTGTATCCGTGTGGAAGGAAGCAACAAAAAGTGAATGAATGGGCGTGCGTGGCGGAACACGAAAAACAAAACAAACGGTCCATGAGCATAATTTTACGCTCTGATTGGGCCGCCTTCCGAAAAGCGCACCGGCGCTAGCAATTCGTTTTCGTTTATTGGTAAGATTGCGTCAGTTATGCAACGATTATTGCGCTACCTGGGCGTTGAGAGAGACAATGTTGCCCGAGCCATACGTAATATAACATTGTCGGGGCACCGGCGCACCGCGGGCACTTGTTCTTGCTCGCGGATTCGTAAATAAAGTCGCGAACAATGCCCAAGAATGCCGGGCCGATGCCGCTTTCGCAATATGCAAGTCAACAACGCCGAAGGCAACCCGAGAGAAACAATAAAAATGAAACCTTTTCAAATGTATGCAATTGCGCAAGAATCGTTTGATTAATCGGACATCAACTCACTTCGCATTGTTGCTCAAAATGCAAATTTACATTCGTAAGTACCAGCATGAATGAGGAGAGGATGATTTATGTACAGCGTTTTCAAATTTAAAGAAGTGAGTTACATGCGCGTCGTAATTTTCTATAAAGGTCATTAAATTCTAAATCGCATTCTTACAAGGCGAGAGAATTGTATGTAAGGTCGCAGCAATTTACAAGAAGCCATGGCGAAGTGCTTCGTGGTGCAAGAAGCGAAGAAGTCTTTCTTCGTATTTCATCATCAGACCAATTTGGCTTCATCCGGCGTCTCGACGCGATATAATTAACCAAATTAATGATGTCAATTTAGTGATTTATTACAACTATCAAGCAACACTATCTGCTGTAGATACAGAACAGTATAGTCCTGCAATAAAAAAAAAAATCCAGGGCTGGACTGTAGTTTAATACATGTTAAAATTATACATTATTCGATGGCTGATTATAAATCGGTTGTTAATAGTTAAAATCCAAGGCTGTCGCTGCTTTGTTTGCTGGATTTTGCGAAGTCAAAAAGAAGAAAGTTGGTTTTAGGATTGAATTGACTCAGCGTAGTCAATTAAGGTCATCGAGATTATTGAATTGAAATGAATTATAAAACGCCGAATCAATTGGTCGGTTTTTTTTATGCTTAAATGTGTTCGCATTAAGATTATGCTTCGAATGGTCTAAAGGAAGTCATAAATTGTGAGCGCGTGTGGAGAGAATGTATTTTCCTGTTTCAATCGAAACTTGACCGCTGACCGGAGCTTGTGTAATGTTTTGCACAATTTTTACCAGCAGCAATCAAATTGACCGCCTGAATTTCCTTCAATTTCGCGTGAGAACTTTTTAAATGCCTCGCAGAACAACAACAGCAAGAAAAGTGTTTGTTGTGGAATTCTAAAGAGAGAAAAAAAGACTAAACAGTTGCCGCAACTTTCACACGTTTACCGTCCTCCTCGCATGCGAGTGCCGCACACGGCACACGAATTACTGTAACACGCGTTGTTCTGCTTCGTGCGGTAATTTCAAGTTTTCATTTTCATTCACGGCGGCGAATTCGACGCGCATAATTTCGCAAATATGAAAAGATGAAAAAAATACCATCATCGAGCCGCGCGCATTAAAATCAAAAGTGAATTAAGTCAATTAAACTCGAGCAGCGGACGTAAGTAAGTACAAAGGCGCCTCCGCGTGTAACACAACTAAATACTTATCCGTACAAGTGCGGCGCGAAGATGCGCACAAGTCGCAGCGGGGCGAACAAAGGCCGCGAAGAGACTGATTCGCACGCCTTTTGCATCATCCCATTACTCACGCATCTCTCCTCCGCTGTGTGCAATGCGAATTATATCACTATAATACACCATAAACAACGGGCTTCGCCCATTCAGTCTTATTTCTGTCGGCTGACGCACCTCGTAAGTACATATAACGAGCGGACATTTGACTCATGGCAAAAGTTGCAATCGCAAAATTACCGACGTTCAAGAATCAACGCTAATACATAATAATAAGAATAATAATCATAATCTGTTGGTGGATTTTTCTCCAGTGTCACACTTGAATGCGCGCGCGTCTCGACTAGACGCTTTTGTAGACTTGTAGTCAAGGTAGGAAGCGGTGGGATACCAGAAGTGTGTTCTGGTTGCTAATTTGCACTCGTTAATCGCTTAAAATGCAATTTCGAATCGAATCGCAACAGGCTGTATGATCATTTGTTCGCGATCGGTAAGCGCGCGCGAGCGAAACCGGTTGGTGCCAGTTGTCGCGCGCCGAACAACTTTTACAAATCTCAAATCTAAATCGCTTTGCTAAATCTATATTTAAACGCGATGCAAAGTTCAATCGGGAGCGATTCCGCATTCGATACGCACATTTGGAGCACACGCTCCAGCCACCTTTGCGACTTCTTTGTCCAGGTGGTATTTGTCGAAAATATCGCGGTAACATTCAACTAAAGTCAGCCGATAAATAAATTTCATTGGTGTCTCCTTTGTGCTTTACACAAAATAAAATATCAAAATATGCAAAATCAAGTTTTTTATTATAAAATAAAAACTGGTGATTATCTAAATCAGTTCGATTCACACTCTTTTTTTTATTATCTCTCAAGGAAACCCAAACCGGCAAAGTTCAGCGGCGCGCACGTCATCGCACAGCACAAAAGCTAATTAATATCGTTAAAACGCATTATCGTAATGGCTGGTAATATGTTATGAACAAAAAGTTTGACCTCGTTGACTCGACTTCCTTGCCGGATAAACCAATGCGCGATCTTTTGAAAACCTGGCGTATTTTACTTATTACCAAGCCGGAGAGTTAATCGAACGATAACTAATTCGTAGACGATGCGTTTGCATCTACAAACAAATTACCGAACGCGCTCCCATGTCAAATCGACGCCACCGATATGTAACCAAGCACTACTGAATCGAATATTCGGTGAGAAAGCGACCGCTGTCGAGATAAACAACAAAAAAATCCAATCAAATCAAAATAGAACCCGGCAAACTGATCTTAATTCTGGCCCCCAATTAGCGACTCGCGGCGCTGTAATTAATTTCATTAGTTCGGACGAGAGAACCAGTTTCGGCGACGGGCCTGAATCAGGCAAAAATTAGTTTCATTTCCGGTCATCGTGCGGATCACGACGAATGATTAATCTTTCATGGTTCGGGCGATTTTATACGCTCGCAGGTATGAAATCTATAATTTCGCTGCGGGTTTTTATCGTGCGATTGAGACGTGTTGATAAATTGTCACGGGTTTAAATTTAAGGACTTGACGTTTATGCGATTGTGGGAAGGCAAGCGCAATATAAACACGATAGGTAATAAATGTTCACTCATAAATATGACCATATAGACACAGAAAATAATTACTTATTAAATTCGCGAATATGGTCGCACTATTAAAACAAATTTAGAATCCTTGCCAGGATTTCATTGTTCTAACTGTTTAATTAACTTTGCAATGATAAAATTTTTAATTCATCGCAACTTGCACTTTGAAATAAATTAAGAATAAATTATTATTATTCTCTTGTTTGTCCGTTGATAACATTTCGATATTTTATCGTTTTTGGTATTTATTATTAGAATGGTATGCTCTTCCCAAAAATGTAAATAATTTATTAGAAAAACGTTCACTTTCAAGTGCCATCAACTGGACTTTCAAGTTGAATACGAAATTTCTTCGCCCAAGTGAAATCAGTGCTTTAACAACGTGCAAAAACGAAAAAAGTGAAATTTAAAAAATGCAAATGTACTTGGCACAAAACACGCACATCGACAAGCACAACAAACTTTTCACCAGTCATGGCATTTCATTTACCTGCAAATTGCAATGTAAACGATTTCGTCTCGACGGCGACTTCGTTTCGCATCTCTTGTCGCGTTGTCTCTTGTCACGGCAATTTCCACCCGAAGCCGATTCGGACTTCGAGTTTTAATGACGTTTTGTTTTCTGTCGAGAGCGTTTCCACAATTAGCCTAATTCTCGCTTGTGCGTCCCGACGCCGGGTCGCGCAAACAGAGCGCAACTTATTTATTTTGCCGATGCGCAACATCCAACCCAACAAAATACGATCTTACACCCTATTAAGCTACGATATTACGAATGGCTGCGGTTGTGTTTGCAAGCTTGAAATTCAGTTCGTCAGTGACTTACCTGTGATTGCGTCCAGCGGCGTGATTCATTCGTCCGATGCGACAATAATCGCGCGCAAGAAATTCATGCTTAATGACATTCATGACTGTAATTAGCTTTTTGTAATTTTCTCTTCTAGTGCAACAAGACAAGACATGACTAAGTGAAGTTTTACTTTAATGCAAAATTGACTCTTGAGTTTGTTAGCGTGTCTTCATTCTTCTCGCTTTCTGGCAGGCTGAAATTGTAATTTTCCACTGAATAGAAACTTATAAACACTTAACGAGCATATACCGACACCACCAACTAAGTACCATTCGTAATTCATAGACGAGACTATTTAAAACCATCAGTAAAGTAAAATACAAAGATGATGCTCAGCATCTGCGCTCAATGAGTAGAAAACCATATGTCACTTCGCAATCAGCAATCGAGCGAGTCGATTTAATTGCGATTGTTTGATAATGCGATAATTGCGTGTATAACGCAATGCGTATTACGCGACACGATTGCATTTCTTTTCTCAGAATCTGTGCAGTGTTAGTAGCTCGAGTAATTAGCGGCAGGCGCAGACGCATTGGAAAGTCGATTTCTTCTCCACGTGCAGTATTTTGACCAGATAGATTACCGGTCGCGACATTGTTCGCGACATTGGAAAATTGCAGGCGAACTCTCAAACTCAAACAGGCAAACAAACAAGGAAGATTCGAAACGGTTTGTCAGCCGGCGTCGTCGTGCAGTCGAAGTGGAAAAGAAAGTTGCGTTTCTTTTTCGCGCGCACTGCGCTTAGCGCTAATATACATGTGCGCAGACATGCAAAACAAATCAGTTTCAGTGAAATTCGAAATTTGCCCATGCAAATTTGAACTTTAGAAAATCGAGAAACCATGTTTGGTTTGCAATTTGCATCAAGGGCTATAATAAAACTTAATATGGTCAAAATTGCAAATAACTTTAGAAATTCGTTAAACTTTCTTCCTCCAAAAAAACCGCCAACTTCGAAACTTCATTAGGTACGTGTTTGGTAACGTAGGTGTACACAAAATGTTTTGTTTACCATATTTAAAGTTTATTTTTGATCACGAAGTCAATCACCGCCAGGCTGGGACGTCACGACCGTGTTTGTTTATGCATCAGCGCAAAACTCCATCGCGTAATGCAATTAAACAATTACGACCGGCCCGAATAATTGCCGTTCGCGTTCGACGAGAATTAATAACTATCGAGTCAAAGACCTGTCGAGCTGCAGCAGCTGAAGCCCGAGGAGGATAAATTGATTTCTAGCGGAAAATCAAAACGAAAAACTTTGCGTTTATGAACAAAGCAAGACGATGAACGTTGTGCGCAGGAAGTGAACATGAACAAAGCACTTATTTATTATTGCGCAAACTATACGTAAGAACCGCAAAAAAACTGATTCATGAGTCGCGGATATTTAGATTTGTCATGAGGATGTTTTTTATGTTGCCGAGGCTGCTGAGATGTTAAGTCAGGAGGATTAAGTCTAGTCTAGCTAAATCTGGTTAGATACTAACTGCTACACGCTACTGGTTGGTAATAATCTCGCTGGAAATCGTAATAGTTGCGGGGAATTGCCGGAATAGTGGCTGCATGTTGCATAGCCACTACGTACGTAAGTACTGTAAACATATGCGGTCTGGCATGATGACGACCGAGACACAAAACGCGTACATATCGAAGAGCGGACGCATGAAAATCCGTTCGACGTAACACTTTTTCACGTCGCGACTGAGTGCACAGCGATCTGCTGGTGCGCGAAAAGTTTGCATGAAGTGCTGTAACACAACGTTTGCCATCGAGCGTTTTGTTTTGTTTACCTGCGAAAGGATTCGGCACAATCAACAACAGTAACAAATTTGATAAATAAAAATAACTGTATCGGCCACCTAACGCCATCTATCATCAATCTAGTGACATAGAATAAAATAATAGATATCTGAGATGATAAAAACGAAAACAGACGAATAAAAACAAACAATTCATTCTGAACAGTGAGTTGATTTGTGTTTATTTATAATTGAAACTTTAATGTAGCTAAAGAGCTATGCGTGCATACGAATTTCCTCGAACTCGCCGTGAAATCAAGTGCGAAACACGCGCTGGTGTGCAAAATTGGCGAAATTCATCGCACGCTGTTATTACTGTTACCGATTCGTTGGAAGTAGGATCGTTGCGCATAATTGCGGGAATGCAACGCTTGCTAATCGTCTGAAAACTGTTTACACGCAATGGCGAGAATAATAACAACTTCTGTTTGGATTGAATCCATCAGAAAATATTGACTTTGCATGGATGAGACGCGATTGTTCTTTTGTCGTACACATAATAAAACACTCTGACTACGTGTAATTTGACGCGGTAATGTCACGAAGATGTTTCTCGCGTTACGCGCATTTTTTGTCAACCTCAGAAATTGCGATTTCCTGTTATTAAAGCTAATTACCGTCTTGCGAAACAAAAAAAAATTCAAATTTCAGGATTTCTGCAATAAATAGCTGTGGAAACAAATTGTGTGGAAATGCGTTTTTATTTTTGTTTTCGCGGTGTTTTTATCGCGAATTTACGTTATTTCTGTACATGATAGGTGCATTCACACCGCGCAATGTTTTGTTTATTGTTTGTTTATTTGTTTTGATCATCGCCGCGCAAATTGGGTCATCAACTCACTCAGCATCGGAGTAAATCGTAACAGCAATTAAAGCGCCTTTTAACCAAACTGTGACTCAAGTAGGCGCAAGTGAATACAGCGTGTTGATACAAATATTATTGATTATTATTAACGCATGAGTAATTACGAAACTAGTTGGTCGCGAGCGGACGTACCGTCGAAGCAATTCTTTGTTCCTTTGTGAACTATTATACACTTGCGAGCGCAAACTTACCATCCGAACGTTTAATTAACAAGTTATGCGCTGGCACAACAATGATGCGACGATGTAAACACATGTAGAGCAATTAATCCGGCATTCAGCCACAGGCCAAGGAACCAACACGTTAAATGTTAATTTTTAATGTTGAAAAACACAGCCCAGTCGTCACTTTGCGTTGCGTTGAAGTCAAGCGCGCGTCAGAAGTCAAAGTTTCGATTGATTTAAGTCAAGTCGACTTCCTGCTGGGAAGCCGATAAGTAGTGCAACCCGGACTCGGGTGTAATTTAATATCGGACCGAGGACAAAAGTAAAAGTCACTTTTTTCTTGTGGTGACTTCTGGTTTTCGGCGTGGTCGCCGCGGCAGTCACGTTTGCACGTCGCGGGCTCGGCAAGCATGCGAGTACTGTTAGAAGATGCGTGAGTTATCGCCCGTCCGTCACTGGAGTGGACGACGTCGCGTTCGCCGCTGCTGAATTCACCGCCGCGCGCTGCACCGCCGCGACTCAAGTCTATAGAGCTGCGTGGTGGAGTAGTGAAGTCTCGCGGTGTGCGCCGCGCCGCGCGTCTCTTCGCCAACTGAGTCGGTCGCGCCGCCGCACCGCCGGCCTAACTCCACTGACTCACACTCGAGAGCACCGCAAAGCAGCCGCGAGCCATGAAGCAGCAGCAGCGCACTGCAACTTTTCTCTCTTCGCCTGCATTCATTCACATCCAGTACACAACATCCACACACATCAAATCCTCGTGCACACCACGAGTATGTGGGCATAATAATAGATTTAATGCCTGTTTGGCTACGGTTCAGCCCGGTTTTGTTACTTGTTTCCAATGCACTACTTTATTCCCAGCCAACATTAATAGCGGAATGAAAATCTATATTCAAATATTTATTCCCCCGAACACGCCAAACAAACGTCGCGTTCTCTTCGTGTGTGCATATTCGCCCTGATGGCAAAAGGTGAGCAAGAGGCATACACTAAAACAGCTCTAAATCACATGCGAGAGCGTCGAGGCGAACTTTTACGACGCAGTGGCCAGCACGGCACGACTCGGCTCCTTCGCGAGTCCGCAAAGAGCAACAGGTCAAGCGTTGCATTCGCGCGCCTTTCGCATTTGCATCGCAAAAAGAGCGCGGCCCGCGCGCGAAGCGTCTTAATAACGCACCTCGACGAAATCGAAACGGTTCGCGGCCGGCTCGTTACTCGCGATAAAAATAGAAATAATAAGCGCGCGATGATCGACGCCTCGCGAACCATATCCACACACACCGCGAGATTCATACAGTCAATCGTCTTCAACAACAAAAACCAACACAACAAGTGTTAAGCAGCGTAGAGAGCGTTACGCAACGCCGAGGGAGGAGGCGATGCATTGACGAAACACCAGACTGGAATTTCCATTCTTTCCCATTCACTTCTTCAAATGCATATCGTCATTGAATCGTCTGTTCGAAAGTTCGAATTCGAGCGGGTAATATTCATACAGCACGATGTTAACTCAAGCAATAAATAAATTGCGCCTGGCTAATATTACAAGAGTAATAAGTCCTTGAAGTTTATCTTTAATGCGGTAATAGTTTCACTGCTTTAATATTATAACAGCGCTAATAAAAAAAATTCTATCGATCGGTACAATAACAAGCATTATTCGATAAATTTCCTACGAAAGTCAACTCGATATCAGATTAAACCACAATATCGTATTCCGCATTCTTTTCTGTATATATCGTGAGTTAAATTCGACGAACGTAAATTTAACATAGGCCACACGTCGTCTTATGGTGGTTTTAGTTCGGTCTACTGCCGCAGAGATGGCGCTACGTGTATAATTTGACTTAAAAATAAAGTCAAGTCGGCGGAACATACTTATCTTGTTATTTTGTTTGAATCATCAAGGTGTAACATAATTTTCGGCGTTTTTTTACAGAGAAATAAAGAAAAAAATGGTTACCTTCAAGTACGTAAACAATGCTGCCCACATCACCCTCTTTGATGATAATGCTGCCCTGCTGGTACTCCTTCGGGTACATACAATCGACGATTTCACGAATTTGAGTCGTTTCCAGGTTCTTCATAAAATCATTGTCTAGGATTGCCGCTTTGATCAATTCTTTTGATCTGAAACATAAAAATTTTTACATGAAAAATTTGTTACGATGTATTTCCACCCAAAAAAATTATTTATCGGTCGTACTTATTGCTCTTAGGCACCCTCTCAACTTTGGCGTCGCTGAGCGGTTGTGGTTCAGCACTGATCGCCAACCGCTTGATGCGTGGTTCAATCAACCCCACAAGAACAGCATTGCGAGCGTCTGCATCGGCGGCGGCAGCGACCCGATCATACTCATGGATGATTTTCTGCGTGAGCGGATTCACGACCTGCCGATACTTATCCAGCTCATTGCGTAGATGACGCAGTTGCAGATCGCGCGCGTCCAATTCGCGTTCGAGGCGATTCGCGCGCGCCTCTTGCCGCTTGCATTCCTCCGAACGCTCTTGCAAGAGGCGGCGCATGAATGCCAACGATGTTACGCCTCCAGCGCAGGATGCGGAGAGCGCATCGCGCGGGGGCGGCCGGCGCGCCTCTTCACTGCGCTTGTGCATTAACTTAGCGAAAAGATTCCAGCAGCTCATTGTGAGAGCAACTACCACCTACTACCGCTTCCTTACATTGCCAGTGCATGTAAAATTCTTGAAAACGACAAATTCCACACAATTAAGTTACCACATGCGCGCATTGTGTAAAAATCATTACGGAGAGACTTCATAATTGCTGACGCAATTTCTGCCAGTCATCGTCTATGACAGCTTAGCCACTGTTTGTGTTTACAGTCGTTACAGATGTTTGTAAACGCGAGTTTTACAAACTGGGTTTCGACTGTACTTTGATACGTGACCTTCCAGCTAATTGCATGTTACAGCTAGCCTCCTCATAACCAACACTCTTGCCCGCTGTGTAACAAACGTATCTAATCACAGTAATCATGCACCGTTAAAAATTGAAACGTAGAGTTCACATCTGATTCAAAGCTGCGCTTGAAATTCTATTGCATCGCTGTCGGACGTGTATGTGTGCGTGTGTTGAAGTAGGAGTTCATTCTGGTGGGTATGAAACGATGAAGCTTCTGGACAGATTATTTTGCGCTCAGCCATTGCAACGATTCAGTTTCTACCTCGCGCGCATAGAAACCACTTGATATAGTTTTTATATCTAAAGTATCACCCGCGGTTGTCGAGCTGATTAGAACAATTGTTTGAAATTTGAACAATCGCTGCGTTCGGCACGTGCAATTAATAATGTTGATGGAAGTTGTGCTGACTTTGGTTGTAGGTTTTGTGGGTGTTTGGTTTGTGGTCTTTTGGTCGTATTACAGGCATATTAAGAGGGTACCATCGCCAAGATTATGGCCAATCATTGGAAATGCTATGGAATTTACGACTACATCAGGTAAACCGTTTAAAAGTTTTAAAGTTCATTAAAAGAAACAATTTTGTTTGCATTTGTAGAGGTTCTTACTGTTCTGGACAGTTTGTACAAAAAGCTCAACACGAAAACTTTGAGAATTCATATTGGTTTTCGTACTTTGGTACAAACAAAAGACTACAAATTCCTTGAGTTTTTGCTAAGTAGTCAGAGTATTATCAGTAAAGGAATAGGGTATTCCTTTCTACATGAATGGTTAGGTCTAGGACTACTTACATCTGATGGTATGTCAAAAAATACTTGAAATTACCCGTATAAGGTTTTAAAATAATATTTAGGTCAAAAATGGCGTACACATAGAAAAATGATCACTCCGACATTCCACTTCAAGATTCTCGAAGAGTTCATAGATGTATTCAACTCCAAGGGGAAGATTATGATTGAAAAACTGCAGAAGGAAGTTGGAAACAAAAGTTTTGATGTATTCCCCTATGTTACACTTTGCGCCCTGGATATTATCTGTGGTAAGTCCAGGTTAACCAAAAACACTACAAAAGTCTTTAACTTATATATCTTTGAATGTTTTTTTCTGAATAGAAACTGCGATGGGTACCTGCGTAAACGCCCAAAACGAAGAATCTTCCCTGTATGCTAAATGTGTCAAAGACATGGGCCGCATCATACAACAACGTGGACTGAACCCTATCTACCATTACAAAGTTATCTATCAGTTCACAAAGCTCTGCCAGGAAGAAAAGGCTGCTTTGAAGGTGTTGCATGGCTATACCAATTCTGTAATCAGTAAGAGACGCGCGCAATTGGAGGCAGTAGCAAAATCCACCCAAAAAACCGAGGATGATATCGGTCAGAAAAAGAGGACCGCCTTCTTGGATATGTTACTGCAAGCCACCATCAATGGGGTACCCTTAACGGATAAAGAAATTCGAGAGGAGGTGGACACCTTTATGTTTGAAGGACATGATACCACTGCAGCTGGTATCTGCTACACTCTATTCAACCTTGCTAATCATCCCGAAGTGCAACAACGTGCGTTTGAAGAATTGAAGGATATCTTCGGAGATGACACAGAGAGGGAGTGTTCGTATCAAGATCTCCAGGAGATGAAATATCTAGAAATGGTCGTGAAAGAAACACTCAGGTTGTATCCATCGGTACCCTTGTATGCAAGAATGATTAAAGACGATGTCACCTACAGTAAGTCCACACATAAACAGAGAATTTGCGAAACAAAAAAATCTGAATCAATCAATTTACAGATGGTATGGTCCTACCCAAAGGTATGACTATTGGAATCTACGCTTATGGTATCCAAAGAGACCCCGACTACTTCCCGAATCCGGAAAAATTTGACCCGGAGCGTTTCGCACCCGAAAACTACGACGGAAGACAACCCTACGCCTACATTCCATTCAGTGCCGGCCCTAGAAACTGCATTGGTAAATTGACAAATAAAAATAATTAACTTTCAACTATCCCTGTTTATAATTTTCAGGTCAAAAGTTTGCCATTTTGGAAATGAAAGCTTCAGTGAGCAAAGTTTTGCGACATTATAAACTGAAACCGGCAACTCCTACACACCACCTCCAATTGGCAGCAGAATCAATTCTGAAGGCAGTGAACGGCGTCAAAATAGCTATTGAGAAACAAACTTACTAAAATCATGTAAATTCAATCACTGTAGCAGGTAGTTAACCGTAGAATGTATTTTGAGTAAATATAGAATTACTATACATAAACTAAATTCAAAAATACATTAAGTACCTTAGCGATATCGTTCATTCGAATAACAACAATCTGGCTGGAGATAGTAGTGAACAAAGTCCAAATTATATAAATACGAGCAATAATTACAAGTCATCCTGGTGGTTCATATAAATACGAGTAAAGCAGTGCACTGAGCAAATACATTTTCAATGTGATTAGAGTGTTGATCGTATATGGTTGTAAATTCAGTTATTTTGAAAAATGTGGTTCGAGATCTTGGTGTCGTTGATCATAGGCGTGCTGACATTCTGGTGTTATAGATATTACTATTATTATAGTTATCTGAAGGTAATACCTTCACCCCGAGCATGGCCTATCATTGGCAGCGGTCTGGAATTCAAAAACCCTGAAGATTCAGTGGAAACCATGCTGGTATTGATGAATAAGTTCAAGACGGATTCACTTAGAATCCATATTGGTTTCCGAGCAATTGTGATGAGCAGGGATTATAAATTCATTGAATTTTTACTTAGTAGTCAAACAATTATGAACAAAGGTCTGGGTTACAAGTTTTTCACACCCTGGTTGGGCCAAGGTTTGCTAGTGAGCACAGGTGATACCATCCTCAAAATAAATACTCTTCGGATTTCCTGAGATATATTTTAGGAGAACATTGGCGTACGCATAGGAAAATGATCACCCCAACATTCCACTTTCAAATCCTGGAGCAGTTCATTGACGTTTTCCACTCGAATGGTACGATTTTGATCGACAAACTTCGAAAACATTTAGGAGAATCTAGCTTTGACGTGTTTCCTTACATTACATTATGTGCCCTGGACATTATTTGCGGTAACATCGAACAAAGTGTTATTTATACACTCCATTAGCTAAACAAGCACTCCGATTCTAGAGACAGCAATGGGTATATCAATCAACGCGCAGTTAGAGGAACACTCCGAATACGCGACGTGCGTCTCAAATATGGGTCGTATCATCCAAACACGTGGCTTCAATCCATTCTTGCACTATGACAGTATTTATAAACACTCTAACCTCTATAGAGAGGAACAGAAATGTCTGCAGGTATTGCATGGTCGTACAGATTCTGTGATTCAAATGCGTCGCGAGAATATACTCCTGGAAGGTAGTAAGAAAGAAAAACCAGCGGAAACTGATGAACTAGGTCGAAAGAAGAAGGTACCTTTCTTGGATATGCTACTGCAAGCCTCCATTGATGGTAGGCCCTTGACCAATACAGAAATTCGTGATGAAGTGTCCACGTTCATGTTTGGGGGACATGATACCACTGCAGCTGGTATCAGTTTTGCTCTTCACAGTCTAGCTAACAACCCAAGAGTCCAAGATAAAGCCTACCAGGAACTAAAGGAGATTTTTGGAGATGATAAAGAACGACCATGCACATACAACGACCTACAGTGTATGAAATATCTAGAGCTGGTCATTAAGGAGACTTTACGTTTGTATCCTTCTGCTCCGTTCTATACCAGGACAGCTGTTGAAGATTTTACTTATGGTAAGGCATTTTACTGATTTCTAAGCAAAGAAAACTTACTTAATTTGTTGTAGATGGCATTACCTATCCGAAAAACATGACAATTGGTATTTTGGCTTATGGTATCCACCGGGACCCAAGATACTTTCCTAACCCCTTGGAATTTCGCCCGGAACGCTTCTCACCAGAGAATTACGACGGAAGAAAACCGTTTTCCTTCATTCCCTTCAGCGCAGGACCCAGGAACTGCGTCGGACAGAAATTCGCCTCTATGGAGATGTTGTCCACACTAAGCAGGATTCTCCGCAATTTTGAGTTATTACCAGCTACTCCAAAACACACCCTTAAAGTAGCAGCGGACACAATTTTGCGCTCAGCCAACGGCATGAAAATTGCTCTCGTGGAACGCAAATCAAAATAAAACACATAATAAAATCCTTGAAATCTGTTCATGGTCAAATTCAAATTTCCTCTCGCATGTAAATCAAACCGATGAAGACATCTCAGCAGGTTGTCCAGCTGATTGGCAGCTACCGGTCGCATGAATCGACCTGCCGCCTATATTCTTTTTGTTTTTCGCGCACGCGACGTTACGTAATCATCGGCTAGGCGAAAAGCGATTAAAAACCAGAACCAGATGGCCGCATCTATTCTCCAGCGCGCGTGTAGCTGCCCCCATCAACCCATCTCTATCTCGCGCTGCGCACATGTGCGCTCGCGGTTTGGTTTATTTATGACGCGGCGTGCACGCCACGCGAAGGTCGAACAAATATAAAACGCGGAAGCGAAAAATTATTATTAAAGTTCAAACACGAGCAAGCGCCCGGTGTTCGCACGTTGGAAATATTTTTATCACGTTTACACAGCGGGGGTTAAACGTTAAACAATCAAATTTTAAACAAAAAAAAAACAAAATCTTCAAGAGAAATCATGCGTTTGACACCTGCATGACCTGCAACTGTCACATTAATTTATCGTCCGCTTTTGTTTCGGCGTTTTTTAACGCGTTGCATGAAACAAAAAAACGCAAGAGAGTTTTGTATGCACGCGAGAGGCGGACATGATTGAAATAATTCAAGAGGCTTCATCAGGTGGAGTCGAAATCGTGTACCTGCGTCGGCCACTACAAACGCATGCTTGCAATGAAATCAGCGCGCGTCATTTATTCCTGGAAAATTTAAATAGACTGCATCACTGCACACAGAAAAAACACACCAACAAAGAAAACGCGCAGCGCTGAGTTATTAATGTAGTTCAATTACACGAACGAGTTGCGAATAACTCATCTCACTGTCGACTCTCGCCAGCTTTCGAGCCTAATCACTCATCAAGGTATTTCAAACCGGGAATGCCAGCGGATGAAAACCACGGGATTGTGATTAATTGGTTGACACTACCGTTTAGGTAGTTACTAGATGAGCGATTTGTTGGCGATATCAAACGCGACATTCCTCTGTTTTGCCAACACGACACTCCAGCATCAGAGAATTTCAACATACAGTGTGTTTGAATGCGTTAATTAAACGTTTACTTCCCGAATCGAAGTGAATTGTCGTTTTTGGCTGGAGGACGCAATGTAGTGGCGACGACCAGAAAGGAAACCGACCCGCGAGCCACAACTAATCATGAATGAACTAATCGCTGGACATAAATAATGTGTTAATGCGGAATTCGGGCGGATGCGTCCGACGATTTTGAAATTAAAACGCTCGGGCTGGTCGAAATCCCGAGCGCAGATAATGATAAATCAAGTTGTAAATGAGCCAGTTTGCGAGTCGCGCATTTGATTTATTGGCTAGTTGCGGCCGGGAATTTAAATTAAAAATTGCAAATATTTGTTTAACGACAGCGCAAATCAATTAGCAATTAATTAATTCATAGATGTTTACAAAATCGTGTAAATGTTAGCTGTTGCATGCCAAAAACGCGTCGAGATTTGGACCTCTTCACAGAGAAATCAAGGTAATAAAATTTAGAAATTACACATTTCTAAACGTTACTTATTTTCATTTAAAAAATGTGCTCATTAAAAAATCAACTGATGGTTTTCCACTACGAGTGTAATAATGTAGTAGAAATTAAACGTTGCGAAATCTCATGTCACATTTAATCATGTTGAAACGCTGTAGCAAGTTTACATTATAGACACGCATTATTAAAATTAAAGCAAATTATCATTTCGATCCGATTGCGCAACCATTCGTGACATAATGATAATGACGGCGCGTCAACAAAGGAGCACATTACATTTTATAGCCGCGTATTTGTTACGTTGAACCGAGTGATTAATAACTTAATTTCTGCGGAACAATGCAGTCTCATAATTCAACAGTTGCAAAAAGTTGATTTGCGGTTATAGTATCAAATGGATAAACGGGAGTTTTTGTCACGAGAGTGATTTAGACCGAGTGTTTAATAAATCGAGTGTTTAACAACGTTTAGTCCCGTGATGTGCACGCTATTTTTTTAGTTCTACTCTATGTCCACGATTTTATTTTTTAAATCTTCGAAATTCACTCGAACACTACTGGAAGATATAAGGTAGGCAAATGCGCAGGCGCAAAAGCTCCACCCCGTGACTAAAGCCCATGACTAAAGCACTTTAGTCACGACATTGGCCGTCCGTGATTAAAGTACCACTTTTTGTGTCTCAAAACCGCGGAAAAACTGATGGAAGTAGAAAAAATGATTATTACATTATTTATAAACAAATATCGCCCTCTATCGGCAATAAATTAAACTAATCTAATACTTGCACCTTTTTGCAATACTGATACAAACTTTCCGAATTGTTGCATCCTGACGAGTCAATTAGTCCAGGCGTATTTTGACAAATTAACAAACGACGCGTCGCGCTAATTAAAGCGAATAGCGATCGAGAGGAAGCCGACCGTGCGCAAACAGCAAATTAACAAATGTAAACCTAAAACCCGACACAACACGCTACGCTGCTCCAGCACATATGCTTTGTGAGTACATTTGTTAACTTCGGCGTGTATCTTGTTCGGCTGTCCGCTTGTCATGTCCAGGCTTGTTACATCGGCGTCGACGAAAACAAATAAATAAATTAAAAAATAACCGCGCGCCGCAACGCGACTTCTTCTCTATTCGGCACGCAGGTCACCCGATCACGCTCATGCTCTGCGTACAATTTCATATAGCGATTCGCGAATCTAATATCGCTTTTTTTTACGACCGCAACGTTTTTATTGGCTTGACAACCGCTGTGCTAGATTCGGCGGGATTTCTTCTACCCGCTGGATTAATTAATTAATTAACCAACACATTAATTAATCGCGCTTTCGAGGCTGGTCGAGGATGGTGGAAGCTTTTCGGTGTTCGACACCGCGTATTAATGTTCACATGCCGGCTGATTTGAATTTTAATAGTCGCAAAAAAAGGCGATCGCGATAAATACGTTTCAATATAGCTTAAGACACAGCACGTCAGGATGATTCAACACTACTTAAGTCCACTTATGCCAATAACCTTTCGTTTATTGGCTGGCGTTTTGAAAAATCGGCACATTTTCAATAAAGTCGTTTAAAAAGCGCGTCAAGTTGGCATTTACAACAATAGGCTGGCTTACGTTATGTCTTAACTGACTTAAGTCGCATACGCCGGCGCAGGCAACTTTCTGATGCTATCGATGTACGCACCCCGCCGCGTGCTGTCAGTGTGTCCGTCAATTAGAGATACTCCGCGGCCATATTGTCCTCTGTCCACCTGTTTTTACGAGTGCTTTCAGTTTTTATCGCTTTTTTATGATTTCGTTTTATTAAAAATTTTACGATTCCATTAATGAAAGGATTAATACTTTATTATATTTTATAGCGTTTCGTGGCACGCTTTGGCGCGTCGAATTCGAATCTCTCGCCGCATTGTTTGTCGAATTTCGCACACAATTCGGATCTATTTAGTCCGGCTTACGCAACGCGCGCGAATTAAACGGAAAACACCAGCGCACACCTGCTGCATTCGCAGAAATTTAATCAGCGTGTAACAAATCGGTAATTTTTGTGCCATAATTAGGCTCGGTGCATTGCAAACAGCAGGCGGTCAAAAACACCGCCGACTCTACGTTTCATTTCACCAAATTAACAACATACCTATATAAGACGCAATGAAAGTCTTAATTTACAACATTATTAAATCAAAAATTGAATATTTTTGCGTCGCATGGAAGATATTTCTGTATTTTCTTAATCTCCTGGTTATGACATGTTCAGCATAACATCAGATATTATATTAATATCTAAATTTAAGTAATTCCCCAATCCGCACGTGATAACTTAATCGAATGTATGATTAATGTCGACATTCCTATGAAATAAATCACAAAGTTTTGCCGATGCTGTAAGATATTTATAAATTATAACCAAAAACACGCGATTGGAAAAAATGCGCGGCGTGTAAATATTTAGATTTTGCTAACGTGCTACTGTTGAAATTTAAAACCCCTCACAAAAGTAACAACTCGACAAAATTTACTCAATAAATAGACACAATTTTTTTGTTGTTGTTGCGATCACAATTCACTGGTTTGTTTCGCGCACTTTGATGACACTTCACACTTGAATTTCCGATGCGATTTTCCGCACTTTCGCGAGCGCGCGCAGAGCAGAAAAAACTGCGAACGCGAGTGCATTTGTCGAATGACCGATTCGCACTGGAACGACGGAAGATGGCGAGATGGTGAGATGGCTTTTAGTTGCGCACGTTTTGCCTCTCGGTTACACGGTAAACGGCGTAAACTGTAAACAGAAAACGCACGCAACGCGAGCGCGTTTTAATTCGAGCGTATTTCGGCCAGCGGCTAGCAATTTTTGAGAGGCGCGCGGATGTTTCATTACCAGTGCCACAAACATAATTCCAACAAAAACGCGAAAATTCAAATTAGATTCATCACCGAATGAAAAATAGAAATAAACGCGAGATCAAATGAAACCAGAAAATATCCCGATGATGATGATGATTTATATAACAAGCAAAAAATGATCACGTGCGCCATTGGCGCGCATTGGTTAAAGTGACTTAAGTCAATTGGATTTTATTGAAATGTGCATTCGCTTGGCGACACAACGCCAACATTGAACGCGTACAAATCATCGCTAAAACCATTCTCGTGATTCATTTCGGTTGTATCCTTCTGCATTGGAACATTTAAACACATTTTTCTCTTTAACGGTTGAAGTGTTTTATTGCCAGCGAATAAATTTACGCAGAAAAATTTCCAGCCGAGTCAAAATATTTCGCCGTTTATTAAACAGAATATGCAGGACTAAGCCGAAATTAAAAGCCAACTTGAATGTTTACAGCTGGAAATTAAAATGCTAGATCCGCGTGAAGGAATGCTTTTCAAACATCGCGCCGAAAACTTACAAACTTCAGGCGTAAACAACGCGAACTTCACTTAACGCCCTCGTAAATCGCGACTGACGTTTATTTAATTTCGAATGCAAAAAATCGGAGCGATAAATTAAAACGTGTTGACTTTACGAAACAAAGCAATAAAAGATATCCGAGTTAAGTCCATCTAATGGCGAACGCCGTTGAGCCGTTGCTTTCTTTATTTTTAATAACTTAATGATTCCACAAACCCGAATCCAGTTTCGGAATCGAAATCAAAATCAATAAATCGTTAACTCCTTTAACTGGCCAAAATCTACGCATTGCCAAAATCAAAACCTGACAGCGTCTCAAATCGCGAGCGCGATCGAGACACGAAAATCAATCAAAACTATCTATCACGAATCAAATTCCGCATCGACAACAATTAATTATCTTCGAGAGCGCGCGCGGCAGCGCAAAAAGTTCAAAGACAAAATTCGCGTGTGCAAAAAAAATGGTTTATGCCACGTTTAATTTAGATTAAATCCGGCGAAATTTATCTCTGTCAGGAGTGAAATAGTGCGTACATTTCGGCAGCGCCCTCTGGTGGTGCGTAGCATTGACAAATCTAGACTACGCTGCAAATTGGCGGCGTGTTTTAATCACATAATCACGTATGAGTAATGCGAATGAATATTAACGAATTAATTCCACATAATTCGTTATTAAAACACTCGTAAACGTCCTTTTCGTGATCGTTTTCAATTAATTCGCACTATAAAACCAACCGTGCGCTGAGGCCAATGATAATAATCCTTGACTAAACATAATTACGAAAACGTTCTCTCGTCGTCATTTTTTATCTCGCACTCCTTCTGACGCGGCTGGCGATCGCCCGCATTGTATTCAACCGATTAGCATTATCTCTCTTTCCTTCGGCCGGCGTAATTACGATATCGATGGACGCGGGCAACGCGCATGGAAATTCGCGAATGGCGCGACTTCGACACGGCATCGACGTGAATGTTAACGTTCATTAATAACGCGCACACATATGTGTATGGTATGGTATGGTATGGCTGAGCCCAAAGGTTTGCATAACCCGCGAGCGATCACCAACACGCACGAGCGATCATTAAACGATCGCGAATGTAATGTGATGGAATTCGCGAGTGCACGACTAATGCGCGCACGAAGAGCCGCGAGGGGTTCTTGCCCAAGCTCCCCGGTCGAAATCTTTAATTATTTGTTTACACAATCAATACCGGCGTAGATACGTGCTAATCAGGTTGATGGCGACGTGCAAAGTGATATAATCGCGAAAAAAGACGAAAAAAAATTTGAAATTTTAAAAATTAGCTCAATTTAAGACCAGGTTTAATAAAAAGTCTCCTGGAATTAGTATTTTACCAATTTTCCGCTTTAAGGACCTACCTCTTCAGGAGGTACCCTTTCTATTGAATGAAGTAATACCTATAATCGCGCAAAAAGTCGAAAAAATGCAAAAATTAAAAAAATTAACTCAATTTAAGCCCAAGTGAGAAAAAAAAACTCTCCTGGAATTAGGATTTTTCTAAATTTCCTCTTCATAGACCTACATCTTCAGGAGGTGCCCTTTCCATTGAATGAAGTGAAATAATCGCGAAAAAATACAAAAAAATGCAAAAATTACAAAAAATTAACTCAATTTAAGACCAGGTTTACTAAAAAGTCTGTTGGAAATAATATTTTTCCAATTTTCCTCTTTATAGACCTACCTCCTCAGAAGGTACCCTTTCAATTGCAGGTACCTCATCGAAATTCAACTCTACAAAAGTGCAGATCATGTAATCACCTATAAAACACCTACCTAAATAATTTTTTCGGCTGACGAAATCTTAAGTAGCTTCAGGTAGGTGCCACGCTGTAAGTGGCTGATACATACACCACCAGGTATACCCCTAGGTCAGGTTTGGCGTGAAATTATAGACTCGTGAATCTGGTCGTGGTCGAATTAACATTTTAATTTGTTGACTTAATTGCAGATTATCGAACCTGGCTAATAAGCTAATTCCTAATCAATTGCACGCCCAGCCGACGCACGACGGACGGTAGCACACACGCCTAATTAAAACGCCTTGATTTACGATTATGTCGCACCATAATCGCGTCGCTTGCAGTTTCTGCGGGCCGCGCGATGATGTATAAACGGCGCCGAATGAATAGAGAAAAAAAAATTACACAAACAACGCGGCGTATTAGTTGGCGTATCTTCGCCGAAGGATACCTGGCGGTGGCCGAATGTAGGTTAATTCAGCCATTAACTTGCCGCTCCAGACGAAAACGAGTGCGATTCGCGCGCGCGCCGGAGTGATAAAAACGCAGCGGAATCGCACACCGCACGGATTAGATCACGTACGAGCGCGATTTTTTTCGTTTTGTAAATGGCACTTTTCGCAATGCGGATTGAGCAATTGCTCTGACGTATTCCCGGAATGAATGAATTCAGTCGACGAAGGGCGCGCGCGCGATTTATGCGTTCCGAATTACTGCACAAAGCAAACAGCAGCAGAAACTTGGCTGTACATCAACCGGCTTGCCTTATTCATCGTGAGATGCATTCAGTTTCAGCGAGAAACTGAGAAATGTTAATTTTATCGCTGTGCCATTCGAAGAAAACTATCAAAGCCGACATAAATCACGCGAATCCAAGTTAAAGAAAATTAAATTCTCAACTATAAACAACAAACACATGAAATAATTTTATCGCGTTATATCATCCCATGCATGTTAATGCATCTTAATTAGATTTTCATTGCATCACGCTGAGTGTGCTTAGCGGTAAAAGTCGACTTAGGATCATCGCGCCATCTGTCAATCGGAGATCTAGCTTCCCCTGATCACGGGATGAGTCTAGTAGGCAGCGCATCAGTTTTTCCCGCATCGGTGCAGTCCCCGCTCCCATCCAGAATTCTAGATCATGGCCGTGCAGCTCGGCATGCATGACGATCAAGGCGGAACACTCAAGGGCGTTGCACCCGAATTATTTGAACCACATACACACGACGCCGGACAAATGACATGGAAACGATCATGCATAATTTTCATTTGAGATTGTGATCCACGGCTAGCGATCCAGATCTTGATGGGGCGACGACGCATTACACACAAATGTAAAATTTTGTCATTTTTGAAATAAAACGTTATGTTGAGTTGATTTTTATCAACTCTCGCAGATTGAGCAACATTTCGCAACTGAAATTTAAGTGGTCGAATAAAAAAAGCAGCGTAAAAACTTAAGTAAAGCTTCAAAATCGAAAATCGGCGATAATTGAAGGTGCAGCGACATTTCCGCGATGACATGTTAACCAGACTCACCGGAGTTGTCTTCAGGACTGTGTGTAATTTATTAAAAATCGATGGGCGGTAATCGGCGGGAGGGCTGCGTAATCGCCCCGGCCAATTACACGACGGTCGTAAAACACTCTGCGGCGAGAGGTGACTTTCGTCGCCGTATCGACAAGACTTTCGAGGTATTTTAAGCCTTTTAAGCGCGAAACCATTTCCAGCCTTACCTGAAACAACATGAAATATATTTAATTTGCGGTCGCAACAACCTCTCTCAGATACACGCCATATTAAGCGATTAAAAAGCATTTAATTAAACATAAATTCTCGAATATGTGATACAAGTTTATGTTTGTACCACCAGAGTTTAAAAATTAAAGAGTTTTCAAGTATCATGTGAGTTGTCACTTGTAAAAATATCATTTTACATGTAATCGAATATGTTTAGTGAAAGAGATATTATAAAACGACCATTTGGACTGGATATTGACGTAATGTACGTAAACAAACATTGTTTGCTGCTTGCTACATGAATATCAATGATTACACACCACCAGAGTGAATTTTCCACTGCCACACCCGCAATTTACCAAGATTCAATCCACAGTAACTCCTTCTTAAGCTCGTTTCATGAATGTTTTATAAGTTTGGGTCCTTCGCAGAGTTGCGAAGGTTTGGCCCGCTCCTGAATTCACATCAACGCGCGAAGAGTGCTGCAGATGCGAGCCGCTGATAAACGTTTATGATTTCATTCGTTTTTATTACCGCGAAATGTTTACTTAGACACCAGCAGGCCAGGGTTGGGCTGCGACGTGCGATCGCCGATAACGGCGCAGAAAATAAATTATCCGCGGACAACCTGCACGCATGCATGCGCATGATGCATGGCCAACTTTCGGATATCGAAAGGAGCGAGAATACAATGTGTCAAAACATTGGTAAACGCAAACAGGGACAATTTTTATACAAAATGTGATTTTTCAATGTAAATATTTCGATTTTCATGCATAAAAATGTAAATATTATGCATTTTTTAGTAAAGATTGTTAATAATATGGTGAATTACAAGTTGTAAATTGAAATTGATTTAATTTGTGCAATTATTGCTGTCAGAAAAGTGATCCGCTGCGGGCATTTGGTATGGAAAAGTTTGCCCCTTACGTGAATCACGTGATTTATGAACGACGTGATTATGTTAAATGAAAGAACAGAGCGCGTGTAACCCGCCGGTGTTCATACACGATGCCAATTACCAATTATCCGCGGCGTGCATCTGCACTCGGCGCTCTGTCTCCCGAAACCAAAATCTCGAAAAAATCGCACACAATGGGCGGCCTTCGCACGGGGAAAAAGTCGCGAGCCGATTCAATACTTACGTTTTTTTTTCTGCAATTTTATTTCATGTCCCACGAAATGTCTCCGCGTCTTAAATGTCGGCGTATTGGCATGTCGACATGCCGATTAAAATCGCAGGGAGCTGCGAGTGCAGAGGGCCGATTATATTATTATCGCCGTTCGAAATTTGGAAGTCGGCTGGACGACTCAATTAGTCTTGATTGCTGGTTTGCGGCCACTGAGACTGACGCCAGTCAACAGGGGCGGATTTTGTTTGGCACCAACATCGGGAATAACAAAATAATTTCAGTGAAAAAGTCATATTACAAAAAGCCCTCACGTGTAAAATGCAACCAGGGCACTTAGCGACCAGCGACCAGCCTCGATTGGAGTTAGTGAGAGGCGCATTTGCATATAAACGATTATCGAGTGCGTTTCGACATACCGATAATTTCGTAGTTGGACCCACTGAAAATTCAAGCGAGTAACATACTAATTAATTGATTATTTACGCAAAAACGTCAAAATCACCGCCTGGAATTACACTTTTAGAAAAAATGCCTCACACGAAGAATAACCGTTATAAAAATACAATGTATAAATACTCTTAGCATCGCCAGGATAAAAAATTCCACGCAAGTCATAATTTCCCAATAAATAAGGGTTTTACTGTCATATTTCTAACATTCCAAGATCCATCGCGCTCAATTCACTTCGGATTTGTTATGCTCCGTGTCGTAAGGTTGAAAGGTGCGCGCCCGTGCACTGTGCGCGGCTATTTTTAGCCCGGGCATCATTGCTTTAACGAGATATAATTAGAAAATTGCTGCCTTTATAAGCGCAACTGCAATTGACGGCTGGAGAGAAGCCGCCGGCGTAATCTATCCGTGCGACGAGGACGCGGCGCGTCCAAGTAGGATGCCTCCGAGGAATCTGGACGATGCAATCTTAATTGAACGCGATTAACCGTCCTGGAGACGACGTACGTGACACACAACGAATGAAAACTTATCCGCTGCATGACAATACATTTGAATCGATCAAGAGAAGGTTTTTCTCTGGGCGATGCATTCTTGCCATTCATTTTCGTGCTTTATGTGTCCCGCCGCGTGCTAACCGCCCAAATTGGCAGCGCATTAACTCACTAATTGCGCCGGCAAACACGAATTTAATTTACAACTCGACGCGCTGCGTGTTTGCGCCTTCATTGACACATTCCGGACGAGAGGTGCACGTCACGTGACGTTTCGTAATGTTCGCGAAGTAGTCGATTCCTAGCGGCGTGACACTTGTTCTTTTTGTTTAAGGCGTAAATACGACGCGCGCTGCGCGCAAATAATGTCTGGCACATCTCAAGCGTGAAACTACGAGTTGTACCTGCATAGTAGGAGTAGACGTGGTCATAACAACCAAATTTATCAGCGTTTAATCGCCGAGAATGTGGTGTTGCGTGTGCGGTAAATATTATTCGCGCATCGGGCGAATTCAATCGTTTACGTTTTACGAAAATTGCTGGAAATAACAAATGATCGATTGAATTCGAACGCACGCACTGATTTTGGTTAATGACTGCAATTAATCCCAATCGCGTACGTCGAATGCACCTGAAGTTAAAATCAACTACAGTGTGATAGAATGTTAAGATTGTTTTAAGGCGCTCCAGGCGAATGGAGATATGCGGACGCACTGTGTGATAATGAGTAATAAATATCGTTGTCCTAGATTCAGCGCAAATAATCGCTCAAGTCGTTGTCAGCCCCCCGATGTGGTTATCGCCGTGATTTATTTCTTGTTTGTTTTCATTTGGACGCGGGTTTGATTTGCGTAATTCTTCTGATAGGACTTACTCGCAAACAAAATGTCACGAGAATGTCAGGAGGTGTTTATTTCTACTTACACCATAATAATTATTAAGTTTACTTCATTTGCCTTCTAACATATTATTTTAAATTTTAAAAATTGAATTTTCCCAAAAAAACGCACCGGAAATGCAAAAAATCAATTTTTTTTATGAGATTTCCATAAAAAGTATGTGAAATAATCAATCGGAAGCGTGAGTGGGTGAGGCACATAAAGATTTATGATTTTTCATTTCGTCGACAATAAAATAAGTCAAATTTTTGCAGATTTACGAGTTTATTTACTCGCTGATTTTCGGCCACGTGCTCGCGAGGCAACAGTAGCCGCAGTATTCGCCGGTAAGTTGTCGGCGCCCTCATGAAAACACCAACTTATTGCTGAGCGTGAATATTTCAGCTTATTTATAATTTTATTTTTTCTGCCCGGCCGCCGTTCGCGGTCACTCAGTCGTCGCATACTGAAGCCTATTAATAAATTCGCCACTGAAGAGTACCAACACTGCACCGGCAAAGAATCGCTCTTAATTATTGTTAAAAAACAATAAAAATTTTGTTGATTTTGTTTCGTTTCAGGTTGTTTCATTCATGTGATAATCGCGTATTGTTTCTCGCTGTGTTATCACGCATTCGATATCACTAGAGCAATAATTTACACGCATTATTGTTATCTACAGCGTCAAATATCTATTGAATTAATCAACAATTGTTTACGACATGAGTGAACAATCATTTTCGGCGTTTTTTTCGCGAACTTTGACCGTAAAACCCCCCAAAAATACAATAATTGACTATAAATTCACGCATTATTGTTTATGCTTTCGACTTTAATTGTTATTAGCCTGTTGTAATTGTTATTCTTGGCGTGCGCGTTCCACAGCGGACGTGATTACTCATTAACGCGTGTAACAATCCTACGTGCGGCCATTACGTGCGACCGCGGCGTGAATTTAAGCCGCGCGCCGCCGTATCACTTTCGTTGGCTCGTCGCTGCGCTATTTTTAGCCGCCCCCACTATGCTAATCAGCTGATGATTGTTGGTCCAGCGCGCAAACCGACAAACTTACAATTCCTAAAAGTGTGTGATTAATTTAACTTTTATTATTTTATCTCCATTCGTGCCAGAGCGAAATTTTCCGAACCGTTAAGATATAGATATCGATGCACATGCAGTGTAGTGGTCTTTAAACTTTTTGGCAAATATGCAACGCATAGTGAGCCGCCAGTGATGCGCTCGTGCGAAATTTATCATTTATCATTTTGTAACAAGCGGGTAAACAAATGCATTCCACGCCATCCGCACTAATTCGACGATAAAATATTAATTTGTGTATTTGTTGATGTCGCGCACCTCTTTTACATGCATTATAAATATTTGTATGCGCGATAGCGCGGTGATACGTTATCGCTCGCAAAACGATATGTGAATAAACTACAAATACCTTTAAAGTAGATATTATTTATGACTGAGCAAATATTTTTACAGCTCCTGGACGAAAAATGAAGAAATTTTGGCGTTTTCGGCGCGGCATTTTGTGTCGGAATTTAAGTCAGCAGTGAGTTATTTGAGGTTATCGGTGCTTTCGGTGTGTGGCAGTTGTGATAGCGGCGGCGATGTACTACATAAAACGAGTAGGTAGTCGTCCCGGCAATGGAAATGAGTAACTAACGAGTTGGCTGATAACGAACCGATAAGACCGTTTTGTATTCATTATTTCGCTTTACTTAATTTAAATTTAAAATGGAACGCAGTTAAGAAAATAAATAAAGTGTTCTCGCAGACTGTAATGACCTATATAAGTAAAAGTAAAAGAAAAAAAAAGTCATGCATGCGTACCTTTCTTCCTTTTCGAAGACTTCAAACGTCTGTTTGGACAGCTCCAGCAGCGTGGCTTCACTCTGTGGCTCCGCCGAGATGCCCGTGCGTTGTTTACGCGTGCGTGTGACATTATTGTTGAGCCCCAGCTGGCCGCCAATGTGTTTGTTACCGCCGACGTGCAATACACTCTTGAATTTGTCGAGATGCGAGCGGAGCATCTCGATCTCATCGTTTCGCGCGCGCAGAGCCGCCTCCAGCTCGCGGATGCGTTCTTCGCGCGCACGCAGCAACGACTCCATGTCGCCGGTGTCGCCGATGGCGCCCATCGGCCCGGCCGCCGCCGCCGCCGCGCTCACGCACTCCGCGCCGTGACTATCGCGTCGCGTCGCCGTCGTCGTCGTCGCGGCTTCCTCGTCGGCACTGTTCAGCCACGACGAGAAGCACAGCGAGTCGAAGCACAAGCGCATTCACCCGGCTGTCGTTGCGCGGTTCGGGAAAGCGGGCACGACGCACACGCGCACTACACACTCACCGCACGCGGATCTCACCCGCGCATGGAAATCCGCCAAAAGTCGGCGGACCGCACGCACACACGCTGCTGCTGCTGCTCGGGAAAAAGTTACTTCGGCCTGTTGGGTACGCTACTTAGTTTCAGCAGGATGTGCTAGGCGCGACAACAACGGGAACGGTTGTGCCAGGTTGTGCGAGACGCGCACGCACAGAGAGACTTGAGTGAGTGATTCGACACAGATCGTCGTCTCGCGATACTTTATCTAATCCTCGGCCGATAAAATATTTTCCGCCCGTGATTTGAGCGAGGCGACACGTCTAATGCGACGACACTTCACTGCGCTCCATTTCGCATCGGATTCCACAACGAGACTCAAGCTCCCTTCACAGATTACCGCCCAAATCCAACAAATCCACCAACTATCTCCGCATAAGTCAAATCGTAAATGTTTACTATCACTAGATTCACTACGTTTATCGGTTTATTACTTAACACACGTAGGCGATGCGCACTGTTCACTTGCAGTAAACCTGAAAGACATGGAAACAAAATTCTTTTATTAATTTATCACACATTAGATTAGCGTTGAAAACAAGTACAAGTTTTTGCACTAAATTTAACTATTTTTTACCTGATAGTGAAACACTGTAACACAATTACACCAGCATCATGCAATTACCAGCGGAAAAAAAAAAAAAAAAAACAACACAATGCGATTCAAATCCGATGGGAGACTTTCGATGACAGAAATTCAAATTAAATCCAAGCACAAATTAAAAGAACTTGATCGAGCGAACACTTTCAATTGACTGAGCGCGGCGCGCGGCACACGCGAGCTTCTGGCCAACCCGCAATATCGACACCACACAACAACAATTGTCGACGATGATTGTAAACCGAAGCAAGTGAAGCGTGCCGCTGTGTAAAAGCCCGCCGAATGTGACACACGCAATCTGTATCTGTATCTGTGGATCGTGTATCATCCAAATCGGTTATTGAAATTAACGGCGAGCGACGACGACGATGATGATGACTGTGACCACGGCCGCAACAATCGGAGACCGCGTTATTAATTGCGCTATTAACCGTAATTACGCGCGCTCTGTGTCAACTGACCGGCAGTGGTCGTGTATCTGGAGCGATATCAGGCGGGTTTGTGTTTTTTATTTTTAGCTGAGTGGTTTACCGGCAGAAAAAGTGGCACGCATGAAATCGAAACAGTTTTAATCAGTTTTACCCACATTTTCATTAAAATTAACAAAAAAATCATGATTTTTAGCTAAAAAATAAATTTCTGTTGCATGTAGCGCCATCTATCAGAATGTAGCTTTAAAATTTTGCTTGGTTTTATCCTATTTTGTAAACAAGAAGCTATTTTTGGTTGAAAATTGTAATTTTTATCAAATTTACTCACATTTTCGTTAAAATTGAACATCAAAACATAATTTTTATGTAAAAATACCTTTCTGTTGCATGTAGCGCCATCTACCGGAGTGTAGTTTTAATTTTTTTCTTAATTTTGTCGTATTTTGTAAGCTGGAAGCTATTTTATGTTGAAAATAGTGATTTAAATCAATTTTACGCACATTTTCGTTAAAATTGCACATCAAATCATAATTTTTACATAAAAATGTCTTTATATTTCATGTAGCGTCATCTATCGGAGTGTAGTTTTAAAATATTTCTTACTTTTGGCCTGTTTTGTAACCTAGAAGCTATTTTTTCGTTGAAACTAGTAATTTTAGCTGTAATTATATTTTTCTAATTATGTGCAACCTAAGAGAAGGCCGCGGTCCTCGCCAATCGGTAAAAGACTAGCCGCTGATGAAGTACGAATGGGCGTCGTCGGCCTTAGCGCCGCGCGCCCCGCGTAATTGCCCCCCTTCGCAATTAATGTAATTTATTGCCGCGCATTGTTCCGCGCGGCCAGCAAGGCCGGCGCGACCGTCGTTTTCGGCGATCGTATAAAATCGCGTCGCGTGGCGGCGAAAAAGACCATAATTGAGCGTAATTTATCTCGCGGCTCGTGACCGACCGTTAAATATCGACGTCAGATTGATCAGTTTACCCGTGTGTTTAACCCTGACGAGCGCAAGTAATTAAATCGATGGCTTACTTATAATTAGACACATAATTAGAGAAAAAAAACACGACGAGTCTATCTAATTTATTTATTTCGGAATCACACTAACACCGAAAACAGATCAAGTCTATCGTAATTATTACGGCGAATTCTTAAAATTATTGAAATTAGTCGCCGACGAAAACAAAATCGCTCGAAACTGAATTTAAATAATGATCGAGTACGCAAATAAATTTTCCACCGACAAGACACGCACTTTTTTTTCTTAATTGATGTTAAACCACGATATGAATAATCATTAGGTCATGTACACGGCGTAGAAGGAAGAAATCAGTCATATCTTTGTTACAACACGCGTGTTATTGATAAAATTACATCTTAATAGAGCTCAGCGCGTTGTAGTTGAAATTTATTACCTGTTAACGCAGTGTTTTCAACGTACGCTTTGGTATCTCGGAAGTTTGATATTTGAAATCGGAATAATTAGATCGTTAATTAGCGCTTTTCGATGTCAGTCCGGTGCACCCGCCGCGATAAGAAAATCGGGCGGACAGCGCGCTGGAAAAAGAGCGCCTGCGCTTGCGACACACACACCACACGCATAATTTGAATAATTTAAATATCAATGGGCGCCAATTTGAATACTGATTTATTTGCGCGGCCAGACGTTCAATGTCCATGCAGCACGGTAGCCCGGCCAGCTGGAAAGCCTCGCTGCATGACATTAAATACGACGTCTTTCTTAATCTTTCATCTGATGAGTTGAGAAAGAGCAAAAAATTCAATTCGGCGGAAAAAAAAAATTCAAAATTCCACTCGAGCGAAGGCAATTAACGTCCGATTAATTTTCGATTACGCGTACGAATTCGCAAGACACCACACGTCACGGCGTCCGCTTAATTAATGAGAAAGTCGATCAAACAAATGACCACCATTCACGCATTCGCGTAGGTAGGTGAGGCTGCTTGTGAGATGAATTTCCTCGCCGGCGGTTTTTCAGCAATAATTCGACGATTACGCCTCATTAAATTAAACGACGCTTACATAAATGCCGGCGGTTCATCGCACCAAGTGATTGTTCGCATTTTAATTAGCGCGCGCGTGGGTTTCCCGTGATTTATCGCTTTCCGCGCGTGCGGCGTCTCTTTTGTTTCGCGTTCCTGTGTCGCCAAAAATCTCGCAGGCTAGACTTTCACAAGCCAAGGGGGCGCGACGAGACAATGGCAATAAAAATGCGAACATATTCGATGACAAACAGCAACATGTTGCTAACAAACGTTTAATAAGGGAAGACTTGATTAGCAATGCATTTGGGTCAGCGTAAACATCGCACAAGTTTGTTTTAGTGTTTTACATCATTGCATACAGAGTGATGCGATTGTGTATTGGATTTTCTTCATCGCCCGCATGTTAGAGACAAATAAGTAGCATTTTCCTTGTTGCGTCAGGGCCGTTAAGTAACGTCCCTCATCAGGCTGCTTGCCGCAATGCATCCAATTAATATTAATGAAGTATGCAGCTTGTTGCAATGCAGACAATTTAAATATGTAATAATAATAAAACAGATTTATTTTTTTATATTTTTTTTTTATATTTAATTTGTCATGTTTATAACACTTGACTTGACGAAAACGAAGACGAAGTGGTTATTTGTTTAATTTTCGCGCACTTGGTGCAAAAACGGATGTTTTCACGCGTTTTTTCGACGCGATCAAACGCGCGCGCCCGCGTTTGATGCCGATTGTTTTGGCATTTATTGGCGCAACTCGGTCGTGCTTATTAATAGTTCGTACGTGGCTGATTTCCGTCCGTTGTTTGTGGAAAAATACAATTTATAGAATTTTCCCGGTTGGTGTGTGGGCAGTGGCTTAAGGTTGACATGATGCGCATGTCGGAGTTCATCATCGATGTCTGTTTGCCCTCTTGTAAGCGCTAAACAACGCGCGCAACTCGGAAAACCGGTTGCGCGAGCTGCCCGCCGAACCACGCTGCCAACCTTCCGATTAGCTGGTAGCATCAAAACACGCCAGAAAATCAAAAAAAAAATCATCAAAAAAAAAAAACTTAAATCACCGAGATTTTTTTTTCATATTTGAAGTGATATGCAACCCAAAGTACAAATTGTTGAATTTTTAGTAGTGTAGTCAACATTAGCAAAGTCGGGGCGCCGCTCAAGGACGCAATTGTTTCATGTGCACACTGGATGCAACGCGAAGACCTAACACGCGCTGGAAAGGAAAAGACTCACGTGATCGAGTCATCACGCCGCACCTAAACTTTGTAAATACTAAGCAAGTGCCTCAACAACACAAAAACACAATTCATTCAACGCGAAACACGTTTTCGCAACCTTAGAAGCACGTGGTACGCGCCGAAGAGTACAGTGGGCTGCCTAGTCACGAACTTGAACTTTTCGGCGGTTTGCAGCGGTCAGCACACGAAATGACACACAGAGCGCGCGCGCCCGCGCGCTTATCGGCCACCAGTGATAAGACTCACTTGCTTGGAACGCAAATGCCGCGCGAGGAATACTTATATAAAATAAAAAAGGCAGCGATGAATAAAAGCCACGTCGACTGGAATTTATCTAATTATAGACAACCGGATCACTCGCATGCCTTGTGTACAAAAAGTAAAAACAAAAAGTCGTCCGTTCGCACACCGAGCGCACTGCGCAACAGTACGTATACTCCTCGTATACATAGTAACACATTACGCCGGCCGTAATCAAGCCAGGGCCGCATTTACCTAATCAACGACACTAATCAACGCGTAACTCTCCGAAAATAGGCGCGCAGCGTTGGGAAACAAGCGCTGGTAATTCGTGCAAATTGAAAAGTCACATACATTCCAAGATAATTATCGCGCTACTCCACACAGCGTTAATATATGCGCTTCAGTCTGGAAAACTACGCCATGAGTAAAAGTTGATTTGAAAGTTAGCGCCGGTGGAAATTTCCAATTTTCACGCGAATTGCGTGTTTTTTTTATTTGTTTACATCGGCGCGTTGAGTCGACTCTGGGAAGAGCGACAAGTGCGCGCGCGGCGTGCGTTATCCTCGACGACGACGCAGCAGCGAGAATGGTGAACTTCATCGGCGAGTTCGAGGCTGAAGCGCGGCGTGCGCGCCGCTGATAACACCACACAACACGCGCTGAGCGCGCTTACCTGTTCACTTCCGCGTTCTGCCTCTGGGTGTAAACAAAACGGCGACGCGTTGAAGACTCGAGGTAGGTAGGCTGGCTTCCGTTGGAGTTTGGTGTCCGATGGTGACACCAGGGCCTGGTGTTGGCCTGCTGCACGGTGCGCACGGCGAGGCGCGACTACATGTTGGATTCGCGCGGATCGCGGCTTTTCGCGGTGCGGTGTTTTCAGTTTTCGCGTTCTCGCGGTCGTGCGCCGCGGCACTCTGGTTGGACTGTGCCAGTGCGGTGTGAGCGCGGCGCGCTTCGCCGCTTCGGGGCTTAGTCGCCTGTGCGTGCGCACTTCTAGACTGACCACTACACTCGCATGCCTCATTCTTTACGTGTATTATCTCCGCGATGTTGTTTATTGTTTTGTTTACGTGTAGTATACGAATACTCGCGTTTGCGTTCAAAACAATTCCACGCTCCGGCACTTTCCATGCGGTATTTTTAGCGTCAGAAAGTGCATGCTAGCGACATCTGTGTTTCACTTATGTAACTTTGACGTGTTACTAGTCCGCGAGTGTATTTTAACGCATAGAAGGCTCTGGACGTCAAACATCTGAGACAAATGAACACAACGAAACATTTCGAAATGTTCTCGAACATTTATTCATAACCTACTATTTGTCGTCCGTCGCGATCAGTCGCACAGTCGGCGAACATTCGCTCCGGCGCACGTAGGTCCCTCGCCTGGCTCCGATTTATTCCACGCGCCCCTCGCAGCACCGCGCGCCGTACCGTCAGAGTACTACAGTAGGATCGCCGTCCGTCGCATTAGTGCCTTCACCGCGTCGGCGTTCGCGAAACAAACCAGCCCCGTTGGTAGCCGCCGCTCCGTTGGTGTTTGATGCGCAGCGAGAATAATGTCCTGGTCGCCATTCGGTGTAAGTAGCCAGCGCCAACTACCTTAGTTTATTGTCCCTCGCCTGCAAATCATCCGCCGCAATCGATTCTAACATTGACATGTGCTCTTTTAGGATTAGGCGTTTTCTGTCACCTTGGTCGCGGACAGAGCGCTGCCGCACAATCGCGGCGTGCTGCGGCTCCTTGTGCATCCCCGCTGTGTGTTTTGTGAACGTACTGCCTAACACATCTCATGCTATAATCAACCTGGTGCTGCCACTAACCACTTAGTGCTTGGACTCTCACACATAACAGGTGACATATCATTCTTATTTTTTCTGTGCATGGCTTAAACTACCCGTGCTTATTGGGTTGCATGCACGATTTATTTCAACCGCGAACTGTTCGTAGTTATATCCCGACCTAATTTACAAAGTGTGAAGGTCGTTTATTTTTTATCATGTGCTCCCATTTGAGTATTCGTGATATTCGGCGCTAATCACTGCCTTTTGCCTTCACTGTGTGGAAGTTTTAGGCTTAAGATGGCGTGCGAAGTTGCAGCTATTTATAATATTTGCAATCGGATTTGACATTATTACTATTTATACGTTGCAACACGAAAGTATCGCCGGCCTATTTATAAGCGTTTTCTCGCAAAGCGCGCCGTAAAACCGCATCAAGGTCGGCGGCATATTTTCACAATTTTTCCACCGTCGCATCGCACCTAACCTCAAACTTGCTCTACTATCAATGTCAACACCACCACCGTACTACAAGACAAGTCAAATTTTACGCTCGATTCATGCATGTTGAATATATTCACGTGATTTGTTTTTTTTTTGTGTGTGAGCGAGGAATTAATGCACGTTAATTTTGTAAATAAATAAAAAGGCCGCGTTTGTGTGGGTGTCGAACGATGAAATTATACTTGGCACGTTCGGCATGTGCTGCTCTCGTGTCGAAATAAATGCACTAATATTGTGTTTTATGTTTGAGCTCCTTTTCCAAAAAGTTTTACTACGTGAACTGCGCATGAAAAAAGCCGGTCTAAATTTAAACTACTTCCAGCCATTCCTAATACATGCATTGTTTGATTCATTCTGTGATTGATTTCTTTATTTGTCGAATTTCACCGGTGTGCAATGACAAATTTCTGTGAGTGCAACCACGTCATGCATGATAAATCAATAAAACAGTGCACATGTAAGATTTTTACGGGGAGAAATTGCAAAACAAAACAATTTTCTTCAAAAAATTTGTTGTTTAGTTGAAATTCATTGAGTTTATTGTTGTGTTTTAAATTTTAATTTAAACTAGTTCATTCGTAGTGTATTAATTATGTTAAATGATTTATCGATCGCAGTGCAGAAACGAAAAGCGTTTGAAGGCGCGTGGGCGCGATTTCTGCGAACGCCGAAGCGTTTGCACCTACTGCCTACGTGAGCCGGGCTCCAGTACGTTTCTAACTATTTACTCGCGCCTAGAAAACACCACTGGCTTTATTTGGGCGCGCAGAAAAGGCAAAAATTATCGGCGCGTCGTGAGTAATTGTTCGTTTTTCACACGAATTATCTCTCCGCGCGCAGCGTAATCGAATATATGTTAGTGTACTGCGACCTGTTTGCCTGCATGCAGCAATCATCGAGAGAAGGAAACGTCTCGCGATGGCCTTAGCTCGATTTCGGAGCTGCCATATATGGCAATGACATTGGTCCGAGCTGAGCGCGCTTTGCCACACGCTATAAATGACCACAAATAGCGAGGAGCGTGAAAAAAAAGCAAAATAACGCGCGATGCGAACAAACACACAGCACAGCGTCACGATGTGTTTTGTCGCGAATGACTTCATCGCGAAACTGCAATTGTTCGCGATTTATCCGCGTAATTGTCATTCACAGCGGATGTGATGATTGACCTGCTAAAAAATCAGCTTTTTGTGATATTTCGGTTTGGTTATGATAATATGATATCGTGTATTGTTGTACATTACCACTGCGATAGTTTGTATTTGGTGTCAGTCCAGTAGACTCTCGAAGCTTTGGGAATTTGTTCGAGACGCGTTCGAGATTGCGTCCCACTCGCCACCGGTTGCTGGTCGTGTTTATATAAAGCGTTTCGGAATTTCGCGTTAGTCATCAGTCCGTAGCGTGCTTTCGAAGAGTGAAGTTGGTGTGTGCGATTTTGAGTTTTTTGTTCTGTGCGCTAGAAAGTGTATGCAACCCCCTCTAACGCTGTGCGCATTGTGATTAATTGTGTTAGAAACCTGATTGTCTGTGATTAACGGAATGACTTCGCTTTACGATAACATGCCTGAATATTGTGATGATGTGAGTTGTTGTAAACGTGTGAAATAGTCTCTACGACGCCATTTTTTATTTTCGAAATCTAGTGACATGGCGTTGTTATTTAATTGTTTTTTTTTGTTTATTTCCAGAGGGGATTTCCGTTCGACGAGCCTGAGGATCGAGGACTGCGTGCGAGACTCGCCCAGCGTCACACGGACTTCGCTGAACGCCATCCAGAGTTCGCCGAGCACTTCAGCTCCCCGGATTGGTTACGCCGACATTTCGACGATCACAGCTACCCGTTCGAGGATTTCGACGAGCCGCATTTTGCACGCACGCGGCGCGCAGGTTCGTCTGCTCATCAGCAACAATCCGCCCCACAAGCACACAAACCTCAGCAACCATCCGGCCAGCCACAAGCACCACCTCAACCTCAACCGAAAACCACACCGATCGTCACCAAGCCGCCTGCCACGCCCGAGAGTGGGAAGAAGATTCAACAAAGCAATACGGTCGATCTAGGCCAACCCCAAGCGACGCTAGTGGATGATACCCGCAACATCCGCTCCATGTCTGCACCCCCACAACACCCGAATCGCGCAGGCGGCCAACGCTTCATTAGCAGCGTGAATATACCCAACGTGAATGCAGACATGGGCAGCACCTCGTCGCAGCCTGCGCAACAGGGCACGGCATCGCCGGCGGCCGAGCCTGCTCACTCAAACCCAAAAGAACATTATATTCCCATACATGTGGAGGGACGTGACGAGGTCTTAACCCCCACTGCGACTGCGCAGACGCAGCACCCGCAGCGAACCCATAATTATACCCAATATGTGAATCCACCACCGGACCAGGATGCGAAAGTGCGGCAGGAAAACCTCAGACGTCGGCAAGAAGAAATCAGACGTCAGGAATGGCTTCAACAACAACAACAACATGAACAACAGCAGCAGCAACAGCAAGAGGCTGAGGTTCCGCAACCACCGCGACAACCACCACCAGTCAAAACCAAACCTACCTCCGAGGAATTGATTCAGAACATCCAGAAAGACGTGTCTGAACTGTTGACTGAAGTTACCAACTTTGATGGTAAGCCGCGTGACAAAAGATACTTGTACCTAGATGAGATGCTCACGCGGAAGATGATCCTGCTGGATGATATCGAAACGGGCGGGCAGGATTCCATTCGCAATGCGCGTAGAGAGACCATCAGGCGTATCCAGGAAACCATTAGGATACTGGAGACCAAAGCGCAGGCAAATGAAGACGCTGCAGCTAAACAGACAAAAGAAGCGACGCCAACACCAGAGATGGCGCTGGCAGTTCAAAACCCCGCTGCTAACCCTGAACCAACCCCATCTCCAGCCCCGGCTGATGCCGGCGCACCTGATGCCGCCCCACCGACAGCGGAAGAAACCGCCAGTGCGGATGTACCTTCAGTCGAGCATAGCACCGACAATCAGGAACTCATTGTTGGCGGAGTCGCGCGCAGCGGTTCACAGATCACCGCCATGGACGTGGATGACGCAGAGCACGAACCGGCTGAGCCTTCAGTGGAGACTCCCCCCGTGCAGGATGAACCAAAGAGTGACGATGTGCAGGAGGGCGGTAATGAGAAGAAGCGCGCGAAGAAGAAGGCTGACAAGAAGTAACAGCGAGCGCGCCGCTGGTGCTTCTGCTGATCTCCGCCGCCGGCTTGGAGCGCTGCCTACATGCAACCACATTTAACTAAACAAACTGTGCAAAACCTTTGCAGAAATAGCCTTACTACGCAATACACCGCGAATATTATTACGTTGAACGCGTGTTCTTTGCCCGAGGACGGCGGCGCAGAGAAAAGTTACCCCCAGTTACAAATAAATGTTTAGTTTTTTTTTGAATTTTTATTTTGGATGCATGCGTGAGCGAACGGACAGAGCACTAGCACTCGGGCGCATTGAGATTGTATATAAATTGTTGGTGGTGGCGGCATTGAGTGAGGAAACCAAACGCGACGAATATGTTGCAGCGACTTTACTATATAGGTACATATGTATAATATGTAATAAGCTCGTATTTATGCGTTATTTTAATATTCGACGGCGTAGATGAGCGTGGTTTATGTTCTTTCGCTGCACATACTACTCTACAGGTAACCGTGTGCTTTTACGCTCGTTTTATTTCATTGTTTGTTGTTATTCAGTTATATTATTACAATGTTATTGAAAGAAAACGTTTTCTAGCAATTAAATAATAAATAAATTGAAAAAAATGTTCTCACCGCTCTGCTTAACCGACGCCACTTGTTTCGCCATCTTGAATTGTTGAACGATGTGTTGAGTGTGTATAGAGGGTTGCCTATGTTAAAGCAACAAAAAATAATTATGTTGGCCGTTGAAACAAATTTCAAAATCCAATAGCAACCATGACTATTTATTTTTGGACGGAGCTCAGTATCGATTCACTCGTCGCGCGAACAACAGCATAAAATGAGGTGATCATTCCGTTGGATCGCCATTCATAGAAATTTCAGTGTGCAATGTTTTCACGGTTGATCAAAATTTAACACGCTACCGCCCGGCCTTCAGTGCAACATTTTCTAAATTATTTCGTTACAGACAGAGACTACCCAATTGATCCAATCCTCTTCGATTAATATATTTTGCCGATAAATTTTTGTGACATGTGAGTATCCCAATTGAATTGACAGTTTGAATTTTTTTTCCAATTAAGTCAACGCTAGGCAACCAACCGAACAGTTGGACCTATGAAACGTAGTGTAGGCAATGGGCGGCCCGCCGTGGTCAGCTGTTCGCGGCTGGTTTTTCGGGGGACCGCGAGCGCGGCTACCTGTTACGCCGCGCGCGCGTTGCGTTCACTACAACATTTCAGTCTGTTTTCAGTACTCCGCGTACGTTCGTGAAACCTCGAAATTTCCAACTAGCAGCGAAAACCATGGCAGACCGTCAGAAGGAGATCCCCAAAGCCTTGAAGTTTGTTTTTGGTGGCAGCGCTGGGTAAGCACACGCATAAAATTCGCTTTCTTGTATAAAAAACAACTAATGTTTTTGCTTGTTTCCAGCATGATGGCCACACTTTTCGTGCAGCCGCTCGACTTGCTGAAGAATCGCATGCAGCTGTCGGGCGTGGGCACGGCAAAGAAGGAATACACTTCGTCATTCCAGGCCTTTCGCGGAATCATCGCCAATGAGGGCGTGTTCGCGTTATACAACGGCCTCTCCGCTGGTTTGCTCCGTCAGGCGACCTACACGACGACGCGTCTCGGCGTTTATCAAATGCTCTTCGACATGGCAAGCAGAGACGGCCATCCACCGAACTTCGCAACGAAGGCAGCCATCGGTATGGCCGCAGGTGTATGCGGTGCCTTCGTCGGCACACCCGCAGAAGTAGCCCTCATCCGAATGACGTCCGACGGACGCCTGCCGGCCGCCGAACGCCGCAATTACAAAAACGTCGTCGATGCCATGATGCGCATCTGTCGCGAAGAAGGCGTCCTAGCTCTATGGCGTGGAGCTATACCAACCATGGGTCGTGCTATGGTCGTCAATGCCGCCCAGCTTGCGAGTTACTCGCAAGCGAAACAAGTCCTCGCCTCGTACGACTTCTTCGAGGAGGGCATCTTTCTACACTTCTGCGCGTCGATGATCTCTGGACTTATCACCACCGCTGCATCCATGCCTGTGGATATAGCCAAAACCAGGTAATTTTATCATTTTCATTGACATTGCGCAGGAATTCATCATGACGCATTTATCAAGGTTAAGGTTCACGCGGCTATCGTGGCGACAGCGTCCGGCCGTAAAATTAAATTTAGAGCGGCCGGTATATTAATTGCGGCTTGCAACAAACATATTTTTCTAGATGGCCGCGCTGCGTCACAGGCCGATTAACGCGCACGTCTAAACAATTTACTCAAGTTCGCGTCGATTTCCTATTTCCAAGCGAAACTACGCGCGGATTTTATTTTCGGAATCGTATAAATCTTGATTTCATTCATTGGACTAGCGGCGGAACCTTGAACTAAATTTTTTCTTGTAAAAATAACTGTCACGCGGTGTAAACGGACATTTTTTCGTAGTTTTTGATATAAAATTGATTGAATTTCTTGTTGTACAGGATCCAAAACATGAAATACGTCGATGGTAAGCCAGAGTACACCGGCGCGTTGGATGTGCTCGGGAAGCTGGTGAAGAACGAAGGCGTTTTCGCGCTGTGGAAGGGTTTCACTCCATACTACTGCCGGCTGGGACCTCACACGGTACTCACCTTCATATTCCTCGAGCAATTGAATGCCACCTACAAGCGATACGCCGCCTAGTCGACCAAATCGGCGTGGTTCGAAACGAAAAAAGCAAAACGATAGTAAATGAAAATATGCAACGCGACCACTTGAGATGAAGAATAACTGCCGTTTAAGAAACGATACAATGATCCATGTTATACGGACATATTTAAAAAAAAAAAGAAACATCTTCTATAAAATGCGATAAAAGCTTCTAAAACAATCATGCGTTTCGTGGTAACAGTTTTGTATGAATGCGAGATGACGATTTGTTTTGTTGCGCGGTGTTAGTATATATTTGTGGTCTGTTTTTTGTTTTTTCTGGTGTCACCAGAGAGACCAAAGTATTTCTCGCTTTATTGCAATTGTTTGTTAAATGACTATATTTTATTATACATTGTACATTCACTGGAGAAGACTTGTGTTTATTCCCGCACACAGATCGCGACCAGGCGCGCTGATAAACCATAGGAATACTATAGCATAGTAATAAATAATAAGAAATAGCTGACTAGATGTTGTAACGTAACGCGTTATCGTTACGCGTTGTGTAAACAGGCTGTTGACACATGAGTGTCATCCAGCGCGCGATAACGAATCGATAATTAACTGACGCGTAAATAACACACAGATGGAAAAATTGTGTGCGACGGTGATTAGAGACTCTTTGCAAAACAAGCGTCCTTGAAGTTGGTGACGTTGAACGCGGTGAAGTAGTCGTCGTGCAGGAAGCGCACGATGTCTTCAATGCGACAGACATGAACGTGTTCGCGGAGTGCGCGTGCGCTCTTACAGAAGGCGATTTGACGTGTGACATCACGTCCGTTGGCGAGTAATCGAAAATATGCGCCGCCAGCGGACTGACCGGCGCCTTCCGCTGTATTCGCGTAAACTTCGAATACCAAACGCCCGGCGTACCGGCATAATGAAGCGTCATGATGTAAACCCAACGCTGCTGCGAGTTGTAACAGCGTATGATCATGGCCTGAATATGCGACTAGATGCGGAGCGCCATCTGAGAGTATGCGCAGCATTTGCGCGACGATGTGTTTGACTAATCCGTAGGAAAGTAGAAGACTCAGACGGCGTTGTTCACGGTTTTTCCACTGCACGCTCGTCATCCAGTCGTGGTACATAAAAATACCCAAAATATTTTGACGCCTGCCAATATAATATCAAAATTATTAATTTGAGGTTATGTTATACTTATTGGGTTATGTTTATCTTACCGTATGCAATTTGTAGGCGTATCACACGGTAAATTACTATCGTGACAAATATAAGTAAGAAGTGCATCCCGGACCGATTGTGGATCTTGCGCGAAATGTCCATGCTCGGCATCAGTTGAGAATATTAAGTTGCCTGTCGTTTGCGCAAGCGTTTTTATCGCGGGATGCGTGCGCAGATTTTCCGCCATTGACTTCGAAACAGCCCTAGACAAAAATATCAGTAAAAATCATGTGAAAAACTTGATAAACTTCAGTATTACTTGAAGTATTTTTCTGTTATTGGACATCCACAGTCCTTGAAACAGAACGTCATCGATTGACTCTCGATAAAACTAAGTTTCGACAGCGTTTCCGCCGGTATAAGCCCGTAGAGCAGTGCTAGCGCACTCTGGAATGTACGATGATACCTTGTGCTGTACACAGCCACATCGCCAGCGGTGAGATTTTTCGCACGTGGCCAGGTTTCCGTGTAGCTGTGTTTAAGTTGATCGCCAAGTGTGAGTAGCTGTGCTACGCCACGCATTGTCAACTGTCCAAGATGACACCGACGCGCGTTTGTCGGTATTAACGGGAAACCATGGAACGAACCAGGGCCTGTCCACGCGCTTGATTTGCCTAATAATGTCGCATTGTGTAAATACGCACGATATGCGGCTAGGAGGTCGGTTTCAGGTGTGCCACAATCAACTGTGGAGACGTTTCTGATGTGTTGAAGAGGACCGCGATCGCCGTGACGAAAAACGATGAGAACTCCCTTTAAACTCCATGATTTAACATTTAATATACCTGTAACACATCAAAATCATGTTATGTATGATGTTATTTATGTGTTTAGTTTGTACCTTCATCTCCTGGTATCATACTTTGTGGCTCATTGCAAATCTGAAAGATTTTGCGCGTTTTTACATCAGTTTCCAGATGTTGAAACGGATCTGATATGATTGTGGCTTCTGGCGGAGGCTGAATTGGCTCTAGGAACTTGTAGATGCCAGCTATGATGATGAGTATCCATATGCTGAGGATGATGTAGCAATTGATGGCCCTCTGAGGGCCCCATAACAGTCTGCATACACTCACCATAATGAAATGCAATGAGATCAGCTGGTTAGTAATGATTTTTCTTATGTTATCATTGTTATACGGTGATAGAGAAGTGTCTTAATCACGTTTGCTTTGTACTTATCATTATATTTGCTTGTTTGCGTCTACATTGTTGTTAAAACACGAATTGTGCCGGGTTTGTGTTTATTTTCTTGTTGACACGCGCAGCACAAACAAAATTACAGAGTATTATGTTAGGCAACTTGTAGTGCAATGATTTTTGAGTAGGAAATTAATAGAGAAATATTGTTTTTGTTGAGAATTTAGAAGTATATTTGATGTTATAATTATTATAAATATTATATCTATATAAATACAGATAAATTTTGATAGATATTTGCAATTTTGGTAATTAAAAGATGAACATTATACGTGTTCGACTGGTTGCCTACGTTAAACCTTAAATGCGCACAATATAAACTTAAAATTTGAATTATTTCAAGATTTCGCATCTATGCAACAGCAAAATGGCGAATACGCACGCTTCCAAATATATTCTGGATTACCACTGACACCCGGGTGCAAAAAATACGCGCATATTAAGTCCGCCATTCCGAAATCAGCCACCTTCAAACCCTAATTTAATATTTATTTATTTCGTTGTACTTTTGTTTGGACTTATTGCGAACCTTGAGCTGTACAGGTGTTAATTACGTTCGCCTTGCTAATGCGCGCTAATTTATCATCTCGTTTTACTGTAATTAGTTTATTCGTAATTCGTTTGTTGCTAAATGACTTTCAGGTGGTGCGTGCATCGCGCGCAGTGGCTGAAAAGTAATTTATTTCATCTAGTTTGTCACGTGAGTGTGAAGAAAGTGTTGGAAATTAGTAGCAATACGTTAAATATCTGTAATTAGCACATGGAGAATCGAAGGCAATGGAAATTTTCAAATGTTTTAAACTCGTAAATGTAAATAAAAAACTCGTAGTAAAAAATACAAGTCAAGTATGCTTTGATTTTATATTGTCATGCATTGACCTTCTGTCAAGCAGTTTAAATTTTTTGTTTCGGTCAGTGGTCATCATCAAAATTTTCAGTGAAAAATTCCACAGTGCACTGCAGAGATAATACCCGGGAAGAACTGGAAGAGTTCCGCGCGTGTCGCTGGTCACGTTCGCCGGTGCAGCGCGCGCCGCCAGCCGTAGTAGACCGAAGCGTCGAGGAAAACAAACCAGCAGCCTGCTCGCTGGCTGCCCACGAGAGCGCGAATACTGTGTGAACGCGCGCAGCTCGCGAACGAACGCGCAGCCCTTCGCCGTTTGCGATTGTCCGCCGCGGTGTGTTGCGCCGCCGAATACACAGCGAGCGCGCGCGCGCTCAGTCCGCGCCAGCCGCGTGTTTCGTCCGCATCTCGTCAGCCGCTGCGAACGCCGCTCCGATTGTGTTGCGTATTGCCGATATATATCCCCGACACACAGTGTGCAGTGATATTTGCCTGTACGCGGCCCGCTTGGGGCGCGCGCGCCTTACCTTCTTCAACAACCATTCAGCGTCCGGTGCATCGCTGGCATTTATGACATGTCCCAACGGGATACCGTAATCCATCTAGTCGCCGGTGGGTGAGTACCGCTTCCGACGCGTTTTGTTTTGGTCCGGCCCCAGCCTGCTGGATCCGACCTAACCTCGCCGCTGCGCGCTTATATAACGCACGCACCACACGGCGGCGTGTGTTGTGGTGTCGCCTGCTGCTGCTGCCTGCAGCCTAGCGCTATTTTTAGCCACTGCGCGTTTTCTTCGTCTTCAGCGCTCTGCGCCGCCGTAAGTAGGCCGCAGGCCGCGTGATAACGCACCGATGTGATAAGCGATCGCGCGCGCGCGCGATAATTGCGTTGTTGTGTTGTTTACGTTTATGTAACCGGCGCGCTAGTTGCGCACTTCAATTCGCTCGAGTCCTTAAAGTGCATGTGGACATGCGAAGGTGCCAACCGCCGGCTCAAACAAATCGAACGTAAACAAATGACCGCCTCGACCTGTCGTCTCTCACGTGCGTGCGCCGCACGAAAACAATCGCGTTATTTCGAGCGTTATTTGTGTGTGCACACAACACGAATCAACAAATTATTTTGCCACTTCAATTCTATTCTAATCAATTATCAGCGCCTGGAACAATCACCCACTTATTGCGTATTAGATTCGTATGCAAGCACAAAAAAAACAACAATTCAAGGTTTTCTCGAGCGAAGCAGAAAAAAAAAATTGTGTATATTTGTATAAATACGCACGCTATATGAATTTGATTTAAATTTGATTGTCATGCATGCGCAATTTGTCTGGAGTAATTTGTTACACAACTCCGACAGTAACTAATTGATGCCGATTTCATGAATGCATGTTTGTGATTGTGTAAATTGTTTACGATTTCATTCTCGGTTTTTATCTCGCCGATGATAAACGAAAGTGTTTGACATGCGCGATTGACATTCATGCGCGATTGCAAATGGCGGAACTCTTCGGCCGCTTCCGGTGTCATCGACGGTGTGTGAGTATTTGTAATTAAAGCACGACGCATTAACACGTCGACGATAGCGTGTTCCTCCTTATCGCGCGTAATAAAACGGTCAAAACCGGTTCGTATAAACTTAAAATTAGACAGCGGCAAAATCGGCAATCGTAAACAAACCGTCGTCGTCGGTTGTGTGGAAAATTTTCGCCAAAAATTAATGGCAGCAGCGCTAGCGTCATCATTCGGGGGGCTAAGAGGTTAACGCACCGCGCATCGCGTATCAGCACACGCTGCTTATCGGGTGAAGATGCCCTCTGGGACGTAATACGCTGACATTTTCGCCCGGCAGCCGGACGCGTGCCAACGTGCACAGCGCCAATGAATTCTGCACCGGTAGCCAATTGCGATTTCGCAATCATTGCGCGCATAAATCACCATCCGGACCTTCAATGTCAATGTCGTTGTGTGCTGCTGCTGCTGCTTTTTTTTCCATTTCGCGAACAATGCGCGTCAGAACGCGTAAATATAGCGGCGCGTATTTACGCTGTATTTGTAAAATCGCCGCGCGCGCGTCTATTTTTAGCCGCACGCGTGTTTAGTCATGCGATATATATGATGAGTTGTGAAGTGCGCTGATTTGTTTGTGTTGTCTTTTAGCGTGGCCGGGACTGTCGGGGCGATCGTAACATGCCCGTTGGAGGTGGTGAAGACGCGACTGCAGTCGTCGCGGTCCGGCTTCACGGAGATCCCGCAGATCGCGCGCGAGAATGGCGGCACGGACGCGAAGACCACGTGCCGCACGCTGCCAGTCGGCGCCATCAAACAACAGCAGCAGCAGAGGCGTAGGTTGTGGACATCCAGCCATCACTTCCGGCCTCAAGTTGTGGCTCTTTCAGGTTACGTCGCCCCGCCGAGCCGGTCGATTGGGCTCGTGCAATGCCTGAAGCACATTGTGAAGCACGAGGGCCCGCTGGCGCTGTTCAAGGGTAAGTTGTGAGATGAATGGCGGCGTTGGTGGAGGTGGTACGGTCGGCTAATCGTGCGTGCTTAGGCCTCGGCCCGAATTTGGTAGGCGTGGCACCCTCGCGCGCCGTCTACTTCTGCACGTACTCGCAAGCGAAACTCTTCTGGAACTCACTGCTGCCACCCGAGAGTCCGGTGGTGCACATGCTGTCGGCGTCCTGCGCTGGTTTCATGGCCAGCACGCTCACCAACCCCATCTGGTTCGTCAAGACGCGACTACAGTTGGACGTCAATCGCGATGGGAAACCTATGACGGCGCTGCAGTGCGTGCGCAGGATATACCGAAAGTCGGTGAGTGGCGCCATCTGCAAACATCACAACCTAAAAATTACAGCATTTTATATGATTTTTCTTTATTTTTAGGGTGTGCTCGGCTTTTATAAAGGTATCACAGCGTCGTATATGGGCATCTCCGAGACGATTGTCCACTTTGTCATCTACGAAGCCATCAAACAGGAACTAGTGGCGCATCGTGCGCGCGATTCAGACACACGTGACTCGCGTGACTTCCTCGAGTTCATGGCGGCTGGCGCCATTTCGAAAACAGTGGCGTCGTGTGTTGCCTATCCGCACGAAGTGGCACGTACGCGCCTGCGCGAAGAAGGCAGCCGCTACACGTCCTTCTGGCAGACGCTCTCGCTCGTCTTTCGCGAGGAGGGCGTGCGCGGCGTTTATCGCGGCCTTACCACGCAACTAATTCGCCAGATCCCCAACACCGCCATCATGATGGCGACCTACGAAGCGGTAGTGTATGTGCTCTCCACGCGACTGGAGAACGATTTTTATACGGAGGACGACACCGAACGCCTCTAGGTCACCACACAACACAACCCCAACATTTGCGTGTGCCATTTATTTGTTGTCTTATGTCAATAGTAAGTAATTTAATTCGATGCCGAACCAAAAATACTGGTAGATGCAGCGACGGTACTCGAACGCCCGCGATCCTTATCATTGCGCAACGATTCGTGAGCGTTTCTTGCAGAGAATGCCAAGTGATTATTATTATTATGATATTTTTTTCTTTTTGTAAATAGTATACATATACGAATATATATATTTTATAGCCGCGCGCGTCCAGCAGGTAAGGCAGAGAGGGCGCTGGGGATGCGCAGCGCTGTGGCGTGAAGATTGCAAGACGACTGTTGGCTGTGTGGCGTCGTGGTTGGTGTAAAAACACTGCTGCAAAGTAACTAAAACCAATATTTTCACCCACTTGAATATTGCACAATGAAGAAACTAAAGTCTGTTCGATTAGTCATTACTGTAACATCGCCTCGCACTCGGGGCGATGCACGTCGAAGGGAAGACACGTCTATATTGTTTTTGATGATTTGTTGATATTGATATATATATTATATAGTTACGATAGAACTACGCCATGTTGATTTTGTTCGTTATTTTTAAAGATTGCAAACGTTGCGGGTTACTTAAAAACTATTGATTGCAACCAAGACAAACTAAAGTTTATTGAGTCAGAGGCGAATTTATTTATGAATCGTTTATTTTCGCTTCGGCGGTGTTCGTTTTTTTTTTTGACAATCCTTTTAATGTATAAAATTGTAGATAGCGCTCCGTTGATATTGATATAATAAAGAATTCGAATTTTTAATCATCCAAACATTGATGGGTTATGCTCACATGCGAAGGTTACTGTAGGAAGGTAAGGATTGTATGTAATGTTATAATACACACCACCGCGTGTAGATGTCGCTGCTGTTGCGTTTTCAGAAATTATATTGACTCAAGTAGGCTGAAACATTATGAAAACATAATATTATATCGTTTAAACGACAGCGCAGGTTTCGGAAAAAATTAATTGTTCTGCGGTTTTGATCAAGTTGATTTAACTAGGAAGAATGCATCTGTTCAAAAGGTCGGTTCTATCCATCCGGAGATCCAAAGGAGGTGAAACCCTAGTGCTCCGCCGGGGGGATAGCAATGCACTGGACTACATATTGAACACGCTCCAATTGGCCCTCAAAAAAGGGTTGGTCTCCCATGTGGGCAACCGTTTCCGAGTGGAGCGACCACGTCTGGTCTGCGATGCCATGCCGTCTGCGCCGAGCACCACGCCAAATTGAACGATAGTGTGACCGAAATTACATATCAGCAGTTACATGTCCAGCATAATAAATTGTCTGTATAATTTTTATTGTTGCGTATCTTGCGTTTGAATTAATTGTTGTATTCGGTGTGGAAGGTGAGAGAGTGAAAGAGAGCAGAATATGTATGATTCCGGATGAATTTCTGGCGATTCGGGCCAAACTGAGCGCGGTGCGTACTTCAGGTATGAATTAGATGGATTAAAAAAACATTTTTTACATTTTTTGATGCTTTTACTTTAGAAGATATTGGCTACCGAAATTCCTCAAAAAAATCATGATGCAGGTAAAAGTGACTCGTGTTCAAGGCACCGTACGAGGGCAGCGGTAGAAGTGACTCGTATTCAGGGCACCGTACAAAGGTAGCGGTAGAAGTGACTCGTATTCACGATACCGTACGAGGGCAGCGGTAGATGTGACTCGCGTTCAGGGCATCGTACGAAGCTAGCGGTAGAAGTGACTTGATTCAGGGTACCGTACGAAGGGAGCGGTAGATGTGACTCGTGTTCAGAGTACCGTACGAAGCTAGGGTGAGTATTAAGCTAAGTAAAGTACGCTATTGTGAGGGTATAGCGTACAGTAAGTGTTTACTTGACTTAGAATTAATTTTTCATGTTTTAAATTTTACTAGCTTATTTTATAGAGAATTGTCCATAGTTTAAGAATCTGCAATTCGTTCCTTTTAATCTTTAATCCGTCTTGTTCTGTCGAATTAAATATCGCTAAAATATTTTGTGGAAAATCGGGCAATCCTTCAGTATAGGAAATCTGAATTTCACAATTCGGATTTTAAATTTTTATTAATTTTTTAAATTCAAATTCCGGGACTACTATTTGCACTATTCATAGATGGCAGCAGCATTCCCAAAATTGTAAAATATACGTAGGTACATGTATTGTTTATTTCTATAGCTATCAGCAAGCGCGAGCATTCGACACGAGAATTGTGTTTGTTTTGAACACAACTTACACTTTCTTATCGCATTGGCCGCGAGAATGCAACGCATGCGATCCCCTCACGCCGCATGTTGGCGCTTCTTAGTTTAGTTTTGATCGCAGGTAGCGTGCCAAAGCGATTCGCGCACAAGGTCGCGTGCCATCGACGCACTGGCTCTGCGCATCTCTTGCTTTCTTATCATAAACTGACGCGTCGTTGCTTGCACAGGTTGCAGCCAGTTTTGTGCCGGTATCTGGTTGATCCAATATTTTACGCGGCTCGTATTGTTTGTCCGGACATCTACTTTCCAAATTCGCATTATATTCGATCATCAATCTATAGTAATGTTATTTACAGTTTGCGCGTTTATTTTCCATAAATGCCGGTTAAGTGTATCGCCTCCATGTTGATTTGATATTCATCATTAAGATGACCCATTGTGCTGGTGTAAGTCACTTAACTCAGCACATATTGTTTGTTTTTCTCCGCTGTGTGATTATAATATTACTAAATTGTATTAAATGTTTTTGTTTTAACTTATGTTGTCTTTGTTTATTTATAGTATTTGCCGTGCTTGGAGTCAATGAGTTCTGAATTGGTAAGTTTATAATTCAATTATATTTTTCGTTTTAATTTCCACCGCGTGTGCAAATTTATAAGGTAGTCGCGTACTCGACTGATACATATCAAAATTAACTGTTTCGTTTTTCTTCCGCTTACAAAACCACAAGAGTTGTTCTTGAAGATGCAATTCAGTGGAATTCCGCCTTAACCATCCCTATCCCCCCTTTTTGTCTTGCTTTTTTTAATTTCAATTATTTCGGATTGTAGATTCTAAATCTTTGTAAAATTCTCTATAAGATACAGTATTCTAATTTGGAAAATAAGAGAGGTCAAGAATAATTCATAAATAAAAATTTGCTAAGGACAATTCTTGTTTCTTCTCACTGTGGGGTTTTTCATTTTAGGAGAATTTTGAAAATTTGTTTGTTTTTATTTACAGTATAATTCATAGATGGGGCTAGCATCAAACAAAAATTGCTGATTTATCAACGTTTGTGAATAAACAACAATATTTGTGTCGCGTTGCTATCTGCTCATATCGCATGCAGTATATTTTAATATAGTTTTGATCGCATATACCCCCACGGAACAAAATTATGTTTAATTTTTGCCTGATAGAGAATTTTCCAATCTTTCATTCGTTCTTTGATCCGTTGGTCGCTTGCGATTTTAGTTTAGAAGAGGACAGCGGTAGAAGTGACTCGTGTTCAGGGCACTGTACGAGGATGAATGTATAGCTGAAACTAATTTGCCCATTTTTTCTTATGAATTAATTTTTCACGTTTTAAATTAAACTAGCTTATTTTATTGAGAATTTTCTGTAGATTAAGAATCTTCAATCCGTTCTTCTCTATCAGTTCTTCTTTTAGTTATACGCAAGATATACGCCATTGAAAAAAAATCGTAAAAATTGGAACGACGCTTTTTTTGTCTTTTCGTCTCGATTTCCGAATCTTTCTCTCCTAAATTTTAATTAATATATTACCATAACTTATAAAGAATTTTCTAAGCTTTCATAAACCTTAATCCGTTGGTCGCTATCGCTTTTAGTTTTGAAGATATTTGTTATCGAAAATACTCGAAAAATCATAATTAAGCGCGTCCCAAGCATTTTTTGCTCATATATTATTTTTGAACCTTCATATTTCCAATTTGAATAACTCATCTTATAGAAAATTTTCCGTAGATTAAGAATCTTCAGTCCGTTCTTCTCTATCGCTTTTAGTTTCCGAGAAAATCGCAATGAAAATTTCGAAAAAATAAATGACTGCCGCGCACTCAGTCTCCCGTGAGACGTCTTCTCATTTCTATTTCTTCGGTCCGGATCGTGTATCGTGAATGACTAAAAAGCACTCTTTACATCTACCGTCCAGCGCTCACCTTTCATGCCCGAAATAGGCATGCACGTAGCAAATGAATGTTTTTTATATATTTTATCGTCACAGTGATAACTTTTAATGTTCAAACTTTATCAGAAACACGCAAATTGAGTCGCACGCAACGACAATTCTTTCTATTTCGAGCATGACATTTATTTCTGCGCTGCCTTGACCAAATCGCAACTTTGCGAACACATAACATAACTTTGTTTGTTCGGCGGGGCGATTAAAATGCGTTTATAATAATACCGTTGACACTGCTTGAATTGCTTGATAAGAAGCGTGCGATCGATAGTAGGCTGCACAGCGCCGCCGCCAAGCATAGTTTATATTACACATTTCGGTAATTAATTAATTGGATTATATCGATTATGGCATTAAAATATTAATCACCATTATCATATTACAATCGCGCGCAATTAATGCGTTCATAATGCATATTATGATCGAATTACTCGTCCAGATAAACCGGAGATAAACGCGTGCGGCGGCGGCGGCGGCGGCGAGTGACCGGGGGATTTAAACGCCAATTGAAAAGTTTACACGCGCTGTGCATGTCCATTGCCGGGCGCCGATATGTGCGTGTCTTGTCCGGGCGGCAATCGGGATTTATATTTTGTGGCCGACGCATTATTTCAATTACTGGCCGGACAATGCGAAAAAAACTAACTAATAAATAACCCCAAACGACTAAGAGTAATATTTCATCCCTTTTTGAAGCAGATGTGTGTCTAGGACATTAAGAATTTCACACGTCTGCTGGTCAAGTTGCTGGAACAAATTGGCGCACATGAAGTTTACGTTTATTTTTAATTATTTATCCAATCAAATTGATTTCGCTTGTTGCAAATCGGCGTAATTATTCATTCGCTTCATTCATATTTGATGAGTGCCAATTGTCGTGTGCGCGCGCGTTAATGCGTCGCGACGCTAAATAAAAGTGCAAACAAATGAAACCGAAATAAATCGCGAGCGCGTTGATGATGTCGGCCATGATTGATTGAATAAATATTTGAGCGTTGTAATCAATTAGTGGTTGCGTGCGACGGCGAGGTAAGCCTTGTGCTTTTTCATTTCATTTTTTTATTTTCAAAACAAAACAAAAAAAAAAACGTTTTGTTTTTGAAATAATTGACAATTGTGATGAATTGTGTCGCAGTTTTCACTGGCGTTTACTCTATTGCAATCGGTAAAAACTAAACGAAACAAAATCCGGCGTCCCTTGTAGGGGTGGTGGCGGTGGCGGCACGCAGGACTACGCGAGCGTAAAGAAATCGAATAAATATTCAATTTTTTCGTAGATTCTCGGGGCGCGCGCTTCGGATGTGCTTTGATTTCCGTTCGCAAACGGATTCGTGGCGGTTTCCGCCTCGCTCGCAAAGGGGCGGAAAGCCCAACGAGCCAGAAATCATCCGCGATGCGCGTTTCACGTCCTCGAACAGCCCGATTTGTTACAGGACGATTTCGTCGGCCAGCGTGCGCAATAAGTCCGCAACCCGTCTCGCATCATGTGAAATTGCCTGCCGCAAACCTCATAAACGCATTTTACAATGCTAAACACTCGTGTAAAACATAACCTATATTATAATATTTATCCTAACCTAATCTGACGTATAAAAATCACGTTTTTCGCTGTTTTTTGAATGAAAATACCGCGGAGTAGAAAACATATTTTTCTACGATAAGATTTTATTCGTTGGGGGCGGTTTTTAGCCTATACAAAGCGTCCACACGCAAAACGGTAATCACCGCGTATTGTTCGATACTTTAATTATCATAGTGCACATCATGTCGCTAATTTGCACGCCGGCAGCGCATCGCTTCCACTAAAAGAAATCTATTGTCATGTAACCACCCCAAAACTGGCAATGCCACGCCGAATAAATGCCAATTGACAATTAGCGATCGGTGTAATTGCGGTGCTAGTACGCTAAACATGCTAATTACGCTCGCCAAATAGATTAAATCCACATCTGCGCGCAATAAAACACGAATTTATCAACTCGCGGAAAGATTGCGCGCGCGGGCTTTGTCCCTCGATATGAATACCCTCCCCCCACCCCTCGAATGACGCTGCAAAGCAAAACGACGTTGTGTCTCCGCCGGGTGGTTTTTCTTTGATCGTTCGGCTTAGTGAATTAGGGCGAACGCACAAAGAACAACATATTACGAGATGTCGCGCGTAAGTGGAAACATCTGCGGGCTTCACGCCGCCTCCGAATGCAATTTTAATCTCGCACGAGACGGGGAAAGAGTTAAACGACATCCCCCGATGTGCGCGTGACATCATATCAACTTCATATCAAGTTTTAAGTTGTCAGCCGGCGGCGGTAGGCGCCGTAAATAGAAATTGTCAGCGTCGCGCGCGCCTCATTAACCGCGTGATTGTCGGACGGATGTAATTGCCGGAAGAGGCTTTACTAGATTATCGTATCGTTGGCTGGCAGCGCGTCGCGACAGCGGCGGCGGCGGCGGCGGCGGGGAAAAACGCAAATCCTTGCCGGGACGGATTTGTTTCGCGAAATGCGCGCGCGTGCTTGTCTTCTTACAAGCGACATAAATTATATTCAGATGATACGCGTACAACTGCAGCCGAGCAGTTTTGTCAGAGGGGTGGGGGTAGCGGAAATCTTTTCGCGTATTATGTTTCCATTTATTAAACTTCATTTGTGCGCGTAATGGTCATTGTTGTTGTTCGCCATATTGGTCATAATTTGTAATCTCGAAAGACCAAACGAGTGCATTAATACAGGGTGTGGCCGGAAATGCGTGTGCAATTTGCCCGCGGTGGTGAATTATTACATTGGTACTTGAGTGAAGTATATGCGCCGCATCCGAATATTATTTATGGATTTGGCGGCGATTTGACGGCGCGCGCTCAAATTAATGTATGGCCGTAGGCGGCTGGGGGCGGCGGCAGTGGTTGTGTGGGGGTATGAGACAGCGCGCGTTCGGTTGTGATCCGCGCGACACGCGACCCGCCGCCAACTTTTATTGTCTCCGCGTGTCCCTTGGCAATCTATTATTGTTTGCCTTCTTGCTATTCATATTTCGTTCGCGGAACTTTTCACTTTTCCTGCGGCTTGTGGTGACTTTCGCCGCGCTGCCGCCGCCTCCAGCGATTGTAGTGGTGGTGGTGGTTGTATTGCACAGAGTGCAGAGCTTGCCGCGATTCCGATTGTTGTTTCTGGGCTCGCATCGATGCGTCCCCGCCGACGAGCCGAAAACTTTCCGTCGTCCGCACGCTGCCCCCGCGCACGCCTTCGTCTTCCGCCTTCGCCGAACAGCGCAATAAAACTTTACAAACACATATTAAATAGGAAATGAAATGAAATGTTGCAGAAAACGGAATTGTTCTTGGTTCTGCTTCTCGGCGATGCAATTTTACGATCGCCCACTGGCTTGCAGCGTCTTCAAATGCAATAGAAACATAAATCGAGCGCGCAGCCAACACATATAGGTGAATTAACCTACACTCAGCGCTAGTACGCATGCGCATCGCACACTTTTCACACCACGAGTGTGATTATTTACAAATAAAAAATAATTTCAACAACAAGTACAAAGTTTGTGTAATTAGTCGCAAAACATGACTGAAACTCTTCATCGCCGCCTCCAAATTTGCGTACACGATTCAATTGGTGTGTCGCCGTGTGACGACCAACACGACAAGTCGTAATTGCGCGCGGCACGCGAAAAAAGCCGCAAAACAACACAAAACTCAACAACAACATCAACGACGAAAAAAGCGAGCAGTAAAGAAGCGCACGACCGCGCACACACGCCGCCCTCGCCGCCGGCCGGTTGTGCGCCCGAGCGGGAGAACGCGCCCCCGCCTTGGCGCAAGCGAAACAAGAAGGGAATTAAGTTTTTATTTTCGTGGTCGATCATTCGACGAAATAGAAATTGTTGGTAATCATGAGCACGCCACCGTCGCCGTCACCGGTGCACTGCGCCAAAGAAAACCCTTTTCATTACGTACTCACCTAAAAGTAGTTCAGCAACAAATTGAAACAAACAATTCATAGAAATTGTTTAATTTCAATACAATTTGATGCAAAAAAAAAACGCGGAAAATTCAAACAAATATCATAACAGGCTTTCCTTGGGGTGGAAACCGATAGCGACGAAACAAACGCATGAATAAATGCATGAAACGTATGAATAAATTTCAATTGCTTCGCCGAAACATGCGTCCGTCCGGTAAAAACCGCTCCAAAGATTAAATTTCATATTCGAAAGTTTGCGGCAACGGCGGCGGAATGTTTATATTAATCTCCAAGAGTTCCGCCGAGAACAAAACGTGCGCAGAGTCAAAAGAAATGATTGTCTGTCGGCGGGTATTCAATGCGCTCCGGCGACAATCACCGCCGCCGAGTCAACAACCGGGAAGCAGCAGCTGGAGAGGATTTTTATTGCTGCTCGCGAGTAAATAACCCTTTCGCAAGGCGGGCGTGCGGCGCATACTGAAAAGTTTACCCAGAAGTAAAATTTAATTTGATGCAGGACAATCTGATGCATACCTATCACGGTTGATTAGGAGTGTCTTGGATGTGTAATGAAGCGGCAGGTATGAACAATCACGTCCAGCGGCGCTGAGGAGGCGCAAAAAACAAGCGCGTAAACAAGAGAAGAGTGTCGGGGCTGGTAGAGTGGGGCGGGCGCGTGCGGTCGGTTGTTCGGCGTGCCGCGCGGCGATCATTCTCGTCCAGCTCGCCGTCGCGGCGCGACGCAGACGCTCGTATACTGCTGCCGCCGCCGCCGCCGCCGCCGCCGTCCACGTGTTTACGCAAAACTTTTCCGCATGCGAGCAGTTCCACGCGGCATGAAATTATGAGTATTGTGCATACTGTGATCTCGGCTTTGCTGATAACATGTAAGTAAAGAACACTTTTCGCTAAACGTTTTATTTTTTTCAATCCCCGCCTGTTTGCAAAAACTTTAATCGTTTTTGTTTGCGTTGTTTGTGTGTGTGTGTGTGGGCGGCGCAAAGTTTCGCAGCGGTAGAATAACGCGTCGGAACAAGAGTTTCGCATTGTATTTAGCATTTCTGAAATGGGCAAAGTAAAATTTTCGAGGACAATATGCACGCGAACATATAAATAAGCTTCAATACGAGCGGCGGCTTCTTTATTCGGGGGCGAGCGAGAGCGGCGATGGGGAAGCCGCCCGGCGGCCGCGAGCGCGCACGGTTGACGCTAATAACAGTTGAATGTCTTTCGCCAAATTAGCACAATGCCCATTAAAGCCCCGTCCCTTTCGCACTCCGAAGCACTCTATATTTTCATATGTGGTTTTCAACAATTAAAGTCTTTACTGTCTCGCCGCCCCAGCGCGCCGCCACTGCCGCCGCCGCCGCCGCGCCAAGTTTCGTTTCTACGCTTGATTCTCCGAATGTTGCGCTGGGACTTAACTTATGACCAAGTTACCAACCGCGCGCCGACTTACAACTTCGCATCTCGGGCGCCTGCGGAGCCGCCTACAGGTTGTCACGGGAACACCGGGGTACACGGCCGGCCCGCCGAATTTGAATGCTCGTTACGCGCCCTGGCATAACGAGGTCCTTACATGTCTCTGACTCTGACACCAATTTTGCATTCGGAGGGTGACTTAGCACGCGTCAGATTTTTGACATCCTTCAACTGATAATCTACGGATTTTTACGTTGAAATATTCAAATTTTTTTTTGGGTGGATATTTCGTGTTATTTTTATATTTCAAGGTTGAAAATTTTTCTGTGTCACCTTGTATGCAGTCTTGCGTCTTGCGCTGGGCTCTCGACAATCCACCTCCTCAGAGAGACTTAACCCTTTCGCCTTTTGCTCGCCTAATATTCTCGAGAGGCCCATCAACCACGTCCGAAGTCCGAGCAGCGGCTGGGGGCGGCGTAGGGTGCGCAGAAGTGTTAATTACGTTTAATAATATTTATCACTCCCTTTATGGTCGGTCCTCGGCGTATATCCGCGCCGGAAGAATTATTGCATTAAGAAGAAGCATAAATCCAGCGATCTCAGCGCAAAGTTGCCGCGTGCACACGCACCGGCGGCGGCGGTCACGACGCGAAACTTGTCAGAAATGATTTTTCAATGTTTTCCTTTGCGCGGCGGTAAACCTTTGAGTGGTCGCACAACAGAAACAAAAACAAGCGGGGCGACGTAATGAAAAAGTAAATCTCGGCAGGCGCCTTGCGACAGCGGCGTGACGGGCGGCGGCGCTTGTTAGGTGAGAAAACAAGCGCCCTAGCTCGTTGGTACAAACGGGCGAATGACGCGGAATAAAATGCGAATGACAGCGGCGTATGAAACACACAGCAAAAAAAAAACATAAAATTGCTTTTAAAGTAAAAGAATTCCGATGCCGCCTTGCACGTAACCAAACATTCCGATCGTTTACGCGCGTCAATTCCTCGTGAAACAGCTTTCACAATAAAAACTTAAATTATGCGCACGCGGGGGGGTTGGCCGCCCACCTCTGCCCGCCCGCGCGCGCGTCGCGTATGTATGCACCTGCCGGCCGCCAGCGGTGCATTAGCCGCCCAGCTGCCCCCGTATTAGCGTTTTGAGGTTTCCGCGTGCATTCGCCCCGGCATCCGGCTATCGATTTTATATTTTGCGATATAAATAGTCCGTTTAATAATAGTAAATTTTTACAGCTACCTACCCCCCGGACGCTTAATTATTGCGAATGATAGTTGCACTAATGGCACAAACGCGCGAACGGATTAAAAGGAAAATCTTGTTTTTCCAGCCACGTTAATGAAACGCGCGTTTTAATTGGCGGCGCTCACGCCGCGAGCGGCATTGTCTAGCGTCGATAACGCGATGCACACGGGGGCGGCAAAGCGTGCCCCCTTGGCGGTGAGATCTTGCGCGCTAATTTACCACCTCCGCACGTATTTCGCGCACGCATTATGCTAACGCACATAACATTAGGAGTTTTATGACAAAATTTTGTGTTTTACTCGCAAAAATCATAAAAATCTTGATGGTAATCGATGGATGCAATGAAAAAAAAAAAGATTTTATTGCGCATGCGCAAGTTTAAATCTTCAGCGATTAAAAAAATGTTCGCAAAAAATGCGTTAAACTAACTAATATCGAAAAATTTGCGCCGACCGTCGACTCGCAATAAACTAAAAACCACTTTGCGATCCGGCGCGTTTTCCGGCCGTAATGGAACATATTTAATATGTTTCCGTCCGCGGAAAATATAAATGAAAACATGAACATGCTCGATGTTTGCACATCCCTCAAATGTCGTGCGGGAAATTAATATTCACGTAAAAATGTTGAGGCGGGCTACATTAATATCAGGCCCGAAACTCGGCGCCGGCCTCACGCACCCAAATAAATCAGTTTCAAATGTTGTTTACATTCGATTTTTCCATTACTTTGGTATTATTTTTCCTGTATCACTAGCCGGCCAAAGCACACAATACCGGCTGGCTTGTTTTCTCAAAACTAAGAAGCGCATACTGACACGAAAGTTAATGTCAGTGTAAATAAAGCAAACATGAAATATTCATGCGCCGGGGGTGGGTGGTCGAAAGAAGCGCATCCATTCGTAGTTGTCAGGTAGGTGCGTGACGTGCGATGCGCATTGTTCGTGCCTTTGGAATTTCAATTTTGCGCTTTTGACGGCGGCGAATTCTTGATGCACCTCTAAGTAGTTATTTTAATTAGTCGCATTTAGTATATTCCAGATTACGCGAATTAAAATGTGCTCGGAAAGTTCGCAAAGGTTGCGCGAGTTAATGCATGGAAATGTCCAGCGGGGGCGGCGAAAAACGTACACCTACACGCATACACACACACACATAAAGTGCTGAAATTAATTAGTTGATATTTCACGTGCGCTCGACAACTTTTCGGACGAGACGCGCGCGGGCGGATTTTTTCGCCCGGAGGGTGGCATCTTGAAGACGGCGCAACGAGTGCGCTAATTAATAAGCGAACTCTCTCTCTGAGTTGAGAGTATGTGGAAAAATGCAGTGCAGACAGGTGAACAAACGCCGCACGCCGCCGGCGCGCCTCAAAGTTTTTTTTCGCACGCGCGCGCGCTGAAAAGTCGTTTAATTAATGTTGGATTTAATTATGGGTCGGGATCTACGAGTGAATGTTCTACTATTTTCTGTTTGAGGTTAATTTTCTACGCTTTGCGCATTTTAAAAGCATCGAATATTGCTCGTTCACTGAAATTTGATGTTGGTTTAATCTGAAAATGTTTTAATTAAATTTGCGCTCATCCAATATTTTTGCTAACAATATTGTGTGCGATTTTTTTAATAACTAAAAAATTAACAACAAAAATAAATTGTATCATGCATGATGCAATGTCATTTACGGCTTTTTTTATATATATAAAAATAGAAAATTTGTTTTGTTGCGGGGAATTCGTAAAATCAAACAATTGTAGTCGTAACTTGGACAACTCTAACTTGTTTTGAAGTTTATTACATCGATTAGAAGCGGCGTTAATGCATGTTGTTGTGATATTTGTCACATAACTTTTAAAACACCACAAACTGCGATTTTTTCGTTTTTTGTTATAAAGTTTGACATCTCGGACACTTTTTACATTTGTTTGATTGACGGCGTATGGTATTTTACATGGTTTTGTGCTGCACCGTAGGTAAATGCGCAGGCGCTAGCTCCTCCCCGTAACTAAAGTTCCTTAGTCACGGTCTTGACCCTCCGTGATTAAAGTACCATTTTTGTATCAAATTGTATCTAAAAAACCAGAGTTTTAGTTACGAGATTGATTAAGAGTGAGTGTAGGAAGCGTTTAATTAATCGAGTGTATTACAACGTTTAGCCACGTGATGCTTATGTTATTTTTTCTACTTTCACTTTATTTCCACGTTGAAATTTTTGTATTTGAATTTTTGTATTTTAAATTATCGAAATTCGCTTGCACAATAGTAAAAAATGTTTGCCGTAGGCTAATGCTCAGGGGCAAGCTCCTCCCCGTGACTAAAACCAGTGACTAAAGTACTTTGTGCCTCAAAACCGTGGAAAAACAGGCGCTTTAAAGGTGGAAGTAGAAAATTTGTATATTAAGTATTATTTCTTATTAAATCCGGGTAAAATTTAGATAGTGTCATTATCGTGCATTCAGGATTATTAATGAAGTCCTTAATGTTGTCCTGTTGCCGTTGTCGATTAGCATTTCAAGCGGAAGAAGACGATTTCGATAAGCAATTTCATCGCGCTTGGTTAACTCGTGTTGTTTGCCAATAGACATTTAAGAAACGCTCCGAAATCATTTTTCAAAAATATCTTCCATGATACAACTCGAGATAAAAATATTTACGGCGTTTCCAACGAAAGTTTTCTGCTGGAATTCTCGAATTATCTTCCTCAATATTTTATTAATCCGGGAAAACTTGCGGGTCTTCCTCCGGCCGACCCATGTGCTACATTCGCTGCTCATAATTCGCGCTAATTTAATTTAAAAAAAGACGACAGAGCGGTAGCGGCGGCGGCGGTGTAGGTATTGCACAGGTGGCCGCCGCTGACTCGTGATCATAAAGCGGAGTAGCACAACGTGTAACAATGTAATGCACGATCTACCGTGAGCTGGCGTGAGCGTAGTGGCGGCGGCGTCATCGTCCTGCCGCAACAAGAGGGGCGGCGAAGCGCGAGCATAGGTAGAGCGCACGTCGCGCGGACATAAACAGCAATTAGGCGCCGGAGTGCGTCTCGCCGCTCGCTACCAGTCGCGAAATTGGTAAGCGTGATCATAACGAGATCGCGGAGGCGGCGCGCGTAATTATCGCGCGCCTTTTGTACGCCCGCCGGCGGTAATTGCAATTTGACATGTCAAAACAGCATAATCAGATGTTGTATTTTTTTCTTCGTTTTTTTTTCCGGTTATTTCAAGTGATGAATTGCAATATTTGTGTGAAATTTTGATGGCGGCGGTTTTGCACTATATAAAAACCGCCACCGCGCAGAAAAACGGTCTAAATAATTCAGTTATCGCCCGGCCGGTTGTCCTATCATGTTGTTTTAGCGTCCCGGCCGTAGATGCGTTAAATTAAATTAGGCGCCGGACCGGCCCGCACGAAAGACGCCAAATTTATGTGAGCACTTAGAGGGGCGGCGCGACGTGCGTCCGAGTGAGAGCGCGTGTCGCGCGACACATCGGAAAAGCTTTTATCCATTTATCCATCCCATCCGCTAACGACCGCCACGACGTATTCTTGTCGTGCGGATCACTTATACCTCCTCGCCGCCCCCGGGGCTGGCGCAAGTCACGCGATCCGCGCGATAACTGATTGAAACTGATTGGAAATTGATATGTTTTAAGAGCGCTGTTTTCGCACCGGGGATTAGCCACCAGGTAGATACAGGTCAAATACAGATACATATCATTCCGGGGGCGGGCGTGCGGCAAGTTGAGTGGTTAGCTATCGGGCATGTTTGATTGTCGCACATTTTTTACGTTTTTGACATATTGAATCACGCAAAACGCGGCTGATTGAAACCGATTGGAAATTGATACGTTTTGGCGCGGGGGGCGGCGCGTTGTCAAATCACCGCCACCTCAAATTGCATTTGCGCCGTAACGCTCGCGCCATTCCCGTCGCAAACTTCGACGATACGCGGCCAAATCCAATTAACAATTAGTAACTGTCGAACTTATTGTCATTGCGGCGTTTATTTAGCACCGCCGCCGCCGCCATGGCGCGCGAAATAAAAAGCGCACGTGCTGCGAATCCACGAGAGTGCCGGGAAAGAATCGAGAAGAAAGCGCAATTACGCGAGCGGGCCGCGAGGTCGCAAAGTTAGTCGCGCCGCTGCCGCCGCCGCCGTCGCCGAAAATCAAGATAGACGCTGAGGAATGAAGTGTCGCACGGTGGGTGCGCGGGCGGCCGAAAGTTCGCGCGCGCCCGCCGTCTCGGTTTAATGTAATCTGTGCGCTGCTGAAAGGTGTAACGCAATCATTCGTCAGTACGCGCCGCCGCCGCCGCCGCCGTGCTTCTCCGGCTGCTTTTCGCACTTAATTATCTCGCCGATAAAGTTCGCGCAGCGAAAGCGTGAAAAACTACGAATGTAATCTCAGCTCGTTAAATGCAAATCGCAGTCGGAAGCAAAGCGAGAAAAACAATCCGCGTTCGGAAAAGAACGGTTGACTCCCGGCGAGGAAAACGCGTGGAAATTGCATTGTTATATAATTTTCCTTGTAAATCTTCAACGCCAGCCAGCGAGAAAATAAAATAAAATGTGTCCCGGTGGCTGGCTTGCCGTTCGATGCAGATCTTTTCCGAAAACTACCCACGTCGATTTTTTAGTTTCTGCGGATGAAAAACTTTTCCACATTACAAAAGCCAGCTTTTCTCGGTTTTTCCTCTTCTCCCGGCAGGCAGGCAGGCGACCAGGTTTAGGTGAAAATCTTCAATTTGCGAGCGAAATTAAAATAATAAAAACATAAAAATATTAGTGAGACCAGGAGGAAAATGAAGAAAAGAAAATTGCCACTCGCTGGGGCCGCAGCCGCCCCCGCAGTCGGCGAATTAAAGTACAATTCGTCACCAAACTTTATCTATTATCTTTGTGTTGGCTTTACTTACTAGGTGGCTTTCGCGCGCCGCGCGCGCAATACGCGCGTTTCCATTTCGCCTTAATTTTCGCGTCCGCCCGCAACTTTCGCCGCCGCCGCTGCTGCCGTCGCCGGAAGTACGAAACTATGTAAATTGTAATATTTCCACGTCGCGCGCGCGCTGCAACGCGAAATAAATTGCGGATTTGAGTGCGAATTGTAAAAATTACGCGAACCCGCCCTGGCGCGCATATTTTCGCACCGCCGCCCCCGAAAGTAATCGCTCCACGGGTCGTTAATAACCCGTCTTATTCGGGAGGGCTAACAAATCTACTGTTTCATTGCTGCCGGCAGCATATGACATTAAAAGTTAATCTGTTAAATCATGAAACATGCATTGTTGCAGATAATTACAGTTTTTCAAAGTCAACAAGCGCTTAATTTAGGTTAACTGTCAAATTTTACATACATAACCTCATCTATCACCGAACCTAACCTAAGTTGAGTAATTTTTTTTTTAATTTTTCTTTTTATGAATGATTTATTAATAAATTCGTAATTGATTGCAGTGATAAGCAGAAGAGTCGTCTGCGGGCACAATTGTGGACACGAGCAGCTCGTCCAGTGTGCGCGACCTCTCTCCTTCATCACCGAGTCGGGGTTAACTTTCGTCGCGAGCCGCACGGATTTGGAGAAGATCTGTCCGTGAGTAATCGACGCGTTGGCGCGGCCGGACACCTCCACCTACGTCCCCCAAATAAATTATTCATTTGCGTGCCCCCGAAGACGCCGCTGTTCACCCTTGCAAGTCGAGTTCATGCATGTCAACCGAGCGAAAAATAACTCATCCCCGACTATAACGATCGTGGTCAAATCTCGAGTTGTCTGCTCATGCGACAACCACACCACGCAGATCGTTTGTCATGTTCCCACCACCGCCGCCATCCCGCGCGTTGTCCACCCCCTGCAGTCGAGTGTTGCGGATGCCCGTGTTGTTTGGCGAGCGCATTAACGAAATAAAAAACGTTTGCAGAGACCTGAAGGACGCGCTCAAATGCATTCATTCGTACACGCGGATGTGCATGAACATGCATCATCGCAAGCACTTCAAGCAGCTTTTCCACGGCACCGGCGCCACGGTGCACGAGCTCTGCGATAATTCAACGTATCAAGAAGGTAAGCGAGTTTGCACCTGCAAAGAAAAGCTGCCCGGCACACGCGAAGCGACAACAAGCAAATTGTTATGAATTAGCTTTTTCTGCAGCGTTTGCCCAATGTTTGCATTTCATCGTGAAATTTTCACTCGCGCGGAAAATTTCATGCTTTTTTTTATTTTTCATTTTGATGCGGAGAATAAAAATAATAACTGTTAATACTCCTGATGGCAAAGGAAGCTCGATACTCGTGATTTTCGATGTAAAAATTGCACGAAAAGAGAGTGCAATACGGCGATTATAGCTCGCGCGTGGGTGCGCGCCGCCTCCACCTCGAGGAGGCGGCAGCTGTGTGTTTATTCGAAAGCGTGCACGCAAATATATTATGTTTATAAATTACGCCCGCGAACGACCTATTCGAGTATGCAAATTTATATTTTTTATTACGCGGCGCGACGTTTCGTGCGGGGCGGCGACATTATTTCGCCCGAAAAAGTTACTCTATCATCGTAAAACGGGGGCGGCGGCGTAAGTGTGTGCACATCGGCCGCGAGGTGATATATTCGCTCATTTCTCCGAGCCGCGGCCGAGTTAATAATGTGTTATGAGTCCATACAGCCGCCTACTGTTCGCCCGCCGCCGCTGAATAATATTTACAATTTACCATTCGGATTCCCCTTTAGAACGCTGATATTTCGGCAACAATTTTATGCGCTGTGTTAACATCCACGAAGTCTCATCACGAGATTTTTATCTTCACAAACAACAAAATAGGTAAAAATCATTTCTTTTGTTTTATTTTTCAGAATATTTGAAGTATGTACCTTGTATGATGCAAGTGGCGGATGAGAATCAAGTTTGTTTCGATCGGTACGCCACAGCGATGAAAGAAATTCAAAATAATCCTCCGCAGCCGCAACCTGAGGAAGAACAGCCGGAAATTCAGGAGCACCAGCAGGGGCGACATCAAAACCGTGATAGTGTTACCATCGCGGACGCCCTGCGCGCCTACCACCGCCGGAGAAAGCGAGAAACCGCCGACGAAGGAGTCAAAAACGTCTGTTGGTAAGCCGCGCGTCCTTTGGCAACTCGGAAAGTAAACTAATACCTTCCATTCTGTTCGTCAGTACCTTTCAGGAATACGTCCAGTGCTCGACACACACAACCCGGCGGGCGTGCGGCCCCGATGCAGCCGAGTTCAGCCGCAACTTCCTCGATCGCATGTCGTCGTCGATGATCAAGGTAAGGCGACTACACACAACCCGCCCCCGTCGCGGCGCAACAACAATCGATTAATTAGCGGCGCGCCGGCGTCCCCCGCGCCAATTAAGTGTCGGCTAATCTTTTCATTTATTAAAGCGATAATCCCCGAGTGTGTGTCCCGACGTTTTAACAAATCCATCAAGATTTACAAGTTTTCGCTCTATTTAATTCTCGGCGGATGCACTGGCGGGCCAGATGATTAATTAGTGTCATCAATACTTTGATCGATTTTACGCTTGCTGCGGGCGTGTTTTGTGTGTTGTGTTTTGTCACCGCCCGCCTCCAAAAACGGATGAGACGGATCTGAAATTTCAGACAGTTAACACAATAACTGATTTAAGGGAATAAAACGCGCGCGGTTTTGAATTTATGTGCGGAAACTGTTGTTAAACGTGACTGAATAGGCAACAGTACCGTTTATAGTGATGTTTATCGTCCCATTGTCGAAGTGGCAAGTTATTACCTCGTGTGCAATTCGCCGCCGCACAAGAAATTGTCGCCCCCCGAATGTGCATCGTGCGTATTTGCATCGCTCTGACCTCGCGCGCTTGCCGATACCATCTCCAACCTAATCCAATTCGGCGCGATCGCCTCGTTTCTTGCTTGATACCTTTCATTAGCGAAGGTTTCCCGTCTTCCCGTCTGCTTTCCTGCCGCCCCCGAGCGCCGCTTTAATACATTTAAGCCTCTTAATGCTCTTTCCTATCGCATGCTACAAATTTAATTATTTCAATTACACAACAGCGCGCCGAATGCAATAAAACCGGAGATGCGAATATTTCGCGTTTGCAGTCGTACGATCGTAGATTTTATTCATCTGCTCGCTCGCGGGCGTAGACAGGGCGAGACGGACGTTTAACCCGCATGATGCAATTTAATTAGAATGTTCGACGCTTCGCGCCGCCCATCCGAAAATGCGATTCGTGAATGTTTAATGTGTTTATTATTTATTAAACGCTCTGTATGTATTTTAAGCAGCTTTCCGATGAACCCCCTTTTCGCGTCCTGTCTTCCGGTAGTTTTTGAACAATTTCAAAGACGTGGATTTTCTTTGCGAGCACCGGTAATGCTATTACGCGTACTTTTGGTTTCACAGATGTCATAATTTACGCGCAGACAAAGCGCGGATTACGCTTTTGTGATGCGAGATTTTCGATTTCTAATTGTAGATGCACTGCTCCGAGTACGGCGCGAGTGAATGCGGTTTGTCATCCACTTCGCCGCCTCCACGAATAACAACGCTGCCGTTTTTCGCCGCCGCTGTGTTGACTGCTCTGCGTTGCTTCACAATCACATTCACTTGAGCGCCGAATTAATCGAACTCTTCGTAAATATCACACCCTGAAACCCTGCTCTCCTGGAGTTTTTTCTTCTCCGCGTAGGAAATTGGGAATTAATTTCGTCGAACATTTGATTATTGCATCTGTCTCGGCAAGTAACAGACAGTGGAATGTTGGACTTGATTGCATTCGACCATTGCGATCGCAAATTGTTTCGTTGTGATGGAGATTAGTTCAATTGAGAAAATTGCACTCGAAATTGTTTGAAGTTGCTTGAGTTGAGAATCTAAAATGTATATTTATGGTTATTAGCGATATTTGTTTACAATTTTACTTACGATAAGCAATTATATGCTCACGTGTAGTTCCTCTACGGCACTGAATAAGTCATTTGCACGATTCTTCATCATGAATCTGTAACCGAAGTATTTGTAGCACTAACATATCAATTATTAAATTATTCTTGTTATGTGTGGAACTATTAAATAATGCCAAACTGATGGCAATTAAGAAATTAAGCAATTGTTACACACACATCTTTCCACCGCAACATTTGTATATGATAATAATGTACATATCTTAAAATATTGGGTATGAAACTTACCTTTCTGCTGCTTTTAGGACATTTAGGATTGACCTAATTTATTCCTGCCTCTTGTTCATATTTAACGTGATTCTATTAAACGCAAATTGGAAAAGACATTTGTATAGAACGGTATACACATCTGGATGTAAAATACTGTATCTGTTATCTGTTCAATGTGTACATATTAAAGAACCTTCTAAAATAAACAGTTTCGTTGTATTTTAATTTAATAAGGTGGAAAAGTTGTCGTTTTGTTGCCTATCTGAGTGAAGGACAGCTTTATATACGCTTTGATTTGAATGTGTTTTGTGGCGAGTTAGCTTTACATAAGCTGTTCTAACCTAAATTAACAAACGCACGTGCGGTTGTATTCCGACGTTCAAAAACACGCGAGAAATTGTGTAAAATGGGCAAACTAGCAAAGAAAACCACGATGAAAAGTAAAATAAAGAAACCTAAAATAAAAACATTTAAGAAAGTTAAACCCAGCGGTACATCACAAGCCAAAATTACCAAAGGCCTCAAAAACATAAAGAAACAACACAAAGTAAGCATTCTTAGTTTTTTTCGTGTCTATTCCACAACTAAACTAAGTTGTTTGTATAATTTAATAGGAAATAGAAGATCATGAGCTCTCCGAGCAAGAAGAAGACATGATTACGGACACAGAAAATAATGATGTTGCTTCAGAAGTTGATGAAGTTGACAACATCGACACCCAAAATGATCAATCAGACAATGAAGGATCTGATTCTGGTGATGAAGTACATGACCACCAGGCTGCTTTAGAACGCCTGAAAGAAACTGACCCAGAATTCTACAAGTTCTTGCAAGATAATGACAAAAAACTGCTGCAGTTTAATGTGTCTGACTCTGAAGGTGATTCAGATGCTGAAAAAGAGGAAGAAGATGAAGTTCATCAGCCTGGTGAGCTTGAAGTTGCCAGTGATGAGAGTGATTTTGAAGATGAGGATGGAGAAGCATCTTCTAATAAACAAATTACTTTAAAAATGATTAAAGCTTGGCAACAGGAACTGCAACAACCACAGAAAAACAACAAAACCATTGTTATGGTTGCAAAGGCATTCAACGCCGCATTGCGCAGCGTTTCCCCGGACGCGGAACGCAATGGTGCTTACATAGTTAAAGGCTCTGCTGTGTTTAATGGAGTTGTACAACTATGTGTGCTGTATCTCGGCCCGGCGGTGCGCAGTTTTCTCCAGCTGAAGAAAAGTCAACAAGCGCACAAAAGCAAACGCTTCACAAAGATAAAAACGGCGATGAAACAGTATTTCACCGATCTGCATGATTTGCTGAGCAATGTGACCAGTGGCAACATTCTCAACGTGTTGCTTAAACATCTTCATTACATGTCTTCTATTTTGATATCTTTTCCTAGCTGCGGAAAGGCGATCGTGAAGAAATTAATCGCGCTCTGGGCGAGCGCTAGCGATGAATCTGTGCGTGTTGTCGCCTTTCTGTGTATCCTGAGGCTGGTGAACTTGCAGCGTGAGTCTTTGCTGGATTACGTGCTCAAAACCATGTACATTGCTTATGTGAAGAACGCGAAGTTTGTCAGCGTCAACGCACTACCCAGTATTAACTTCATGCGTCGTTCATTAGTAGAAATCTACGCTTTGGATGCAGCTTCGGCCTATCAACACGTGTTTCTCTATATTCGGCAGTTGGCGATTAATTTGCGCAATGCCATCGTCGATAATAAAAAGGAGAATCTTCATATTGTTTATAACTGGCAGTTTGTTAACAGCTGCAAGTTGTGGGGCAACTTTCTGGGTCAAGCGGCGGGAAAACCGCAGGTACAGGGTTTGATCTATCCCTTTGTGCAGGTGTGTTTGGGAACGTTGAAGTTAGTGCCTACTGCGGCGTATTTTCCACTCCGCTTTCACCTCGTGCAGGTTCTCATTGATTTGAGTCGGGACAGCGGCGTATACATCCCGGTTCTTCCTTTTCTCACTGAGGTTTGTATAACATTTATTTTTTCAATTTGTTTTGTGGTATAAATTGCTGGTAATTGCAGGTATTGACCACGTTCGACTTTAACAAGAAACACACGAAGGTTTCGATGAAACCTTTGTCATTCACGACTGTCTTGCGAATGGGTAAGGCGCAAATGATGGAGAACGGTTTCAAGGATGCTATTATCGACGCACTCTACGGTTGTCTCTTGGAATATCTCTCAGCGCATTCACATAGTATTGCATTCCCGGATTTGGCTTTATTCGCCAAGTGTCAGGTAAATAAAATGGTTCTCAGTGCAATATCAGTTATCTAATGTAATTTTTATGTGTTTAGATCAAAGTTTTCCTGAAAAAGTGTTCGGTAGCGAAGTACCAGCGGAAGATGCAGCAATTACTCGAGAAGATAGACGCGAATGTGTCACACATCGAGTCTGAGCGCGCGAAACTCACGTGCAGCCTCGCCGAGGCGAAGAAAATCGAAGGGTTTGAAACGCAGATCAAAAACAGCGGCACGCCACTAAGTACCTTCTTTGAGAGCTGGGATAAGGTACGCAATATTAAGCGTAGCAAACAGGCCACCAACAATGAGGAAGTGGGCGATTATAATCTACCCAAACTTAAGAAGACGTCGACGATCGCGAAAGAGCCGAGGAAACATGTTGACTCCGATGGGAAAGTTGTGCTGTTTCCTAGTGACAGTGAAGATGATGGTGAGGAGGAGAAAGATTCGCGCCCTAAGCGAGGAAAACGGGCTGGCAGAGGAAAGAAACCGAGCGAATTTGAGAGAGGAAAGCCGGTAATTGCAAATGACGCCGGCGACATAGTGGAAGATATAGTTGATTGGTAATTGTTATTATAGTTAGAAGTAAGGAAATTTTGTTTGTAAAGTGAGGTACAACTATGATGTGTTGTTGCTACTGGAATAAAAAGATTGAAAACAACTTTTGTGCATAGTTTTCCACCTATTTTAATGTTTTCAGATTCGTCCTTGCAGGGCAATTCTCTCACAAGAGCAATTTGCAATTAGCCGTAATAAAGTTCAAATGAATGTTTAAATTTGGCGCGAAAAACAGGGTCGAACTATTTCTTAAAATTATTTTCCGTCGAAACACAGGGTCAAACTGTTTGTTTAAAATATATTCTGTTGAAATCACCGAGAAGACAAATTTGTTTTTAAAATTGTCAATAGGGCCTTAATGGTCAGTGATAGGGGAAAATTGTTCTTAAATAAATTAATTAGAATTCAACAAGCTATCACATTCCGAAATCAGAATTTAAAAATTCCAACTTTTAATTTTCGACATAAAAAAGAGAAATCTTTTGCCTTTTTTATAACAAAATCTTTTCTTTAAAAATTTTTTGTGCCATTTTGATGATTTTTCAACTAGGATGCCATCTTGTAGAGAATTTTTCAAAGATCAAGATTATCAAGTTCTTCTTTTTCTAGCTCTTTTAGTTCTCGAGATAATTAGATAATAAGATTTCTCTTTTTATGTTGAAAATTTAAGTTGGAGTTTTTAAATTCTGATTTTGGATTCTGATAGACAAATTAATTCTACATCGATTATTTAAGTAACTTTTTGCTAGCATTAACCGTTTAGGCCCAAATTGTAATTTTAATGAAACATGTGTATGCCGTCGGAATAGTCTAATTTAAAAGATTAAATGGTAATTATCTCGACAACTAAAAGGAGTAGAAAAAATAGAACTACATATTCTTGATCCTTGAAAAAATCTCTACAAGATGGCATCCTATTTGAAAAATCATCAAAATGGCACAAAAATTTTTAAAGAAAAGATTTTGTTATAAAAAGGCAAAAGATTTCTCTTTTTATGTTGAAAGTTAAAAGTTGGAATTTTTCAATTCTGTTTTGGATTCTGATAGATTATTTAATTCTAGATCGATTATTTTAGTAAATTTTTTGCTGACGTTAACCGTTTAGGTCCTATTTGCAATTTGAATGAATACTGTATTCGACATAAAAAAGAGAAATGTTTTGCCTTTTTATGACGAAATCTTTTCAGCAAATGCTACTTCTGTAATAATTGGAATTTTTAAATTCTGTTTTCGGATTCTAAAAGTAGATTAAATTCTGAATCGGAAACTGGTAAAATAATTATAGATTAAGGCCCTATTGGCATAAAAAACAACTTTTCATTAAAATTGTCAACGCTAAGAAAATTTTGTTTATAGATTCTGATTCTACATCGATTTTAGTGACTTTTTGCTAAGGCCTTATTTGCAATTTTATAGAACAAAAGAACAAGACAAATTTTGTCGAGAAATCCAGTGAAATTGGTAACAAAATTCTTTTGAATATTAGGATCGCAGAAAGTGCAGGAGGCTGGTGAATGGACAGGTAATTTCGAATAGCGGCGTAGTTTAGTTACTCATGGATAGATGACACTAGTGATACCTTTTTTAAATTAATATTGATACAAATTGACTTTGAATTATTTATTATTTCCCATATCTAGCAGTGGCATTTCCATTAAAGTTTAAGGGATTTATGGATTAATTAAAGCAGTAACGATGTTGCTCCGTTTGGAACAAATAAAACGATAAAAATTTATAGTTAAAAATATAAAACTACAATTTTATTCAAATATGTAAAATATGCACCCATCATAAACTCAATTTCTCAGTATATACAGCATTTTTAAAAATACAAGCAAGAAAACAGGATAATAATATGCAATTATATAATGCACTTTTATAACTTTTAACAAAATAAACAAAAATGATATCAATAACAGTTTCTAAATGATGTAAATTCATTCAATCGTAATTGGAATCATCATCAACACCGGCAATCCAATCTTCTTTCTTGGACACTATAAACCAGAATGAATAACAGATTAGTAAAATTTAAAATATTATAAATTGTCAAAATATAACATACGTTCTTGGACTGTAGTCCAGTTGACACATCCATCTTCAGTAATCACTACCACGGAAACTCTCCAGTTGGTCCTTATCGATAAACTTGGCTATCTCAGGATTAGTCAATGCTTCCTCCAACAACTGGAAAAGATTTATGTAAATGAAATATGCATATATATACATTAAATTAATTATTCTTACAGGATCCATAAAGACACCCATTCAAGGCACCGTACGAAGGTAGTGGTACAAGTGCCTCGCGTTCAGGGCACCGTACGAGGGCAGCGGTAGATGTGACTCGTGGTCAAGACTCCGTATGAGGGCAGCGGTAGATGTGACTCGCATTCAGGGCATCGTACGAAGCTAGCGGTAGAAGGGACTCGTATTCAGGGCACCGTATGAGGGTAGCGGTGTAGGTGACTCGTGTTCAAGGTACCGTACGAGAGGAGCGGTAGATGTGAATCTAAAAGAAGAAATTGCGTGATACTTTATTTCGATGATTTTTGATAATTAATATCTCTTAAACTAAACGAGATAGCTACCAACGAATTGTTGATTATGAAAGACTGGAAAGTTCTCTATCAGATAAAAATATAAAATAATTACATTTCCTACAGTAAAAGGTCGAAAAACGCGACTAATAGTGCTAAAAGTGACATTTTGCAATTTTTGCCCATTTTATTCAATCGCGAATATCTCGTAAACTAAAAGAGATAAATAAGATCTGGTCGCAGCGTCTTAATCTACGGACTATTCTCTATCTCTATCAGATAGGATAGTTAAAAGGAAATCTGAGAGATGTAATTTTAATTCTTAAGAAAAAATTGCCAAGGGGTGCTTGATACTTTTTCAACCATTTTCAAAAATTAATATTTCTTAAACTAAACGGGATAGCTACCAACGAATTGTTGATTATGAAAGATTGGAAAATTCTCAATCAGATGAAAATATAAAATAATTATATTTCCTACAGTAAAGGGTTGAAAAACGCGAGTAAAAGTGCTAAAAGTGACATTTTGCAATTTTTGCCCATTTTATTCAATCGCGAATATCTCGTAAACTAAAAGAGATAAATAAGATCTGGTCGCAGCGTCTTAATCTACGGACTATTCTCTATCTCTATCAGATAGGATAGTTAAAAGGGAAATCTGAGAGATGTAATTTTAATTCTTAAGAAAAAATTGCCAAGGGGGGGTGCTTGATACTTTTTTTCAACCATTTTCAAAAATTAATATTTCTTAAACTAAACGGGATAGCTACCAACGAATTGTTGATTATGAAAGATTGGAAAATTCTCAATCAGATGAAAATATAAAATAATTATATTTCCTACAGTAAAGGGTTGAAAAACGCGAGTAAAAGTGCTAAAAGTGACATTTTGCAATTTTTGCCATTTTCTTCAATTGTGAATATCTCCTAAACTAAAAGAGATAGAAAGGTCAAATCGCAGACTCTTAACCTTCGAAACAAGCTCTACAAGATAGGCTAGTTAAAATCGAAATCTAAGAGATGAAATTTTAAGTCTTAAGAAAAAAATCGCCAAGGGGTGCTTGATTCTTTTTTCGAGGATTTTCAAAATTAATATCTCTTAAACTAAAAGAGATAGCAACCCACAAATTGCTGATTATGAAATATTGGAAAATTCTGTATCAGATGAAAATATAAAATAATTATATTTCCTACAGTAAAGGGTTGAAAAACGCGAGTAAAAGTGCTAAAAGTGACATTTTGCAATTTTTGGCCATTTTCTTTAATTTTGAATATCTCGTAAACTAAAAGAGATAGAAAGATCAAATCGCAGACTCTTAATCTACGGAACATTCTCTATAAGATAGGCTAGTTAAAATCGAAATCTAAGAGATGAAATTTTGGGTCATAAGAAAAAAATCGCCAAGGGGGGGTGCTTGATTCTTTTTTTCGACGATTTTCAAAAATTAATCTCTCTTAAACTAAAAGAGATAGCAATCCACAAATTGCTGATTATGAAAGATTGGAAAATTCTCTATCAGACGCAAATATAAAATAATTATATTTCCTACAGTAAAAGGTCGAAAAACGCGTCTAAAAGTGCTAAAAAGTGACATTTTGCAATTTTTGGCCATTTTCTTCAATTGTGAATATCTCCTAAACTAAAAGAGATAGAAAGGTCAAATCGCAGACTCTTAACCTTCGAAACAAGCTCTACAAGATAGGCTAGTTAAAATCGAAATCTAAGAGATGAAATTTTAAGTCTTAAGAAAAAAATCGCCAAGGGGGGGTGCTTGATACTTTTTTTTGACGATTTTCAAAAATTAATATCTATTAAACTAAAAGAGATAGCAACCCACAAATTGCTGATTATGAAAGATTGGAAAATTCTCTATCAGATGAAAATATAAAATAATTATATTTCCTATAGTAAAACATGACTAAAAGGCTATAAAGTGACATTTTTCAATTTTTGCTTATTAGAAACTAGAAAACTAGAAAATTGGAGATTATGGAAGATTGGAAAATTCTCTATCAGATGGAAATTTAAAATAATATATAATAATTTAATGCAGCTTACCAATACAGCGCTCCTCGGATTGTAAAAGTACGGCAAGTACTGTAATTAAAAGAAAACATAAGTTAAAACAAAAACATTACATGCAATATGATAATATTATATTCACACATGGGAGAAAACAAACTTTCTGTGTCGAGTATCGCAATGGTCAGATAAAAGTAACTTACTCAAGCACGAATAGGTTTCCGATTGATCTGGCGACCGACCACGTCCCCCAATAACCGACAATAAAGCCGCAGCATTGTAATTTGAAATATAAACATCAAAAGCAAGCACAACGCACAATTACTTATAAAAACACTGCAGATACATATTACCACTAAATCGATTGAAATAGAGGTTTGATAAACCAAAACGCGTTGCGCGATATACGTCTGGACACGCCAGAAACCGGCACGAAACTAGCTGCAATCCACCAATAGAGCATGCGAAACTGCGCACGCAAGAATGCGACAGTTCACGATAAGAGCCTGTGCCTGCTGCATAAAGCCGGCAGGTAAAAGCAATAGATGCGCAAAGCCAGTGCGTCGATGCCACGCGACCTTGTGCGCGAATTGCAATAGACACGGTACCTGTGATAAGAACTAAACTAAAATGTGCTGCATGCGACAGCGCGACGAGAATCTTACGCGTAGCATCTCGCACGACGAATGCGATAAGAAGTCCGCGGACGTTTCAGCCTCTTGTTGTCTACGCGCTGTTCATCACCTTGTTTGCATTTCATTTCAATAACTTGCATTAAGTCTTATCGGTAATCGACGACGCCTAATGACTTTCGACGTCTAAAGTACTAACGACAGTTTGTACGTGAAATGATTATAAAACTCGTGTCTTCATTTGTGCGTGTGTAGTCCGACTTAAATTGACTTAATTCGATACTGGAAAGTGCAACTGGATATAACCTGCTGTCATTTTCTAGTAAGTTTGAGAATAAATAATTGTATTTTTGTAAAAATTCACTCGTTTTCCATCGTCATTACGTTGCAACATATACGAGTACGTTTTCAACTTGCTTGCTCACGTTGTTTACAATTAAGATATTGCCATTTAATATTGGTGTTGGAGACTAAACACCTTCTGTTATCGCGTTGAACCAGCTCCATTCTGCTGCGCTACAAACGTTCGAACGTTTCAGTCCGTTTTACCTACATGCGGCTCGCCACCTTTCTTTCTTTGATTTCAGTTCAAAGAACTGCATGACATTTTATAATCTTGTATAATTATCGACCTAAACATCGGCGCTTACTGACAAGAGACGTGTTTAGTATTTTGCTAACAATAATTTGTGCGGGAAGCAATTTTAATAGTGGTGCCTTTATTGGTACGTAAATGCACCGTTGGCTAATAAATTATTATGATATTGAGCATTGGAGTTAGATATATGTATACAACTGACAAGTTCGAATATGTGTTATCTACGTTTGCTCTTAGCAGAAGTGTATATTTTCGCTATGATCGGAACTATGTCCAACTTAACAAGTAAGCAGCATAGTGGCAATTCTAACACGCGTCGTTTTTCTGTTTCAGTACTTTACTTTAATACTGGTTTGTTTCGGGTATGACTTTCGTTGTTTTCAATTTCATTGCAATATCAACCTTGTTGCTTATTTGATAAATGTGTTTTGAATATTTTAAGTTGATAAAATAATTTCAAAGGCTAGATGGGACGACGATGTACGGTTTTGCATTAAATATTGCTTGTTGGTGGTAGTGAGTGCACATCGTGTCCGTGTGCGATCACGCGAGTTCGCGCAAGAGATAAGTTTGTTTACCTGCTGGTATCGAATCTTTATTTCGTGGAATCAAAACACACCGTTGTTGTTTATTATATTAGCATCGTAAATTTAATATTCTTCAATTCTTTCATGAATATAACTAACAGTTATATATTAATTCTAATACATTTTATTATCAGCAGATGATTACGGACTAATGTGTTACCTGGTAAACGAGAAACGATACATGTTCAAATTAAATATCATTTAAATATTTGATTTAAATTCTGGCAATCTGTTAGCATCTGAATTACGCAAATTGAATTTTAATTTTTATTACCTTTACTAATCGGAACTACTTTAATTACAGATGGCAACAGCATGGACTAAACATTGTAAAATAAACTTGTATTATTTATTTCTATATTTATCAGCAAGCGTGAACCTTCGACACAAGAATTGTATTTGTTTGAACATAATATACACATTCTTATCGCATTGCCGTGTGTCGTCGTTGCCAGCACCTCACGCCGCATGTTGCTGCATCTTAGTTTAGTTTTGATCCAAGGTAAACTGCCAAATACAATTCACACACTAACAGTCTCGTCTAGAGAAGCGGAATTAAATTCTCCGTCGGGTGGTTTTGGTAGCAATAGTAGTGACTCGATTCAGGGCACCATACGAGGCTAGCGGTAAAAGTGACTCGTATTCAGGGCACCGTAGGAATCCGCGAAAATTTGCCTAAAAGGGTGAATTGAAATGTTTGTATTTTGTCGGGTTTGCGCACGATCTAGGCCGCTCACTAACATCAGCGCGGTGTTTAGAGATGCGGAATTAAATTTTCCATCGGGTTGTAATTGTTTGTTATAGGAATTCGGTCTGCAACCCGCGAAAATTTGCATAAAAGTGTGCGTTTTGTCACTCTTTCTCGTGAAATGTTTGTATCTTTTCGGGTTTACGCGCGATCTTGGTGGGTCACTAACTTCAGCGCTGTGTTTAGAGATGCGGAATTAAATTCTCCTTAGGGTGGTATTTGTTTGTTGCAGGAATTCGACCTGCAACCCACGAAAATTTGCATAAAAGGGCGATTTTGGTCACCTTCTCGACAAATGTTTGTATTCTTTCGGGTTTACGCGCGATCTAGGCGGGTCACTAACTTCAGTGCGGTGTTTAGAGATGCGGAATTAAATTTTCCATCGGGTTGTATTTGTTTGTTGTAGGAATTCGGTCTGCAACCCGCGAAAATTTGCATAAAAGGATGATCTTGGTCGCCTTCTCGAGAAATGTTTGTATTTTTTCGGGTTTGTGCGCGATCTAGGCGGCTCAGTAACATCTGCGTGGTGTATAGAGATGCGGAATTAAATTCTCCGTCGGGTGGTATTTGTTTGTTGCAGGAATTAACCCCTAAAATTACATTTTTGTGTTTCAAAGCACTAATTTTTGATTGTGTTAGGATTTTCCTCCTGAATCCGATATCGTAGAAGATCCATTCTTGCATGAGATTGTAAGTATTGAATTTCTCTATCATTTTCATAAATAAATTTTGTGATTATCTCACGAATTAACCCCTAAAATTGCATTTTGTCATTCGAAGCACTAATTTTGATTGCTTTAGAGATTTACGACCTGAGCCCGATATCGTAGAAGAACCATTCTTGCATCAGAGTGTAAGAATTGAATTTCTCTATCATTGTCATAAATAAATTTTGTGATTATCTCACGAATTAACACCTAAAATTGCATTTTTATGTTTCGAAGCACTCATTTTTGATTGTTTTAGGAATTTACGACGTGAGCCCGATATCGTAGAAGGACCATTCTTGCATCAGATTGAACGTATTGAATGTCTCTATCATTTTCATGAATAAATTTTGTGATTATATTACGAATTAACCCCTAAAATTGCATTTTTGTGTTTCGAAGCACTAATTTTGATTGTTTTACGGATTTACGACCTGAGCCCGATATCGTAGAAGAACCATTCTTGCATCAGATTGTAAGTATTAAATTCTTTTATTATTCTCCTAAATAACTTTTGTGCTTATCTCAGAAATTGACCCTCAAAATTGCATTTTTATGGTTAAAAATTAATTTTGCTGGTTTTAGGTATTTTGCACCTGAGTCTGACATCATAGAAAAACCATTCTTGCATTAGAATGTAAGTAATTAATTTCTTTATCATTTTCCTATATAATTTTTGTGATTATCTCACAAATTGAACCCCAAAATTAAATGTTTATGTTTGAAGGACTAATTTTTGCTTGTTTTAGGGATTTTGCACCTGACTCTGACATCATAGAAGGACCATTCTTGCATCAGATTGTAAGTAATTAATTTCTTTATCATTTTCCAGAATAACTTTCCTGATTATCTCACAAATTGAACCTCAAAATTGAATTTTTGTATTCGAAGGATTAATTTTTGCTGCTTTAAGAGATTTTGCACCTTAATCTGACATCATAGAAGGACCATTTATGCATCAAATTGTAAGTAATTAATTTCTTTATCATTTTCCTAAATAACTTTTGTGATTATCTCACAAATTGACCTCCAAAATGGCGTTTTATGTTTAAAAGACTAATTTTTGCTTGTTTTAGGATTTTGCACCTGAATCTGACATCATAGAAGAACCATTTATGCATCAAATTGTAAGTATTAAATTTCTTTATCATTTTCCTAAATAACTTTTGTGATTATCTCACAAATTGAACCCCAAAATTGATTTTTATGTTCGAAGGACTAATTTTTGCGTGTTTTAGGGATTTTGCTCTTGAGTCTGACATCGTAGAAGGACCATTCTTGCATTAGATTGTAAGTATTAAATTTCTTTATCATTTTCCTAAATCACTTTTGTGATTATCTTACAAATTGACCCCTAAAATTGCATTTTTATGTTTAAAAGACTAATTTTTGATGGTTTTAGGATTTTGCTCCTGAGTCTGACATTGTAGAAGGACCATTCTTGCATCAGATTGTAAGTATTAAATTTCTTTATCATTTTCCTAACTAACTTTTGTGATTATCTCACAAATTGACCCCCAAAATTCCATTTTTATGTTTAAAAGACTAATTTTTGATGGTTTTAGGATTTTGCTCCTGAGTCTGACATTGTAGAAGGACCATTCTTGCATCAGATTGTAAGTATTAAATTTCTTTATCATTTTCCTAACTAACTTTTGTGATTATCTCACAAATTGACCCCCAAAATTCCATTTTTATGTTTAAAAGACTAATTTTTATGGTTTTGGGATTTTGCTCCTGAGTCTGACATTGTGGAAGGACCATTCTTGCATCAGATTGTAACTATTAAATTTCTTTATCATTTTCCTAAATAACTTTTGTGATTATCTCACAAATTGACCCCAAAATTGCATTGTTATGTTCGCAGGATTAATTTTTGATGTTTTAGGATTTTGCACCTGAGTCTGACATCGTAGAAGGACCATTTTACACCAGATTGTAAGTATTAAATTTCTTTATCATTTTCCATAATAACTTTTGTGATTATCTCACAAATTGACCCCAAAATTGCATTTTTATATTCGAAGGACTAATTTTTGCTTGTTTTAGGATTTTGCACCTGACTCTAACATCGTAAAAGGACCATTCTTGCATCAGATTGTTAGTAATAAATTTCATTATCTTAAATAAATTTTGTGATTATTACACAAATTGACTCCCAAAATGTATGCTTGTGTGTTTTCTTTAATAAAGAATATTTCAAAGTTTTTCTAATTATAATTGTTTTTGTTATTTCTATCTGATCACGTATTTAACGATTCCTTAAACCATTTATTTTGAAAAGTGCATGCTAGTGCCATCTATCAATTAGAAACTACAACAACCGAAAGTTTTGAGCTTCGGTCCGTCGCCACCAGAGGCAGCACATTACTAGTTGCCGCGAAAACTTTATCAGCCTCCTCAACTTTCTGCGATCCTAATATTCAATCTTTATTTTGTCGACTCTGAGAGGCAAAATGACACAAAATTTGGACTCGAAACAGTCGAAACTCGACTTTTGGTATTCGGATCGCAGAAAGTGAGAGGAGGCTGATAAAGTTTCGGCGGTAACTAGTAGAGGCGGGAAAAATTAATGTTTAAAAATCTTCTTTCATCAAGTGCAGCTTCTGTATATTCGGAATTTTTAAATTCTGTGTTCGGATTCTGTAAGCAAAAATTCTATATCGACTTTTATGTAATTACTTTCTTAACATTGATCGTTTAGGCCCTATTTGCATGTTTTTTTTAATTAATTGATTTTTACATGCCAATAGGGCCTTAATCTATAAGTGTGTTGCTGGTTTCCGATTCAGAATTTAATCTACTTTCAGAATCCGAAAACAGAATTTAAAAATTTCAATTATTACTGAACCTGCATTTGCTGAAAAAAGATTTCGTCATAAAAAAGGCAAAACATTTTTCTTTTTTATGTTGTATATTAAATATTGGAATTTTTAAATTCTGATTTCGGATTCTGATAGACAATTTAATTCTATATCAATTATTCTAGTAAAATATTTTGCTAGCATTAACGGTTTAGGCCCTATTTGCAATTTTATAGAAAAAATTGAATATGTACCGAAACAAATTAAAATAATACATATAATAATCTGGCGGGAACTGCCTATGTCCACTTTCTGCGTTCCTAATACCACAGACTGATGAGCAGCAACATTTCAGCAAATTTCTCAACAAATTTTGTCGAGAAATCATTGAAATTGGTAACAAAATTCATTTGAATATTAGGATCGCAGAAAGTGCAGTAGGCTGGTGAGTAGCAGGTCATTTCGAATAGCGACGTAGTTTAGTTACTCATGGATAGATGGCACTAGTGACACCGTTTTTAAATTAATATTGATAAAATATAAAATTGATTTTGAACTATTTTCCATATCTAGCAGCGACATTTCCATTAAAGTTTAAGGGATTTATGAATTAATTAAAGGAGTAACGATGTTGCGAGCTATGTTCCCCGTTTGGAACAAATAAAACAATAAAAATTTATAGTCAAAAATATAAAACAACAATTTTATTCAAACATGTAGAATCACAAACTCAATTCCTCAATATATACAGCATTTTTAACAATACATGCATGAAAACAGGATAATAATATGCAATTATATAATGCCCTTTTATACCATTTCACTAGATACATAATATGATATCAATATCAGCTTCAAAATGTTGTAAATTCATTCAATCGTGTTTGGAATCATCATCAACACCGGCAATCCAATCTTCAATTTCGTGGACACTATAAATCAGAAAGAATAACAGAATAGTAAAATATAAAATATTATAAATTGCCAACATATAACATACGTTCTGGGTATTTTAGTCCAGTTGACACATCCATTTTCAGTAGTCAAAACATCATCCTCAATACGCACTCTACCAGTACCACGGAATCTCTCAACTTGCTCCTTATTGATAAATTTGGGCATCTCAGGAATTGCCAATGCTTCATCCAACTGGAAAATATATATGTAAATGAAATATACATATACATAAATTAAATTAATTATACTTACAGGATCCATAAAAAGTCCCATTTAGGGCACCGTACGAAGGTAGCGACTGAAGTGACTCCCATTCAAGGCACCGTACGAAGGTGGCGGTAGTAGAGACTCCTAGAATCAAAGCTATATTAGTCGTGATGTTCAAATTTAAAGCTGCTTAATAAAACTACAATTCCTAGCGCAACGAGTACTACGGCGCACACACACAACTTTCAATATAACTCGCGTTACGGAATTTTCTTGCAATAAATTTCAATACAGGGGGATACAGAATTAAACTCAGCATCTAGGAAAATTATTTCGAACTAATTGTAACACCGCGTTCGCGAGTTATCACAAACAAACTACAATTCCTAGCGCAAAGCCCATTTTATTCAATCGCGAATATCTCGTAAACTAAAAGAGATAAATAGGATCTGATCGCAGCGTCTTAATCTACGAACTTAGCTCTATAAGATATGATAGTTAAAACGGAAATGTGAGAGATAAAATTTTAATTCTTAAGAAAAATTGCCAAGGGGGTGCTTGATACTTTTTTCGACGATTTTTAAAAATTCATATCTCTTAAACTAAAAGAGATGGCAACCCACGAATTGCCGATTATGAAAGATTGGAAAATTCTCTATCAGATAAAAATATAAAACAATTACATTTCCGACAGTAAAAGGCCGAAAAACGCGACTGAAAGTGCTAAAAGTGACATTTTTCAATTTTTTCCCATTTTCTTTAATCGCGAATATCTCGTAAACTAAAAGAGATAATTAAGATCTGATCGCAGCGTCTTAATCTACGAACTTAGCTCTATAAGATATGATAGTTAAAACGGAAATGTGAGAGATAAAATTTTAATTTTTAAGAAAAAATTGCCAAGGGGGGGTGCTTCATACTTTTTTTCGACGATTTTTAAAAATTCATATCTCTTAAACTAAACGCGATAGCAACCCACGAATCGTCGATTATGAAAGATTGGAAAATTATCTATCAGATAAAAATATAAAGTAATTATATTTCCTACAGTAAAAGGTGGAAAAACGCGACTAAAAGTGCTAAAAGTGACATTTTGCAATTTTTGCTCATTTTATGCAAACGCGAATATCTCGTAAACTAAAAGAGATAAATAAGATCTGGTCGCAGCATCTTAATCTACGACCCTATCTCTATAAAATATGATAGTTAAAACGGAAATGTGAGAGATGAAATTTTAATTCTTAAGAAAAAATTGCCAAGGGGGGGTGCTTGATACTTTTTTTCGACGATTTTTAAAAATTCATATCTCTTAAACTAAACGCGATAGCAACCCACGAATCGTTGATTATGAAAGATTGGAAAATTCTCTATCAGATAAAAATATAAAATAATTATATTTCTTACAGTAAAAGGTCGAAAACTCGACTAAAAGTGGTAAAAGTGACATTTTGCAATTTTTGCCCATTTTATTCAATCGCGAATATCTCGTAAACTAAAAGAGATAAATAAGATCTGATCGCAGCGTCTTAATCTACGGACTACTCTTTATCAGATAGGGTAGTTAAAAAGGAAATTTGAGCGAAGAAATTATAAGTCTTAAGAAAAAAATTGCCAAGGGGGGGTGCTTGATACATTTTTTCAACGATTTTTAAAAATTAATATCTCTTAAACTAAACGAGATAGCTACCAACGAATTGTTGATTATGAAAGACTGGAAAATTCTCTATCAGATGAAAATATAAAATAATTATATTTCCTACAGTAAATGGTCGAAAAACGCGACTAAATGTGCTAAAAAGTGACATTTTGCAATTTTTGCCCATTTTATTCAATCGCGAATATCTCTTAAACTAAAAGGAACAAAGCGCAGAGAATATTCTACGGGCTATTCTCTATAAGAGAGGCTAGTTAAAACGGAAATCGCTACCGCTACCCTCGTACGGTACCCTGAATCAAGTCACTTCGACCGCTAACTTCATACGGTGCCCTGAACACGAGTCACTTCTACCGCAACCCTTGTACGGTGCCCCGAATCTGGTCAATTCTTCCGCTAGCCTCGTACGGTACCCAGAATACGCGTCACATCTACCCCTAGCTTCGTACGGTGCCTTGAACACGAGTCACTTCTACCGCTACCCTTGTACGGTGCCCTAAATGCAAGTCACTTCTATCGCTGCCCTCTTTTAAACTAAAATCGCAAGCGACCAACGGATGAGAGAATATGACAGATTGGAAAATTCGCTATCTGGTAAAAATTAAAAATAATTTTGTTCCGGGGGGATATATCTGATCAAAGCAAACTAAAATACACTGCATGCGATATGAGCAGATGGCAACGCGACACAAAAATTGTTGTTTATATGCAAACGTTGATAAATCAGCAATTTTTGTTTGATGTTAGTCCCATCGATGAATTATACTTAAATAAAAACAAACAAATTTTCAAAGAACTAAACAGTTAATTTTGAGATGTATCAGTCGAGTACGCGACTACCTTATATATTTGCAACACGCGCTGGAACGCGATAAATCTAAACAACGTAAATACAAACTAATAGAAGACGCAGAAATTAAAACGAAAAATATAATTGAATTATAAACTTACCAATGCAGAACTCATGGGACTCCAAGGCACGGCTAATACTGTAAATAAACAAAGAAAACATAAGTTAAAACAAAAACATTTAAAATAATTTAGTACTATTATAATCACACAGCGGAGAAAAACAAACACTCTGGGCTGTTTAGTTAAAAGTGACTTATACCAGTACGATGGGTTCATCCTAATGATGAATATCAAATCAACATGGGGGCGATACACTTAACCGGCATTTATGGAAAATAAACGCGCAAACAGTAAATTACATTACTATAGACGATTGATGATCGAATATAATGCGAATTTGGAAAGTACGTAGATGTCCGGACAAACAATAAGAGTCGCGTAAAATATTGGATCAACCAGATACCCGCACGAAACTGGCAGCAAACTGCATAAGCAACGGCGAACAGTTAATGATAAGAAAGCAGAAGGGGCGCAAGGCCGGCGCGTCGATTGCACGCGAAGTTGTGCACGAATTGCATTTGGCACTTTACCTTGGATCAAAACTAAACTAAGATACAGCAGCATGCGCCGTGAGGTGCTGGCAAAGACGAAACACGGCAATGCGATAAGAAAGTGTATATTGTGTTCCAATAAACACGATTCGGTGTCGAAGGTTCACGCTTGCTGATAAATATGCTCGTAGAAATGAACAATACAAGTTTGTTTTAAAATTTTTAGTCCACGCTATTGCCATCTATAAATGATACAGTAGTTTCGAAATTTAGATTAGTAAAGGTAATAAAAAATTAAAATTCGATTTGAGTAATTCTGATTTCTTATGCTGACAGATTGCCAGATTTTACATTAAATATTTAAGTGATATTTAATTTGAACATGCATCGTTTCTCGTTTACTAGGTAACACATTAGTCCGTAATTATCTGCTGATAATAAAAATGTTTGTATCTTTGATAATTTTTATAATAAACTATTAGAATTAATATAAAATTGTTAGTTATATTCATGAAAGAATTGCAGAATATTTGCTTATTTACGATGCTAATATAATAAACAGCAACGGTGTGTTTTGATTCCACGAACTATTCAATACCTGCTGGTAAACAAACTTATCTCTTGCGCGAAATCGCGTGATCGCACACGGACACGGTGTGCACTCACTACCACCAACAAGCAATGTTTAATGCAAAATCGTACATCGTAGCGCCATCTAACCTTCGAAAATATTTATCAACTTAAAAATATTCAAAACACATTTATCAAATATGCAACAAGGTGACATTTTTCAATTTTTGAAGATTTATTTCAATTACGAATATCTTGCAAACTAAAAGAGATATAAAGGAACATATCGCAGATTCTTAATCTACGGACAATTTTCTATAACATTTTGTAATTAAATTTTAATTCAAAAGAAAAATGCGCGAATGAAATTCAGCTACACATTCATCCTCATAAGGTGCCCGAATACGATTCACTTCTACCCTCACCCCCTACGGTGCTCTGAACACAAGTCACTCCTATCGCCACCCTGCTACGGTATACCGAATGAGACTCAAGTAAATTAACAAAAAAATTAACAAAACCCCTCGTGCGCTATCAGAATCCGATAAAAAGTTGGAACATTTCACAATGGTTTTTCACAATATGATCCGTTTTCAATATTACCATTAAATGAAATATATACGCCCGGCCCCCCGTTCGCGGGCTATTGCAATACGCAGGTGAAATGTGATAAAACATTTAATCGAATAATATAACTTAATTATAAACTTACCAATGCTCCTCGGATTGCAAGGGTACAGCAAGTACTGTAATTAAAAGAAAACATAAGTTAAAACAAAAACATTTCATACAATATGATAATATTATATTCACACATGGGAGAAAACAAACTTTCAATACGCTAGTAAAGTATCTACCTTAGCGCCGCCTCGTGGCTTATTTTTTAAATGGTGGGTAAGCTACACCTGTCAAGCTAATGTTTACACTTTATTATTGAATATATTATCAATAATTAAACATTTAAAAAAAATGTCGACAAAAAAATATTTTTGTTTGTATGCCAATATCATGTTTCTCAGAAACAACTATTTCATCAACTGCAGCATCTGCTGGAGCTGTATTAATTATTGCAGATGAAATTCTTTCCCGTCGTTTTCGCAATCTCTCAGCTCGTAAACCTGCATTAGAATTTCTTTTTTTTTACGTATATTAGAGGAAATATAGTTGGGTGATAAGATTCATTGAGTGGATTGTTAGATTTTTCACCCCCAACAAAATGTGCACTGCAAATTCTGGAATTTTTTCCAGGCTGCCACGGTTTTCCATCACTCCTGCAATCAGAGCTTTACTTATAAAATTGTGACAATAATTGAAATTATTTGTTTGCTATTAAAATTTAATAATCATGTTTAGTGAAAAAGAACTAAATACCTTATTTTTTATAGCCATTTTAGTAATTTATTCACTTTTCATACCGCTTGAAGGAATGAGACTGAAGCCGGTCTTCTTTTTCACTCACACAATAAGACTTCGGTCACACCCTACACAGTTTTCGGCCATCATTATGGTATACGTATCAAGTGTAGTAAGTATCGTTTACAATGGTTAACAACACATTTTGCGATTCATTTTTATATTATAGATTACTATTTTATTCATAATAATAAAATTATTCATTTTAAGTGTATTTGGCACAATTAGTTCAGTTAATTAAATTTTTCATACTGACACACTTATAATAAGTAAGTTACTCTTTGTCTACACTAAAATTTATCTAGAAACTAGAAATAATTTATATGGCAAAACAATGTTTGCCCGGTTAACTAGTATATATATGGCGAATGCGATAAGAAAGTGGTTTCTACACAAACGCTGATATGACTCAAAACAAATACATCATACATCGATGCGTTTAAGAGAAATGAGTTTCACTGCAGAAACAGAATTTCTATTGGAATTAGAGAGAATAAATTAAAATCAAATTAAACATGTATTTAAATAGTGTATTTGTGAAGGCCATCCGTTATCATAAAGTGTTTCCACTTTGCATCAGTTTACAATCAATCACATATCAGTTTCTTTCGGTAGAAAAAAAAACCAGTGCACTTTTATGTATTCCCTATCATTACACATGTAACATTAATACAACTAAGCAACTACTCTACAATATAAGTGTATATATAATATTAATAATAATACAATATATTTATATAAATATCATTTCTCTCTCTTAAACGTATCCTTAAAAGGTATCTTTGTTTCGTCTTCTTTGCCTATGATTCTAATTAAATAATTAAACATTCTTTGCAATTTCATTTAAGTTGCAAACAGAAAAAAAACATTAAGAAAAATCAAGAAAGGGAATGTTACTTTGGTATAATTGGTATTACATTAACGCGTGTTGGTAAACATAATCTTTGTTCATTAAATGTTTAAAAAAACCTTCGAAAAGCTTCGAAAAATGCAAGAATGCAGTCGATGCAGGTGCAAACCACATCAATGGGGTGAAATTAATAACTTAAGAGGGTGACGACAGCTCGCCATTGGGACTGTAGTCCTTCAACAGTTCTCTGAGACGCACGATCTCCTTGGTCGCCATTGTGAGATCGGCCTGCAGGGTGAGTTCTTTCTCGCGCAATCGCTTCATATCCCGTTGACAGGTCTAAATCAAATTAAAGTGTGAATTAATTATAGCAATGCAATATAAAATTAATACACTTACGACATTCTGACGCAGAAGTTCCAGTTTGTCGCACTTCAGTCGCGTTACTTCCTGCATAAGGGTGTCGTTAACACCACTGCTGGGCAGCGGCTGATCCTGGCAGACACTGCATGATTTCGCAGCCGTCTCCGCACTGCTCATACTCTCCAACCCTGTATCGCTATCAATGTAGCCGCCCACTAAGTGTTCCAAGTCCTCGCTGGTTAGCGAATCGTCCGACGCCTCCGACATGGCTGAATGAGAATGCGATTGTGCGTGGGCGGTTAAGTCGGGCGAAGATGTCGTTGATGAAGTGCTGCTCTTCTTCGACAACGAACGAATGCTCTGTAAGTTCACACGAATTCAGCATTAAAATGACCTGCGTTAAATTTAGCTGCAATACATACCGATGGTGTGCTTCCGTTGCCCATGGCTTGACTAGACTTCTTCGTGTGTTTGTCTGTTTTCTCCTCATGTTTCAGATTGTTGTTGTTACCGTTGTCGACGCTCACGCTGGAAGAGGACTTGACCCGCGACGTCCAGGCTTTTCGGACCGTGTCCATGAAACGTGAGCCGGGCCCAGAATCGCTCTTAGGCGTGAGAGGGGCCACGGGACCAGTCGTTAGAAATTCGGTTGTTTTCTCCTTCAATTCAGTTGTGAGATTCTGTAGCAAAGACGCCCGGGTGCGTAGCTCGAGACGAGCAAACTTGTCCGCTTTGTAGCACGCGTTCTCCGCGTTGATAAGTTTCGTGAGAAGAAACTCCTTGAAGTCGGGGCCATGCCGAAATACTGCTGGGGTAGGTAGCGTTGGTCCAAAGAAGGGCACGTCATCGCGTGCGGTGACACTCACCTTGTATCTGGCGTTGGGAGTGTTACCATCAACCACTTGCACGACAATAAACGCGTGCAAGAAGTGGCTGGCAATCATACCAGGACTGAATGGGGTGTTTTCCTCTTGAAAAACAATGGCGACAATGTCGTTGCCAATGTGTCGCTTGCGCTGCAATTGCTGCGGATCGCTCTCCGTGTATGGTAGCAAGGTGGACACGTGGAACATGATCTCCCTGTCCTTGAAGCTCTCATAAACGGCGCTATCACCTGTGTGCCCATTCTGAATGTCTAGTCCACCTCGGTAACCCTTGTGGTCTTTGAGCTGGATGCGTGAACCAAGCAAATTCAAGAAGTTGTCGAACGACGGCGTTGTCTCATTGTTGCAGAAAAGCTCCTCCTCGGTGGTCTGGCCAAATTTCTGATAGAGCACTCCAAATTTGAAGGTGGAAACCAGCACGTGTTCGTCATAGGTAGCAATGAGACTTGATGACTTCGGGCAGAGCACCGGAGTGAAATTCTCGATATGCAGAGATTCATTTAGCAACTTTGCCATTTTCTGCGGGGTGGGTTGTGTGCCCATGCAGGAGAGTGGGACCAATTCGTGCATTGTGCCAGTCTTCAATCGCAGCATGATGCGAGTATGCTCCTGGTTCCCTACATTATCGTACTTTATTGAAAGTAGGACAGGGCCGAGCGTCTCGTCCGTGCCGATGAGATTCGAGTGGTCCTAAAAAGAATACCAAATTAGTAAATAAATCGTCTTGGCCTTGCAGGATGTGCAGAATGCGTGTTATTTCTCTGCTCCGCATAAGTTTCGAGCTTGTTTAACAGGAAGTATGACCATGAATCACGACAGCAAGTCGGTACAAAGAAGGTTGGGCCTCGTTTCTCGGAGTCGTTGTGCTCTTTTTGTTCTCGTTCAAGTATCGCGGTTGTGTAACTAGCATTTTGTATTTCTTTATTCTTGATCATTCCGTACTAGAATAATGCATGAACAATGGGTTGGGCTTCTCACAGGTCTTGCGACCAGTACAATGGAAAATATAATTGTAATCCGAATCCCACGCGTTTAAAACGCGAACAATGGCCAAACAAACGAGTTGCCATTAAGCAAAGCGTGCAATTGAAGTCGAAGATACAGTACTTTGGCATGCTCGTGTTACTTTTGTGAATGTGTGTGCGCGCGCGCGTTCGCGCAACCAGAACTTCAGACACTCGGTGTTGTGTTCAAAACTTTGAGCATGTACATGCATCTACCCAACATTTGACAACCGCTAGTGCGGAGCAATAAAAATTGTGAAATTTTCAGATAAAAAGAAATGCGCACAGCATTCGCAGCCGGTTGCGTATATTGCGTATATTTTCGTGAATTCGAATAAAGCGCATGGGAAGATTCGCACGGTTCTCGTGCGTTGCTTGAGTGATTTTCTCAACACTTCTTTGTCTCATCGCCTAAGAAGCGCTGCTTCCCAGCGATTATGACACACCATCTCGTGGTAATTAGCACAAAAGTTCATCCGCACGTGTGGGGCGAAGGACAAGGAAGTGCCGAATAAGAAAAACAAACGCATCTCAAACTCACCCGGCCATGGAAGAAGCGGCGATAGCACTTTGCCGTGTCGTCCGTCTCGATCTTGGCGCGCCAAGTGCCGTGCGGCAGGATGACTGCGCCGCGCAAATCGAACGAGCATTCGTGGTCGGTGCCGTCCACCCAATAACCGCCGTTTTCCGCCGCCACAATCAGAGGAAGCTGGCCGGGTCGCGATAGCGTTTCCTGCAATAGACGCCTGCATTGTGTCTGCGTCGACTGCTGCGAGTTGGCCGATTGCGGCGAGCCGGGCGGTGTGCCACACAGGGACGACGAGCGGTGGTACACAGGCGTGATGGCACCCCGGTCGCCGCCTCCGAGTGAGGAGATTTTGTTGTTGTTGCTGCTGCTGCTGGACAGTCGCTGGTGGCACTCCTTGTCGGTGCTACCGGTGCTGTGTCTTTGCTGAGTTGCTGTCGCCTGGAACACACATACACGTCTCGTTGTTAGCGAGTCTCAAAGCACTTGTTCATGCATATAAACTACTACGCTCCGTTAGACATTAGGTGATAACTGCACGTCAACTTTTACCTGGTTAGAATATTAGAATCTCCGAGATTGGAGCAAGAGAAGTAGTAAAGAGAGACACTACTTACCCGTAGGAAACTGTTAATGTTTGCGTTTGTTTTGGCTGTGTTTTGTTGTGTTCTTGTATTGTGCTTGGTCGAAGAAGCAGAAATGTGCGAGAAAGATTGGTTTCGAAGTAGTGCACAAGACGAAGAGGCGCTCGAAGGCGAAGATCTACTTGTATTATTGTTGTTTACCTATAACAATTAGAAGTGAACTCAATTAAAATTCGTGCGGAGCAGATATCGCAGAGAGAAAGAGCAGCGCGCTTGAGCAATGAGCGTAATTGTTGTGTTGGTAATCGCTAATATGCGAACCGGAACTGAAGTTGTATTCCGCTTGATTTATTTGTAACGCCGCGCGTATTCTCCGCGCGTCGCGCCGCGAAGTGCGCAAAAAAGAAAATCGAGGAAAACGAAACGCGACGCAGACAGATTGTAAAATAAACGCATGGCACGAACGCGAGTAAATAGAAAACAGAAAATGGAAAACAAACGAGCGCAATCGACTTATCGATTGCCTGGGTCGGTGAAATTGCCATTAGCCATATGTCATGCACGTACCATTAGTTTTATAACGCCACTCGCGCTTTGAAAAGCGCACAAAAGCAGCGAAAAAGAAAGAAAATCTTTAAAACATCGTTTCGATTAGTCATTGCAAACGCCAGAAAGAGCAGGCAGGTCGCGCGAACCGCGCGCTGATTCATCTGTGAAGGAAATATAATGAGAGAAATAACGAGAAGTAAAAAGAAGTTGCAACTTTCACATTGTCCCACATCCACGCGGCGCGCCGCCGCTTCATATCGCGCCGTATTCATATCGACCGTGCTAAGAACTGCGTGGCCGAGGCGAATCGGCGTCGACAATACGGAAAAGAAACCGCACGCCGTCGATATTATATACGAATACACTGGACTACATACGGCACCGAAGAGAATACATGTGTTTGTCTGTCCGCCAGCCAGGCGGCCGACATGTCCACGAGCGCACAACCTAAACTTTGCTGCGCTTAGCATTCGCTCATTACGTCTCATTGGTCACGAATTATAAATATTGCATTAGCACGTTGCCCATATCGCCAGGTAGAGAGAAAAAAAAAACAACAAAGCAATCTAATAAACACGAGGCATTACGAAATGAAAGTTCTTGACTGCGTTCCGGTTTTTCAATATGCCATATTCCAAATTCAACCAAATGGCGCGCGAACACACAATTTTTTCACGCGTTCTTTTGTGCGCGTATAAATCGCAGCAGATGTAAAACGCGCGCGGTTAAAGTGCAAATCATTATATAACAAAAATTTGAACACAAAAAGAAACAGTAACCTTACGCCCCAAAAAAGCCGTTTACATTCCATCAAAATGATAACCATGGACTGTGGCGCGCAGTCATAAAGCGTTGTTTTCCCCAAAACTTCGGTCTTTACGTTGTAAACCTGAATAATGAAACCTTGAAGTTCGTTGCTTCATGATTCCAAATACCTACTAGCATTTGATGCTGTCCGATGATTAAACAGTGACTAAGATCACTAATGTGCGCTACCTGCGGACACGGATGACGATTCCACCGTCTCTATCTGAGAGATTGCCGCATTGTCTCATCGCTACGCGCTCATATTTCTATTATTATCGCGTTTTATTACGTTTTTATGTTAGTCATGCGTATTTCGAACGTGAGCGTGTAAATCTGTTTTTAAAAACGTGCGATCCGATCCGGGAAGTACGAAGAAGACTTTTCGACGGTGCACGTTCGGCGAAGATTTGAAAAGACGCACGAGACGTGCCTCGACTCGCAATCCGGCGATTTCGACGGTTTTCAGCTTCAGTCTGAGGTCGGGGAAACGAGGTCGCCTTCGAGTCTGGAAGTCTAGACCCCGACTGGGGAGTGATCACCGCGCGGCTGATCGTTAAGCGCATTAAGGTTTCGAAGAAATTCTACGGCGCGCGCGGGCGCTTCAAGCAGAAATAGCAAAACTGTAAATCGGAATTGCATTGGTGCGCTGCGCGGCGGCTTAGCTTAGAGACGCCGGGATTGTGGATTAAAGCCGTTCGAAGTCGCCGGTCGGCGCGCACCAGCCGACTCTCTAGGTGTATACCAACAGTAAACATAGTTGGGTGATGTATCGGTTCATTGCCCTCGATCATTTTCACTACTGCAGCGAAATGTGCACCGGCGCTCTTTACAACTCCTGGACTGCTATATTCCCTGCGTAATGCGCCTTCAAATTTGAATTTGGTTGCGCGCACGGACTTCAAATCGCGAGCCATGCATGAAATACGCCCACGCGCCCGGCCCCACCACCGGTACAACAACAACGACACAAGCATTAAAATTATGACTGACAACTTTCGCGCACCAAAGAAGATTGAATCAAATCGGCTGATTGACAATTTTTGCATGCATGATTGATCGGACGACCGTCACCAATATATCCAAAGTGCGCACCTTGCCGCATTACGAAGCAGTTTCAAAATAATTATTTGCGACACGCAGAGACTTGCGCGATGTGTAATTATTATTACCTGAAGAGCAACTTTTGGTATATTGTCACTGCTCCTGCCGGTAGGCATTTCTTTCCAACGGAGCACCCCCATAACCGCCTGCCGGACCCAACCACGCGGCAACGTGTTGCCCTTTTCCCTTGAATCCGGCGCACTTTTCTCGGACGTGGTCGAATTCGTGCGATCGAAATGCCGCTCGAAGTGCGCCTGCAGGCTAGTGTTCGATTGCGACTTCGAGGTGGCGTAGTTTCGGCGCGGGGATTTCGCCAGAATTGGCGACTGCAGCGGTGAGATCGTCGATGTGTTCACCGAGTTTGAATTAGGGGATGCACCGCCGCTGACTGGGGATGTGTTCGTAAAAGTGCGCATCACTCACAGCGTTCGTCACCGCGACCGGCGCCGGCGAAATATCCAATCAATACGCGAAGCGAACAACTCTCAAAACCGCACATCCATTAAGCGTCTGCTAGACAGACAGACAGACACTCCGCCACCGACGCCGCACGTCACATTTTCGCAGGAAGGCTTAGCGAGGTGAGAACGCGATGCGGACGCACGCGAAGAATGCTCGAGCTCGACTGAAAGCGGCAGCCGGCAGCGACGAGCAGCGACCAGCGCGACTAGTTAGCTGCCGGTAGTGGTGGCAGCCGCCTGACTATCGTTCATCTGCGGGAACATGGCTGCCCGTTTGGCCGATAAAATCGACCGAATTGCGTCGAAAAGCGACGAAATTCAACCGGCAGCACGCCGAAACCGACACACCGCATTTGCATCCAGCCTTTTTTCCACCGGATTTGAATGCTCCCGAGCGTCAGGTGTTCGAAATTTAATCGGAAACTAAGCCCTCCAAACGCCACGGTCAGCACCTGCCCCGTTTCCGGTTTTTGTTCTCCAACCACCCGAGTTGGCAAACTTACGATACTAAATGAAAAGTTCACCACAAACACACCACACTGCTAGAACGAATTGATCGAAATTCATGAGAAACCTTTTTCGAGCGTGATCGTTGACAATTCTTCGGAATTTGTTCTAGCCTTGACACATTAAGCGGTCCGTAATTGCCTCCTCCTAATTGAATTGCCAATCGAGGTGTTCGTATTTTGGTGCCGTGATTCATTGTCGCGTTGAAAGGCGACTCTTTGATTTTAATTGCATATTACGCTAATTTCGTATCGCCAATTCTCTCGCTGTTAAATCTACATCGCAATTGTTTTCCATCGCCACCCACAACACGAAATTCCAGCGCCGTACATTAAATTCGTTTCAACGTCGCAATCGTGATGATTTTCAATGATTCGAAACGCCTGTGTTGCGAACACAGCGCGAGAAACAGTCGCGGAGATAAATTCCGCTCCGAGTTTTCTTTCATTTTTAGTTTCTTATAGATTTCTATTTTGGAGCTCGCCGAAAATAACCCACTTACTTCTCACCCTCTTTGGCATTTTCTATCAGTCGGAAAGAAGATGAAACGATCACAAAATTCCCGAATACGTTTCGGTACTGCGATGAATTTAAATAAAACATTCAATACTAAACGGGCACGATAAACTTGTTGCTGAATGTTTGCGCAATAAAATACAATATTAAAGACAAATATAGCCTAGAAAATAAGAGGACATGAGAAAGTCCGAAACGAGAATGAGCGGAAATCCGTTTTGTTCGTTTTTTTTCTTCTACTTCTTCGCTTAATATTCCTGCGTGCGTTTTCCTCTTGTATTTTTACGCGCGCGCGGCGGTTTCGTAGACACTGGAAGGTGGTGTGGCGAATGCCGTTCAACTTTGGTACTCACTGCAAAGTTTATAATTTATACGCAGTTTCCTTTCGACTATACGACTTCCTTTGTAATTTCCTCGCTCGACGAGTACACCTCAACGCAAAACAAACATTAACTTTGTGCTATTTGCCTTAGATAGCGCGCTTAATAGCCAGGAAGGCTTCTGGGGTTATTACTGCGCGCGTCTGCAAAAAAAAAACTGTCAACGACGTCACCGTCGCTCTGACGTGGAGACGTTTTTTGTTGTTGCGCGTTTTATTTTGGTCATCTTCTCGTCCGGTGTTACGTTTTCAATATTTCAACGAGCGCCGCGCTTTGTGCGCAGCAGTATCGCGAGCTGTTCGTGTGTACCTTCGCTTACCTCGGCGAATGCTTAAAGTACACACTTATCCACATCCGTTTTTCATGTTTCACGGTGGGTGCGAACGCGCCGGCCCGCCTCGCGCTGTGTGAACCGCCGCCGCACTTTGTCTCGTCTTCTTCCCTCTGTGCCCACGTATCGTGTGTCTACGCCCGTGCAGAAGAACAAAGCCGACCGGAGACAAACGAGCGGTGCAAGAACGCGCTCTTTCCGGTGGGTGAGCGCCATCCACCCATCACACCCGCACGAAACCGTACAAGAGACACCAGCAGTACACACACACATACCCATCGCCTATACGCGATCATTCGATGTTCCTCTTCAAAGCGTTTTTTTAACAAGCTTTTTATTGTTGGTCTTTTTTCGTTCGCGACGCACATCGGGACGCGTTTTTCTACCCATGCCTATTTTTACAGCTCTCGCGCTATGACATTTTCGACGGGCTGTTGCGTTCGCCTCCAGCGCGTCTCCAGCTCATCTTTAATCGCGATCGCGTGGAAACGCACGTTTTTTCCACCGCGCCAGAATTCAGCACGAACGTCACACTGCGAGATGCGCTACTTTGTTGCGATGTTATGATTAACGGCGATAAAGTGGAGGCTTTATTGAGCAATGCACAGTAACGCCTTCGAATGGGATGCAATACACATTTTTCCACATTCGCATTCAAAAATAGAAATCTATATAAAGCGGGCGGGCGGGAAGCAGCGTGTTCACAAGCTCCAGAGTGCACACTGCAACTCATTGTGGAAATCGATGCAAACTGAACGCAACTCCGGCATGCCGCATAAATAATCAACATCGATACAATACGTAACGATGATTACACGCTGATTAACTAAGCTGCTCCGTAGGCCTAAATAATTACGCGTGCGTGCCAGCAGAGTTAACATAACACCATAACGACATTTAATTATTATTGTCTGCCTGCGCTGCACTACAAATATTTTAAGTGTCACACTTTATTAATATGAATTCAATTACGCGCGAGCGGAGTGCCATTGAATCCGATGTTTGGATTTGGGTGGCTCGTAAGTGCACACAAATATCAAGTGATGATCGTGAATATAAATAGCCATAAACGGTTTAGAGTGCCGCGCGCGTTACAATACACCAGTTGAGGGACTCTAATTTAATATAAACAATGAAAAACGCGCATTGCATTTTCACCTAATGCATTCGCCTAACAGACGTAACAATGCACGCATGTTTAATTAGCATTGTGTAACTATTGAAGCATAAGATTAGCAGAATTAATTATTTTAGCATAATTATAGACTACGACGCGATTAATTAGACGTCTCGACAGACGCGTCGGGAGCAACTACGCAACGCGACCAGTTTCAAATTGCAAAACGGACTTCAATTTCCTTGATTTTACGTAATTACTTAGTTTTTTTAATTCTCTAAGTTTCTTTCGAGTGTGTTGTGACTTGTGAGCATTTCCTTTTCGTCTTGGACTTTGCAATGCGGGCGAATGCATGCATAAACGACATGTTGGCGTTCCGGCGTTCTTTTCAAATGTTAAATAATTAAATTACAAGTTATGCCATGCCACAGAAAACAGTCTAGTTCCAGTGTGCGTACATAAATTATGGAAAACATAAAATATAAATGCACGCCGCACGTAAATAAATTACTATCGCCCGCAACGGCTACCATGTATTGAAACACCCGAACAACCTTGACTTTTTCATATTGCGTTTCTCCATTTATTCTATCTACCTATGCATTATTTACCGACCGCCTGCTTTTTACGCAGATAAATAGTCGATAAATCCGCGCCGAATGCGCGCCTCGATAACAATTCACCGCTTGTGCGTTGCGTACACAGGCCACAACTAATTCCGAATAGAAAGGAAGACAATCTGTCCGCGATCTTTCAACAACAACGGCGTTGGTTGTTACACGCCTTTGAAATAATGAATATAATACACTGGTATTATACACGTCGCGCCATCTGTGAATCAAAGTGCGAAGTGTTCTTCAACGCCATCTACACGCAGGCGGATAATGTATAGAACTCGACTACCTAACAATTTAAATATTGGCGCACAGATGGCGCGGTATGTTCCGTTGTATTAAAACAACTCCCGCGCGTAGAAATAAATTAATTTTAAACGCGTTCGCATGCCGTATCATCACCAAAAATCTAAGCGCGAAATAATAAAACCCGCGAGAAACAACCAAAAGACAATAGTCAATAAAATTATGAAAAACGGAGAAAAAACGGAGTGACTTAGGCCGATTATAAAATTATTTTTTAACAATAAAAACGTGGGCGTAATAAAAACCGAGATGATAACCATAAAAAATCTTAAAATATTAACACTGATGTCTGTGAAGCACGACAGACAAAAGCAGCGCGACGCCGCGAAGAAACAAAGCAATGCTAGGCGATTCACACAACAAAAAAAAACAACGCGCCACGTTTTTATATTCGACGTTAAAAAACTAGCGAAGACGAAGAAAAAACAGCGTGAATTACTTCAAAATGAAGTAATTCATGAAATGCCACGAATTCTAAGGTGGCGTGTCTTGAATTTAACACGGGAATTTTTTGCAAGCGGCGCGCGCAAAATGCATGGTTAGTTAGCTGTTTCAGTTCGTGCTCGGGTAATAATTAAAAACGGCGATTGCAGCAACACGTACCTGTTTGAAGTACGCGGGTAGAACGCATCGCTGGTCGTCCAAGCGGGAGCCTTGCGCCTTCTCCAGCAGCTCGAACAAGTCGTACGTGGTGCCTTTGAGACGCTCCGGCGTCGAGAGCGCGCTCGGCGTGCTGTTGGTGGTGGTCGTGTTGTTGTTGTTGTTCACGTTTACCGGCGCGGACGGTAATTGAGCCATCGCCGTACTGTGATGCCAAATGGTCGTCGTGCCCGTCGCATGCTGTCGCCTAAAACGAGCACAAATCATTGAGTACCTACAACACGCGCGCGGACATTCGCAAATACGCAATGATTGATGATGAACATCAGATGCCTGCGCGCACGAGCGCAGGGAGAAGAATTAATGAGCCGGCATAAATAGATTATGACATTATCCCATAGAAATGCAAAAGGCCCCAGCGTGTGAGGAAACGCATAAAATGCGCTTAAAACGACGAAAAAGTGCGCGCGGAGGGAGCTAACTAGTCCGGACGCTAGTTTATCGATAATCGATTGGAAATCGATTGTCACGCTGCGATTGTTCGCCGAGAAGAATAGAACAACGCCTATCGCCCCTCGTTTATTTTTTGTGTTTGCTATTTGTATTTGTGGATTGAAGGCGCACGCGTCCAGCGCGGCCAAGGGTGGGCCGTTTCCCTGGTTTTGCCCCAAACGCGATGCTTTCCTCTGTAAAACGAGCGAAATGCAGATCGAGTGTGGCCGGTGTATTAGGTGTACGCGAATCGATTAAAACTTTCGATTTCGTTTTCGCAATGCGAGCGCACAGCACAAACAGCGACTAGCAGGCGAATATTGTGTTGCGCTGGGTGGCTTTGCGCGCTGTTTCGCCATGCGGTTTTACCATGTTTGTCGTGTCGTAATGTTCCTGTTTCGTGCTCTTTTTCCTACATTACATTATTTTACCTACATACGCGCGCGCGCACGCCGTACGTATAAAGCGACGGCGAGTTGGTGTGTCGCCATTTACGTTTCGCATAAATTCGTATAAATAAATAATATCGGCGCGGAGCGTGCAGCGCGCGCGCGCAAGAAAGCGAGAAAGACACAAAGAGTCGACGAGAAGTCGAGCGGCGGCTGCCGGCCGCGTTGCGTTGGCGTCGCTTTTGCAATATTGCAATGCAAATAATTTCAATAATTCAAACGCAAGTCGCATAATTTATATTCTAAACGCGCCGGCCAAGTACGGTAGGACTCCGTATTATTATGTGATTATGCGTGTCCGATGCTAACGACAGTCAAGTTGCCGATGGTAATGACATTACTCCTCGTTTGTGCACCGTTCGCGAGCGAGCGAAAAACGTGAGAACCACCCTTGCGGCTCACGCTTTCGGACACGGGACTGCAGCGTGCGTCTTCCGCGTTACACAAGCACACGTAGGTAGAAAATCGACTTTGAAGGATCAGTTTCCGTCTCTAAGAATACACAATCAGCCAGGAAGGAAGGAGGAAAGGAGAACTGCCAACTGCATTCGACACGTGATAGAAATTTCTGTTTTCTATCGCGTTTATTACGCGCTCATGAACTTAACTCAAACGATAAGAAGAAAAAAACGTAATTAAAAAGCTTTGTGATTTATGTACCTACCCAAAGGGGTGGTCAGCGGCACGGACCGGTGTGGCCTTGACTACCCCGCGTGTTTCACAACAACCCTTCCGTCGATGATTTCATTAGTTTGGCGTTTAGGCACAAACCAGTTTGAATTCGATCCGTCGCCGTAATCTAATGTCCATCGAATTTTATGCGCATCTAATCGTGCATTAATTTAATGTGCTTCTAATATTACGCGATCGGGTTACAAACACTGCATGCATTAGAATAAAAAAAAATAAAAAAAACGCATTAATTAAAATAAAATTTAAAAAATTGATATAAAACACAACCCCTACGTGATGGAATAGTAAATTTATTGTTTCTAGATAGTCCGACATGAATTATGAACCATTGTGTAGATATTGATGTTAATTCGAGTGTGAAAGCAGACAAAATCGTGAATGAGCGGCCGCACAAAGAGTCAATGCTACTTGAGAGTTGATTATGATGCAAATACGAGCACATACGCTACCAACATGTACGTTTTTTACGCATTACAAAAAAAGCACGCACAAAAAACGAAACAACACAAAAACGCAAATGTTGTGCTGTTTACAGAGTATGTGGAGTAGAGTGAAAGGAGCCACAACATGTGCAAGTCCTACTTACCCGATAATTTTATTCAATGTTTGTTTTATTCAACAATTTGTGAAGACAATCATCGCGCAATGCGTTTAGCCGAATATAAAGCAATGATCGACATTTTGGCACATGGCACACGCTCCAGCATAACGGTGCTGTGTAAATATTTAAATATTTAAATAGGACGATTGTATGTATGGAGTGCTCTCTTCAAATTTCCGAAGAAAAACAAGGGGAAATTTAACACGTAATCAAAGCACTAATTTGATTGTAGCTGGGTGTTGAGCTAATGAAAACTGGGAGTGTCGACCTATATATGAGAGGGTGGACGTGTGCCACGCACGCCTGTCATTACACCGTATCGCACATGCCATCAATACGCGTAATTTCGGATGCGACCCTTGTAATTTCCTCAATAATCATCGTTATTACCATTTGTGACTAACAAACTATCCCGCAAGGAAACAACTAGTAACTAATAACTGACTCGGACGAAATTGGATAACGATGTTCAGTTGCAACCCTTTTGTGCCCTTCAAGACGTGATCGCTTGTAGACTCGCATGATTTGCATATTTCGATATTATTTACTAGACTGCAGGTTGAAAAAAGGCTACAAAGCGATATATGTGAACGTATTATGCAAAATCAAAGCATCCCGAGCGTCCCAATAGACATAAAAATGATTAACGACTGACAACAATACCTTTTCTAGGGCTGTGTGTTAATCTGTTTAGCATATCAGCTATAAGCTGTATCACTGCACCGAGAAGCGGTAATGGAAATGTTTCATGCCAAATTACATCCGAGCCCAATGCAACCCTGATTATCATTAGAATCGAAGTGTAATTGCTCCAATTGATCCCTTATTCGATTGATAATAGAAACATAAAACATCGACGCATCCCGAGCGCGTTAATATTGGCATTGAAAAGGTGTCAATGGCGTAAGCAGTGTCGTCTATTTTTCAAACTCCTACGTATGGATTCACGTGGCTGGCACGCATGTCCTGCCCCAACACGCGACAATTGTCATCATCATCGGGTGGTGGAAGCGCATGCTGCGCGTTCGAGTGCCTCGTGTGCTCATCGCGATAAAAATATTTTGGGGAATTTTTATGCGATGAAGAGGCGCGCGCACGAGTTGCAACACGAGGCAGCACCCCTTTCGAGAGTGATGATGTCGCTCGCCCTCTCGGAGGGTGTACTCACGCGCGCGCCCTTAAAACCGTTGGGTGTCGGCTCTGCGTGCTACATGCGGTAAAATCGCTTCTCTGCTTTTTGTATCGCGCAAAAACATTGCGCCCCGCTTCCAGGACATCGAAAAAAGCAAGAGACTGACTAATGAAGCGTGTAAACTTAACATTTCCTCTTGGAAATTGCTTTTCCGCGGTGAAAAAATGCGGAAACTACTTGAGTCATTAATCGCATATTAACATATTTCCAAAAATGCACACATGCCACCCATATGTACTTAAATAATCATCGAATTTTTGAGAATTGATTGCTTATCGCTTATTCATGTTCTATTATAAGTTAGGCAAGAGTTATTACGAAATTGCAATGATTATTTTCGGCATGTGTACTAAACCCATAAACAAACAACTCGAAGTTTGTAAACACTTGAAAATTATTGATACTGGACCACTATATAAGTCAAAATCGCGCATAGCGCAATTCATTCAATACAACTTAATACAACCTGAGAACAACTTAGAAAATTAATTAAATAATACACTCCAAAAATGTGTCATTCATGCACGGTGAGTCCCCTATTTTTAAAATTTAAAAAAAATCACAATTTCTAATAATTTTTTTTTTAATTTTCAGAACACGCGTTTGTCCCAGAGACACAACAACTTCTCATATTTCTACCGAAGACGATTCTTGAACGATGCAGATCGAAAAGATTTCTACGTCGGGTTGCTAGACGAAATCGCCGGCTGCGATCTCGACCTAGCGACGAAATTCAGCTCATACATCGCCGTCATTCAAGACGACTTCCAAGATAGACTCCCTGAATGGCTACAACACCCTCTGGAACGTCTGAAGTTAAAAGAAGCCTTTCGGTACTTTCTCACGCAAAGTTGCAGTAAAGACTCAACGTCACGACAAATCCTAGAAAAACTCACGCGTAACCTGCCGCAGTACATCATCGATGAACTTATCGACTGCGCCAAGGACCTGCCGCACACCACCAGCAGTTACATTACATTATTAAAACGACGAAGTATAAACAACTGGTCGCGTAGCAGTAGTATAATTCGTTTGGAGACAGTCGCATAGCTTCATTTGACTACTGCGACTTCGCCAGTGTTTAGTGCTTCTATCTCGTTTCTTAGATTATTACTTTGTATATGTTATACTCTATTTAATTATTATGTAATTGTTGTACGAAAAGTAGCGGAAACGGCGACCTTTTAACGGTCGTAATTGTTGCGCTATCATTTTTATTAAAGAAAATACACACACACACGCACGTGAAAATCACAGAATTTAACGTGTCATTATCTGGCTTCGCTTACGTTTTAATTATAGACGCGAGGAGGAGGAATAGAGTGACCGGAACAATTAGAATGCGGACCTTGGGCGCACGTCGGGATCAAAAGCGTTACGTCCTGTTTCCTTTCGATGCCTCACCGAGTGCGAAACACGATTTATGAAAATATTCACGTTTGGAAACTCGTATAATCGAAAATAGTGCCCCGAAACGCGATAAAAATTGAGCGCGGAAAATTGGGAAAAGTTGGCATTGTATCCATGACCTTGATTTATGATTGAAGTTGCGTGGGTTGCGTGTGCGCGCCGCATAGAATTTCTGTCGGTGAATAAAATGCAGTACTGGTGGAATAACGCGCCGTATGCCGGTTGAACGTAGGCAACACAAACAACACGCGCGTTGATTTCGTTATCTGCGCTTGTAATCGACGCTCGACTATAACATTGCGTTTTAGATGCATGCGATAACGAGCCGTTTGCTTATTAACGCCGTATTGCTTATTAGCACACGGTGCATGAGCACGCGCCCGCAATTAGACGCATCAAGCGAAGCATGCATCGCGAAGAAGACGCGATTAGAGGAAGCGCGCCGAAGAAGCGCAAAAGGGGTGAAAACCGGACGTGCGAGCAAAGTGTAACGGTCGCGTGTCGCGGGCGTGCGCTGCGCCCGTAACACTTTTATATAATGCGCGCATTAAAATTCATAGATTGGCGTGCGGTTTTTATCGCGCATTGTCGCCGCGACCCACACGACGAGGAAATGAATAATGAAACGCGTCAGCCCGGGGAAGGAAGCGCGAATTGCGCGCTGGAAACGAAATCGCCAAACCGCTAATTAAAATTCCGAAGACCGAAGGAAAGCGATGGTCGCGACAGGAAGCAGCGTCGACCGCGGAAAATCACAGCTATGCTAATATTTACACAACGAAATCGAAGTTATCGGTTGAGTAACATTTCGTCTACAAAAAAACACAACGTAATAAAACACGAATTCATGGGAACGAAACCGAAAACTTGGCCGTCGACGAAAAAAAAATTCACACGCGTTTTCGGCCCGAAGAACAACTGTTTTGCGCGCCGAGATGTTTGTAAGCGTTTTAATTCGACGCCGCGCACGTTTAGCTCAACTTGGGCAACGCGCGCGCAGACTGATGATGATGATGAAGAAGTCCGTGCCGACGACAATAGAAAACGCTGTGTCTCGCTGTCAGTGCGTCGAGTGCGAATGAATGTTAAAAGCGAAGAACTCTCGCAATCGGAATGTGGGTCAAACTTGTAAACTAACAGCACATAAAGAGCTAACTGTTGAACCGTTTTCAGCGCAACGCACGTGCAGAATGCACTCTATAATCATGCATGCACCGCCAGCTCCACGGCGGTATGATAACGATAACGCAAAAATTACAAAAAAACAAAAACAATAACAAAATTAATGTCGTTTACCTTCGTAGTTCAGGTTCGTCGTTGCCGCCGCCGCCGCCGCCGTCCTCCTCGCTGGTGACGAGCTGCTCCAGCATTTGTATCTTCAGCATTGTTTATCCCGCGCGCACGTTGTTATCAATGTTATCACTGATCGGGCATTTTCGCGCACGATTTCGACGCGATCAACGGCACATAACCTGCGGCTGCGCTGCACTGGTGCACAAGGGAACGCGTGATTGTGATAAAAGTCGGCTGCGAATCCAGCAGCAACATATTTATGCGGCGACCGCGCGCGCGTTTAACCGCAGAGCGATGCGACCGACGGCTAATTGCGAAAACAATGCGCGCCGCGCCGCGCGACGACGCTAATTTACTTTTTGCGTTCGGCTGCGTTGGTGTGTGTCATCTGACTTCTGCGGCGCACCACACTGCAAAACAAAGCATGGCAGGCGTAAACAGCAGGAGTCACGGACATGCAGCGCCATCTAGCGGTAGAAAAACTTACTGATTGACTGTGTTTGGTGTTGAGTGAGTTGTGAGCAGGACGCGCGATATTTTGTGAAGTTTCTTACGTTTGGCGCCATCTAGAAAAAAATAAGAGAAACATAATGAGAAATTACAAATTTCTATCGTTTGGTTTTGAAACAAAATTAAGAAATGCTAAAAGATGGACGTATAAGTAGAAATTTGATTAATACTAACGCGAAATTAAGATTGAAGTAAATCTTTTCTTAAATTAAAGATATTTTAATGGTTTATCTTTAAATATTACTAAATATTAACGTTATTTATCGTAATTTGTACTAAAATACATTTTAAACCGTTTTTACTTAATTTTTGTTGATTTTGTTGACAGGATAATGAAGAAAACTGCAAAAAATTCACCTAAAAACTAAAATTTTCATTTATGACGCGCGTCTAACCGCAAGTGTCGTTGCCGTTTGCAAAGTTAGGCAAGCAATGAATTAAAATTAGATCCGGAACGTTTGCGCGGGGCGGCGGCCGTGGTGTGCCGGACGAAGAGTTCCCTTGGCACAATTAGAAGGCTGCTGCCGATTGCCGATCGCCGTGGGATAGAGCGAAGAGAATCAATCGATCGAATCGCATCACATCACATCGCGCCAGCACCGAAAATCGATTGTAATGTAACGCATTCGATGTTTCGACTACTCAAACAAGTGCTACCAACTGCCAAAACTGTCTCCCTAGACGGATCCAAGTGGAACAAAGAGGCGTCCGATTGCAAATGGTAAATAGCATGCGGCGGTCGGCGTTGCGCGATCGCATTGCGTTTCGAATAGATTGTAGATCTATTAGAAGAACGGCCAGCGAGAGAACCACACCAATTGTTGTGCGGCCGATTCTCAGCTCAGCGAGCGACTCGTCGACCTACAATACGACATGCCAACACTAGTTTTTTTTCTTCTTCTTCTTCTTCATCGTCGGCCGCTGCTGCCGCTGCCGACCATCAACTACTTTTGCACAATAACGCCTCGCTCCTAGTTAAATATCACATTTAATACGCATTGTCTACGCGGTGTCCTCCTCTTCATCCTCTTGCTAAATCGCACGCACTTAATGCAAACAGCAATTAACCAATGTGGTTGTTAAGTACCTTCGATATCATAAATCATAACTTTCTATCTGCCAATTGACACACGCTTATCTCGCGCTTTATCACATTATTATGTATAATTGAAACCGTTCTGTAATTAGATGAAGAAAACAAGTGAATCTCGCCGAGAGTAAAACTGATAGAATTAAAATCACTGATGATGTGGCGGCATATATAATAAGCATAAAATGAACGGAATTTGCATTTGTCCAAGAAAACAACAAGCGGCAGCGACATGCGATGCGGAGTCGAGTGAAAGAACCGCTAGAATCTCGCCACAATTTCGCTCCAATTTAAAGTGACTTTCGATTTTCGTTAATTTATTACTGGCGGACAACCGCCCATGTTTAATAACCACGCGGCGCTCGATATGCATATTCATGTTGGTCATAACTCATAACCGGAGAAGGATGTTTTTGCCGCGCGCGCGCGGAGAGAAACCAAACGCGTGAACCCCCGGCTGTAATTGTATACTTGGTTGCCTACACTGCCACATTTACATCTCATCCAAAGCGCCGAATTGATTTCGCTGCGTTGCGGGCAGTAAAGCGCCGACGAATGGCAATTATGCGCTACTGGATTTCGATACGAGTGTATGCGGGACATGCGCACTCATTAAGCGACGTCGTTAACTATCTTGTCGTGGCCCGTCCATCGCCGGACGTCGTGTGCGTGCTTCTAATACGTTATAGCTTTCACGCACTTTTCCCAATTTCAAAAATCTCGCGATTAGGAAAAATCACGCACAAAAAACGCAGAAAAACGCAAAAAATTAATTTTTTTAAATAACTTTTAAAAAACGTGTTTATACATTGCCAAATATTATTAGAGTGTTACATATATTATGTGCGGATATTGTCCAACACGTTGAGATATATAAATATCAAGTAGACAATAATATCACGTATGTAAATCGATTTTTACATTATTTTTTTTTCATTGCACGGCGTTCCTCGCACATGGAAACGATTCGTTACGGATTGCAAGGACAAATCGATTCACCGTATTTCGCTGTTTGGTATTACCATAACTATATTCATCGCCTATCAAAGGTGGACGCAAGATATGCCTCGAATCTGTGCGCCACGCACGCGTGCTGAGTAAACGCTGCTACTTTGTCGATACTTTGATCGCAAAAAAAAACACACAACGCGCGCGCGTTTTCCAATCGGATTGCGTATTTGGATTTGTGTTGGAATTTGGTTTCATCGATTGTTGAATTGATTGCTTTTCATTGTAATTTATATGAGGACATTGCGGATTATGAGATCTATGCGCTGATGTTTTGACTCATCGCCAAAGCGAATAATCTCACGATGCTGTTTGTAAAAACACTTTTATTAGCTGGTTTTATGAGAAAATTGCGTGTTTTTTTTTTGTGTGTGTTGTGTGTTGTGTTGTGATGAATCAGAAAAATGTTTCGCTGCGCGTCGATTGTTGCGCAGCGATATGCATATGCAACACAAATCGATCGCCACATTAGCAAAAACAATAGATAACATTTAGGCCGATTTTCCACGCTGCTTTCCCGCGTTATGCAAAAGACGGCATATCCTTATGCGCGCTCCCCAGGCCGATGGCATTGCGCAATGACCGATGGCGGGCCCCGATAGCGCGCGCGCGCGCGGCGCTTATTAATTTCGCTTTTGTTGCCGCAGCGCGTCGCGAAACAATTGTCGGCCGCGAAGCCGAAGAATGGAAGTGAAGGGACGGCCGGCCACCGCGAGCTGGACGACGCTGTGGCGCGGCGCGTCGCCGACGTAACCGGCGATTTCTTCTCCGGAGGAAAGCGAGGTGAACGCCGTCGTCGTCGTCGTCGCCGCGGCCGTCGCCGATCGTCAGCCGCAGCGGGCGAGCGGACTACGCCCTGGCCGCGGGCGACGGCGAATCGGCCGGCCCCCGCTCGCACTCACCGCGCGTCTAAGCAAAACAAGAGAGTAGTCGCCGGAGTCGCGCAAACCGCTTTTACCGCCGCGATATGCATGCGATCGATTTATGAAGTCGTTCGATCCGTAACGACCACGGACTCGCGGTTTGTTGCCCGCTGCGCGGCCGCGGCCGAAACAATGCGACTGGTAGCGTTAATTGTTTCCAATCGCGAACGGTTTTTCGCCCGCCCCGGCTCCCGTTTATTGTAGATGCGCGCAGAGAAAGCCAAGTCATCAAGGAAGTGCCCAACTTCGGTCATGTCGCCCCGAAAACGTGCGCAATTATTCTCGCGTCGTTGTTTTCCGTGCAATGCACGTCATAACTATGTCAATATCAATCATTCGTCGTGAATATGCGCGCATTTTCATACCACTCGCAGATCGTAAATCGACGCCGTTTCGACGATGAGACAATGCGCATTAAACGTGATATTTAACTAGGAGCGAGGCGTTATTGTGCAAAAGTAGTTGATGGTCGGCAGCGGCAGCAGCAGCGGCCGACGATGAAGAAGAAGAAGAAGAAAAAAAAACTAGTGTTGGCATGTCGTATTGTAGGTCGACGAGTCGCTCGCTGAGCTGAGAATCGGCCGCACAACAATTGGGTGTGGTTCTCTCGCTGGCCGTTCTTCTAATAGATCTACAATCTATTCGAAACGCAATGCGATCGCGCGACGCCGACCGCCGCACGCTATTTGCCATTCGCACTCTCTGCCGCTTTGTTCCACTAGCTAGGGAATTTTGGTTGTTTTGGTAGCACTGCGACAAGTAGCTCACAGACAGGATGCGATTGAAATGGTTGCGTAAAGTTGTGTAATGCGAATTTCCGCATGAGTTGAATTCGGGCGCGCAGAAAAAAAAAAAGATTCCGAAACTACCGTTTCGTGCGCCTTGGGCATTTTTACCACATCTTCGAAACCCGCGCGCGGCGCGCAGCGGCTTGCTCTCCGGTCGATGCGTTCGATCCGCTCGCTGCGAGCACTGCAGCAGCCTTCTAATTGTGCCAAGGGAACTCTTTTCGTCCGGCACACCACGGCCGCCGCCCCGCGCGAACGTTCCGGATCTAATTCTAATTCATCGCTTGCCTAACACCACTCTCCTCGCGCGCGCGCGAGCGCAACCAGCGACGACAGCCAGCGACACTCTTCTGATGGACGAAAATTGAAATCTCGCGCCGTGTTGCGACGCGATGCAAATTTTACTGCAATGCCCACACAGGCCATTCCGGCGCGTCCTAACGACCGGCCGCTCTGCATTCAAATGACGCCCATTTGACGATGCGACATCGCAACAATACGCAAACACGCCCGCAATTAAGATTACCATCGACCGTTATCGGCATCGCGCGCATCTTTTTGCGCCCGGACAGCTGATGCGTCGCATGTTTCGCGGTGCGGCGATAAAGATAAAACAAATCATTTTCAACAAATCAACGCGCCTCGACATCGATTAGCATATCGCGCGGTGCACAGCGCGCGCGCGGAGTGACGAAAGAGGAAGAAGAAAAATGCCGGTGACATTTAAATCGCGCCGCGCAGCGGTTCGCGGAACAAACGCGCACGGGCGGATTGTTGCGCGCAATGAGCGCAATTCTAATCGCCGATCGCCGGAATGATCGCATAATTGAAAGCCGATTGAAAAGTCGCGAACGCAATCGAGAGATTAGTATCGCACAATTGGTGCCCGTGCGGGCGCTCGCGTGTGCACCAAGGAAGACGCGCGGGTTGTCGCGCGCGCGCGCAAGAAAACGCATTTTCGCGTTTTCTCTTTCGGCCGGCGCGGAGCAATAACCGTAGCAACACCTACAACTTTTGTGTTTTTTTTCGTCGTCGTCGTCGTCTTCTCCTTCGTCGTCCTTTGGTCTCTTTCTATACATGTCGATACGCGATGTTGCAATGCACTGCGCCAGCGCTGATAGCATAAATTGCAATTCCGCAAATCCGCACGCGGCGAGCGCGGCGACAGGCGAACAAGCGGCGAGCAAACGGGCGCGAATATAAACATAACTTATGCTACGCCTTTTCTATTTCGCGCTGCTCGGTTTCTATACCTTCCTTGCACGTGCCAAGTTTTCCTCGAAGCGCGCTGGACCCATAAAAATCCACACGCCGTGCACTTTTACCTATTAATTTTTCAAATTAACGAAAATTTTTACGAGCTTCTTTCGTTTTGCGAATGTGTGTGTGTGTGTGTGTACACGCCGAAGAAAAGAAGGAAAAGTGCCAAGCCCAGTTCGTCGCGCGTTTAATAGATAAAAGCGAAGCGGGCGAAATAACGAACGAGCGCGAGAATATGTAGCAAACGACCGCTGGCCATATTTGACGAAAATCGAAAGTCATTTTAAACTAGAGCAAAATCCCAACCGTATTCCACACGCCGCACATCGCCGAGACTACCAGGCACTGCCCAAAAAGATGCACGAAGACATTCGAGACGCGAATTCCACACTTTACTGCGTTTACTTCTGCTTTGCATGTGTGGGCAAATAGCCAATACACATGCGGATCATTATCAGCGCGCGCAGCGATTATTAATCGCCTGGAAGGCGCGCAAATGGTCCTTTGTTGGCCGGGTGGAAACGAGCGAGTTTCACATCCGGCGCGTTCGCTTTCGCGCGCGCGCGTGCTTTCCACTCTCGATTTCGTGCCGGCAAGTGCAAATCCGAGCGGGCAATAAAGATGCAAATGACATGCTTCGAACGCGCCGGAACGAGGTAAGAAATTAAATTATCGTCGGACGAAACACAAGAAAACTAATTAATACTTCATATACGATCAATGCAAATCGCAAAATTGCCCGTAACTAACTCAATTTCCTTTTAGCCGGCTGGATTTTATCTCCGCGCGCAGCAGCCAACATCAACGATTATTGCATTTTTCATTCGTGCGATGCGAAGCGTTTCGCCTAAACAGCATACGAAACGCATGTAAAAATGTAGTCATTAGAAGACGGCGGGCAAATCATGCGATTAAGAGAGCCGAATGAGATTGAGACATATATTACATTCTTTCGCATTCGTTTGCGTTCGTTTAGATTAGCGCGCATAATTTCGCGTTGAGCAACCGCTTTTTTCTTCGGCAATTTTCTTAATTCCTCGCAATCTGCTGCTGCGGCAAAGTACGCGCGCGTCTGTTTGTCCGCGGCGCATTGTTTCTGACTTGCGACGGCGAATGTAATCGTGCGTAATGCAAATGTGTAAATAATAGCCGGGCGGCTCTCGGGAGAAAAGCCTGCGACGATGATGAATTGCAAATTAATCTAGATTAATCCGTGCTGCGCTAATCATACTCCGAGTTGCATTGCTTACCATTTCGTTTGCTGCTTACGCGGTTACAACCGTTACATTAGAAGTTACAATTTTGATTGAATGATAATGGGTTACAGCTGATTGTCGAAATTTAGTTGAAAAATTGTAAACACGCGTCAAGTATGGGCAAAGCGATTCATTTCTCGAATGGAATAGAAAACATGAAAAGCGCCGATTTCAATCAAAGTTTTAGAAGTTTTACTAAACAAATTTTAATTATTTTATTACTTTATCTTAAACAGAATTTTATTTAGATTTAGAATATTCAATCTGTTTCTCTCTATTGCCTTTAGTTTACTAGATATACGTAGGTAATTAAAAAAGTTGCAAAAATAAAATTATAAAAGTTCGAAAATTAGAACATAATTTAATCACGACTTCTGGACTTTTACTCCATGACATTTACACATGTTCTTATTTTATCTTATATAGTATTTTCCAATCTTTCATAATCATTAAACCGTTGGTCGCTATCGCTCCTAGTTTACGAGATAATTGCAACCAAAGATTTCTGTAAAATGCAAAAATTCCCACTTTCGCCAAATTTTTGGTCAAAATCTATTTGAACCAGTTTTATTATTTTTATTTTCAATTGCGTATTCTATAGAGAATTTTCCTAAGATTCAGAATATTCAGTCCGTTCCCCTCTATCTCTTTTAGTTTACGAGATATACGCAATTGAAAAAGTGAAAAAATTGAAAAAATTGCAAATTTGTACTTTTAATCACGATTTCTGAAGTATTCTCCAAAAATTTTACACATGTTAGTACTTGGTCTTATAAAGAATTTTCCAAACTTTTATATTCCTTGATTCGTTGGTCGCTATCGTTTTTAGTTTACGAGAAAACTGCAACCAAAAATTTCTGAAAATTGCAAAAACTTTATTTTCATCTACTTTTTGTTAAAACCTATTTTAACCCGCTTAATTTTACCAATTTTAATTTCTTATCATATAGAGAATTTTTCGTAGAACCAGAATATTCAATCCGTTCCCTTCTATCACTTTTAGTCCACGAAATATTTGCTGTTGAAACCCTCAAAGCTAAAAATGGTTACAAATCCCCAGTGTCTCCCTTACATGCCGTAGGCGCATCGATTTTAAAGACTTTCTTTCTTTCTATCATGTAAACAATTCGCGTTTTAATAAATAAAACATGGACGTATTGAGCCACGCGCTTAGAGCGCTTGTGTGTGGCTCCTCGCATCTCGGCGCAGCATCGCGCATTATCTCAATCGGGCGCGATTTGCCCATTCGCGTCTCTCGCCGACACCGAAACGAGCTGCAATAAATAAAACCGATAATAATGAGCCGCTCTTTTCGGGGCCGCATTACCAATAATAATCTATTGTTATGCCATTTTTAACGCGTCGCTTTTGGCAATTTTCTACTCGGCCTAGCATACCGAGCACCGCGCGAGCGATTCGAATCTCCGAAATGAAAAGAAGTGCAGCGCGCGCGGCCGCGCCGAAAAACGTCCATAACGAAGTAAGCCACCAAGTAACTAATGAACCAGATACGCGATAAACAGCCGCGAAAGATTTCTATTTGGCGCGTTGCGAGCGCGTATGGGTATTACGACAACGCCGCGCGCCTCGCCACAATGAAGATTTAGATTTGCAACAATGCGGTGCTTCGCTTCGCTCATTGTTGGCGCGCGGAGAAGAAATCGAACGCGGCGACATAGAATGGAAGTCGTTCGGCCAGCACGCTGAAGAACAATCCACAAAGTGCTTGATTGATGGAATAATTAAGTGGCCGTTAAACTACGGCGACTTTTGTCTGCGCGCACACACTGACCAAAAAGCTAAATGTTTCCTAATCGTTATTGAGCTGCATCGAGAAACATAGAAATTTCAATCGTGAATAAGCAAGAAAAATGTATTTCTTCTTCAAATTTCTGCTCCAGTATCGCCGAAATAAAAACGCGCTGAAGAACACCGAATGCGCGCCGTCCTCGTTAAACATAATGATGTCCAAAATTTCGACCTATTTAATGGCACTTCGTATGCTAAGCGTATTCTATTTTAATGAGCGTACGCGTCCTCGAGTTCTTCTCCGGCGTGGCGTGGCTCTCGCGATTGGTAAATCTGGTTTAATGTGTGTGTCGCTTGAGGTTTAATTAACGTTTTCGACATTATTCGAAAGTGATACACTTTTTACGCGCGCGCCGTCATTTGTCATCCTTTCATTCTCTTTTTCATCGTCGGCGGCGATTCGTGAAAATTGTGACAATCCGAGCGCTGAGTTTTTGCGCGCCGACTTAGAAATCTTCGTTCGTTGACGGATGAACGGTCCGCCGGCGACAAGAAATTCACACCGAACACGGGCGTCCTCGCGGCGCGATTATTTTTCGGTCGCGCGTTGTGTTTTTTCAATCGCGTTTCATGGATTTTTTCGTCGCGATCATCGATCGAGCGTAACGTAATCTCGTCATAGCCTAGTCATTTCTATGTCACTTTCGCTTCGCGCGCGCGCGTTTTTTTTGTTGTTAACGTTATTGTGATCCGCGCGCGTCTAACACCTCGCCTGCTTGCATTGTGTTCGATTTCGATTTTTGCGTGCGCGCGCGTGAAAAACCGAGGAGCGAACCTTGATTTCGTTACGTGGTGTTCGATCGGCGGCGGATCCGAAAAATTGCACCGCGGCGAGCTGAAGTAAAATGAAGCGAGACGGCGGCGGAGCGAGAGCGACGATCGAGGTCATGCCGCGCCGATCTTAATAATACACTTATTAAACAAAATTACAAAAAATAACGAGCGAACGCCCAGGAATTTTATACTCGATGTTTACACATCAGATGCTAACCGCTTATATTTTAATTAATTTTTTTTTGCCTTCATTATAAATGATAACTTTATTTTTTTCCGCACAAAAATCGCAGAAATAATGTTTGTAGTAAATAAAGTGGTTTTACTTTCATTTACAATAAACAGAATAAATAAATTTTTATCTGGAGCGCCAGCGCACTTCATCTCTCGGGCGAATTGCATCAACCGCACAAATGAAACATTCAATTTCGCAGCTCGTTTTGTCTTTGCCTGTTTGTTTTAATCTTTGTACTTTGCACGTGCACCACAGCCGGCCGGCCGAACAATGCAACAAATTCAGCGTGAATTGGTGTGTGAGTGAATGCGCCGGTGAGTTTGTCACTCGGTGTGTTTGGCGTGCGCGCGAAGCTTGAATGAGCGGCGTTTGCACTTTATCCCGCTGCCTGCGCTTGCCCGTAAATGTCACAACTACCATTTGCGTCCCGGCTGCATCACACACGCGCGTAATAATCGCACGAAAATTGCTCATTGCTCAGCGCGCGCGCTCGCGACTTATTAGGCGGCCGGCTTTGTTCCAGCACCAGCCGCGCGCATTGTGTCTTATCTAATTCCGAACGCCACCAGAAATAAAGAAATCAACTCGGTCGCGCGAGCGTAGCTCGAAAATAAAAAATGTAGTAGCTAATACCTGACGTGTTTCCCATGAAGATTATAAAATATTAACCAATCGGTTTTTATGGCCGGTGGCCGAGCGGTCGCGGGGAGCCGGTACGACACACCGAAGAGAGCCACCGATTTCGAAGGTTTCACGCTTGTTTTTAATTGTTCAGCGCGCGCACACACAACTAATTAGTCGCTCTTTCTTTCGGACTGGCGCGGAATTTATTGCTGTAAATGTGGTTTTACGTGCGGATAGTAAAATGAGATATTAATGAGTTTGCATGACACTAAAATGCACCATTGCGAAATTGGACAAATCTAGATTAATTTTTTAGCGCTATGAGATCAGGAGGATAAGATTTAAAATTTCTTGGATGACTCTGAATACCTACATTTCTCTTTACAGCGACTTAATTAAATTGGTACAAGGCCAACTGCAGTACAAAAAAAAAACGCACCAAAAAAAGACTATAATTATAATTAAACGCGGTTTGTAGTAAAATTAGTAGGATGTAGACTTTTATGTGAATCTTCACGTTGATGTCACACAAAATCCAAAGGTGAAATTAATTATTTTTACAAGTTAAACAAGAAAAAATCGCTTTTTGCGTGAGAAAACGAAACATAATCTCGAGCGACGGCGAACAACTGTCCGAAGAAGACCAGGATGACCTTTATAAAACACGAAAACACTGCCTAAAAGTCAAAACGCGCGCGCGTTTCGTGAGAGGCGCGATCAGAACGAGGTGAGATGCTGCAGCGGATGCACCACGATGACGTTCGCGGGCACGTAACAACGCCTTGCAACGTAACGTAGGTCATCCTCTTGCGTGCGCGCGCGGGTTTTTTTTCTTCTTCTTCTTTTCGTGTAGGTACACACGAGGCCGGCGACGACGAGTACTGTTACCGTAACGAGTTCGATAAGAAACGGGTCCTGCCCAGCGCGCGATGAAGAAATAAAACGAGGCAGATGCCGAGGACGCGCGTTACGTGAGCCTGCGCATCCCATTCACGAAGCGCGGTGGTTGTAAAAAGGTACAGAAAAAAAAAGTAAAAGCCGACCGCGCACGGAAAGGAAAAGTGAACGCGTTAAAGGCCGATGCTTACTTTTCGCAAGGGCATCGGACTACGGACTACTTTTGCTTTCTTCGGTATTTTATCCTTCGCAATATAAGAAAATTATGTTTTTTAATTTTTGTTGTTTAAAATGAAATTTTCGCATTTTGAGTGGATTTCGTTTGTCTTCGCGATGTGCTCTCGTTTTTCCGCTCACTTCTCGAGCGCGCCGCACGTAACAACATCCGATACGAGCGTAAAATAAACACTCATAAATAAATAAATAACTCTATCTGCATGCGGCGCAATTCCGTAACAAATGAAGCGTGTGCGGCGTGTCCGCCGGCCGAACGCGCGCACCCGAGTGGATGTGTCACTTTCACTGGCCGCCAGAGCAACCGCATAACGCGTCCAACGCATGCGAGCGCATGCCGGCCGCGGAAAAACGAAGCCACTCGCGAGACAATTTCCGCGTTCGCGTTTAGCGTCGGCGCTTTTTTTTCGGCAGCGCCGCGCGGTGCGCGGATTTTCTGCTGCAGCGCGATGTCGCGCAGTGTGTGTGTGGCTTGTTGCGTGCGGTTTTGTTTTGGGCGCGTCGGGCGGGTATTAGCGGCGCTTAATTGCTGCCCAAGTAGCGGCAGCGATTTGAAAGCTCGCGCGCGCTCGCGCCGCGAGAAAGAAGCGTGATGATCGAGGCACGTGCGCGCTGCTCGCGATCCACAACCAACCCAACAACATGCTATTCTCTTCGGTTATGTTTTTCAATTCGCTGCCGCGCAAAAAAAAATTTGAGAGAAAAATTTGCGTTTGCGTAATGCCAGCGTAATGACAACATAATGGCCGCGACGAAAACGATGCCAACGTGAGTCTCTTCAAAAAACCAGAGCGAGAATATCATTTTCGACATCGCTGGTTTTTGTCCAGCTCATCAAAACGCGACCCAACGACAACAAAACCAGATTTTTTTCGCGGGTTTCATATTTAATTAGACGATTGCACAACGCGCGTGGAGATAGATTTTTGAAAACGTCGATAAAACGATGGAAACATCATGTGGTCAGAGCAGCGCCGGAGCAAAATGAAAGTACATAATGTGACGTCCAGATCATAGCCACCGATCACAATCGGAGTGTTACGCACATGTCCAATTTCTAAACGCGCCGCGACATCTTATTATCCAGCCGGCTAATGCGTACGCGCGCTTATACGGTGGGAACCCGATTAATTAAATCATCAGCGCGTATCCTTGGCGCGTTTTTTTTTTCATTTTATTATCGACGTATCTGTTATTCGCGCGAGAATTCGATCCAATTACTGCAGCCGGACAGATGGACAGTTGCATGTACGAATAGCTGCTCTGTTGGCCGAAAGCGAGAAACAAGGCAGAAGGTAACCTAACGGAATTTAATATTGTCCGGCGGTGGATTTGATGGCGGCGCGGCGTGCGTGTGGAGATCGAAAATCAGAGTATATCGATCTAGGCGTGGCCACTTTTACTATCACTAGCTGGCGAGCGAGACGTGTGCACTCGACCAGCGCGAACACCATCTCCAGCCGCGGATCGCGAACGCTCACTCGCCGCAACCGAAAACAACAATCACCGCGCCAACCGCCGCCCGTGCACCGAGAGGAGAAATTACTAAACTGATCTGCATTCCGCGGAATACGCGCGGAAATCATTACAACCCTTTGTTTTGGTGAAAAACGCTGGAAAAACGTTTGGTTTCATTAAAAAAACGACAAAATCTTGAAAAATTCTTGTAGCAAGGATGGAAAACAATGCTTTACACACTGAAGCGCAAGTTTTCCACATGGTTGACATGAAAAGCACGTCTTTCAACGCCCCCAGAATGTACAGAAAACAGTGTTTTCCACTCTTGATATGTAATAAACATTTTTTAAGAATAAAACTATTTTTTAAGAAAAATACGTTTTTTCAAGGAAAAACAACTTTTCAAGAAAAAATTATTTATTACATACCATGAGTGGAAAACAATGCTTTTCCGAATGAGGTAAAATTGACAAATGCATGAAAATCTTAACTTTCCATCTTTTGTACCGAAAACCGTGTTTTCCACTCTGGTAGCAAAAACAACGTTTATTAAAATTAAACAATCGTTTATTACGCACCAAGAGTAGAAAACAATGCTTTTCCTACGGGGCTAACTACACACATGCATGAAAAGCTGTATTTTCCACCTATGTGTACAGAAAACGATGTTTTCCACGCTGATAGCAAATAAACATTTTTTCAAGGAAGATAGATTTTTTCAAGGAAAAAATGTTTATTACATACCAAGAGGATTGTTTTCAAGGAAAAAATCGTTTATTACGTACCAAGAGCAGAAAACAATGCTTTACCTACTAGGGGCAAACTACATAGGGAAAGTAGCCATATTTGGACCATTTTATATTTTTGATTTATAGAGCCACATATAAACTGTCAATAAAAAGTAAGTAGCGGAAAAGTAACTCACAAGGCTTACCAACAAAATGATATTTTTGGTTTAAGTAAAAATTATATTTATACCCCTCAAATTTCAATTTAAAAAAATTGTGTTTTTGGTCCAAATTAAGAAACCGGTTTCCTAAATTGGACCGCGCGGTTTCCTAAATTGGACCATGCTTTTTTAACGGCAATTGACACAATAGTAAATTTTAGTTTTAGCAGTAACACAAGCACATTTTGTATAAACCAAAGTGCGGCATTTCATACAGTGGATCATTTCGAAGATTTGTGCTCGTCCACAAGCTTTTCTAGGAGGTCGAAAAAATGATATACGTTTTCCCTGTTAAAACCCCGGTGCCTGTCTTCGGTCCAACTTGGGCAACTTGAAGAATTTATATTTAATGATCAACGACAATCTTAATATAACATAACCTCTCAAAATTAATACTATAAATTATAGATAAATAAAGAAGCTTTCTGATGATAAAATAATAATCGGTAAAACTAACGTTTAAACGGCTTGACAGCTCTTGCACTTACGTCGTTATAATAGATTTGATAATCAAGAATACACGAAGTTGTTGTCACGACGAAAGCACGCGGCAAGTTTTAACCCAAATAGTTGCATTAATTGTTTATAAATACGAGTAAAACAAGGGGCCAGTCTATTTTGCACAAACTTCAACAGTCCGCGGATATCGTGGTGGTCCAACTTAGGCGCTGGTCCAACTTAGGCTACCTTCCCTACATGATGCGTACTTGGTGATGTTTAGCGCAGTGCGCAAATGGCGAACGATGTGTTAATGAATTTTAATGAATTTACAACTGCAACAAACATGCGCGCAGGTTTGATTTACGAACGTCGTAAAAAGAGTCCCGCGTGCGCGCGCGCTCCTCGGACTTGTTGATAGATTTTTTACGCGCTTTTATTGGACTTTTACCGCTGCGCTACGCATTCCTCGAGCGTGTACGGCCCGCGCGTAATGAACGCAATAAAAATGTAACAAATGCAACGAATGTCTCTCGAAAACCCACAAAAAAACAAGATTTTTTCAATGCTTGCGGATGTTTAACTATCCAGTTGTTATTCAACTCTGAATACTCATTTCGCTAAGGCGAATTTTTGATCGATTCGCTCTGCTCCCAGATTTGCGCTGCTGCTGTGGCAGCTCGTTGCCGGGTTCGTTAGCGCGCGACAATGTGTACTCGCGCATTGCCGCAGGGATTTATTAGACGCGGGCGAGAGCGGTACAAAAGCCGCGAGCGGTTGGGAAAAGGAGGGACGTGGACGGCGGCGCGCGGCTGCTCGTTCGCTAATCAGCGCGCATGTGGGAGGCATACATTATTCACGCCGTCCGTCGCACCGCGTTACGTTCCGACTCGCTCCGCGCATGCTATGCACTGCCCATTTCGGACCACTACCAATCATTACTTCCAAAACCGTCGGAAAATCACACTTACTAATTTGCAAACTGTGCATCTAAGCATCCGCGCGCGCGCCTTCATTAAAATCCACCTGCTGACTGAAATCTTGCGCGTTATATCATATCACATATTCGCTGTGGTGATGATCGGGCAAATGACTGCACTTGAACGCCGTTTTTTGCACTTTGAATCAATTTGCTGAAGAGAATTCCGTTCACCTGGCGCGAAGATGGCCACAAATGCGATATTAATAACGTTGCGCAAACGGCCAGCGATTGTGAATGCGATGGCATAACGGAGGCGTCGCGGCCGCCGTTTTGTGCGCCTTTTGCAAGCCGCGACGTGTTTTGAATAGATATTGAATTTGTTATAGTTTCAGCGCGCGCGCCCCGGCGTTATTAGCTCGTATTTCATCGGTGACGCGCTGGCACCCGGTCTACGAGCGACCGGCCAGGTGGCAATTGTTCCTAATGCGGTTGACACTTTCCTGATTGAAAATCATCAATCATTTCGAATTTTGTCCAAGTCCTACGCATTTCACTCTCCATTGCCCGGCGCCTCCACCAAAAATTTCCCATTGCATTGGAAGAAAAATCACGCAGACAACATAAAATAAATAAAAATAAAAGTTGCGGCGTGGTCGGGCGGTACGCGCGCAAAAGTTGTTCTAAGCAGGAAGTCGTCGTCGTCTTAATAGCCTCCGCGCAGGCCACTCTCCTTTGGCAGCCGCGCGCGCGCTCCGGTTTCGGCCGATCTCTATTGCGCCGCGTCCGCGTGTCTGTCGCCCGCGAGAGACGCAAGAGTCGTCGATCTAAAGCAGATCACATTCGCGTCCAGCGTCCACACACGCCGCCGCGGCCGCGGGATCGAAGCATTGCAGAGCAGAGCAGCAGCAATAACACTCACACGCGCGCGCGCTCGCCCCGGCCGCTGCACAATTTTTCTCGGAGCGGCGGCGCGCTGGGTTCCGCGTGGCGTGGCCGAGGCTGCGCCGCACCAGATGACCACTTTCGATCGCCGGCCAGCGACATGAGCGCGGAGAACGTTACTTACCGCAAACTGGAGCACCGACACACGCGCGCACACACCGCTATGCGCGATGCTGCGACGAAAAAAGTAAAAGTCACTTAGCTATCGTTTTTGCTAATTGCGAAAACTACACAACTACTACCTAACTACACTCTACCTAATATTATTTTACTTTAAATTAATAATTTTTATCAAAAAATTAAATTTTTTACGTTGGATGTTTTCTTGGTGATGCATTGAAGTCACCGCTCGGAAACGTCGCTGCCGCTGATGTTCCGCCGGTCGCGTAGGCATTGCAGAGCGAAAAATCAGAGCGACCCGCCCGTCATTGGCTCGCGCGCTCTCGGCCAACGCACGCATTCGTCTTCGGGAGCGGGCGCGAAATCGCTCTCTTCGCCGTCGCGCGCGCCGCTCGCGCGTATCATCTTAGCATCGAACCTGCCCGCGACGCGCAGCATCCGCTCGCGGACAGTGTCTGTTCGGACGTCGTTCGGAGCAGAGCACCAAGCGCACCGCCGACTCAGCACGCGAGCGCGCGCTCTCGACGCGAGTAAAAGTTTTTCAAGTGCGCTGCGCATTGTTCCAAACTTTGCAAATCAAACTTTTATTATCACATCAGTTAATTACAAGTTGCTCTTCGACCAACAACACATCCAGCAGATCATCACTGACAACTTTATCAGACAACTGTATTCTACACGCACGTGTTTTTCAAGCGCACGTGGCTTTTCAACTTGTCTACACAACCCTAAGACGCCTCGAGTGCGAAATGTGCCACTTGTATCCTCGGTGCCAGGGAGAGGATTCGGTGATCCTGCCAGCCGGCCACCCGCAGACTGAACTAATTTCAGTGCAATTGTTGTAAACCGCGCCGGAAGCAGAAAAACAGTGTGAAAATTGATTTTTTGAATAATTTTATCAACGAATACTGTGTTTTGTCGCATCATTTTGGGAAAAAAGTTAAGAATCACAAGTGAGGATTTTGTCGAAGATTTTCATCGACGAAGCCTTCAACGGTAAGTCGCAGTGTAATCCATTTCGCCGAGGACTTCAGCTCGAGTCGCTCGAATTAATTAATTTAAGCATGCTTTCTAACTGTCGCTCGGGCTAGAAATTTGTGTCCTGACCGAGCACAGAATAGGTAATGCCGAATAATGCGCGCAATTAGCCGTGGCTCTTACACAAAAAAAAAGTGAAAAAAATGTATCATAATATCAACGAAATTAAAATTCATCATCTGCCCGTCAAGCGCGGCTGTCACATTGTCATTCCGGCGAATTTCTTTTTAATATTTGTTTGTAAATGTTGTGCTGCGGCGAATTCGTTTGCTTGTTTTACGCGGATTCGTCGCGGGCCATTCATTAAGTTGATTATGCGTCGACGTCTGACGAAGACGGGCAAATTACACGAATTTTGTCATCTTTTGTCGTCGCTGGCCGTCGCCGACGTCGTGGATTTCACATGCTTTGCATTTCTTTGTGCGCTCGCTCGCATTACGCTTGTTTTGTCACATCGCGCGGCGCGCAACAGGCACGCGTTTGTTAGTGCTAATTGGATCTGTTTTGCCTTCTCCGGCGGGCCGCGGCCCGTACATTTGAAACGCATTAGGCGGCGGACAACGATTCATTGTCTTAGGCCGTTATTGTTTTTCGGTCATTCAAGACAATTCGTCGCACATATGCAAAAACCCGCAACAAAGTGAACAAAGTGAACAAAGCCACATGACAACAACAACGAAAAAAAAAAAAAGAAAAGAAGAAAAAAACCCAAGTTTTTCAGTTTACGAAAAATTATAGCAAACGAAATAATAGCCGACGACAAAAACGTTTTTCGTGTTAGAGTTTGAAAGACATTTGATTCAATTTGTATTTCGTCTTCATTTAATTAAAAGCGGTGATTGTCGTCGGCGCGCGTTAATTGCGTTGTTTGCAAACGCGGCCGCGAACGACCGCTTCGTTTGTGTTTTGTTGTTTGGTGCGCGCTGAATATAATGCCGCCTCGGAGATGTTACTCCAGTTCCCATATTATTGAGTAATTTCGACGCGCGACGCCGCGGCGGGCCGCGCTCGACAACGCACGCAGTAAACGACGAAATTGTCGAGTCTATTGTTGGTTGCACGGCGCGCTTTTCGTTACATTTTGCGTTCTCACACGCGGACGCAACAATCCGCGAATCAAACAAGCAAAAAACCTTACAAATTTGTTGATGGATTACATTTTTTTCTTTTGCATAGAAAAGAGAGAAAAATTTACCACTTACCACATTTTTGTTTTCAATGAATGATGATTCCATTTGGGATTTGTTTAACACTATGTCTTGTAGCAGGTTGTCTCATGTAGCAAACAGGGATTGCACGGCAAAGGCTAGGCCTCGGTGTATGGTGGTCATCCTCCCAACGAAAAACCCGCCATCTTGGATCATCTGAAGACAAAACTGAAGCCGAAAATGTATTTTAATAGTCAAAACTTACTCATGCATGTGTTGTAAATCAAGTCAAGTCAATGCTTGTTGTGTAAACAATGATGTCCACTTTGCCCTGCAACCGATAGAGGTGAGTAGGTACCTTTTTCTTCCGGCGACAACAAATGACCAAATGGAATCATTAGGTTACGTGACGCGAGTGTCAGCGCAGTGCAGCGCTTGCGCAATCCGCCGAAATCCGCACGTTCCGGATGAGCAAGTAACTTGCGTGTTACATTTTCGCCTGACGCAACGCGCGCGCGCATGCGCCTTGCAAGCGTTGGTCAAAGTTGAAGTGCTCGCAGTTCTTTGAAAATGCACTTTTCGCCGTTTTATGGCGGCCGCTCGTAAACACGACGGCTCGATGCCAACGCCAATCGATCGATCATAGCCGTTGCTCAATCGTTTATGCTCTTTTAATGCTTAAATATATTGCGTGTGGAAAAAACGCGCTCGCGCGCGCGCAGAAACGTAATAAAAGTAATGTCAGTAATGTCAAAGCGTTTGACATTTCGTGTAATACGGGTGAGCACACCCACCGGATTAACTCAAACTTCGAATCTAAATCAAAACAGTAAAACAACCGCGCGTGTGATTTCTTCATCGGATTCTTGGAAATGCGTATTTTTCATTATGGAAATAAAATATGAGATCGTTTATGATTCATTCAAATCGCCACTTAGCCACCACTTAGCCGCGCACGCGCTTAATCAATTTACTTATTATTATTAATCCAAAACGATGATTTCGCTCGATGCTGTCGATGTGGTTGATGATGATGATGATGATCGCGCGCCGCGATTATGTTTCGCAAATAAAACATGAATAACGATTATGCAAATGACCTATTGTCTCGGCGCGCTCGTTGCCATCTGGCATCTTCGCGCTTGACGCGCGCGCCTCTTATTAACAAATTTCAATTATACAATTATACAATGCGATAATGATCGTCGTGAGTGCAGCAACAAGTGAGGCAGGTAATTCAGCGCTAATAAACCAACACCTTTCATCAACTCTCACCACAATCCGATGACAATTGACAGCTGATGTGTGAGGTTATGTTTGGTTAATTTTTGGGTGGTGTGGGTGTAGTGTCGCAATCCGCCGCAAATGAATTTTATTGAACTTTACAGCGCAAAACAATTACACAAATGAATTGATTTTATAAAACAAGTTAATTTTTCAATTGTGCAGAGTCGTATTTAATCATATTTTAATTATCAAGTGCGCTAAGTGACATTTTAACCACGTTTAACTTATTTTCACTTTATTTCCGCGTTTAGGTCTTTTTATTTGAACTTTTGTAATAAAAAAAACTTCAAAATAAAGCCACCCCGTGACTAAAGTACTTTAGACATGTCTTTGGCCGTTTGTGATTAAATTAAACCAACACCTTTCATCACTCTTACCACAATCCGATGACAATTGACAGCTGATGTGTGAGGTTATGTTTGGTTAATTTTTGGGTGGTGTGGGTGTAGTGTCGCAATCCTGCTGCACAGCGCTGAATTTTATTGAACTTTACAGCGCAAAACAATTACACAAATGAATTGATTTTATAAAATAAGTTAATTTTTCAATTGTGCAGAGTCGTATTTAATCATATTTTAATTATCAAGTGCGCTAAGTGACATTTTAACCACGTTTAACTTATTTTCACTTTATTTCCGCGTTTAGGTCTTTTTATTTGAACTTTTGTAATAAAAAATCTTCAAAATAAAGCCACCCCGTGACTAAAGTACTTTAGACATGTCTTTGGCCGTTTGTGATTAAATTAAACCAACACCTTTCATCGCTCTTACCACAATCCGATGACAATTGACAGCTGATGTGTGAGGTTATGTTTGGTTAATTTTTGGGTGGTGTGGGTGTAGTGTCGCAATCCTGCTGCACAGCGCTGTATTTTATTGAACTTTACAGCGCAAAACAATTACATAAATGAATTGATTTTATAAAATAAGCTAATTTTTCAATTGTGCAGAGTCGTATTTAATCATATTTTAATTATCAAGTGCGCTAAGTGACATTTTAACCACGTTTAACTTATTTTCACTTTATTTCCGCTTTTTATTTGAACTTTTGTAATAAAAAATACTTCAAAATAAAGCCACCGCGTGACTAAAGAACTTTAGACATGTCTTTGGCCGTTTGTGATTAAATTAAACCAGCACCTTTCATCGCTCTTACCACAATCCGATGACAATTGACAGCTGATGTGTGAGGTTATGTTTGGTTAATTTTTGGGTGATGGGTGGGTGTAGTGTCGCAATCCTGCTGCACACAGCCGCTGAATTTTATTGAATCATTACGGCGATTTATGTCGCTCGGCGCGGCGTCCTTTTCCAGCGCCGTCCGTGTTTACCGGTGTTTACGTCCGGGCCGGTCGTAAGTCTGTCCCCGGGGCCGCGCGCGCTTAATGTGCTCGTGCGGATCGTGGATCTGGCGGATCGTGCCGCCGACGAGAGCGCCGCAAGCCGCGCGATCGCCCGCGCCTCGGCGTGCATCGCTCGCGTGCCGAAAGAAGCGCGCCCGAAGAAAACGCTTTCGAGCACGGCCGGCGCGCGAGCCGCTATTATATTAGATCGGTCACGTGCCGACCTCTGACCTCAGCGAGAGGCACCTCTAACACCGCGAAAAAATCATTTCAATTTTCCTGCGATACGTTTCTACATTTCAAACCCTAACAATTAATTCCTCGCCACTCGCGAAATAAAAAAAAAGAGATTTTTTCTTCATTACTCGGTGAGATTGAGTCATTTTCAAGCGGTGCAATCGCGTCCTCATCTCTAATTGTAATCTGCGCGCGAGTGAACAATGCGAGCCGTTTTGTTTCGTTTTCACTGCGGCGTTTTTCGCACGCGCAATCCGCGAGTTGCACTTGTTGCGCGTTTTGTCGCCGTGCATCAGCTTCAATATGAATACATAAATATAGAGCAAGGTTAATGACGTCTTTCATACCCGGCGAAATGATGAAAAACTCTCACATTATTGCATTTTCTTCGCGCGTCAGTGTCGCTCGGCTGCTACAGTGACGAAAAACAGATGTAACTGCGGCGGCGTCGTCGTCGTTAATTTGCATAAACAGCGATGATGCCATCATGCAAATCCAGGTGTAAACATGACGACCAATTAAAATCAGTTTATTTCACGTTTACGTATAAATTTTTATTCAAATTGTCTGCAAACACGCGAATTTCGAACGAAAAATGAGAGGAAAATGTCCGGAATTATGAATACATCGCGAGTTGCCGATCGATGGCAGCGATTGCGCTCGATTTGTCCCGATGAAATTATCAATCGGCATCACACGGCGCATTTTACTATGGGAACAGCCATCCCGACCGATTCGCAGCTCGACTAATGAAGCCCGGCCCCAAAGCCGGCCGTGATAACATGCACAAATTGAGAAACTCGCCGCTCGTCGGATGGATAATCTCACCGATCTCTGCGGTGCACATCCTCGGCCATTAACGGATGTTACAGTTCTACCAACTACGGCGCGCGGTCGGCATCGGCATGCGCAGCGTAAAAACAGCTCGCGTGTGGCGTTTTTGCGTTCCCAGCAGTGACAAATCGCGAATTCATCGATGAGCGACGACGACGACGTATAATTAAATTCGTCCGCGATTGCGCGAAGCATACATTAGAATGACTTATTGTTCGCCGATTGTTCTCCGGCGCAGATTCACATTTAATTCGATTAAAGCGTTCGAGCTTTGATTATTATTCCATTAGGGCTATAATTAAATTCATAATATTCCACACACACGCGGCCGGCGCGCGCATTGTTCGCTATGGAAATTTATGCGATTCAACAACGATCCTTTAAATTCTTCTCCGATCGTTGTGTTTTTTTTTTCGTGCTTCACAAGTGTCTTTCACTTTTACTTAAATAAATTCTATTTAAATGACATCGATTTGTGGCCGAAAAAATCGTCAAGTGAACTTTACAGCGTGAAACAATTACACAAATGAATTGATTTTGAAGAGTAAGTTGAGTTTTCATATCTACAGGGCCGTATTTAATCATATTTTAATTATCAAGTGCGCTAAGTGACACTTTAACCACGTTTTATTTATTTTCACTTAATTTTCACGTTTTAGTTTTGTATTTGAATTTTTGTATTGTGAAACTTGTGACTAAAGCCATCCTGTGGGTAAAACCCGTGACTAAAGTACTTTAGACACGTATTTGGTCGTTGTGATTAAATTGCCACTTTTTGTGTCTAGGAACCGTAGAAAAGTGGTTAAATTGTAGTTTTGTCACGAGATTGATTGAGACCAAGCATAACAAGCATTTAATCAATCGAGTGTATAATTATCTTTAGCCACGTCATGCCTACGCTATTTTTTAAACTTCTACTCTATTTTCACGTTTAGATTTTTGTATTTGAACTTTTGTATTGTGAAACTTGCAATTAAAGGCACCCCGTGTGTAAAACCCGTGACTAAAGTACTTTAGACACGTCTTTGGCCGTTTGTGATTAAATTGCCACTTTTCGTGTCTAGAAACCGTAGAAAAAGTGATTAAATGGCAGTTTTTGTCATAAGATTGGTCAAGAACGAGTGTAGCGAGCGCTTAATCAAACGAGTGTTTAATAACTTTTAGCCACGTGATGCTTACACTATTTTTTCTATTTCAATACTATTTTCATGTTTAAATTTATGTATTTATACTTTTGTATTGTAAAACTACGAATTAAAGTCACCCCGTGACTAAAACCCGTGACTAAAGTACTATATTGTCAAAAATATCACTTTTCACGTCTCAAAACCATGAAAAACTGTCAATTTAAAGCTGAAAGTAGAAATAATTCAATTTTTCTGCCGAGGGTGAAATAATCCTAACCAAATCCGTGGTTTCCGATTGCATAACGCGCGCGCACAATCGAAATTTACATCTCACCTCGCATCCGTCCGCGTGGATTATCATAAACGAAAACAATGCGCGTGACGACGCTGGATCGCGTCGCCCGATCGATTTTCACCACGCCACTCGCTCAGATCTCGCGCGCATCTCGCGATTCAAAGAAATTCAATGAATACGGGATTAGATGGATGATGATTGGACGTGCGCGCGCGCGCGCCCGATGAATAAATGCATGGCTATGAATGATGGACGGAGTTCATTGAGAGACGGCGCGCGCGGCCGAATAATAAATAAATTATGGAAATGCCGGCGATGCCCAAATCGGACGGCGAGCCGCGCGCGCATTACATATTGAGATTAGGCGATTATTAAAATTGAAGATCGCGCGGAGATGAGCGCATTTGCATATAATGTGTTATTACGTCTACGCATCGCCGAGTGTTGGCTGAACTTTGACGCGCGGGCAGCGCCTGGCATTCGACGAGTGCAGCAGCGCCTTCAAGACGGATTTGGGCGCGTAATTGTCGAAACACCACACACGAGACGCGCGTTTCAATCGAAAGCGTGAAATTAATTTTTACGAATTTGGTGGATGCGCCGGGCGCGAGCGCGAGAAGGAAAAATATGAAAATTGTTGATTTCCGACGCGTCCATTGTATGCAAATCGATTTGCACGAAATCGGACGCAGCTCCTCATCAGCGCGCGCTTAATTAGTCAATTAAAGTAATTGTGCACACACAGAGACGACGATCGGCAGCGAATTCCGCGGGCCGCGCTGGCGAATCAAAGGGGCGCATGCACCAGCGCATTAGCGCCGAATTTATATGCAGCTTTCGTTTGCGCGAGCGCACAACGATTATTTCTTTTAACGAACGTTACCGGCCGCGGCGACGTGTGCCCGTCTCCGAGAAGAGATTAATTAAAATTCGGGAATGTTCATCATCGCGTCGTGCGCAGCGTCGTTATCGCCGTCCGCGAGCGTTTATTGTTACCGAGAAGAAGAGACGAGTGGTTTTTGCGCCGCCGCGCGCGTTTATTTGCATTTTTAATCGCCGCTTAATTAATTCTCTAAACGGATATTTTTATTGTGCGCTGCTATATGGAGATGCGCCGGGTTTTTCGCGTTTCAGCCGCATTTGGCCGGTGGGTATTAATTCGTCGGGAGCGCGAAATGCCTGCACGTTCGAGACAATGCTGGCGGTAGACGAGGCTGCTGCGTGCCATTCCGAATCGGCGGCGATTGAGATTTTTGCAATTTGTCGTCGCATCTGCGCGCAAAAACCCAACGCAAGAACACTTTATGCTAGCGATGGTGCTTTACCACAAGGGCAACGAAATTTTAATCGCTGCGTTTTTGTGCTTGCAACTCACGAGGAATTCGATATTGTTAGCTAAATTACAAACGCGTTTATTTTTTCTCATCTACACAACTTGTTTTCTTTAATAATTTTTTTCGGTCAAATTAGAAAATTAAATTTAAAGTAAAGAAAGCAAACACTTAATTCGTTTTTAATCAACGAATCAAATCGATTCGGTATCGCGGCCGGCGATCTGAATGTGTCTCCATATACATAATATTCAATTCGAGCATCGGGCGAGCGCGAGCACGCATCGATGCGTCGCCGGAATGACGACGCGGCTGAGAAAACCACCGCTACGTCCGCGATCCGCTCGCGTTTTCTACACGCGCGCGTAACTTTGGTTACGGCTGCCGCTCCTCGCCGCCGCGCCGCCGCGGCCATTAGACGGCCATTCAATTGGTAAAAGTGATAGTTGTCCAGGCAGCCGAACGCGGAATCGACGGCGACGACGACAAAGTCACAAATCTAGATCAGACGGGCAGAAGCACGCCGCGAAGACGCCGAAGAAGAAGAAGAAGAAATCCGAGCTGTACGGCCGGACAATGAAAGTAGATCGGTTTTTTTTCTTCTGCGCGCTGCCTAATCTCACCGCGGCTAATTAAAGCAGCTGTAGACGGAAGCGTTTAGTTTTTGGATAAATCAATCTCTCGATGCGCGCCGTTCGGAAAGTTCGAAATCCGGTTGAATGTGGGCCTCGCCGATGAAGAAAATTTGGAGCGCACTCGGCGATGCATAAAATCGCTCCGAAAATGCTATCGACAATAGAAATCTACGCACTTTGTATCATTTGCTGCCGCGTTCGCTAATAACCAGCTAATAACTCATCAATTAAAATCGATTATTCATCGATTGACAAGCGAACTTTCTGTTTTCGATACAAATTTCAACTTTTCACGTAATTTTAGTTTTTCTACGCAGTGTAGTACCTATATTCAAATTGTGGTTTAATTAATCAAAAGAAGACTGATACTGATACACTTGGCTGAAAAAAGTCGCGAGCCAACAAATAAACGTATCGCTTGCGTCGATAAATCGAGCACTTTCTCCGCGCCGCGCGCGCATGGATATGCGCTTATTTACTTTGCGCTTATAACTTAGTTACATTCGTCTTTGTCGTCGTCTTCTTCTTGTTTTAATGCGTTGCGCCGGCTGCGCTCGGACAACGCGAACACTTGGCGCGCTCGGAAATTGGTGCAGTTTTCGCGGAGCGACGAAGAAAGGAAGCGCGACGTTCGCAAACTGACCATTAGCGCTTGATTTGCGAGCGTTTCGCTAGCGCTGCCTGGCTGATATATTGCTCCATATTACTGGCGCGCCGGGGCCAAGCCTAGATCTCGCGCAGTGCGCGCCGAAAGAAAGAAAGCTGCCCGCCGATTTTGTTTATCGCCGCTCGTGGACAATCCGCGCGCGCGCGCGCGCCCGCGGAAACATCGAAACGTGGAAAACTCGCGGCGCTGTCGGCCACAACTTACGACTCTATATTCATCCTGTGCAGCGCGTTCATTGAATTTTAAATCCGCGCGAATAAAACCTAAACATTTTCACGCTTATGCACTAAGTAGCAATTTAAGTCATAAAACATCACGCCGGTGGATTTGATCGACGCGAATCGATTTTTCCCAAGCGACACGCCCGAAATGATTACTGAACACCCGAGAAAAAGCAACAAGTAGAACATGAAGACGAACGGGACGAGTTACAGTTGTAATTTCCAGCCGCGCGGCGCATCCGTGCATCGATTTTATTGCAAGAAATTGAAATTCTTCTCCGCGCCGGCTCCTGCTCCTTCGGGTTGAGCACAGCGGCCAGAAAAACGAGCATCAGTTATGTTAAGTGAGGCGTAATCAAGCCAGCCGTGCGGATAATAAATATCTACTCCACATTCGCAGCGATACTCATCCACTGAGCGTTTTGATAAATCACGCATTGTTTGCGGTGATTCTTCCAGCGTTTGCGGAGGTATTAGTCGCCCGGTGTGCGCACGACGTGTCGGACGTGTTGATCTTTAATATCTGGGCGAGCGGGCGCATAAGGCGATCGCGGCGCGGCGCGGAAAAATGCGGAAAATGAGAAATCTGCGCGGCGGCTGCGCGCCGGCCAACCTTTGATCCCAATCGTCTTGCGGACGGTTTCTGCACCTGTAAACACTACTTGGTGCGCGCGCGCGATGCGAAAAATGCGCGGTTCTACTCGACCGGATCGCAATTTTAGTGAATGAAATGAAGTGGGAGCGGGCATAAATCAATAGCACGCGAAATACGATTCTGCGGCCGGCTGGGTGAAAACACACTCAAACCACAATTGCGAAGAAATCGGAAAATGTGCGAAGAAGCGAAGAGATTTAAAGAAATCCGTACTTTTTTTTGTGTGTAAAACTAAAACTTTCATTTTAGTTTTTTTTTTCTCTCACAAAAAACAAACGAATTTCAATAAAAATCGTCTTAAAACATACGCAGACATAAAAAGCGCTATCGATTTGAATGCTCAATGGTGATTAATGATCGAAATATTCAATATCTGCTCAAGCGCGCGTATCTTTTTCAGCGTGCGTGCAACTTTTTTCGGATGTTGCTTTTTTCGTAGCGAAAGAGCATTAAATTTTAATGGCATTCCGCTCCTCGACGGATTTCGTCCGCGTCGACGCTAATTGAGTTCACTTGTCCGCTCCGCGAACGCACCGAATGAGTCGGCAGCGTAACTAGGACTATACTTAATTCAATTAGGGCGATAATCGACAAATAATCACTGGTCGCAGCGCGCAGTCATCATAACTCGGCTAGATCAACGCCGGGCGCGAAAAGAATCCGACAAAAATGAAAGCAAACACCTGAGAAAACGCCATCCTCACACGTGTGGCAAGGTGGAAATCGGTTCCAAGTCGAATACAAAAAAAACTAATGAGCATAATGACGCTGAGATAATTTAATTAAGATTATCATGTGAAAGGGCTAGTTACCTACCGGAATGATCACCGTAACAAGTTGTTTTTACAAGTTGACAGATTGTGCGATTGCATCGAGATTAATGTGTGCAACAGGAGCGCTCGTTAATCAACAGTGTGAATCATTAGTATTAGACGTAGGATTCGGCTTCGAAAATTTATCCAGCGTAGCATCTGGCATCGATTTCCGAGAGGTCAGAGATCAAACGACGTCGCACTCCAACGCAGCTCCTGATAAAATGTCAATTCCGGCGATAAAACGTACTTTTCGACGGTTTCGGCGCGCGCGTTCACCTCGCAGACAAAGTGATCTTTAAAATTCGTGTGGCGCGTACACACGTCATCAAAAATTCAGACGCTTTGGGAAAAAATCCGTCTCGCCCACGCGCTGTGTGAATAAATTTACGAATAGTTAAATTTGTAAGAGTTTTAAGTTAAACTTCAAAGTAAAACTTTATAATTTATAATTCATCCCCGGTTATTTGTTTGTTTGAGAATGGTAACAGGACAAAGCGCTTTTACGTAACGTGCGCACTCGAGGAATAACAACGCGCGCGCGGGTTGGCGACTTGCGACTTTCTTAGCCTGCGAGAAAAGCGAGCGTTCCGCGCGCTCGCGGGTCTTATCTGTTCGCATGTCCGGACATGCGGACGTAACGGACGCGGCGCTCCAGCCTCGCCAGCTAGCTCCAGTTCTCGTACGGTAATCTTACCTTTTTTTTCCTTGCTGCTTTGCGGTGCGCGCGGCTGAGAGGGCCGAAGGAAGGAGGAAGCCCTGCGGGCGTGTGCGCGCCGCGCGCGACGGTACGACATGCTACGTGCGGCACGCCACGATGCGTACCGATAACACGACCAGGGAAACGTGTTAACAAATGCCCTGCAACGGTCACCGCCGCCGACAGCGCACAAAAATGCACCGGCAGTCGTCGTCTAGCTGAAAGTGCAGGGGAGACTTCAATTCAGTTCTCAATTTGAGCAAGCACTCTATAATAATGTATTTACACTCACCTGTTTCTCGTTCAACAATCACGATTGGCAGCGTGGTGTAACTGTTGTGCACATCGCGAATAAATAAAAATGCAGTGCAGGCGATAACCTTAGTTCGTTTTTTTGCCGCCTAATCTGGAGGGGGTTCAATGACCTCTGAAATTTGAAAAATACAATAAAATTAGTTGAAAATCTGTGAAATCGTGCAACAATTAAAGAAAAACAATGAAATAAGTTAAAAATAGGCTGTAGACATGGAATATATCACAGAATATTATGGAATATACTCAAAAACTTACTTTTTTCAAGGACGTTGAGCGTGATTCAAACAAAAAACGAAATTTTGACAATTCTGTGGCTGATCTTCTGCGATCCACTGCAATCAGCAACTGTTTTACTTAGTTTTACGTTTATAAAGTCTGGATTAGTGTTTTAAATGTTACACTTTGTGTTTTGCACACTTTTTACAACAGGTTTTCGGTTTACACTTGTTTGCTATAACGTTCTGCAACGACTGCACAAACCGACGCCTTCCCGGTTTTTTCTCCCTGCAGTCGTGCCACACTAACAGGCGCATGAGTAATACCAACCTATTTTAAACTGACCTGCGCAAAACAAACAAAATTTTGAAATTTGACATTTTAATGTCAAATCACACCATTTATTGTTTTAAATATTCACTACTAATTAATTCATGCTGGTAAGCTTATTTAAAAGATATATTTATAGACAATTGTAATAAATATTGATTATCCTTGAGTTTTCATATAATTTTATTCAAAACAATCGATGTTTTGATGGAATGTAGCACGAATTCGGGCTATTTAACAGCGAAATTTAAATTACAAGCCACGAACGAAACATATGGCTGTAGTTGTTGTACGCGATGGAGGCGCGTTGATAAAAAGTGAAACGTTTGCGCAGCCTCTCGCCTCTCGCGCGGCGAATATCTACGTTTCATCAATTGTAGCATTTGTACGAACATTAGTTATTCTTATCAAGCGTTCGGCGCGTTCGTCACTGCTGGCTGTATAGCCATCAGGCGCAGAGCTATCAACCACGTCACATCGACGTTTCTAACCGCACTTTTCTGACATTTACCAGTGAAACATTCACGGTTTCCTTCTCCTGCCATGTTCAAATAAAAAAACGTGTTCTCTTTCTGTTTGCAGATCCCAGAATCCTTAATGAACATTGTGGACCAATCGCTACCGTCGTGGCTCCGCTACCTGCCCCCGAAACCGCCCTCGTCGTCATCGCACACGCCGTACCCCGCCGCTTCCAGCCATCGCAGCGCCGCCGCCGCCGCCATGAGAGAGAAGGACTCGTCGCCGCGCAAGATGCTGGTAGCGACGAGCGGTCACAGCAGCCCCAAGCAAGCGGCGGTCTATCCCTCTCAGTACGCGTGCCGCCTCCGGATGACGACGCGCCCTTTGATCTGTCATCGCGTAAGAGCGCAGCGTCGCCCGTCCCACGCGGGCCACACATGTCGCCTGCCAGCCGACCCGCCGCCCAGGAAGAGGCGGAATATGAACAGCCACTGGACCTGCGCGTTGATCACAAGAAATCCATACTGCGCGCTGCCGCCGCCGCGCGTGGCCTTGGTAAAGACGAGAATTCGAACGTGATTGCATCGGAGACGGATAAAATGGGCGGGACACTGCCGCCCCTGCCGCCTACAGCTCTTGGGCAAGGATCACTTGGTGTTGGTAACTTCCCAGTGCTTTTCCCACCGCAACCCATGCATCCGATGATGCTGGAGGCGATGTATCGCGCGCAGAGTAAAGTACCCATACAGTATCCGCGTTATCCGCCATTCCTGCCCACATCAATGCTGTCCCCGACGTCTCCGTCGTTTGACCTGCTCCGGGCGCCTACCCTGACACCTGTGAGTAAATTTGATCCACCTACACCCACAGCCACTACGAATCTACCACCCGGAGGCGGTGGGGGTACCGGGGGTAGTGTTGGTGGTAAGGTAAAGGATCGCTACGCCTGTAAATACTGCGGTAAGGTATTCCCACGTTCCGCGAATCTCACGCGCCACCTCCGGACGCACACTGGTGAACAACCGTACAAATGCCGCTACTGCGAGCGCTCATTTTCGATCTCCTCCAACCTGCAGCGGCATGTACGCAACATCCACAACAAAGAAAAACCATTCAAATGCCCATTATGCGAGCGTTGTTTTGGTCAACAGACTAATCTAGACAGGCATTTGAAGAAACACGAAGCCGACGGTCCTACTATCCTCGATGAACGCGCGCTCCAGCGGCGCTCGTTCCAAGGACGCGCGCTCAACGAAGAGTCCTACTTCGAGGAGATCCGTAACTTCATGGGTAAGGTAACAGAAGGGAGACTGGCGCTGGGCGCGCCGAGTTTCGAGCGGTTGGAAAAACTCGAACGTTTTGAAAAACTCGGATTGTTACCGATTAATCAACTCGCTGGACTTGGAGCCGCCGCGCAGAATAACAACAACGATGTGTCCACCATGAACAACAACCAAATCAAGGCGGAAAAAGTGGATGATATACCGGAGAAGATGGATGCGGATGCGAAGGATGTGGAGGTGAAACTCGAGCGGGATTATTGCAGTTCGAGATCATCGACGCGCTCATCAAGCGCGGCGTCCAGTCGATGTGACAGCGTGGATAAAGAAGATAAACTTGACCGGATGGATGCGAAAGACGACGAGAATCAGGATAATAACAATGTGCCGATCACGATGACGATGACGACGCGGCGGAGGAAGGCGTCGTGATCGTGTGTAGGTCTAGCGAGGTAACAAAAATTCTTTAAAAAAAATGATTTTTTACAACATCAGGGGTGATTTTTGTTCGGTTTCCTTCACTATTCGTTAATTATTTGTGTCTACACGCGAGGAAAACACTGCGGATTCTTCCCAGACGACGCACTAATTAATTACACTTCTTTCTTGCTTGTTTCATGTGTTTCTGTTGCATCTTCGGCATTTTTTCCCGACCGCTTACGTATGAAAACGTAACGTTTTCCACTTTTAACGAGTCGCTTTAATTGCCGGCGTGATTTCTGCGATTTCTTCGATTCCCCGGACAGTTACGGCTAATTAATTGCCGTATAACTCGCCGCTGACATTTAAAGCGCTAAACGGCGAGTAAAACAACAATTAATTGATTATCGCATTCGATCGCCGGCAGTGTGCGCTTTTCAGGCGTTTTCGCCGCCTAAAATTTATCCGCGCGCGCTGTGCTCGCCGCGTCTCTTGGGTGGAAGATGTTGAGATTGAGAAACTTATGATTTATGTGCGCGCCGCGCGCGCGGTTAATTCGCTCGGGCCGCTCGTTAGCGATATAAACATGTCACATTTGACGCCAACGCGCCGCCGCTCTTTAACGAGGCATTAAATGGTCGCGCGCGCGCGCCGCGATCGAAAATTGATTCGAAAAGATTCATGAGTGTCGCCAGCGCCGAGGACAAATTGATCTCTAATATATTATTACCATTCGAATGCGCGAGTTGTGAGTTGTGTGTTGTTACGCTGTGCGTTAACATTGAATCACTTCGCTCTCGTTTTCGACCGGCTCGGGCGGACTTAATTGATGCCCGCCGTATTGTTCTCGGCGCGCGCGCTGATGCAAATTGCAATGCGCAAGAAGCCCGCCGAAGACGCGCGCCGCGCACAACAATGTCGAAAATTGAATGCAAGGTCGCGGCGCGGGCGCTCCAATTCTCAGCGGCTCATTCATCGCGCGGTGTTTCGCGGTGCTCGTTAATAACGGCATAATAGCGCTAATAACCGCACGCCGCAAGACAATACACGTGGATTACCTCATCGCGATCGCGAAAAACGAAAAACGAAACTAAATTGTCGAAATAAATAAAAAAAAATACTTGAATAATACACACAGCATCCACCGGAAATCGATTTCGTTGTGAATCGAGTGCCACCCGTCGGGTTCTTGTATCCAACGGGAGGAAATTGCCTAAAATCAACGCGTAATGCGATCTCCGCGACAGGAAGTCGCGCCTAATCACCGATCGCGCCAAAAACACTTTCGTCTGCCTGACTTTCATCGCTTCATCTTCTTAATACCGGTCATTTTCGGGTCTGTACTTGTTAACAACACACTTTAACACGTTGGGAAGTTTTGTTTTAATTTCCGGTGCGCGGTTATTTACTCTTGAACTGTTTTCTTCTTCTTTTCACCGCTGTATCCTACTTAAAAATCTTTAAGATTTCCAAAGGGTCTTTGTGCACTTTGTTCTTCTATTGATCACAACACGTAAAAAGCGCGCGATGTGAACGAAAACGAAAGCAAATCGAGAGCAGTCATTAATAACGACTTAATCATAACTTAATCGTTTCATTAGAAGTCATCACGGCGTAATCGCTCGATCTGATTGATCCATCGTTTGGTGGACGGATCGATTTCTATTTCGTTACGTCAGCCATTTTTTTTTTCGGCCGACGAATTTCTTTTTTTCAATTTCTTCTGCACCGGATTTTGTTCTGCGAGTCTTTTATTTCATGCCTTTCAATTAATTTCCTTCAAGTCTTCTTCACGGCTGATAAGAACGAAATAGAAATTCCGCGGCGAAGAACTGGAGCGGACGCCGGGCGCCCTCCGGCGGATCTCTAATAATTGTGCGGCTCGAATTTTTGACTCACAATCATTTACAGCGACGTCGGCATTAAATGCAAATTGCTCCAATTTCCAGGCGTGCGCGCGAAGCGCAAGTGGCGACGTTTTTACGCGCGCGATTTCTAATGTCATCGTAAAACCTAATTAATTCACTTTTGCGCCGCTCGACGCTCGTTTTCGTTAATTAATTAAGTGATAAACATTTCGTACTGCGTGTCGACTGCTACTGTTTCTGCTTTCTTTCGCTGCATGTTACACAATTTTCGGTGCGGATGAAATTTTTCGATGATATTCTGCGCTCGAAATCCAATGAACCGAAGAAGCGCGCTGGTGGAGAAAAAAGCGCGCCGCGCTGAAATTGATGCTGATGAATACGTATAGTAATTGCCGGCTGGTCGAGCAGAACAAGAGCAGGAACCGCTCGCGGTACGTGCGGCGTCTTCCTGCAAGTAGGCTAAGCCTAACCTCGCGCGCAATCGCCTTCTAACGGTAACTTCGTCGCAGTCATCTTCATCTTCTTCTTCTTGGTCTTCTTCTGCGGGCACTTCTGGTCGTAACATGTAATGTGTATCAACTTTTTCTTTTGTGTGCCGGTCGCTCTTTGTGTGCGCTGAGCTATGCTGAGCGCATCACAACACTTTTTGCGCGTTTGATTCTTTTCGGTTTCTTAATTCTATTTGATTTGCCTAACCGACACCCACCGATGTGCGGCTTTGTTGTCCACATCAAGATAAACACGTAGACGTTTAGACGAGTTTTTAACCGCCACCGGAGGCTGGAAACCGTTAGAATCACCGCGCCGCATTTTCCACTCGCTTTCCACTTGATTCAACAAACAATAAATTTCATCGCGAAATCATTCACACTCGGCTGGATTTGTTAATTTTATTGTGCGTTGTGTTACACACTGTGCGAATTATTGCACAAATAAATCACGCACGAATTAACGAATCATCAAAGACTCATCAGCGCGCTAATAAACTCATCAGCAACATTAATTAATTTCTAATGCATCACTTTTCACTTTCCACGCTCGGCGTATGAATTTTCCTGCGTTTTCTTGACTTTTCCGTGTTGCCAACTTTCTTTTTCATCGCAATAATTAAAAAGCGCGCAAATCACCTAATTTTTTTCGCTCCTCATTTCCTCAATTTTCACATCATCCACGAAATGCAGTGTTTCTTCTCGGTGCATACATGATGAAATTCAGCGAGACTTCCTACTACAAACGCATGTGCCACAAACGAAACAAAAACCGTACAAAACAAACAAGTACAACTAATTTTACACGTTTAACTAGTTTACTCTCACTTATTATACATTTTTATATAAAACAGTTACCAGTAAGTCTAGGAAGTAAAAAAAGTGATATGGAAATTTTCCCCGAGAAAAAAAAAATCACCCCTGTGCGAATACAACGAATTTTTGATCCAAAATTCCACACACAACGAAAGTACAATCCTACGTAATCACGCAACGAAGACGCACGTAAACTAAATTAATATATAGGCGCCTTAAAGTTAAAACCTACGATAAACATGTAACAAGTAACGCTCGATATATTTAACAATATGTGTTCCTTTTTATTTCCGACGTCGTACAATCTTCCTGCCTGCGATGAAGCTGCAAACGCTTTTCTTGCGAAACTCTTAAGGTTTAATGATAGATGTTAATTAATCAATTAATTAACTCCAGCTAGCCCGGGCTGTCGCGGAGCCCGGGAGGAACTCTCTACGAATTTGTTCCTAATGTGTGTGTGAATGCGTTTTATTTTTATAAAAATAAATAAATGTAATTTTATTCTTAAATATGTAAAAAAATTTGTATAGTTTGTAAACTCAACGATGCACGATTCACTTTAATTAATTTTATTAATTAAGTCACCTACGATCATAGTTACCTATGTAGATGTATAATACTGTAATTGTTTGTGTTTTATATTTTTCTCTTTCTGTAACAGAATGCGTTGTTCTTAGAGCTCGTTAAAAATGACAATTTGAACGGCGTGTGCGTTCGATGACGCAGCGTTCCGCGCGCACAGGACACAGGAGACATAGTCAATTAGATGGTTACCAATTAATTAATATGTGTACGTACTTAAGCTTTATTTAATTTAAACAGCGCGAGCATATTCTCGAACGGAACGTCTTGTAGTCATATCATATCGGAAATTTTTGTAACATTTGTGTTTTTTTTTTGTGTATTTTGGATTTCGTTTCGTAAGTGTATATTGTTTCTATTTCTATTTTGTATAAAAAAAACACAACACACAGGTTAATTATTAAAATGCCACACACTTTCAACGCATTTTTTGTACATGGCATGAGTAATGACACCGGTTGCTTGGCGTGCGGATGGATTTACAACAATTATGTCTCTGTCAAAAGTGTTACACATTTTTGAGTCTTGTCTTTCTTAAACTACTACCTACTATTAGCTTGTAAGTTAATGCAATTTGTGTAAACACGAAATTTTTATAAATAAAAATTTACATGAATTTTCTTTCTTGTGATTTTTTTTTTGATTTTTAGCGTTTTTTGTTGAAGGTAAGTAAAATATGCATTTTTTTGGGGTACCAGGAGAGGTATGCAGGTAGATTTGCTTTTAGGGGGGTTAGGGATGTTTTTAAGGCATTTTGTGATTGGTTTGAGGGTGAAATGCAGGTAAACAGGTATACACCCTTGATGGTAGGCACAATAGAAGAAGGTGTGTCTTCTAAACTTGAAATTATTTGTAAAATTGAATATTTTGAGTGAAAAATATTGAAAAACCAATAAAAAACGAAGAAATCTTCTATAAAATCTATAAAACAATGTTTTATGTGTTGTTATTTGATGGTATGTCTATCACATGGTACCCCTCGAGTGGTAGACCTTCAGTAGACAAGCAGGGTCTTCCTACATGCTCGGAAACAAACAAAAAGATCAAAATTTATGCGAAAAAATCTTCTTTAAACGAAATTTATAGTAAAACAAAGTTTTCTATGATTTTCTTTAATGGTATGTCTATCACATGGTACCCCGCGAGTCATAGACCTTCTTCAGACAAGATGGGCCTTCCTAGTTCCTCGGAATCAAACAAAAAGATCAAAATTTATGCAAAAAATCTTCTTCAAAGGAAATTTTTAGCAAAACAAAGTTTTCTATGATTTTCTTTAATGCTACGTCTATCTCATGGTACTCCTCAAGTCGTAGACCTTCTTTAGACAAGCAGGGTCTTCCTAATCGCTTGGAAACAAACAAAAAGATAGAAATTTACCAAAAAAATCTTTTAAACACCAAATATTTAGTAAAACAAAGTTTTCTATGATTTTCTTTGATGGTATGCCTATCTTATGGTACCCCGCAAATCGTAGACCATCTTTAGACAAGCAGAGTCTTCCCAATCGCTTAAAAACAAACAAAAACAACAAAATTTATGCAAAAAAATCTTTTCAAAACAAAATCTTCAATAAAACAAAGATTTCTATGATTTTTTTCATGCTATGTCCATCTCATGGTACCCCATGAGTCGTAGACCTTCCATAGACGTGCAGGGTCTTCCTGCTCGCACGAAATTTATCCAATTTCGCTCGTCGACGTGTCGGCGTCGGCGTAACGCGATCCGTCCGTTGGCGCTCCGGCGGCTTTGGCGTGGTCGCCTTATAAACCGATTGAATTTTCTATCGGCTCGTAATTGACCTTAACATTTACGCGCCTGCTCGCGCGCGGCGCAAGTAAACAAATCACAATTAATTCTCACACGCTCGTCGCCGCCGCAGCGAGCGCGCTTGGGAGAATTTTTTCACATCGCATAGGAAGCGAATAAATTAAGCGCGCGTAATGAAATCGAATGGTCGGCTTGCCTTTTTCGAGCAGCCGCTCGGCGCGCGAATAAAATTTTTACGAGTTTCGCGCCGGGATCGATTCCACTTTTAATATGCCGTTTCACACAATTAAGTCAACCTCACACACCATCGCCGCGCGACTTAATTAGAAAATCAATATATCACACCCAAAACGATGAAAAAATCCCAAACACACAAAACAAAAAAACGTAGCGTCATCTTAGAAATAATCGAATCGGGCGTGTCTCGTATTTTGTTTTAAATATAGAGAAATAGGAAAAGATCCAAGGATATTCTTCACTGGATCGATCAACATTCACGTCCACACGCACACGCAACACCCATACATTCATGCAGAGCGAAGTCGAGACGCGGCGCGCGGGGCGATTCAAGAAGGACTTTTTGTGTGAGCGATTCAGTAGGTGAACGTGTTTGCGCACCGACACACGCTCGCGATTATTATTATTGCAACGCGATACGCGATAGATCGGCGCGCGTATCAAGGTGATACACTTTTCAAATCTTGCGCACGCACACACAGCCGAACTCATATTCCGAGTCGCCAGCGGAGTGGCACAGGCAAGGAGTTCTTGCGATGCGAATTGTGCTTCTCCCATTTCGGACCACGCCAAACCAAAGAGTGTATAATCAATCCACTTTTTCGTTACTCTTATGAAATCACAACAACAACAAAACGCAAATCGAAATCGAAACACAAACGCTGATTTTAGCTGTGATGGCACAAGCCGAAATTTATTATTCCAACGACTATAATTATGAAGAAATTGAAAAATTGTTATGTAAATAGACAATTGACGAGTCGAAAAATACATGGCGATGTCCAAAGAAAGCGTGCACGCAATCGGAATCAATTATTTTCGATTTTTGATGAAAACCAGCGGAAAAAAATAGGTCAATGCAGCGTGCCTCATCATTAGCGCGGCGCGCGCCGCTCATTATCGTGCATTATTGCCGTTTATTGTCGGCGATGCCTCCCGGCTTTCCTCTCTCGCGAGCGGTCTCTGTGTGCTGCTGCCCCCGACTCGTGCCCGCGGATGGCGAAAAGCGGCGCTGTTCGCTCTCGGAATCGTTAAATTGTTAGATTGTTGTCGGGCCGAGCGCGCGCGCGCGCGCTGCACGCCGATTCGCGATTACGAAATCGAAACCTACTGGTCTAGATTTATTCATCCATACACAATATTATATTCCAGCATAATATATCGTAGATTACCGATGGCGCGCGCGCGCGCAGCTAGAGCCGCACCCTGAAAACTTCCGTGCCGAAGATATTCGCTCGGCGTTGCGTCACGCGCACCAGAGGTATAAGACAGTGGATCGAAATTTTGAAGGAAATTCGATCTTCGGTCGAAATTCAAAAATTCACGCGCAGATAATGAGCGACCTTAGATGTCTGCTGGTTTTAAGATTTGTGAAGAAGCCGAGCAATTCGTAGACAAGCACAAGGGTGTGGTGCCTGCCACCCACCGCTCGGTGGACTTTCTTGGACGCAAAAGTAAACTCAAAGTAAGTAACCTTTATGTGGTGGCGTTTGTGCTCGCGTTGCGCATGCAGCCTTCGCCGTGCGCGCGCCCGACCATTATTATTTATTACTGTTTCATTCATTCAATTTTCGTGCGCAGCACGAACGCCTAGATCGTCCGATGTTGCTCCAGCGTGCTTCGTGCGTCTCGTTAAGGACACTTAACACTCACTTTAGAAAAAAAAAAATTTTTTTGAATCAAAAATCAATTGAAACCCTTGAATTTTGCCCTCTGTGCGGTCTAATAATAATTTGTGCGAATCCTTAGTACCTGTCCCACCTGGTGCGATTATTTCGTAGGTGGTCCCATCTCAACTTCTAAGTCATCCTTAATCTGAGCATCTAAGTTCGGGTTACCGTAACGTATCTGGCGAGCAGTTTCGGTTGCGCGCGCGGACATGTCACATAATCGCCTGGGTAAAAAATCGGGGCATCGCCGGGTCATCATCGGACGTCAGGCGTTGCAGTAATCTAATATTTTCCGATCTGCCTAAGTGGTCTTATCGCGGCGTGCGCATTTGCATAATCGTCGCGCACGCAGAAACAAACGGCCACGATGAGCAATTGAGATGCGTTCGTGCGCAATAAAAATCCGAAAACGACGCGATGCCAGCGCGATACCCGCCTCTAAACGCAAACAAATGACTCCGAAGTACTTTCGGTGTCTACCACCAAGCAATCTGTCTCCTCCAGCAGCTTCTATTCTATTTTGTGGGTATACCTACGTACGTAGATCTTAATAAGCTCTGGCAGTAATAGCTGCTTAAAAAGGAGCGTGCATAATGTACCGCGAAACATGCGTCGAAAAACTATCCGAATCAACACAAAGCGTGAGGCTCCCAATTAAACGGAAACCAATTAAGTCGTATAATTCATAGCGCTGAGCATGTTGTTACGTTGCGGAGTATTGCACTCCGGCCGGGTCGGGCCGGTGTGGGCGTTCTGCCCGTTCGACTTTTCGCTCGCGCCACGCATACACACAGCGCCGTGGATAATTTTCGATTCCGTAATAACTAATAACTAAATCGCTTACGCTGCGTTAACGCACCCGCACACCAAGGCATACCATGTATGTGCAGATGCGCCAATTGTATTGTGAAGATGCCCCGCACGAATTTCGTTAACGAGTCCATCGTAGAAAACTAATCGCGCGAAGATTGATTGCTTTTTTAGCGCGCCGAGCGATGGAGAAGAGGAGAGCACCATCTGGCCGCGCTGGATGCGATGATGTTGCGCCAGCGAGGCGCGCTGAATAAGAAGTCATAAAGTCGATGAGCGAACCACGCCCTGGTTACATGCATGCAACGAGATGGAATTTCTGCATCCAAACGAGTTCAAATGGTACCGTGAGGAAAGAGTGCGCCGCGCCGGCCCGAGCGCGCGAGAAAATCGCTTCCGCAATCTTCGGGCTGCTCTTTATTCGCATGCGAATGCCACACTCGGTCCGTTTACTTTTCCTCGCCGCTACTAAAACATTGATAACACGTGGAAAATTGTTTTATTTCCATTCAATTCGACTAAGTGCGCCATTTTCTCTATGTGTGTGTGTGTGGATATCTAAGGATCAATTACAGATTTCTGCATCTGCAGTTCACCTTCAATTTGATCAACTTTACGCGAAACTCGATTGCGGGACACCAAAATCTCCACTAGGAAGATTAGAATGGACATTGCAGTACCACCACTGTAGATGACGAAAGCAAAGTAACAATCTAGTAAGGAGACAGTTACAAAATTGGTACCCCAGCGTAACATTGAGGTTGTTTAGCGAAAATAATACTTTTCACTCTGTGGTGCATACCACGTTCGAAAAACAACGCCAATCTGTATAAAAATAAATATAAACACAGAATAATTGAAGGTATGATATGGAGGGACGGTACATACCCTATTTTAATAATTTCCTTGACCGTTGAATCTTTCCGAATTGCAATCAGCAGGTGAGGCTCAGTAAGGTACGGTATCTCCACAAACCCGCACTTTTCGTTGTCCGCGTACAGCTTGTCGATCATCTTGTAGATCTTATCGCTGTTCCCGTGGAACGCGAAGAATTCACTTCGAATGCGATTGATGCCTTCGTCCAATGACATATAGCATTCGTCTTTGGCGAGTTTTCTCGGAAGAGTTCTTGGTGATCCATTGAGTCTTGCTCCTGATATTAATCACCTCTTAGAAATTATTTTAGACAATTCTAAGTCTTACCTTGAAGATATCCCTGGAAAAATCTGCTTTGTCTACGCCTAATTTCACATTGAAGTCTTTGAGATCGGTCACACCATGAATTCGTTTTGTGGTACCACCTAGCAATGCAACAATATTCGCCAAATATGCTGTGTATAGGAACAAAATAAATAGAAACACCAGAAAAGTGGCGATTCGACCGCCGCCGCTTATTGGCTCTGCCTCACTACCCTGCTGGGCGATTGCAGAAATATGCATGTGAATCACATCTACCATTCTCGGATACATGATACGATATTTGTTGGATACCATGTCCGGGAAGCGCCACTCCACTTTGACGATACAGAAAATGGTCACCAAGATAATCGCCAACAGCGCATAGGAAGCATACCACACGTTGAGTTCCAGAGGAAGAGTGAAGACATTTGATACTGCACTCAGGGATGGAGCACGAAGAAGAAACGCGCGTCTATTGGGAGTTCTAGAAGTTATAAAATCGTAGACAGTAAAATTTTCTCTGTCTACTCGCAAAGGATGCGCGATAAGCGCCTTGGATGTAGATGAAATTTTTTGTAGGAAGTTTATATTCTGTGCAAAAGATTCAGCAGGGGTGAGGTTTAAAAAGTTGAAGACTTCGGAGAATAACTGGTAGTTGAACCGGGCAGTAGCTTCTGTATCTAAGTTTCTACGAAAGTCCTAGAATAAAAAAAGTCACTTGAAGTAATAAATTGTAAATAAATTGTTTAAAGTTACTTTTATGTTCGACGCAGTTTCTGAAGAAGCAACAAAGACCACTTCTATCGGTTGAGAGTCTTCATTAAGCATAGGAACCTCACCATTTAGTACATTTTTGAAATTTTGCTCTGAATCATCCCAAAATGCATTAATCTGTGATTTCCAAGGAGATTTCAACTCCCGTTTGGTACATTTTACCACCCTAGTATTATTTTTACCAAAAACATAAACATTCACCAAGGGGGCATTGAAAGACCAATCTGGTACCTCCTCACAAGAGCTGGTACCCAAAAAGAGGGCATTCCGAATGTATTTTTGCTTGTCCTACCACCAAAAACAACTTAAATTTAATTTTACATGTTTTTAGTTAAAATTTACCCTTTTTAGACGATTATCACACGAAATATCAACCAAAATCAAATTATTCTGCAACTCAGAGATGGTTTCTCCTAAAATGCTGTAGTACACACCTTCAAAGTGTAACTTCGCAGACAATTTGATGATTTTTCTAAAATATTCGCAGTTTTCAGTGATTTTTAGTTTTTTCAACTTTTACTAAATTACCAGTTTTCCAACATAATAATCCACTTAGACACTTCCCGGAAACATTTTCTTCGCAAATTTTCCTATTAGATCAAAATTCTGCGTCTGCCCAAGATGAATACATGTTATTACACCCAGGATACTCAACAGATGAAAATGCATTTCAACGACTTTACTAAATCAGCACCTGCGAGCTGAGTTTCCTCCTAATGGCACGCCGCAGACGTTTAAATACACAAGCTTCTTCATTAATTATTAGCATTAAGGTGTGATTAAGAAGGCGCTCACGCCACGCGCAAGAGCTGAAGCAAACGCTTCACGGTTTAATTAATGTTTTAGGCAGTTAATACGTAAAGTTAAGCATCTACAACGCATTGATTAAATATTAATCAAGCGTCTAATTGATACTTCTGCGTAACAAGTAAATATATAATGATGAGAGAAGAAATGTTATTGAAACCCTCCGAAATAATAGAATATTTTGTCGTATTTTGATCGATGTGTTATGTAAACAGGCGAGATCGCGTGCTCTAACGGTTCGGCCGGCAATAATAAGTGAAATGTAAATAAAAATATTGAAAGCGAAATTGGGCGCGCATTGTGGGGCTCGGCGAAGAGCGGGCGGACGGCCTTCGGTTTCGCGCACGCCGCTTCCACGATCAGCACGCCGATTGCCGCAATCGGGGCAACGAAGGAAAGTCGCGGCTCGCGCGCGCGCGCGCGGCCGTGGCCCGCGGCGACGGCGTGGCCGCTCGCACGAATCCTCCGCACGGCGGGGCCTTGCGGTTGAGGACCAGCTGAGGTCCCGTTACCGTACTCCACCCGACCGCCGCCCGCCCATTAGACAACTAATCATAAACATTGTTGCGCGCGTAATCGGCTACCAATCATGCAGAACTGCGCGCAGAAAAATGCAACAATTACTTAATTAACTCTTCGGTGTGTTGATTTTTTTTTCTTCTTCTTGGTTTCTGGTAAACAGGACGAGTAGAAATTTCAGTCGGCCAACCGCAGCGATTTGAAACAAAAGGAGCGAAAAACGATTTATTATTCGGCGGGCAAAACGCAGCGTCGTGCAGCTCCTTTTCGAACGTCGCCGGCTGAGACAAAGAGCGCGCGCGCGCGCCTGCCCGACGTAAAAGTCGAAGCGATAGTTATGAGTAAGGATACGCGCGGCGTACGAGGTAGCGCGAAGAAGCGAAAAAAATAAATGAGGGCATCGAGTGAAAGACCACACCTATACGAAGCGCGCCGCGAACACGCCGCATAACGAAATAATCGCGCGCGCAGGACCGGATTACTCTCTGACTCCACACTGCGCATGCGCGAGTTTAAACCGCGCGCCATGCGGCAACCAGTAGCATTACACTACGCGCACCGCGTGTGTCCTACACGCCTATGACTTAAGTCAAAAGGGCGGAGCACCCGAAGCATAATTAATCGTTTTATCACGCGTTTGGCGGTTTTACGCGCGCGAAGACCGGTCCTGCTGTGTTGGAGCATTATAAAGCGGACTGGAGTATGTAATTACACAGTGGAATCATACAAGCATAACACCACTACCAGGACGACTCCGACCGCTTCGTGCGCACTCCGCACGCTAACCCAGTGCGCGGCGTACAGTTAGCAATCGAAATTGAAATGCTTACTATTTTATTTAATAGCGTGCTGTTTAGCTTTTATTCGATTGCTGCGCGCGCGGCGCGCACGTAAATGCTACCAAACGCGATCGGTCTTACTTTTTATCTCTCTATTAATACAACGCATCATTGGAGACGCAAAAAGGAGCATTCAGGCGGCCACAAAACGGGAATTATTGTGTTTAGGCCATTAGGGTACTTAGCGACTTCCGTTTTAGGTTATATGCGCTTTATTTGAATGGGAAACTTACCAAGGAGGGCAAAAAATCAGTTCTTCTGTAAAATATTAAAGGGAATACCATCAAATCTTGTTTTGAAACTTTGGTACCCAATTTGAGTTCAAACCCGGAAAAACAAAAGGGAATTGTTATGTTTAGACCAATAGGGTCCTGAAAAACTTCAGATTGAGGTTATACACACTTAATTTGAGTAGGATACGTACCAAGGAACACAAAAAAATGATTTTTTTGTTGTGGAGTAAGATATGAAAGGGAATACCAGCAAATCCTCTTCTGGAACCTTGGTTTCCATCAATTTGACTTCAAACCCGGAAAAACAAACGAAGATTCAGAAGAAGCTTCACTTTGAGGTAATACTCACTTAATTTAAGTAAAATTTTTATCAAAAATGGCAAAAAAAAGGGAATACCATCAAACCTTCTTTTGCAACTTTGGCACCCAATTTGAGGTCAAACCCGGAAAAATAAAAGGGAATTGTTATGTTTAGACCATTGGGGTTAAAAGGAGCTTCAGTTTGAGGTTATACTCACTTAATTTGAGAAGGAAATATAGCAAGGAGAGCAAAAACTAGTTTTTTTTTTTGTTGTGGAATAAGATATGAAAGGGAATACCACCAAATCCCCTTCTGGAACTCTTCTGGTACCCATCAATTTGACTTCAAACCCGGAAGAACAAACCGAGCTTTAGAGAAAGCTTCAGTTTGAGGTTATACTCACTTAATTTAAGTAAGATATTTACCAAAAACAGCAAAAACTGATTTTTTCTGTATGATGTAGGAGGGAATACCATCAAATCCTTCTCTGGAACCTTGGTACCCACTAATTTGCCTTCAAACCGGAAAAACAAACAGAGCTTAAGAACAAGCTTCAATTTAAGGTTATTCTCACTTAATTTGAGTAAAATTTTTACCAAAAATGGCAAAAAACGATATTTTTCTCTATGATTTGAAAGGGAATACCATCAAACCTTCTTCCGTACCCACGGCACCCATCAATTGCCCGTCAAAAACACGGAAAACACGAACGGAAATTTCTTGCCAGTATCACTCGGTTTCTTAATTAATCAAATGTCATTCGCCTCACCATGGTACCACACGGCTGGTACACCGCTTTCATCCGGCTCGAAGAAGTTCGCGCCGCTCGCCGGCGCACGTTTCGCTAAATAGAGTCAAAACGAATAAAAGTCCGCGCGCTTATCACTTAATCTCGGCGCGGCGCTCGCTCCGTGGTGCGCGCGCGCGCGTCTCACTCCCAACAAAGCAACGAATTGTTATAATTATGCCTACGCTCCTCCACCATTGTGATGTCGCCCGGCAATTGCGCGCGGCTTTTATCATTCGGAGCGCTTAAGCGATGTTACCATTTAAGCGTCGCTTAACGGCGGGCGCAGCGCAAAAAAAAACACCGAATGTGCTCTGCGCCGGATCGCGGCCAACCGCCGCCATCGACGACGTCCATGAATGGCGTGTGTAATTTTATCAATGAAACAATCGCGCTGCGCGTTTATTTCGTTCCAGCGACGACGCGGAAATGCAGCCAGATTTGAAATCCGGAAAAATTACGTTTTAGGTAAGAAAATATTAGTGCTCTATCTTCATTCTAGATTTGTACGCGCATGCGCACTAGAACTAGAAACATGTAAGTAAGTATAGTGATGAAAAATGTTTCAAAGTTAAAATTATTAAGTTTCTGATTGTTTGCCGGAACCAAGCCGGTTGCGAACATAAAGTTCGACATGTGTGTTATCACCATCTTGAATCAGGAAATTTATCGCGCGTGCAATCCGAGTGCGCAGCGCCTGCTTCCTTCCATGCGCCGTTATCGCGCGAATTTACGATAAGGCACGTGCGCGAATGACATAACAATTAGCAATAACCGCATCGCATGGTAATAAACGACGGACAAAATGGCCGCAGCTGCACTGTTGTCACAGCAATAATAATAACAATAGCATCTGTAATTTCGCTTCGTGCGATTGATAGCTCACGTGATTATTGCCTCTACCTCTCTACACAACAACAACAAAGAAAGTCAATCAGATTTCACTCCACGAACAAAACAAAATGGCGGATTTGCATAAAACGCACTGGAAGTTGATTTGCATCCACATCCGCTCAGATATTTACATATTTTCATAATTAATTCACGCACTCGCTGCGCGCACGCCGCCATTTTGTCGCTGGAAAGTCGAGATACTCTTCCGATTTGGTCAACTCGTCATAAACACTCACCGTGTCGCATGCATGCAGTTGATACAAAATAATCATGGCTGGATTCAATGCACTCGCGCGTTTTGCATGCGGATTTGCATTGAAATTGCTCGCCGCCTGTTTCACACTCGGCAGGCACCACAGGTTAACACGTTAACATAGAATGAGCATTGATCCTGTCACGCCGTCAACCACACAAATATCTTATTCAAGTGAAAATGCGCGCCGCGAGAGGAAATTTGGTATGTATTCAAATATAAGAACAATTGCAATCAGCAGATTTAAGGTTATGACTATCACCATCGTCTAGAAATGGGAGGTTGAAGCATATAGGGAGGTGTGTTTGGTTGTTGGCTCATGTATGATTGTGATGGCATCGATGACTGCTGATAACATGGTGGTCCCAGTGCAGGTGTGCTTGATGGTGGGCAAGACATCATCGACGGATGCTGCATGGTGAAGTATTGCTGATTGTGAACAGGGCTGGGGATCTGATTCTGCAAACTCTGGAAGGGCTCCGGGAAGGTCACCATCATGGGCGGGTAGGGCTGGGCGGCGGTTGGCGGCTGCGTCACACTCGGTTGTTGTGGATAATATCCAAATGGTGGACCACAGCCACTGTAATTATACATGTTTTACCAAGATTTGTTTTGAAACGGATTTTCGCACGAGGTAATTTTGTTCGTTTGACAACTGTTGCTTTGTGTCGACATGTTTTTTTTTCTTTCTCGCTTGTAGCATAGTGATAGTGAAATAATAAAGTAATGAATGAGAATGAAGGGCGAACAATCAAGAAAGTTAGGTTTATTATTAAAATTTGGACAAACTCTCGACATGTCATTTTGGTTAAAATTTAGTTGGTCCAAGGACGGTCCTGGCCTTGTCCCATCATCTGACCGGAGCCCTGCGGGCCTGGATAGAACACGAAGGATGGCGGTGGCGCTTGGGTCATTTGGGGCATGCCGTAATGCGGTTGCATTTGTTGCATCATCATGGTGCTAGGATCTGGCATGGGTATCGGCATGGGCCCCATTGGACCCATTGAGCTCATCGGCCCCATTGCCGACATGGGCCCCATCGGGGACATGGTCATGCCGCCCATGGGGCGGAATTGATTGACGGTCTGTTGCGGACGCATCATCGGCGGTAAGCTCGGTTGCATCGGCATGATTTGACTCTCGGGGAAAGTCGGCATCATGGCGGGCATTTGGGTCGGGGGGGCCTGGCAGGGAAAGGACCAGGCGTTCTGCGATGGGTTGCCCATTGGGATCTGGTTGCCGGGATACATCTTCGCGGTCGGGTTGGACGGAGGAGGTAAACGGAAATTTTGATAAGCTAGTATTAATGCGAAATTTAACGAGATGCGGAGCGCCGCGTTTTAACGTATAATTTTTTTGTATGACTGAATGTTTAAAACAGTCGCAGTGCTGGGTTGCTAGGGGACGGTCAGTTTCACGGCAGGCACGATTTGTTGTAAATTATTGACCAAAACCATCAGTTTTATTTAATTAAGTATCTCTTGGAACTATTGAAACCCCCACTACTTTTGTGGGTTGCCTGCAGGTATTTAACAACAGCGTGTGTTGTATTAGTTGAATTTAATACAAATAACTACATTCTAGCGCCATCTGGGGACAAATCATAGAGTTACACTTAAGTATACTACGCGCAGATGCTTCAGTTCACCCGGACGGTGTTATCATCATTCAAAACACTGATTCACACGAAACATGTTTCAACGAGTTTACCTCTAATCATTAAATGCAAATAAGTGCATCCAAGCGCCATCTTACAGAAAATAAACCAATGAGTGCTTAAAATCCGCGAATAGAAACTAATTACATTGCAAATTTTATTTGGGAAATGTTTTACAGTTTTCTTAAACGCTCGATGATATTTTTCTCCTTCTGGATCAATTACTCAGCGAAATTTGGCATTCGATGCATGTAATGTTTCATAGTTAATCTGCCTTCGACGTCATCTTGCGTTTGTTGCCTGCCGAAGTAGCTCTTGACCGCCAGAGCAAAGATTACCATTATAGCTAGCATAAAGCGGAACCATGTCGGGAAGATGTCCAAAACCCACAACAGATAGCTAACGTATCCAGAACTAGCCATCTTTCCCCAAATACAAGGCAATTTAGCCGGCGCAAAATGAAAATTATCCGCGTGAATAGATGTGAAGCTTAATTATTGATGGATGACATCAAAACACACCGCTGTTTCTCAAATTTGTTTGTTTTGTATTTGCACAGCCTCCTGTTGACACGTACTTTTGTAAACTTTATTAATATTTAACTATAAACATGATACAGAACTCAAATTAGTCAAAACAATTCAAATCTCCGGTCCACGGGCAAAAATCGGCTGCAAAACACGCAGAGCACTCAGTGCTTGTTCAGTAAGCTGGTACCCAGCTAATGCAGTCAAACGAGCATCAGCTTCGATTAACGCTGTTTGATTCTCCGGCGGTAAACGATCGTAAACACGCTGGACTTGCCTGGAAATCAGATCATCGGCGCCATCGGTCACCACATCAGCCAGTAACTGCAAATCATCCACTACTACCAATCGTGTCATATGCCCGAGGGTAACACACGTCTGAATCGCAAGTTTGTCGCGATGTTTATACTCATTCACATCGGAAATGTTCTCGACAGTTACCAATCCGTTGACCAGTGACCGCCAGAGAGGTAAAAAGTTATCACCGAAGCCAACTCGAGTAGTACATGAAGTCACCGCCATGGCGGCATTGATCCGCACCTTGATATTAGTACAATCAGTGAGTATACATCCCAGGACGAAAAATATACGCATGGAGAGACGCACGCCTAGCGCAGGATTGGTTTGGTACACCGCTGGAATCTTCAGCACGTTGCCCAGCGCATAGCAGGCATTCCAGCGCGCTTTCATCAACCCAGCGGAGCGTGCGCACTTCAACAGTGCATCTACACCCTCATACAACTGATTCCGCTGCTGATCATCCACATTGGCATCGTATAACAACTGCAGGAGGTTACCAAGTGCCCGGACTGCATTACACCGGACTTTATCTTGATCCTGACTGCCGGAAATCGCGACGTTGATTACAGGATCAAGCAATACAGGTGCTGTAAAACCGTCTTCGTCTAAATTGCGCTCCTGCATGTTCTGCTGAAGCATAGCATCGGATAGATTTCCCAACCCCAGGATGCACGCACACGTACCAAAACACTGGTGTCCTTCATAGCACGTACAATGACATCCGAAGCATCGAGCATGTATCCATTGAAGGTACGTACCGTGTTGTACAGGAGCAAGATACCAATTGCTCGCACCGCTGCTGAACGCACAGTTGTATCAGGATCAGCCGCAAGGGAAAGCAGAACAGTAAGGCACACCAATTGTAAATTCGTCGGTAGTAACTCAAAGGTATGGTCACCAACAGCACCAATACAATCAGCAGCACCAGCACGGAGTAGCAAATGTTCACTGGAAGTAAAATCAGCAACTGGTCCTTCCAACAACTTCTGCCAAATGGTTAAACTTTGATCCAGACACCCCCGAAGCTGGTAATGAGTATTCATAGCATCTCCAAACTGTTGCATTGCTTTGATAGCGTGATGCAACACATCCAAATTGTCCTGGTCAACAAACGCAGCTAGTAATGCTCTACTTACAGACTGGATAAATGGCATGATCAGACTAGTAAAGTACCGCTCGCACATGGCACCGATTATCTGTAAAGATTCAATCTTCACCGGCGCGGGGACATTGTTCTCACCACGTAGATTATAGAAGCATTGATCTATTAACCATGGACGCACACCTACCGCCGGATGATGATCTCTTGTCTGCTCAAACACAGCGTATGCTTCCGCTCCGCCTTCCATGACATTCATCCCGCGTTCATCATGCATTGCGCAGGCTCCATCACCGCCTTCGTTGGAATCCACGAATGCGTCTTCAATCTCCTGGATGGTGTTGTGCGAAAGTAGGCAACCAATTACAGTCAGAGCTCCAACTTGTACGCTGATATCGTTGTGATCTACTAGTTGTTTGACATTACGGACAACTTTAGCGCAGAGACCAGATCCGAGCCATTCGTAATACGTGGCGCGTACAACCAGCGCGGTTGTCTTGAGTAATTGTGTTAGGATAGTATAAGAAGGTTCATTCATACCCAGGCATAAACAATGATGTAGTTGAGTGACAATATTCGCCATGGTGTAGCACCGCGGGATGAAAGAAACTTGTCCAGGCACAGGGCGATGATCAGCGAAGAGCAGCATAGCTTTACCCTCTGTGAGCATTGTCTGTAGACATAAATGCGCGGCAAGGCGACAACTTGTCGATGGATCCTTCAACATGCAAGTGAGTAGATTGTTTCCTGAAGGTGGGACGGTCAGTGTGGTTGTGCTGACGGATTTTGTCTGCATGAAGGAGATGAAGTGCTCACACAGCACTTGTTTATCTATATTCTATTAAAATAAATTTTAATTAAATCAAACTAAATTAAATATTTGTACAAAACTTACATTTAAGATGACTTGTAGCAGATGCAGCGCTTCCAGGCGAACATAACTCTGATACAATACAGTTTTAGACCGTAGAGAATCAAAATCATACAAAGGTTCAGGCCTGGCATCAGTTTCAGGTGGATGAATGTACGGATTGTACGAGGTGCTAGATGGACCGTAGGGAGGACTATGTCCGAATGTAGCAGTCATGCATAACATGTTAGCGTCGCGTTGGGCCAACTCTGGATCAAAGCGACGATCGCGCGGAGTTATATCCGCTTGCGGTAAACGCGAAACATGCCGACGTCTTCTCTGCCGCGGCATGCGATTTGCAGCAACAGGCGCGGGTGGAACACGCGCTTCTGGCTCAGCTGGTGAGAATGCAATCGGGTGTAATTCCCCGGGTGGTAGGAATGGCACACCATTTAATTCATAGGTCATATACGTGCGACAAACGCCTAGTAGCATACGTGTGAGCGCATTTGGTGGTAATGGCGATGTACGGGTTTCTAACAAACGCCGCACACCAGCGAGTGAATACCGCAGGAGTGTTACATGCGAGTAATCATCCTCGATGTAATCCAGCGGTGCTAGAGGTTCGAATCCTTCAGGTAATGGTGGTCCAGACGCGGTGCTATGCCCTGCTAAACGTGTTACAAAGAAAGGAACCAGACAATCCAGTAGAGGTTGTGGAATATCGTCGGATTTATCGCATTTGATGTCTAGGATAGCTTGCATTGCACGTACTAAAGGTACTTCTAGTGTATGACGATGTAATTCGTCAACGCAGTCGCAATAAACCAAAATATGCGGAAAACGCTGGATTAATGCGAAAATCGCTGAGCGTTGATTATCTACATGTGGATTACCACGCACCACAGCGTCTATTGCCTGTAGAACTCTTGCATATGGTACCATCCAAGTGTCATCAGTGGTACCATAGTTAAGAGCACTCAAACACCACTTTCGATTGCCAGCATCAAAGTGCGCCCTTCCAGTCTAAGACTCTGTTTACGCACTAGTCGTATTATCATCACGGCAGTGCCCTCGATGAGGCCTCCATCGTCAATTGGGATGATGCTACATAGCTGATTAACCAAAAGCTTTGCACGCTGTAAGTAAAATTCTGGTTTATTTTTGCAAACGTCAAATGTATTTTTACTCACGCTCTCTGTGCCGATCAGATGCACGTTGTAATCCAGTTCGTCCAGCTCCAAAAGCCAATTACGCACGAACACGAGGTCCACATCGTTGAGGGTGACAAAAGGGCGCAGGGAGGCGAACTTCTGCGCGATCTGCGCGAATTTCTCTTCCATGTTTCACAGCTCCACTTCACGAATGCAATGATCGCGAATTGTTTATCTCTCGGCGTTTGTTTCGACACAGCCTACTAAATGATGGCAGTACTCACCGAAAATGAGTAGTGCTTGTTATCATCTAGTGACTGCTTGAGTCTTCGTCGACTGGTCATGTTAAATTGTTAGATAAATTCACCGGACAAGTCATCGAGTTGTACTCAGAACTGATTCATTTCTACAACCATGTGTTTTCATTCGCTAGATTCGTACACGTAGCGACATCTAGCGGCATTACTACTCATTAGTACCCAAAGTTTCACTTCAAATTTATTTCAATGGAGATGTACGTGATGCAGTATTAAAAAGTTTCGTTTATTTAGACGTTAAAAAAATATGTATCGATACAAGTTGTCTTCACAACTCTGCACATAACATCTCCGCACACGCACGACGCATTCACGCAACCAACTTACGAACTAATAAACCACTAGTGTCCATTTCTAAAAAATCTCTTTATCACAAATTGTAGTAAAACAGAAAATTTGTGTACGTATTACAATTTGCAGCTGGCGCACCGCACGCTTAAGTACAGACGAATTTAGACTCGCGCGGCGCTCGCACAAATCTACGCGAATTAAAACAATGCGGACAATTTGTAAGTGAAACAATAATATTAAAAAAAACACGAGAAATAAAGAGGCGTCCATCAAACGCGAGGATACCTCTAACGTTGGCGAGTTTTACTCTTCCGGCACCTTCCAGTTGAGTGATTTACCAAGCTCATACAACTCGGAGAGGGCGCTGCCGACTCTACCTTCACTCTCCAGCCGTAGGTAACAGCGATACAACTGTAGCGCCGCGCGCGCATCTTCGGTGGAATCATGAGTCTCGGATTGGATTTTCAATCCCAGGAAATGCCAGGCGAGGAAACGCAGTGAAACCATGCGATGGTGAGGTAGATGAAATAAGTTGACAGTGTCGACGACTTGCTCCTGCGGCACCACTAGATTAATCACGCGGAAATCGTTCTTCAGGCCGTGCCCGACGAAGATCACGCCGCTGTCCTGCAGGTAGCGCAGTTTGATGTACGTAGACTTGAGTGTGGTCAGATGCTTCGAGCTGAAGTTAGCGTCGAGGTCACCTGGCTTGATACCGGAGAACTTGGTGAGGTAATCGACGACTTGCTCCTGTGTAGAGATGTAATCATCGATGAACGGGGTACCTTCATTTGGTCCTTGACTAAAATTTCATTAAAAACATGGAATTTATACAATCAACCAAAAAATTTAATTTTTACCCTCTGATGCAAGTTATACGCGCGACTGATAAATGCGACGGTTTAATCGTGGACATTTTACCATCGCTGCGTAACTCTGCTTCTTCTTGGTTCAAAGTAACAAACTCAGCGTCCATACCAACCAAATCACCTTTCTTCGGATATTCATGTTCTTCTAACGGAGTAAACGTAATGGCCGCGCTTGTACCGCGTGTGAACGAACTAACTTGAGTGAAAATATCCTGTAAAACACAAATTAGACAATTTTCACTTCAAAATTTCAAAGTTTACTTTGTTCAGACTGTGTCTGACTTGTGTCCGCCCACAGTAGACATCATCAGTGGAGTAGTACAACACACAGGGTGTTTTCCAATCGAAACTAAACCAAGTTGCTTCCTGTGGCGGGACTGGCGTGATACTAAAATCATTAAAGATGTACCACGGGCTTTCCTCCTTACGCGGCCCCTCCGGGTGATAGCTATCGGGCACCTTGATGAGCACAACAAGACTACGCTTCTCAATCGCCGCAGGTTCCGTGATGTAGCACACAATCGCCGTCAGCTGATACTCAACAAAACCGTTTTTATTCCCGGCTGTGGTTGGAGTACCACCGCCTGTATCCTCACCAGCGACCTTTTGCACGATTAAATCATCCTTGATCGCCATGCGTATGCGATGCGGCAGCCAATTATTGCTACAGTATGGATTTGTATGCGGACCGTTCGGTGGCGGGGCAGTGTCACTGTTATGCCGGAATCGGCAGCCGGGCCGTGAGCAATTATCACCATACCGACATGGTTTCGCTGAGGTGACCAACGTCGGCGTGGTCGACCGCGATGAATCGCCATGCGGCGTGGCTTTTGACACTTTCTTATCCATCTGACTCTGCCAGAATGACTTATTCTGCGGGTTGTGCAGGCTGGTGTTGATTGACAACACCTTCGGCAGTGACGACAATCGCCTACATTGCGACGTCGGCGAGAATTTATTGCATCGGTCACACCAGGCGGGTGTGACTTGATCGTAGTTGAGACTACGCTTGAGGATCTGACAGAATGACCAGTAATCGCGGTCGGGTTCACTTGTGGGATAGTTGAGATTGCACGGCATAAGCACGGCTTCTTTACGCACCTCAAACTTACACTTTAGACAAGTATTGATCAACCATTGTTTCATGGCGAATAACTGATGAATTTCAGTGACATCTTCGTTACGATCTTCAGGGGGATATGGGCCTGCATCTGGATGTCCCGCAGCAGCTGCGGCCGCGGCTGCAGCAGCCGCTGCTGCGCGTTTTGCATGCCCACCGCTTAGTATTGTCGGAAAGTCGATTTCTTTGTAAACAAACGGTTTACGCAGATTCTTACCGTCATCTTTTAGCTTCCGCAGGGTTTCCAGGAGTTCCATGTCCATCTGATGCAGGATAAATCTGTTCCAGCATTGGATAAGCATACCGAGATCCACGCGTTGTTTCGCATCGGCGTGCATATCGCTTAGGATTAATCCAAGCGCGGATGCTTCTGGCACTGTACGAAAAGCGCGCAGGAAATTACTCGGCTGGCAAGGCGTCAGCGTTTGATTGGCGATCATGTGGAAGAGAAAACCGAGCTCGCACGATAAGCAGAACTCTTTCTGGCAGATATGTGAGAGGAGCGTGGCACGCAGCGGCTCAATATAATACAAAACCTGTGAATAATCAACAAAAAATCGTTAAAATTTAACATTTTCACATATTTATATACAATACCTGTATCATAGCGTTACAGTATGCGTTTGGCAGGATGGCTTCAAGACCAGCGAACTCAGTTTTGTTGTACATGTCGAACTGGAAGTCCTCGACGCCCAGTTTATTGTACTTCAACTCGACGCGCCGATACCGCTTGGGAATGGCGACGAACACGCCAGTCTCATCAGCGGCCGCCATCTTGGTATGAATACGCTCGGCGTAGCTCTTCTTCTGCTTGGGTATGGCGCCGCCATTGCTGTTCTCGAGGTTGTACGTTACCTAACAGAAAGTTAGTGTGAGAGGCGGAGGGCGCGGTGAGCGCAACCAAGTATTGCCTAACAAATATTTATTCTCGACGAATAACAACAAAACAAAAGTAAATTCATATAATACTGAATGTGATATCAAAAAAAAGAAAAGAGATTCTCCTGGAGATTGGTTGGAAGATGCTCCCTAATAGAAAAATACTGAAGATAAAGTATGTAGAAGTCTATTTCTCACTTGATTGCGGCGCGTCTCCTTTGGGTTGGGTGCGTAGCCAATCGGACCCTGCATTTTCATCGTGCGAAGAATTTCTGGATCTATTGCCGGACTGCGTCTAAAGTATCACATTTAATATTAATTTTGGGGTTTAGAATGAATTTCTACGTACCTATAACAATTCTCCATTAAATTCTGTGGCCAATCAGAGCCAAAGGCGCATCATCTCTGATTGGCATAGGAATCGACGAAAATGGCGCCTCGTATTCATTCACCGACATGTTTATCATCGGTGCGATGACATCCGCATGCTCGGTGAGTCGTGAGTAAGTATTGAACACAGCCCGCGGTTGTGATCCAAAGAGATGAATCGATCCAGTGCTGTCACCGAACGCCAAAGACTGACTGGATGTGCTTATATCAAACGACAAACACATCGCGCCCGGGTTTTCCATCTGCACGAGACACAAACGGGGCTCAGTGAATGCAACAGTATCAAGCAGTTGTAATTGTCCAGCAGCCGAGACCACAGCAAGCCGAGAGGATCCCAACGGCAGGAAACGCAAATACATTGGATCCACCACAGTCTGGATGGGATTCACCGCTCGCATCATCCGTAAATCATACACGCGCAGAAATCGGTCGACGTTGAGCAGTCCCTGGCGGTTGCTGAAGCCGCAAGTGACTAGCAGATTGCCCTGCACGTCGAAATCGCTCAGGTTGCCGCTGTGGGTGTCGAGCGTGTGCTCAATGTTCATTGTGTTCGGATCGCGTAGGTCAATACGGCCCAGCGCATTGCCAGCGCACACGAAACGACAATGAGCTCGCAACATTGCACAGCCAGCTTCACCTACTTCAATCTAAGTAAAAAAAAAAAAAAATCAATTAAACAGCGAAAAATGAATTTTTTAAATTTCATACCAGTTTTGTCTCTTGGCCAACCCCTATATTATAATCGATGAGTTTGTCTTGATGTCCAGCGAGTAACAGACGTGTCGGGGACATTTGCAGCATACACTGCATCTCAGTTAGATTATCAGAGCTAAAAATTTCAATCACTCCACTATTAATTTTGCGTGACAAAAGAATTGGCAGTAAAATCAACTGTCAAATGTGTTTATATCAACAAACAAATATAAATATTCGATAGAATAAGTCATGCATTAAATAAATGAAGCATAAACATGACTTTTAAATGCTTTTTTTCATGCATGATTGATTTGTAAACAAAAACATGTCATGTTTTGTGAATCATTGTTAGAAACAAACTTTTAAAACACTAAAAACACTTACGTATGTGAAAATATCGGTATACCCCGCCGTAACTGGTATCTGAGTAGACTTCCAGACAAAATCAGCACACCATGATCCAATGCAAGGATCTGTCGAATGTCTTGACTTGGATGCACTTGAAACGAAGTGTATTTCTGAAGGTGTGATGTGTAATAGCTGGTGATATGCCCCTAGGAGAATCTCAACGTTAATCTGCGCGTTATTTCTGTGAGGAAATCATTCATACTCCCTGATTGCCCATCCAGAGGAGTTCTTCGCGTGCTGGTCAAAAGCCAATGCACACACACCAAATCGCTCACCGCCGTCGGCGAGGATGCACTCCATCTGGACATACTCGTTGTTAATGCCCGTCATGCACTCGGCACCCTCGGGCTGCCCGACCATCGCCAGCTAGAGAAAAAAACAAGCAAATTTTCGATTGTACTCAATGTTATTGAGTGTGTTGAGGTTAAAACTGTGTCGCGATTGGAAAACAATCGCTGGTACTTACACCGCTTTGATCGAAATACATTTCGTGTGGCAAACGTACTCAATCCCCCGATGTTTAAGGTGTTTGGGGGCTCATCGAAGCCGCACGTGCTGACCGCGAGCCGCCGATCCGTCGCCGACCAGCGCTGGTGATCGAATGAAGGCGAATCAAACGGACAGCAGCCGACCAGCACCAACCGAGGGAGGAATTGGCGCGCTAAAATACTGTTGACTCATCAATGCCCTAAATTCGAGCGTGTGCGAAACTGCAAAATACGCTTACCTGATCGAATCAGCCGAAAGAAACGCACGGTGAATTTCGGATTCGCACCGAATTCAACTTGATGCGGTTTATACACTACACCTGTTTGCACTTGCAATGTTTGTAATCACACGCACGTGCGTACAGCAAGCAAGTTAATTGAGCATGCATTAAAAGCGTCGAATTCTATTTTATCTGTCATGTGAGTTGAGAATTACAGTCGATGACATACCTTGTTTGATTGTTGTTGAAACAATTTGCGAAACTTTCGTAAACAAATTTGATGTGAGGTGCGCGAGTCGTGCGCGCTGCGAATGCAATAGTTCCAATTTTCGATACGCAAACATGAAGATGGCGCGGTTGTAAACAAACCGCTTGATTTTGTTGTGTTTCCGGCCAGTGCACCGCACACTTTGCGCATAGTTTCGCTGTCATGGGTTACTGTGATGAGTTTATTACTTGTGATTCATTTATTAACATAAATGCAGCTGAACCGTGCAACAGCAGATGAACAACTAACTGTAAGTACTAAACTTTTGTTTCTTATACTTTTTTCTGCTTATTTGTGTTGTTTTATTATGAAATTGTTGAAAATTTACTTGATAACTGTTCGGCGCCATTTCCTGTGGAGTTTTTTTTTTGATTTTACTGAGCTTTTGATTAATATTTTGATGTTTAACAAAGTATAATTTACTTTGTGCGTATTATTATTCGTTATTACGATGAGTATTCTCGGTTTTGTAGTGTTTTGCATTGTTTTGCATAGTTTGCAACGCTTGCGAAAAGTTTGCAGCTGCGTTAACCTGTAAAAGAAAAACATGCGCAGATGCATTAAATCTGCAACGTGTTTTGCTGTGTTTACAATCGTTTGATTTTGTTGATTTTAATTAATAACAAAGGAATTTTACTGAGTTTAACTTGTATGAATCGTGGCACGGCATAAATTTAATGTTTTCTGCGTGCGTTTTCCTCGATGATTAAAGTTTGACCATTTGAAGTCTTTGACAGTTCATTTTGTTGATGAGGACACTTTCAGTGAACTTAAAAGGCTGTTTTGTTCATTTTTTGCTCTTTTTATTCTTTTGTTGGTCCAGAGGATGCAATTCCTGTTTATTGATTGAACGCAAAGTGCACTTTCCTCCCTGGGGGCAGATATCTTACCTGTTTTGTAAGCATTCTCAATATCCTGCTTCTATTTGACCCATAGTAAAGCGTAGGTCCGAAATTTTTCCTCTTTTGGGAATTGAACTTACACCTGCTGCGTACCAAGCAGTTCCTATAAACAATAGACCATACTCTGCCTTCTCTTTTGGTACATACAATACCAACACTTAAATTATACTCTTCTCTCCTTTAAAAATGGCCGCGCGTCTTGAATCCAAAGGACTATCACTTTGAGATCAATTACAAGACACAGAACACTTGGTGTTAAAATATGAGTAAGATCCCTAGAATAGATAGAAATTGATGAAAAGGGAAGAGAAACTTGATTCTGTAGATAAAAACTTCCAACTACAAGCAAAGGATCAAAGGAGATGAATGAAGGAGAATTGAATGTGGTCATTTCGACCAATGACGCAATGGCGTTTTCCTTGACATACACTTTATATTGAAATATGTTCTTTATAACCTAACATTTTCAAATAATCTGTTTCCGTCGCCTGCAATTCCATCGTTTTTTTGTTTTATATGCTTAATTTAATATTATCATGAAGACTGCATTGTTAATTTATTTCTCACCCTTTTCGCGCTGCGCCAGTGCATGCCGCCAACGGCGAATAGGAATATCGTTTCATTTCTCTCTCTTATTTCTCTTATTATTTCTTATTTTTTTTTTGCGTTTTTGGTTTAGTGTTTCTTTTAGTGTAGCGTTCCACCTTTTGCACGTTCCGTATATGAAAGCTTAATAAAGTTTTTACTCTGTTTAGTTTATTCTCAATTTTTTTTTTTCACTTTTTGCCGTCAATATAGACATTTATTTTATTCTTTAAAATATCCTCTCATATATTCGCCTCTGTGTTAGTTTTCTCTTGTTCACAAATTTTTATAGTTTGTTCGTTTACTCTGGTTTCGGTTATCTCCATTCTGCTAAGGCATCTAAAAAATTCTGTACGCAGATCGAATGCAATAATTGAATCAACATTACAACCATTTGTTCGCGTCGCCGCCGACTGGGTAGGTCCAGGGGTTGGGTGTGCGAATGACTTGTGATCGTGTATTTTACCGCCGCCGCCGCCCCCCAGACGCTCAGCCAGCGGCTAATTCAGTGAATGCAAAATCGAGAACGAGCACGAGAAACGCTCAAGCAAAAACTCGCATACGTCATATGTAACTCTCCGAAGTAAAAAAGCAATTTAATATAAATCAGTTGTACATTATAAACTTACGATAATTTTATAATTAGAAAAATTAACTAGGCACACTAGGTCAACATTATAATAAATAGCAAATAGTTAATTTATTTCGTTCTCTATTTACGTTTACTTTTACTCAAATTTTTGTAGGTTTTTTTTTTGTTCTTTGTGTGTATAGTTTTATTGGTTTTTTTTTTAGTTTGATGGTGGGCGCTGCCACGCTTCTTGTTCGCACACACAAGAATACACTGAAGTAATCAGCAATCTTTTTCATTACACTGCGTCGTATTAAACCTTAGCACACACCAAACTGATTTTGGTCGTTTATACTCATAGATTGGTTGCTTTGGTTGCCACTAACGCATCTTAGAAAATAAATAAATACTGTTTTCGTTGTGCCACCGACAATCTACATCTGCAATCATTTTCTGAACGAGATGATTCGGCTTTCTGCCGCCTCGCGATTACAAAACGTAACGAAACAAACCTCAAGGACGGTCAATAATTTGTATAAAGTAGTCAACGTGATTTTTCTTCTTTTTCTTCAATTTTTTTTCTTCTTACTTAAACTGAACAAATTTATATGTAGGCGTGTGTTTTATGTGTGAATCCTCGAATGCACACTTAAGCCGCATCTTTGATAGTTGATTGTACGAATTCAAAATTCGGTTGACTACTCGTGTGTGTGTTTTTCTTCGTCTTCATCATCGCCAAATCAAACTCATAATTGTTGATATGTGCCATCACAATCGAGTAAACCGGAAAAAATTCATCTCATCATATTTACCTAGTAATTATTATCTATTATTTATTAGAACACGACGATTGTTCTCATATTCCTTCAATGTTTGCTCTCGCTTCTCTTTTTGTTTACTTATTTAAAGCATAGATTTCTCTTTTAGTAGTTTTATTATTCGCTAATTTGCTTCTTACGTCTTACGTTTTTTTTGACATTGTTTATTTATAATTATACTTTGTACTAACAACTGTTTAATTTAATGTGTAACATTATATAAATTATTTACGGCTCTTTCCCTTGCATTGCTCGCATTTGTCACACTCGCTCGCCTCTCTCGCTTCAGCGTCTGCGCACATCTCTTCACTAACAATAACAACAAATATAACATTGAGTAGTTTTCTTCTTTGTACGCGTATAATTAATTATTGTATCTCATTTGATTATTTAATTATACAGTTATAAACGTTTACGTGTCTGGTTTGCTTCTAGCCAGCGGTGTATGCGCATAATGAGAGACGACTTCGGTGGCACCACTCAAACTGTCCACAGTTACTTTTCGTTTCTGTTTTTGTTTCTGCGTTCGTTTAGCGCACAGATTTGTTCGTTTATGGATGAGAGTGCAGGTGTCGCGGGCGCGAGGCGTGGAAACAGCGCATGCGCGACGATTGCGACGCTGGAAGTGATTGTTTCGTTTGATTTTTGTTGAATTTGTTGTTTGCGTCGGGTGGTGAGGATATGTCCGATCGACTCGCGCGCAATCGTCGCTTGTGCGCGTTCCGCACGCCTCTCGCCATCGTCGCGGTGCACCTGCGGTCGGCGTCGAGATGCTGCTGCTTAAATAAATATCGCGATCGAGAACTACTGCCCGAGCTGCAGCGGGCTGAGCACGATGCCGCTGTGATGCGCCTCGGGCTCGCGGCGCGGCTCCACGACGATGATGGCGTCGTCGCCGGCCGTGGACGTGGAGGCGGCGAGATTAGCAGGCGCGCGGCCGCGCGTATGCTTCGACTCCTTCGGCCGGCACTCGATCTCGATGACCGTCTCCGACTCGTAGCTGGAGATGCTCTGCAGGTCATAGACGGCCGCGTCGAGATGGTCCAGCTCGATATGAGTGAGTCGACGCGCGGCGGGCCGGCGCCGTCGTCGTCGTCGTCCGGCACCGTGATGATCGGTATGAGCGTCTTTGTGTCCGCGTCCGCGTTCACTGGCGCTAGCATTGGCGCGCGCTCCGCGTCCTGGAAGTCGGCGGCGCTGGTGCCCGGCGCTGCGTGGCCCGCGCCGCCCGTCACGATGGACACTTTCTTTTATGCTTCTCGAACGAGGTCGAGGCGTGCGTAGTCCTCGGATGGCATGCGTCCGCCGAGCGGTCGCGCGTCAGCGGGCAGCGGCTCGCGGATCCACCGTGATGGTGTGGTGCGGGTGCGGATGCGCGCCGCCCCGCCGCCGTGCGGGCACACGTTTTGAGGCGCGCCTTCTTGCGGCCGCGCAGACACGTCGACGGGCACGCACAGAGCAGCACGCGCACCAGGCAGCAGAGTAAGCCGCACGCGACCAGCGTGGGACCGATCAGCCGCAGCTCCAGCGTTTTGAAGCCCTTCTCGCCGGTGCCGACGAAGAAGATGACCGCGCCGATGGCGACCGTGCCGAGCCCAACGTAGAGCAGTGCATTGGCCGCCGCGCTCTGGTGATACACGTCGAAGAAGTCTTCCTCTTCGCTGCTCCCGCCATATGTCGTGTCGTGGATCTACCAACCAGTCAAAAATCACCACAAAAAATTTAATTTCTATTTTATAAAAATTTTAAACTTTAGACTCACACGCAGCGATTTCATCCATCTGTGATGCGCCTCGTTCTGCTTGAGGCGATGCTGTCGTAAATCGTCCGAGAGGGAGCAGCGTCTCCCCGTTCCCGTTCTTGCCATGCTGCCCGACCCTGCGAGCACTGCGGGCACACAAAAACAAATTAATCATCTCAACAGGTCCGCGCCACATTCGTCAATCTACGAAACAATTCGACGCGCAGCGAAACTTTCCCGTTGCGGAAAGTGCCAAGTCTGCCTACAACGAATTAATCATCTCAACAAGTGCGAAGTGAGAGCGAGCGGAACAAACAACCGCATTTCTTCGGCCCCTCGCCGGTCTTAATACACTCAATCGAATTATGAAGACAGAGAAACAACTGCACACGATTTATCAATCTCGCGTGCGAAAAACGACGGCCCGCGACTTAGAGGTCGCATAAATAACTCCCCAATCGATATCGCCGTGTTCACGTGTGCATCATTGCGCGCCATCCAATTGGAAAATTTGCTTTAAATTATTGCTGCAACAAATTGCTACCTCGACACCCGAGACGGCATAAACACGTTATCTAGGGCATTAGATTACAATTGTCTGGATGAGTTGTAAAATGCGCGAACTTCCGTGAACAAAAGCGCAGCGTTCCGGTGGAAATGATTATATCTAGCCGCCCCCGGCGGCTGTTTGTGAGACAAAGCTATGCAAATAGCCTGTGCGCCGCGCGGAACGGATGCACGTGCGGCCCGCCGCTGAAAATCGATGAACGAATTATGCACGTCAAATACCTAATAATCAGTCCGGGCCTGTCGCGTGTTGTAATGAAGCATTGATGAGTTGGCGCGGGGATTTCCTATTTCACAGCGAACAAAGTCAACAATAACAATAATGTTTGTTATTCTGGATTTTGGTAGAAATCGCGCGTTGGAAATACATTTTCCCGCGAAAGGTAAATATCGCTTAGATTTCTGAGTAAACATCTCTCGGACACAAGATGGCTGACCTCCCGCGCGCGCCCGTCCCGGATAAGACGGATCGATCATATTTCGCGCTGTCGTTCGGAAATGTCGCAATTCCGATTCAACAAGTCCGCGCGCGCGAGCAAAAACAACAAAGCGTACACGTTTTCCGGCAGCGAGCGCGCGCGCGCGCTTCTGTCAATATCACCACTGTTACACTGTACAAGATTTACTTTGATATCGAAACGCAGTGTAACGTTTTGTTTGCCCCGGCTTTTTCCAACCACGCGGTCGCGCTTTGTTTGCCAGTCGATGAAAAATCCCGAATGGGATTATCTCCGATTGGAAATACGCACGCAATCGCTCAATTAACAAGACGACTACACTGAAATCTACTTTGCCCGGAGATATCTGCGTGGAGTTTCGTGATTAATGAGCGCCGAGCTCTCAGGTAACACTCGATGCGAGATTCTAGGCCAGAAGTGCATCATACGCATCGAGAATAAAGAAAAATTTCTAATCGAAATAAGTCCACAGTCCCACAACAATTTCTGCGTTTGAAGAGGCAATTTATTACATATACGGCGCGCTGGGACAAGTCGCCGGTCGGTGGGTCAGTCAGATCGGGGATCGATTCGTGAATGGCGGAGGCGCCTGCATCGGCCGAGCGTCGCGACGCGTTTAAAAACGCATTAGCGCTCTCGTAAACACGCTCGCACTGTTGTCCTACCTTGTTGGCGCTGCTACTGCTGCAATAGGGGAGGGTTGGCGGGGGTGGCGGCATGCGAGTGGCACGCCATGACCTGATTTCGACGCCGGGAGTTGCAGGACAATTCTGATCAAAAAGTTATTACAAACATGCCATCAATAATAATTGAAGTTTAAGTATCCGTTTAACTCGAACTACTTCACAACCAGGCCCTGCGTGGCCTGCTTCTGCGTCTGCTTGCCAACTGACAGATTGTAATTAAGTGGCAGCGGCGAGGGTTCAACAACATGCGCTGCAAAATGCAAACAAGAAAAAACGAAAAAAAATCGCTCGGCGCAATTTACGTGATGACACACTGGTGGTGGAGGCGCCGGGCCGTGTCGTGTGATGCCATTACCTAATACAGCAGGTAGGTTTGGCGGGTTGAAGAATGAGGGTTAGTCACACCAGTTACGCTCGTATCGCGCAATTAATCTTCGCTCGGCCGCACCGCACCTACACCGCGTGTCTTTGACACAGATGTCCGGCGAAAAATCGCCGGCGAGCGTATGTTGCGCTTTGTTCATCCACATTGTTTTTTTTTTTTTGCCTTGGCGCTCGACATTGTCGCAGATTAGGACACTGGCGGGACACATGCGAGCTCCACTTTAAATGCGCCGCTTTAATTTAAATGTCGCGCTCGCATGCGGCGATGCAGTCACGACAAACACGAGTTTGATCGACCCGCCCGCGGCGCCCGAAATGTCAATTGTCACGTGAGGTCGTCCTTTTTTTATGGATTGAATCGGACACTCTCCGAAATTTCAACGAAATGTAATGTTTTCCACATAAACACACACGCAAAACGCGATTACATTGACTTTCCACGGAATTTTTAAATTAATTTCAAACTTCTGGTGGTTTTAAATTATAAATAACCGGTAGTTTTATGAAAAAAAAAGTTTTTACGTAATTAATATGCGCAGAGAGACAAATACGCTTATTTTGCACATGAATTTTTTTCATTACAACTTTTTGTTAATTAATAACGCCTCGCGAAAACATTCGGATGCTTGGTAATTATATTAAAACTTTGTTTATATTTAATGAATCACTTTAAAGTGCAAATTAAACCAAACCACCTGTTTAAAACATGCATTACGTTTGCGTTGTTGAAATCAGTTGAATTTAAATTTGCGGTGGGTTTTTTGAGGGTGAGGCCCCGTGTACATACCATGAACCCCGAAGGGAACTGCGGGAAGGGCTCGATCTCCCTGGTGGCGACGTGGCTGGGCAGGTCCGCTCGCCGCCTCTTCTTGCGAAGACGCTGCTTCTCCCTGATGAGTAGCGCCGCTTGCATGCCTGCGGATGCCGCGGTGCTCATCCAACGCGCATCGTCGTCTCCGGCCGCGCGAGCACACTAGCTGCCGCCGACGGTGGCGGGTGGCGGCAAAATTAACAACACGCGGCGAGCTGAGTATTCGTGTCTTTCGTGAAAACACGCGCGACGCGCGTTGTTTTTTACATTCTTCGGGAAAAACGGTCGCGCGCGTTTCGACACCGCACGCTATGCGCGCGTGTGTGGGACGGGGGCGGCGGGGAACAGTCTTCAGCCGGTCGTCATATTCGACACATTGTCGTCGCGTTCGCGATTAGAGATTTAGCGATTCGTCGTCGATGGTCGTGTTTAGTTGTTTATATTTAAATGTTCATCAAATATATATTTATATAGTATACGCGTGTATAATAGAGAAATATATTTCTATATATTCATATATATGTTAGATATATAGTGTATATAATTTAAGAAAATTGTGTATAATGTATAATTTCATACTTTAAACTCTTTGTGTATATGTAAAAAGCGAAGGCAGATTTTTTCATTTTGTTTCTTTTTTTGTGTTTGTTGTTTTTTTGTCTAACGTTTAATTTGTTTCTCTCTAGTAGTTTTGATTCGATCACTTCGATGCCGTGAGAAGTGCGAGCACAGCGTGCCCTAAGTGTGGCTCAAAAAGATATCCAAAGAATAAAGATCAAAGAGATATACGCGCGTGATTTTTTGGTTTGTCAAGCTTACAACCTTGCGATACTTGCGGCAAACTTGTTGCGGTTCGGTTTGATATGTGCTGAGAGTACTTAGCTCCGGTGTGTGTTCATGTATTATTGTACTGGTCCCTAGGTGGGTAGTCGTGGCGCGACCGCATGCCCGCGGTTGTGCTGCTGCTGGTCGTCTCGGCGATGTCGTCTTCGGCTCTTATCCCGGGTCGAAGCTGCTCTTCATGGTGGTGGTGGTACGTGCGCGGCCTCGGCAGCCGCCACCGCGTGCATTCGAGTGCGCCGCTCGCTCGAAACTGCGCTCCGCTGCGAACCGCGCGTCCGGCCGCGATCGTGATTCATCGAAGCGCGCGCGGTCCGACGAGCATTTCGGTCTCTTGCTGTCACCGGCTGCAAGAGAGAAATCGATAGGGGGGTGGTTGGTGGTGGTTCGAAAGCGAAACCGCGGCGGCAGCATTCGCACGGGGCCACCACACACAGGCTTTCTTTCTTCACCGCTGCTTTCTTGTGAGGCGGGTGAACCAGTTAGCAATTACACAATGCGCTTAATCAATGTGCGAGGACGCTTAGCGTTTTGTTTTCCGCCCGCGGCCGCCACACGCATGTGGGGAATAATATTCTTTTCAACTGGGCGCGCAGTGCTATGCGGTCTCGGCCGCCACAACAACACACCATTTCGAATCAATATTAATGTATGTATTCGACATCCACTCTTGTTGATTTACTCGAATAATCAGCCGCCACGGTTTTGGGTCAGCTTTCAACACCAAATTTTAGCCACAATGGCGCCGCCACCGGCCACCACCGCAAATGATGAAGTGGGCGCGACGGAATTACATACAATATTATCATTTTCAAGCATTTTCGACTTTTACTTTCAAAGCGCCTGTTTTTTCACGGTTTTTAGACACAAAAACTTTAGCCATGGCCGTGACTAAAGTACTTTAGTCATGGGATACATTTATAACCTTAAATTTCCAAGTTGTGTGCAAACGAAGTTCGAAGTTTTAAAATACCAAAGTTTCAACGTGAAAATAAAGTGAAAGTAGAAAAAATATCGTAAGCATCACGTGGTTAAACGTAGTTAAAGTGCCACTTTGCGCACTTGACGCTTAATACACTATTAAAACATAATTTTTAATATTTTTCTACTTTCACCTTTGAAACGCCAGTTTTCCTCGGTTTTAAGACATAAAATGCGATATTTTAAACATCGACAGCCAAGACCGTGACTAAAGTACTTTAGTCACCGGGTCGATTTATAACCTTACATTCTCCAGTAGTGTGCAAACGAATTTCGAAGTTTTAAGATACAAAAACTTAAATACAACAACTTCAACGATTGATTCAATCAATTTCGTGGCAAAAGTGCCACTTAGCGCACTTGATACTAAAAATATTTATTACAACAAAAGTGAAATTTTATTTCGAAATAAATTCCAGTGCTGCAAATGTCACCGCAATGACATTTTTCATACCAAGATGTACGCGAGTAGTGCTAGTTGGCGTGCGGTAATGACGCCCGCCCCCGGCGCTCGGCTTTTCGTTTCGTTAAGTGCGATGCGAGACCACCGCCATCGCAGCGCCGTTTAATTAGATATACGCCGGATAACGCTGAATTCGCCCCGGCGACGTACTTGACCTTTGCTGCTCGTTGTTTTCGCACTGTTTTACATCACAATATAAAAGTGGGCGTAATGGCCAGGCATGATATTTGTGTATGTACGCATCGCCACCGCCGACGTCAACGCGATGAGAATCGGCGCATGTTCATAAACATGCAAGCACATGCAATAAAAAACACCGAATGCATGACATACAAGGAAAACGTCGAAATTGTCCAAAAATGATATGATCACACACCGCCGTCGGAAACGCCATGTTCGTGTTTTCCGCGGCGTGTAATTAACTCGAGGGGGTGGCTCATTTTTTTTTCCTCCACCGTGGGCGGGAAAAACAGGGCGAGCCATTTCGCGGCGTGTGTAAGTAGCGGCGATCGCCATTCAGGCATTGAGCAGGAAATGAAATGCTGCGGAGTGACGACTGGCGGCGCGGAAAGTTCGCGCTCGTTAGCGCGATCGATTGCGCGTCGCGACGGCTTCATCGTGACTCGTAAAGTCTTATCAATGCGCACCGAAATTCTTCGGAACATACAATGCCCGCCAGTGACCATAAAAGTGTGTTTCGCGAGCAGCAGCAGCTCGCTGAGCGTGTAAGTAATGTCGAGGACAAACAGCGTTTTTCCATTTTCAGGCGGGCCGGTGGTATTGATTTCGAGTTTGGACGTTTGCGATGAATCGGTGCGGAATCGTGGCAATCGCAAAAGTTCTCCGCGTGTGATACACACCAAACCCCGCCGCCGAAAAATGCCAGCGATAGCAACTTTTACGATGCTTTGTTCCGAAACGCAGCGCACCGAAACTGAATTCATCACATTCCAGCGCACAGAAATGTTTTTCATTTTCTTCCACATCGCTGGCCACACAGAAAAACTAATACACATACGATTGCATTAATTAAAGAATACGCGGAATACCATTCTGTGTCTACGCTGCGCGCGAGGAGAGAGCGCCTCATAAATTATAATTAACAGCGCCACAGCGCGATTACACCTTTCATCCCCTTTTCACGGCGAGAGAAACAGCCAAACAGCAATTTGCCGCGTGTAATCCCGGGCGCGTTCATATGTGATGCGCATAATATACTAATTAGCGCCGAGCGGAAAAATAACCCACGCTGTCTGATTGCCCGACAAGGGTTGAATAAAGTATGACAGAGTGGTTGAAATGCTTGGAATTGTTGGAACACTTACGACCTCTAAACTACTTGTCATGCATGGTGTGCTACTTGGGTTGGTATAATACCTCGGAGAAAGGATAATCCAGGCTGCCGAAGACGTCGTACTCGGTGTAGAAGCCCGGATCGTGGTGGTCCCACGTCTTCTCCTTGATCTCGAAGTTGCACATGTGATTACATCGGTCCAGCACGCCCTTCTCACCATCCTTCTCTTCTTCCACCTGCCGCACGAAGCTACACCGCCGCTCGAGGGATTTATCACCCTCCGGGATGAGGATCTGCGGCAGCTGGTGGCTGACGACCGAGGGCGAACGTGGTGTGGCGGCCGCTGCCGCCGCCGCCGCCGCCGCAGCAGCAGCAGCAGCTGGACCATGCGAATGATGAAGCGCATGACTATGGCAATGACCATGCGATGGATGCACCGGCAGGCAGATCGAGGGGCTCTCCCTAATACGCGCTCTCGGTTCTTTCAGATGATAATTGGAGGTGCTGTGGCGGCGGTCACCAGTCGCGAGCGCCGCCGGCGGTTTGAGCGCGTTGCGTTCAACGCGCGACAGCCGCGGCACCTGCTCGTCGGTATAGTTATGGAACTGTCCCTTCTGCGGCGGCTTCGGCAGGATATCGCTGGCCTTGGACGCCTTCTGCGCGGCGGCCTTCTTGTTCTGCCGCTGCCGCTGGCGCGCCTGCCGACTGGCGAGGCTCGCGCCCCCGGCCGCCGCGTACATTGCACTCGACTCACTCCTCTGCCCTTTGTCCGCCCAGCATTGCGGGTGCGACCCCCAGCCCTGATATCATCCGCGCCGCCCGGCTGCCTACGCCACCGAATTGTGCGCGAATTCTTCTTCGATAAAAAACGATTGTGTATCTCTACGTGTCCAACAGCTGAGCCGTTGGCTGCGCTTGTAAAACCTATCAAACATCCATGCGTAAAAAAATAGAACGCACAATTACGAGTATCATATAATTCATAAGAGTATATATATATAGTTTCACAAAGATAAGTTTGCTTCTAGTTTCTGGTTTGCTCTTTGTTTATTACCCGCTTTGCCCGTGGTGTCTCGTGTGTTGTCGTATCTGGAGGTAACTCGGAAGGGGGGAAAACATTAAACAACAATGATTGTACAGCGTTTATGCTTCGTTTTGCACAACCGATTGCTCGACCCGAACGCGCAGTTAGGCCTACGTGCTGCCATCGTCTCGGCGCTGATATAACTTAATATTGTCATTGGTTATGTTGGGTAAGTACGCGGCGTCTGCGCGCTAGTCACCTCACATGTGTGTGTGTGTTGCGTGTGTTGCGTATGTGTGTTGGGTGTAAAATTATCTCGTATTAAAATCACTCTACCATAGACGACAAGACAGTTAAGTAATAATTTCTCATATAGTTGTATATGTATAATATATCAGCGTAGTAAGTACGAGTTCAACCGAAAATATACCCTCTCTCTCGTGGTGTGCAGGAAGCAAAACTGTTTTCCTGTGTATATTTTTATGTATAATTCCTTGTTCGCGCGCGGCGCACGCCACCTCTCTGCTCGTCTCGTCTCGAAATTAAGACACGAAAAACGTATTGCTTATTTTTTGCTCGGTGCGTTCGGTGTCCCTGAATGAACACATGGATGCCATCCGCGCCGCATGCTGGTGCCGCCGCTGTGTCTTCGCCTCTCGACTGTTTCTGCTTCGTTTTGTTGCTTGCTCTCCACTCTTAAATCTCGAGTACAAATATGTATATGTGTATATAATGCGGGACGTCGTGAGGAACTATAACGTGCGGTGGTGCCGCCGCCTCGTCTGCGAGAGATGCGTGCGCGGGGCTCTGGCGCTCGCCGCCGCCCGCGTTCACATCGTCCGCCCAGCGCGCCCAGGTGCCGTGCGCATCTCACGTCGCCGTCGCCGCCTCCAATGTGCTGCCGCTCGCCCTCGTCGTCGTCGTCGTCGTCGTCGAGCCGCCGGTGGCGCGATGCAAGGCGAGCACTGCTAGCAATCGCATCGTTCGTGACGCCGGTGTGCTGCGGAGACGAGTCGGAGATTATCCACTACGCTATATCAAAACTCAACTACTAACACAGCTACGAAATGTATTCAATCATCCATCACACACACACACATCGAAACAATTTGCCAACAGACGAAAAAATTTCTCTCTGAGAGAGGAAAATGATTTTCTCGGATCCGTGCGAATCCTTAGAAAGTACGCACCCGACCTGGTTCGAGGCGCGGCGGGTTGCGCTCTAGATTCGCCCGCACCGACCCAGTGCCCTTTGACATATCCGCCCGCCAAGCGGAAGTCGTCGGATGTTGCCATCGAAACTCATTTCGCCGTACGCGTGTCTGCCGCCGCGGTCACAAAGCGATGGCGAATTTGCGTCGCACACGCCCGTAATGGGGCAAATATTATTATGCGATGTTTAGTACGGCAGTAAAGTTGGAAATCGATACTAATAAAACACAACCGTTTAGAGTTCGTGAAAAATCAATACTGCATAAATAAAGCAGTCGCCGTCGTATGCAATCAGCGATATAGAAAAGCGCGAATGGCCCAAAATTAAAGTGTTGATCGTGCTGAACTCCATTAGAGTAAACACACTGCAATAACACACCACCCGCTCGATGCGATGCGGTGACCCATTTTCGCAATACTTCTTGTACCGGCGCGCCGTGTACGTGCCCAGTTGTTGCCGCCGCCTGAATAATTCACGCGAGATTCGTACGTACACGTCCGGCGGCGGCGGCGTGCGTGAGTTATGACGGATAAACGTTTTCGCCACATTGTAATTACGCGGTGCCTCGGGGAAATCACTCCGATTCGCCGCCGCCGCCGGCGCAATTTTTATTTCCGAGACGCGCGCGCGCGCGCGCCACTTTCGGAGACAATCGAATTACGCCCGCAATCAAGTGCTCGCGACTCTACGTGCGTCAGGCATTAATACGTTGTCAACAAAGCGTAAAACACTTTTTGCTGCGCCCGGCGCCTCCACATAATGACTTATTATGCGGATTGTTTCTCGCTATTACACATCACCAATTAGCTGGTTAATTAACATTGCTTTGAACCACTGCCGACATTTTCACCGGAATTACATCCAATTAAACATCGCGCTTTGGAAAAATTCCCGATAAAAATGAGCACCCATAATAACACCACTCGAGTGTGCCGTGCGCCGTGTGCCGCGGGCGTTGGAAATTCTCGTGAGAATTTAAACAGGCGAGATGTTTACGGCCGTTTCCTTGGCGACTGGCTTGCCATCCGGCCGGCGTTATTGCATTATACGCCGGCGTGGCGAATTTCTCATTCATGGCGCGCTTATTTTCGTAAATAAATGTACTCCCGTCACGCCGGGCTCTGACATTAACTGGAATTACTTAAACTTGCGAGGAGATATTCGCGTTATGATGACACAGACATTCAGTTTTAAGTGCAATCGCGGCCGAATTTATATATTCGCCATTGAAATCTTTTGGCTTATCAACATGGCGTCGCAAATTGCGCTTTACGATCGCCCCATTTGCCAAAAACGCGCGCGTCTTGCCAATTACGCCGGGCAATACATTCAATGCCAAGATGTCTTGGCAGCGTTAAGAAAATTTACGTAAAACGCATGCATTATCATGAAATAAATAAAAGCAACATGCATGATGTATATATCTGTAGGCAAAATTTGCATTTTATTGAATATCATGTTTGTTATTTTCTGTTAAAAATTCAATTAAACCCCGCGTTGTTTTCACGAATTAAATATTTAATACGCGTAAATATTTACGGGCGCGAAAACGTAATAAAACCGAAATTTGCACCTCGGCGCTCACATATTTCGGTGATTTATGATTTGTTTGCCGAGCGCGTCGCGAAAAACTGCACCGTAATTAAATAATAATTTTCGATGCGTGTACCTTTATGATTCATTTCAGTTTTAATGTATTTGTGCAGTTTTGTTATTTTTCTTAAGAGTCCATTATTCCACGGTTCATTTGTTCGGCGCGCACAAAAGCTGGCATTGTGGCATTGGAAAGAACGCGATGTGGAGGCGCCGGGCCATCATTAATCACCGCGGCGCGGCGGGGCCTGAATGAGTTTTATTATATCCGGCCGAAATTGGAGAGCAGCGCCGCTAAGTGTGCGCCTATAAATGGATATTTTGCATGTAATCAAAATAATCGCATTTGCGCCGAACAAAGATTGCAATTCAAACAGTTTTTTTCTTCTTTTTTTTTCGCTTCGTATTCGTCTAATACTTGTACGAGCAATTTGAAGTGACATAAAAAATTGATTGCAATGTCTATGCATGTCTATCCATGTGGATATGGTAGCCGTAGAAAGCCACTTAGAGTGTTTACTCAAGCCTCTTTTACATTCATACGCGTGTTCTCGCGTGTTCATTAACTATTGATCGACGCGACGCGCGCGCCGGGATTGATAAATATTTTCGAGGCGGCTGCGCCTGCGCTCGCGGGGTGAGCCCCGACCAAACAATCCCAACAGCACCACCGCCGAATTACCCATTCAGATGGGGCCAACCGAGGCGAGATTGCCCCGCGCGCGCGATTAGTGCTCAAACATTGATGGCGCGCTGCAACATTAACGAAGCGGCGCCGCTCCGCTGGGCTATTAAGCTTAGATCATATCGCTAATTCCGACGGATGCCGTCGTCGGGCCCCTGCAGGAAGTCGCGTGAATAAGAAATGCGCCCACCGAAAAACAACAGGTCCCAGCTGACGCCGGCGGATTAATTGGAAAATCTCGCTCGGCTGCGTGCTGCTCCTTGAAAGAGCGTCGTTAAACTTAATATGATCTTGCTTGATTCAATGATTTCATCATTTATAATGCGGGGGCTGGTTGTTGATAGAAAGTTGAAAATGATTGCAGAAATTGCATGTTTTTCGTTCATTGTGCGTCAATTAACTCTTTGTTAGTTAATGATGCATTTGTGTAATTGCTAACGGTTGTCAGTCGACCACTGGTGGTGGTGTATGATGGCAGTTCATGTACGAATGCCGCCGCCGCCGCCTAATTACGAGAATGAAATCGAGCACATTACCTTTGAGTTGGTGGCGTCGCCAAGCAATCAATCACTCCGAATCAATCACACACGCACGCCGGCGGTCCCTCGCCGGCCGTAAGTCGCGGCAGGCACGCGCGATTGGGGGTGGTGGTGGTGGTGGGTGTGGGTAATCCACGCGACTGTCCGCCCGGGGCTGATGTCGCGCCGATCGAAGCGGAACGCGGCCGTTTCGCGCTTAATTACATCCGGCCGAGCGTAATTAAATCGGTCGCGCCGCTGGACGCGCGCGTCGTGGACGTAACGTGATGTTGGCGGTTGGCGGTCGCGACGCGGAGTGAGCTCACTCCGCCGGCGCGCGAATTACTTGTTGATATCGCGACTGCGTTTTTTTCTTTCTCTTTCTTCGTCTAGTTTTCGTATTCTTTGCAGTCGCGAAAAGTCGATCTGGCCGCCGGTTACTAAGCGACAGCCGACGCGGAGAGTGGGTGCTGCTCGTTGATGGTGTGTCGATACGGGGGTGGGAGAGGCGCGGCGACGAGACAGCGGGAGAGGGTTTTCGGCGTTTGGCTGCGGTGTGGGCGCGCGCGCGACGACGACGAAATCGGACGCGACGCCGAACGCGACTGCTAACTAACTAGCGCCGCGCGGAATTAGTGTGCGCGCCGGCCGCCAGCGGGGGCGGGCCGCGAGAAGCCGCGCGCAACAGCCCCAGCGCAACAGCAGCGCGCCGGCAGCAGCGCGGCTACAGGTGGCGGCTGCCGCCCGAGTGCGCGAGGTCACGTTCACACACCCAGCGCCCATTTCCTCGGGCCTTAAGCCACTTCGCGCGCGCCATATCAATGATTCATTATTTATTATAAATCGTCCGATTATGACGCATACTTTTTCATTGTTTAACCGCACGCGCCAAGCGTAAGCCTCAATTTTCCCGTGCCGATAATCTACAAGGACACGTTCAACAACTTCCTACACGTTTAATTTAACATAATTCGACTAGAAAATTTATCTACACAATTCAAGGACAACCTTGTCACCCCCAACAGCTCGTAAATATAAATTTGTAGAATAATAAAAAAAACTTCGGCGCGCAGCTGGAGCGGCCAATAAAATCTCCGAACGCAACCGAATTTATTTTCCAATAAAAATACAATCTCGCGAAACACATGCACCCACCGGTTGCTATCCTGCCGGTGGTGGGCAAATCGATGCGGGGCGCGGATTCGCCGAAAGCCGTCCTCGCAAATTACATTTCCCGGCGAAATTTACATTTCGTGTGTCACGCTGTCACCCTACGCATACGAATCGCATTACGAAGTTATAATGGAAATCAGGTTGATACCTAACGCGGAAAACTATTCACAATTACCCCTGGGAGCAGCCGAAAAACATCCAAAAATTTCCCGGTGGAAAAACGAGTTGTGTTGGTATTAAGCACCAAAGACGGAAACAGGAAGTGGGTGCTTGATAGCAGGATGGAATTAAGAAATGCTCCGGAGGTATCCGCACGTACGCGCGTCCTTGCCAGAAGAAGAGTCAAGGTTAATACGCATTATCGGGCGACATTCGCGGCGCGCCGGCACGTGGAGCGCAAATAAAGAAGCCGCCCCCGCCGCCTGCACACCCAACGGGAGCACGCCGGGAATGCTAATGGTCTGTGCTATTTTAATATTAAAGCGGCGCGCCAACGAGGACAAGGTTCAGCCACGCACAATTGCATTGCGATTCGTGAATTCACCGCCAGCCACCCCCCAACACTATGAATCGTAATGACAAACTCATGTTTAGAACAAAATCCTCCTCCACGCAGTAAAAAATGTCACTAAACAAACAAATAAATCAAATGTGAGATTTCTACGCGTGGGGGCGGCGAATAAAAATATCTCGTAGGCTTTCCAGTGGCGTGTATATGCGTGCTGTCGATCTGCGGTGGCTTCATCTCTGTGGGACGCTTGGCGGCGGAGTATTGTTGACTTAAAGTTTGGCAGGCGTCACGTTCAATCAACTTTACAACGACGCCATTAGGAGCTCCATCACACTTGACAAACGTGTTCGATCGATTGCCGAAAAGTTGCTTTTTATAGCCAAATGCGTGCGAGGAATCACGGCGATCGTGAGTTCCCAACACCTTTCCGAAATCAAGAGTAATGTGCAGCGACGTGGGGCGAATCTTCCGCCGCGGCGGAGATTTAGCATCGGTTCGCACTTAAAATATTGCCGGCGATTTCCTACGCTTCGTGCGCGTTCGACTAACTAAGATTAATGAATCTCGTGGAGGACGAGGGCTGCTGGAAAAATTAAGATTGGTGGGCCGGACCTGATGGATGGCGGAATTACAACTTCAGGTTGGAATCGCTGTGCAACGATTTGCGTGATGAGAATCAAGTACGATGCATTGCATTATTAAGTCAAACGGTGTTAATCAAAGCAACCGCACCGCATTTGCCGCCAACGCAGCAATAAATCATCGCTGCGGTCGGCGGTTAATTTTTAATGCGTCAAATCATGTGTGAACGCGTCGAGTACGCGCCGCGTACACACACACACACCCTGATGAAAATTTCATTCAGGTTGTAAACGAGGGCGGCGGTACATATACGAATCGCGGTTTGGGCCTTGCGGCCCCATCGCTGCGATCGATAGGAATTTCGTGTTGTCATGGTTCTGCCGATTAAAACAATGCATATTGTTCGTGTTCGCGTCCGTCGCATCATTCGCGTCGTGGGAATCGTGAGAAAGGCCCGCTGATTACAATAGCGTCTTTGTTGCCGCCGCCGCCGACCGGAAGAATGTAAAGTATTAAAGAAGCGTTGTATGCTCGAAAAACTTCCAAACCTCTTCGACAAAGGGAAATATTTCCGAAATCATGATCAACGTCAGTGAAAAACTTTGTGGAAACTTAATTAATTTCCGCTGCGCGTTGATTTGAATACGTACGGTGCGTTTTTCTGTTTGCCGGAGGCGGTTGTTGGTGAAGTGAAGTGTTCGGGATTGCATGCGTCGCGCCACCTTGTGTGTAGCGGCGCAATCCGCACATCGGAAATGCAGGAACTACAGGAAGTTCATTAACTCGCGCGTGGCGGCGGCGGCGTGAGGCGGCCGGACTCGGAACACGCACCGACCAGCGCGCGCGCGGAACAATCGATATCGCTCGGCGGCGGCGTTCGGCCACGTTCGAAATTTATTATGTTAATTATGTTCGCCGTCTCGCTTCGTTGCTTTTTCAGCGCCGCCGCCACCGCCGACGATGAAAATTCCAGCGCCGCTGGATGGAGCAGAAGTCGCGCGCGATACACGTGCGCATATCTCGCGTATCTCTCGGAATGCGAGCGGCGAAAGTTTCCGAGGCGAAAAAATCCCAGCAGGATGGCACGCGGGCGGATGTCGGCGGCGGCGGATGATAAGGCGGATCATCAACGCGACGACGTGGCGATAAATTCCAGCAGATATGCTAATGCGTTGACCCGGCGGTGTTTACGGCGTGCGACTTCGATATTTTCGATCGCAGCTGAAGACGCTCGTTTCTTATCAATCTGCGCGCGGGCGTGCAGGAATTAATATCGTTTTCCAAGTATTCAATACTGTTAAACACACAAATCGTTTTCCTAAACATTTTTCAGTCAAAAATTTTGATTATTTCGTGTTAAAAACGTTTTTTAACGAATTTTTAAACGTTTTTTCACTTTGTGTCTTATTAAATTTATTATTTAGTGTTTCTATCGAGTTTGCGCTTATTATTCGCCGATTATGATTCAAAACAAACGCGTAAATATCATAAATATGTATGCAAAACGATCGCGCACGAGGAAAACATCACTTGCACGCCACTTTAATCAAACATATTTTAATAAAATCGAAATTGTGTGGAAACATTCACGTAATACGCTCATGAAAGTAAAATTTTCCGTATTTTATTGCACGCCGCGTGTTTTGAAATAAATAGTTTTGTTTTGTGTGGTTTTAATTCGGCGCAAATAACGCGCGTGGAAAAAAACATTTGTCAAACAAAAAGTTTTCCAATTATTGCCGGCTTTTATTTGGCTTTCACACAGCGGTAAATAATAAATGGAGGGTTTTTAATTTCCCGCCGTAATTATGTTTTCGTCACTGCGGTGGTTCTCCGATAATTGTTATTGCCACTCATAATTCACAAACAAATTAAAATAATGAGTTAAATTGACCGTGAAGCAATGTAACGAGCAGAAAATTGATTTCCAATTGAAACGCCGATCAAAAATAACGACCGCGCCGCAATTTGGCCATTTTCGGATTTTGAATGTGGATGTGGATGCGCCGGGCTAGGCTGGGCTAGTCTTCAATTAGCGACCCTTTCAGATCCGGTTTGGTTCCGATTTTCGAAAATCAAAATAAAAAATTCAAATCGCGCTACGCTACGCTTCGGCGTTTAACAAGCGCGCCGTGACCTTTTTCGGGTGGGGGCGGCCGGAAAAAAGTTCGAGTTGTGTGCTATTCGTCATAATTTTGGGTCGGGATCGCCTGCAGTTTGAGATCGCGCGCGCCGCACACATCAATATTGGCCTTCAATCTTTAATGTCAAGCGACTAAATATAGGGCAAGCGAAAACGCGAAAATGTTACGCGGCTGCCGCGGTGGCCGCCTTTATAGGCCACTGTGTCATCGGGGAATAACAGGAGAGCGCAGAAGAGCGCGGCGCGCCTGCAACCGTTTGACCTCTGCGACTCGCCGAGACGTGATCTAGTGCCCCGTCCGCGCGGATGCACCTTCCACCAGCTGGGCAGGCGGCGCACGCGCCCACACCCCCACCCCCATTGAACACGACTTCGAACTACTCGTACAACTTTCGTTTCCAACCGTTGCGTTTTTAACCCGCGCGTGCGCAATATCTATACATATACATCAACCAATAGAGTATCTGCCGGATGTGTCGTCATAGCCCCGCCCCGATGTGTCAAACATCATCTTTGAAATTTCGCACGGCGCGCTGTATCGACATTCGCGCGGCACGTGCAGGCACTCCAAGAAGCAGCGACGCTGGAGATTTGTTTGCGCTCGCTGCGCCCACTGGCAAACAAATAACTTCTAATTACGTATTTGCCGAGCGAGACAGACGAGCTAAGCGCGCGGATGCTACGATTGATAAATTCAATATTTGCATGCGACCGACCCGCCAATTATCCTTCATCTAGCTGATCTAATTAGCACGCGCTCGCTTACAATAGAGGTGCATGTGTTAACAACTAACTAGATAACCCAATCAAGCCCTTTGACTTTCGCGCACAAATGTGTCAATTTCGACGATTTTATCATCCACGCAATAATTACTTTATTGTTGGGATGTTTTCAATTTTAAAGCCTTTGAGGTTTATTTTCGGAACAAAAAGTATCCTATCGCCTATTTGATTGTATCAACTGTTCTACTTTAAAGTTTTATCAAAATCGAGTGAGTAGTTTTTGTGTTAAAGAGCAACAAACATACAAAGTCACGCGTAATTGGTATTGCCACTCGAAATTCACGAACAAATTAAACTTTAATGAGTTAAACTGACTTTGAAACAATATAACGGGGATAAATTCAACAATTTTCGCGCGCGACTAACAAATTTATAGTTTTTTTGAATTATTTTATGCGAAATTCTCAATTTCATCGATTTTTAAGCCATTTTAGATTTGTTTTTGGCGAAACAAATATCATATCTCTTATTCCATTAAATAAACTATAATATTGTGAAGTTTCATCAAAATCCGCTGAGTAATTTTTGCGTTAACGAGGAACAAACATACAAAGTCACACGTAATTGTTATTGCCACTCGAAATTCACGAACAAATTAAACTTTAATGAGTTAAACTGACTTTGAAACAATATAACGAGGGCAAATTGAACAATTTACGCGCACGACTGACTATTTTATAGTTTTTTTTTAATTATTTTGTGCAAAATCCTTAATTTAATCAATTTTCAGCCCTTTTTTGATATAATTTTGAGGAAAAAAGTATTCTATCTCTTATTCCATTAAACAATCTATAATATTACGAAGTTTCATCAAATTTCACGGAGTAATTCTTCCTCCAAAGTGTTTCAAACATACAAATTCATTTCTAATACACATCGCGTTGTCGTAGAAACGTCAACAACACAAATTACATCAGTTTGCTGTCGATACGTGTGGGAATTCTCATTACGCCGTCCATTTTCATATTAAGCGCATCGTTTTCAAAGCGGTTCGATGGCAGAGCGGAGAAAAAAATGAAAGCAATTGCAGCAACAAAACGCAAACAAATAGGAGTTTAGAATATTAAACATGCATTACGTTCCAGTCCATTACAATTACGATATATTGACATGAATGCCACCGAGTAAAACATGCTGACGCATTCAAAGCAATAATTCCCATTTCTTCGTGTCTTCGCTCTTGTTTGATGTGTAATTTTCCATATCCGGACGTGGGCCGGTCGTGTACAACCGCGCTGCTCGGCGCGCATTTCTACCGCTTCCCACTTGTACGGAAACTTAGTCAACTTAGCTTTATTGTGACAAGTTAAACACACACTCACACATAATATATAATCCTCGATGTTTTTATTCGTAATATTTGAATAATCCGGTTGTCACGATGCGCGGTCAAACTTGTTGGCAAATTGTTTCGATATTCATGGATTCATGCGCGCTCTCGATGCAGAAAAATGTGTACTGGCTTCGAATAAAACTTACCGAGCACGGATGTTGGTGGTCACGGCACGCTTGGTTCTGATTTGATTGATTCGGCGATTATATTGACGGGTCGATATTGGCGAACGCTCGCAGGATTTGCATACTTGAGTGGACTCGGCTGCGGCTGATGACGGTGTGCTCGCCTGCAATAAGTCAAATAAGTCACCATGTTTCCAACAGATGTGCGGCAAAAAACAGCGAGTCGTATTATTCATACTAGTAGTGCGGAGGAATGTTGGTTTTCGGGGAATTCTCGTCATTAAAACGTGATTCGGTATGAAATAAACATAGGTTATTGAATGTAGGATATTAAGGGTAAATTATGCATCAAGTGCGCTAAACGGCACTTTAGCCACGTTTACCGAAGTGATGTTTACGTTATTTTTAATATATTTTCGGTTTTTTTCATGGTTTTGAGACACAAAATGTGGTATTTTAAACATGGATGATCAAGGCCGTGACTAAAGTACTTTAGTCACGGGGTGCATTTATAATCTTACATTTCCCTGCCGTATTCGAGCGAATTTCGATGATTTAACGTACAAAAGGTCAAATACAAAAACTTCACTGTCGAAATATCGTGGAAGTAGAAAAAATTGCGTACGCAACACGTGGCTAAACGTTGTTAAACACTTGATTGATTAAACTTTTGCTACGCTTGCTCTCTTAATCAATCTTGTGATTAAAACTCTCGTTTAGTCACTGGATACTTATTATAGGTACTATTTTCTAGTTCGTCGTTTAAAGCGCCTTTTTTTCACAATTTTGAAAGTTGTACTTTAGACACGGGCGGCTGCGCAGTAGGCAAATGCGCAGGCGCAAGCTCTACCTCGTAAAAAAAGTACTTTAGTTCTGATCTTGCCCGTGTGTAAAATTCCACTTTTGTGTCTCAAAATCGTGAAAAATCCTTGATAAATATTGAAAGTAAAAAATGTATTTTCAACCAAGATCCTCGAAGATTTCAATAATTATAGTCCGGAAAGTTCCGGAAAAGATCGTCTTGAAATTTTAATTTGATCCGAGATTATCTAAACGCGGACATGTGAGCTTTTCAATGAAAAGGGCGCGTTTTTTTGAGCGCTGACACGGGTTCCGCAGCGACAAGGGACACATGAATATTTCAGCTCGCTGCAATATTAAACCCCGCATGTCCTCCGCCGCCGCCACCGCCGCCGCCCCCGGCGACACTTTATCGATGCCTCGCGAAACATTCATAAAGAAATCGGCGAGTCGACGTGCCGACCCAATGCGCCGCGGCATAATAAACCCGCGTGCGGAATATTTATCTGCGCCTCGTATCATAAGTCGCCGAGATGCATTTTTCATGTGGCCGACCGGCCCCCTACCCCCACCCCTCGCCGCCGTCGGTCCGTGGCGCGGTAAAGCGTGTAATACACGTGTGCGCACATACGAGCAGCGGGCACGCAATCCGCAGCGCTGGTTTACGACCGCCGTCGCGCGCCGCGAATAAATTCCCTTTTATAGATAGATGCATATCAGCCGCGATGCGTGCATGCCGCCCCCGAAGCCAACACCGGGCGGGCGGGCGGACTAACGGCGCGCTTTAAGTAATAACTTCACAATTACGTATTTATTTGCCATGAAAGGATAATTCACTCGGCGGTTTTCTTATCGTGCTCTGGTGGTATGGTATGGTATTTCAGTCGCTAGGGAGGCGGTGAATAATTGATGCGTTGTGTTTGTCATTTTTAATAAGTCCTGATGCGCATTATCACTCTTCGCGTGGCGCCTTTGATCGTATTAATTTTTGGTTGGAAAATCAATGCACTTGAGTGCCGCTCTACTGCCCCACATGCCACACGCCGCCGCCGGCCGCTACGCAAACAAAATCGGCGCGGCACGCACACGAAAATCAATCGATAAACTCTCGGTATGTGTGTGTGTGTGTGTGTGTCGTGGTGGTGATTCACGTGCTCAGGTCCCTTGCGCATACATATTCAACTGAAGGCGGTGATTGTGGCGGCGGCGATGCAGCGGGAAAAGCAGGTGACCGGCGTGATTTCAATACTTCCGAGCGCGCACGCCCCGCGCTGTGTGTGTATCATTACGCCTATCGTTTGATAAATAATTGATTTCATTCAGGATGGAATTATGCGCCACGCACACGCACTACTTGTTTACTACGCCGCGTGATTTTTTTCTCTTATCCACTTGTCTTCTTATCTCCCGGGGAAAAAAGCAATAGATTCGTTTCTGACGGCACTCAATTTAACAGCACCGCTCCGCAGCGGGAAAAATCGCCGCCGGCGCGAAACAATGCGAGTATGAAATTCGCGTCGCTGCCACCAGTTCATTATCTGCCTCTGTGCTCGAGTGCGCGACCATAGTTTAGTCTAGTGTTTACACAACACCGGGGGGCGGGCGCGCAGAATAGGCAAACGAAACAAGGCGCCGAACAAACGAAAATTAGAACGACGCGAAGCGTGACGCGACGCGTCGCACAAAAGCGGTGGCGACGGCGGCAGAACGACGTAAATATCCCATTAAGGACATCAGAAGACATCACAAGGCGCGGCGCAACCGCGTTTAGTTTACTACGGCTGAAGATGCGTAATGCATATTGTCAACGAGCGCGCCGCCGCCAACTATTCAAACTATTCGCTATTCAGTCAAATCTCCGACGCTTTGTTGTCGGTATTAAATTCCTGACAACTCTCTTCTGCATATCGAAGCGTGATCTTTCGTGATTTCTACATTATTTCTCGTACGCGCAGCGCAAAAAGAAAAAAAGCGAGAAAAAAAAAACCGTCATAAATCCGCAGAAATGCGCGTTGTATAGCAGCAATTTTAGTATTTCAGTACTTTGAAAGTTAGATTGAAAATCTCTTGAGAAGTATTGACGTTTGATGAAATCCGAGCCGCGAGCATGTGCGTGAAGCACATAAAACTCCACACAACTTCGCCGGCCGAATCATATTTTTCGCGCAACTCAATTTTTCAACTTGAAACTTTTCGATACAACGCAAAAAATTATTGTTACCGCGGATGTTTTTCATGATTTTAATTCGTAAACTCATCGGCGCCGAGTTCAATTAAATCCCGAACGCGAGAAATCGCTCCAACTTTAATGCGCCGCGAAAGCAACAAAAGAACATTCAATTACACTAAAACTACCCCCAGCTAGCTAGCCAGCCAGCGCGGTTAACCAGCCGGAAAAGTTGCGTCGCGCTTTCCCCGAAGAGTATTAAATTGCCTGCAAGTTTTACGCGCGCGCCAGCCCCCTGCAGAATTAATGCCGGCGTGAATAATTAACCGAAACACTCGAGACGTGTTCGCATGCCTCGCGCCTCCACCACCAGCGAAACGATTAATATTTTGCGCTGTTTTTGTGTCGCGCGCGCTCGGCAAACTTTTCGCCTCCCCGAAGAATCGTTTTTGCACGCGAAATTACGCCGGGGTATTTAATACAACACTTGGTCAGGAAGCGGGCGCGCGCGCTCAAGAAGACTGCCAAGAATAACTTGTTGAATTGCGAAAGCCCCGCCGCCTGCTGCGATATGTAGTATAGTCTTTACCGCGCAGCAGGCAGGCGAGAAAAAAAAAACATATTCAACTTTTTAATTGAGCAGCGCACACGTGACGCGCGATAAAATCGAACGAGTGAATGAACCGAACGAGCGTGAAACGGGTTTTTATTCGAATAGAAATTGCAGGCATGCGAAGTTAAAAACGTGTGTTGTTTGCGAGCTAAACGTGTAATTATTTTAATGAAATTATGTTGGCGCGATTTTATCGACGGCGTATTATATTGTTAGTCACGTAGTGTTCTAGCGGGGATAGAGGAGAGAAAAAGGATGATTGCCCGGCGCAAGTAAATTAAACCCGGAGAGTTTAAACCGACGGATTGGTGGATGCGCCGCCCGAAAGTAGACTTTGCCTTTAATGAATCCACGATTTTCGAGAATCCGAGATTAACTGCCTAGTGCCGATCCTAGAAGCGGCGGAGACATGATGCAGGCCGGCAGCACGCGCTCGCCGCGAGTGAACCGATCAATAATTTAGCGAAAGATGATGATAATCCTCTTTCGGCTGGAGTTTCGAAATTCCGGAAGTTCGCCGAAAATCCTTCACAATTCGAAGCGCTTGACTCTCGAGCGCCCGGGATCATCCAATCAACAACTCGCCGAGTGGCACGGATGTTGCCTAACATGCATAAATATTGCCCAACTTTCGCGTATCTAACCTCACTTGCATGCTAGCATGTGAAAGTGACAAGGATCGCTCCGCAAAGCACTCGTGTTCACGGCTGCTAACTTCTACATTAGCCGAACCTAACCTAAAATTCACATAACCTCACTTCTATCACGTATGATTTTTCGACATTAGCCGAACCTAACCTAAAATTCTCATAACCTCATTTCTATCGAGTATGATTCTTCTACATTAGCCGAACCTAACCTAAAATTCTCATAACCTCACTTCTATCGCGTCTGATTCTTCTACATTAGCCGAACCTAACCTAAAATTCACATAACCTCACTTCTATCGCGTTTGATTCTTCTACATTAGCCGAACATAACCTTAAATTCTCATAACCTCACTTCTATCGCGTATGATTTTTCTACATTAGCCGAACCTAACCTAAAATTCACATAACCTCACTTCTATCGCGTCTGAGTCTTCTACATTAGCCAAACCTAACCTAAAATCCTCATAACCTCACTTCTATCCTATCGTATGAGTATACGAAAGTGGCGTGTGCCGAAAAAGTGACCCACACACGCTATTGTCGGCACAGCGCATTAAACTAAATTGACTCGATTAAACGCGGGCACGCCGAGACGACCCGACGCCCGCCGGGGCGCAGCCGGCCCCGTGCATTTGACATCGAGGTGGATTAATATATCAATGTACGTATTGCATGCACATGACGGAAGCGGGTCGTGTAAATGCGTACCACGTGAAGCGGCGCAACGCTTGGACAATTACCGCCGGCGTCGCCGCCCCCCTATGCGCGGCCCACTTTCGGCCGCAAGGAAGCATTGTTTACGAATGTTGTTTTCCACGAATGCGCATTCATCATCGAAAATGCTGCTAGGTGGGTGTACGCTGCTGGCTTTTTTTGCCGCCTCACCGCGCAAAATTGCGCAGTTTGCAGGCATTCTTCCCCGGCTGCAAATTGGCGCAACTTTCCGGATGCAAATTTTTAATTTTTTACTTTTTTGCTTGCAAAACTACGTTAATTATAACTATTTCATTGAAATTATTTCAATCTCTCTGCCATTGAGAAAGTTTCCGGATATCTACGCGATACAATCAAGCATGACGATTTAATTAATCGCATTGTTTGATTGTTTGCGAGTGTATCGAAAGTTTCGAAAGGGTCACACGACGCGCACATGAATTTATTTGGTCGATAGCGCGCGCGCGATTCGCGCCGGCAAACAAACCCACATCCCGGCGCCTCCACCCGCAGCAACTCGCACACAACTCGTGGTGTGCTCTCCTTCAATTTCTAATTGTTATTTGTCGACTTGTTTGCTTGTTATTTTCGTGTGTGCGGGGCGCGCACGAAATTGTCGCACGACGGCGGCGCGCGCACCGGTTCATTGCCTCTCGACGACGACGACGACGAAAAAAAAAGCACACGAAAAAATAATAATAATATTCTAATGAGAAAATAGCCATTTCGCATGTGCGAGGCGAACGCACCGCCGCCTCCACTGTGAGATTATGGAAAAAGATTGCGGCGAGGGCCGAAAAAGTTCAGTTCAATAACTCGGGCGAGAAAATTAGAGAATAACTTGGATAATTTGCAAAAGTACCGCATAATTTTTTCTCTGGGGGGTGGCAGTGGCACGATTAATTTTCGGCGAGTATCGATGCAACAAGGAAAACGAAAACAGATTGTGATAATCGATAGGAAAGTTTTGTTTGAAACAAGTTGAGCGTTTTACCTCGGATGACACTGGCGGCGTGTGCGATGATCACCAGCAGGCCTGCTGGTGATGATGGAGACGCATCTCGACCGCCACTCACCACCACCGCACGTGCAGCACACCACCGCGCGCTGGCCACCTTCCTCTCGCAGCACTACGCGCGTGTTCCTCCTCGCCGTTGCCGCCTCCGCCTTCGCGTGGTCCGGTCGGGTGTGTGGTCTCGGCGGGCGGGGGCGGCGGTGCGCGCTAATTGTTTATCTCTCCGGAATACGCGCGCGAATTCTTCCTCGGTCGCCTTTCGCGCACACCGACACTTGGTACCCGTTTGTGTTCTTCGTGTGTTGATTTGAATTTTCCTGCGTGCACTGCGTGTCCCTTTCGCAATTCGCGCGCGCGTCTGTGTATAATATATGTATAGAAGAGAAAAATGAAAAAATTCGGGCCGTGACCGAACTGCCAGCCGACAGGATGGTGAGACTGACGGTTCGGGTCGGTTTGGGAGCCGCTCTCGGCGGCACACACCGAACACGCCGCGGTGGTGGTGGGGGGGGGGGCCCGGCGGGGCACGGTCGTGCCGCCGCCGTCGGGGCGTGCGCCGTGCGTCCCCGAAGAGCGAGGAAGCCGAAGCGCGGCATCTAACCGCCTCGGACTTCCCAAAAAAGTCGATAACGCGGCTGATACGCGCGGCGGCGGGCGGCCCACCTTCATGACCAATTTCTTACGGCCCCCCAAACGGCCCATGAGCGCCATCTACAGCGCGCGCCGAAGGACGCGTCTCGTGTTGCCCATCCAATTAAAGGTAATTTAATCCGTGAAAACGGACGCGCGTGTATGTTGACTCAGGGACAACGCAAGTATTTATCATTTTAATGCGCTGTTTGACACTCATTACACTATTGATCAAACAAACAAACACGCAAATCGCTGTGGTGAATCAAGTAACCAATATTTTCAAACACTTGACTGCGCATGCGCAGCACTCTTTTTCGAATCAACATGGTGAAGTGAATTAAAAACTCGTCGTGTACGAAGTCAATTAAAATTGAATTATTGTGCTTGGCAAGTTTCCAATCGCGTTGTCTTCGTTTCAGTTTCCACGCACTTGCGCGCACCTACGCCGCTGCATCGATGACGAGAGAAAGTGAACCGACCCGACCGGACAGCAGGCGGCAGTCGAAGTAGTGTAGTGGCGTGTTTCGCTCGAGTGCGAGCAGTGCGAGTGCGGCGGAGTGCGCGCTGGAACTCGTTCAAGCGTCGCGAACGCAAAGCGTCCAGAGACAGTGTCCTGCGTGTCCCTGCAGCCGCTGCCAGCAGCATCACCCGCATCGTGTAAGAATCTCATTTTACTTTCCACTACTCAGTATTCCGTACAGATTGCATGCACATTTGCCGACTCAGCAGGAATTACAATCAAAACATTTGTGACTCATGCACGCTGATGCCATATGCGAATGCAAACAACGGTTATCAATGTTTGGCGTGTTTTTCAGTATAAGTATCACAAATCCGCATAAGATTCATGCATGTTTTTGTTGGTTTTGTGAAATATATTGCGATGTTGGTTTCTGATCGATTCCTGCGGCGTTTGTTTGTTTTTCGTTGTTTTTATCGACGACATAACCTCGACGCGCGACACTGCAAGTCTTTGCATCGCATCTGTTGCGTTTTCTGTGGATGATTCGATGATTTTCGGGCGTATTAACAAGAAAATTAATTCAGTGTGTTTGGTTTTAGAAAAATGTCGGTTAACGAGGCTGTCTACCAGCCGACGACAGTCACCTACGAGTCGGAGCATGAACACCACCCGCCCCAGCAGAGATGGTCGCATAGACCCATCAGTTATATCGCAGCGACTGTTTCGCAGGCTGCTCGGCGTCCCTGCGGCATCTCCTGCGTGCCTTTACGCAGTGTACTTCCCACTGTATATCTCACATCAGCAATTGCTTCATTCACAATTGGGTAATGATCAAATTTTTGATATTAAATGTGATTTACTTATAAATATTTTGTTTTTAGATTAACTATGTTCATGCAAGGATTAATCGGTTATATTGATATGCCGCCTGCAGCCTCTGAGACATTCTACCTCTCAATGGCAATCATCGGTGCTTTGGTATTCGGCGTCGGGTTTGTTTTCGTGGTGCTGTTCTTGCGCATGAATCGCAACTGGTGTTATCGCGCTGGAAAGGATCATCTGGACGGAGGTGGCGCACAAGCGCTCACCGTGAATCCATCAACGGATCTGCTGGTCGCCGCGCAGTATGCTCCTGTCTCTGAAGTTACTTATCAGCCGCCCAATGAAGAAAGCGAACAGAGCAAACTCATGCCGCAGGAAAATAAAGACATCACGTGCGTTTTTTTGCTGAAAATTTGTCATTTTTAAGGTTATGATTAAATTTTATTGTTTTTTTTTTCTTTTTCAGCGATGAAACAGATCGTATGTTGGAGACTGACCCGCGCATTGTCCTGCGCCCACTGCATCAGCAAAACATGCACGAGGAGACATAACTCCTCGCTTCGCATATTTATTTTTGCATATTTATACTTCACCTTAGTCCGTAAATTGTTTGTGTTCGAAATTACCATTTTGCGATCATTGCTTTGCTGGACGACTCTGATAGGATGCGGGTAAGTAAAACTTCAACAAAACCCAAAAAAAATGAACGGAAACATTTCACAAACATGCGACAGCTTTAATTAGTAGGGACGTGCTTTCTCTGGGTAGCGCTCGTCGATAAAAAAAATGGCACTAAATTATTTGTACGGAACATCACGCGCGCGCGTAGTACAACCAACACGGCAAACAAAAGACATGTATTTTTTATATGGCACTTACTAAATATGTACTTAAGTCGATTTGATCTTGGATGTTAATGTGATACGGGTGGACTCGAATGCTGGAATTGTAGAAAAGATGGCGGCGCAGGAATCTCAAACGCATGCGCATTTTGGAGCATATGCTCTTCGCCACGTATTTTTGTAAAATTTCCACTTGCAATTCGCGTATACATTTTGTACGCGACTTGTGCGGCGTCTATATTTTTTTAATTTGATATCTACAACATGTATTTGCTATTATTTTTTTTGATGTTAAGTATCAGGTTTACTTACTGCACTGAGATTTTCTAATAAATATCAAGTTTAAAATGAATCCGCACGCTAAATATCATTAAAACGCGCATTTATTTATACAAAAGTAATAAAAAAAATAAACAATATTCTTTGTAAAGGTAAAATAACCTGAAATTCTCAAAAAATACTTGTAGAAAAAAGTAAATGTCAGTCATTTAGAAGCCATCACTGTAGCGTGATCGTGGAGGTCGTGCAGTACCCTCCATACGACGCCGCTCCATGTATCTCTCATGCTTCACAACATATCTGTGTAACTCAGCAGGAATAATCTGCTCAGCCTTCTCCAGTATTTTAATCAGCGCCTTTGCGTGTTTGCTGTCTTTGAAGCACATGAACGTCACGGATTTACCGGTCTTGCCAGCCCTGCCTGTGCGTCCAATACGATGCACGTATTCTTCAATATCACGTGGGAAATCCAGATTGATCACATGCGTCAAATCGGGGATATCAATCCCGCGCGAGGCGACATCCGTCGCGATCAGGTACTGCGTCTCGCCGTTCTTGATCACTTCAAGCGCGAGCTCGCGATCGGATTGGTCCATATCCCCGCGTAAGCAATATGCGAACACATCGTTCATTGCCAGTTCGGTGGAAATGTAAGTGGCACGTGCTTTAGTTGAGCAGAACACCACCACCTTTAAATTGGGCTGGTTCTTGTGACATCTAGCAAAGTCCAAGAGCAGCACTAGTTTTTCTTCCGCGTCGTCATCATTCAGGAAGACAAACGACTGCGCGATGGTTGCGACGGCTGTCAGGTCCAATGTGCCGACGATTACCTGCAGAGGGTTCTTCATGTAACTGTTGGCGAGTCTGCGTACGCCATCCGGCCATGTTGCGCTCGTCATTATGGTCTGACGATCCGGACGGATTTTATACATGGTGCGGCGGATGACTGCTTCAAAACCAGCGTCCAGCATGCGATCAGCTTCGTCGAGAACAACGTAAGTTACAGAGGTAATATCAATATGGCCGGCTGTGACGAGATCATCCAGTCTTCCTGGTGTGGCAATGATAATGTTACAACCTTGTTTGATTTGTCGGATTTGATCGTTGCGATCAGCGCCACCATAAACCACAACCCTACAAAAAAAAAAGAAAAAAAAACATTAATATGAATTATTTTATGTGTTTTTTTTAAATTTTACTTACGAATTGATGTTGCAACACTTAAATTTCAACACCTCTTCATTAATCTGCAGAGCTAATTCTCTAGTCGGTGCCATGATGAGGATACTCGCCCCAGGGACTCTTCTCTGTCGTGGTTGGCTCATGAGATGCGCATAAGCAGGAAGTAGGAAGGCAAGAGTCTTCCCCGAGCCGGTTTGTGCAACGCCAATGATGTCGTGTCCTTTGAGAATCAACGGCCATGCTTGCGCTTGAATCGGCGAAGGTTTTGAAGAAGCCGGTGTTCAATAGCAGCTGGCGAATGTCAGGCCAATTGATGAAGGCGTATTCAAAAGCGGGGATTGGGTTCAGGAAGACTACTTCTTCAGCAGGCTCAGGGGCACCTGGCGGTATCTGAACAGTGATCCCGTTGTTTTCTTCACGAAACTTTTCGACTTCATGCGGAGTCATATTCGCCACAGCAGGGTGTTCTTTGTATAAATCTTTGGTGATTGGTGGGTATTTCGCCCATTTTTCAGCTGCGACTCTGTCGCTTTCGGCTAACATTGCTTTGTAGTCGACTTTAGACCATTCCTCGGCTGCTTTGATGCGCTGATCCTCTATCCACTTGCGAGCCGCTTCTCCTTCGAGGATAAGCAGCGGCTCAGCGGGTGTTTGCGGTTTTTTTGTGTTTGCATTGTGGTTGTTATATCTTGGGCGTGCTCCACCTCTACCTCCGCCAAAGCCTCTAGCGCCACTATTGGCACCTCCACCTTTTTCTCTCCAGTTGTAATCTCTTCTCTTGGTCCAGCCAGAAGTGTCTGATTTGTTGATGGACATCTTTTTGACACTACTAGCCAGGTTCCAACCGTCATCATCAGCTTCATCTGTGGTGTTGTCTGCATTGGCACTGCTGCCATTTTGGGCCACAGCTGCAAATTGAGCTTTCATCTGTTCCTCAAACTGGATGGCATCATCCCAGTTGTTGTCCTCACACCATCCATCATCATTGTCTATGTGATACAGACAAAATAATGTAACTAATGCGCTATATTCTACACAAGTCTTACCTTTCTCAGGCTGTTTTGGTGCATTTCCATGCGGTTGTGCTTGGTATGCCATTGGAAATCTTATTTATCTGAATCTAAATATTTCGCGTGCTGTTTTTTGTTGCAATTATTAATTGGCAAACAGTCAAGTGTTGTCAGTTGTGTTGTCAGATGGACAGATCAACTTTTATTTCGCGAATGCTGTAAAATTTCTAATGAATAGCTAAAATGTGCCGCAATTCGCGATTTACCACCTTCAACGCGTGCAGTTTTTCTTGAACTGTACTTTTCGTTCACTTTCTAGGGTTAGAATCGTCTCGCTAACAAAATATTATTAAATTCTTTTCAAATCAGAATTACTGTTGGTATAAATTGTGATAAGAATTAGTTTTGTTGTAATCTTGTTTCATTAACGGAAATTTTGACGTTATCATTGAGTGTGATTTAAATTTGAAGCTTATTTGTGGACTGCAGCGCCACGAGTGATTTCCGGTGTGATTTTGTGAACTAAATTCAAAGTTTCATGCGACTACAGCGCCAGAGGCGGTCGGGCCTTGTTATTTGCGAACTACGCCGCCATTCCTTTTTGAGTTTTCATCACGTCCAGTTCGCTTTTGACTCTTGTAACATAATTACATTTCCAAATTAAAATAGAATAGTCTAATTAGTTTACCAACAAGACTCATCGTGCTTACTATCTCATGATCGTGCTGTATGTGTTCTGATATGAGCGGTAAGTTATTTATTCGTTTTTTATGCGCATTTAAAAGATGCCGTAATGGCTTTGCTTTTGAGCTTTGGTTTGAGCTTTGAGAAAGTAATAGTCATTCTCTAACTAACATTTTGCATATCTAGTTTATTTATAAATGTACAGAACAAGTAATAATGTAGAACTAGAGTTTCTTGACATTGAAATATTTGCTGCGGTTTTGAGTTTCTGCTCGCGACTGCAGCGCCACCATGGGGTGATGTTTATTTTTTATGAACTAAAATGCTAGTTCTTGTGTACACTCCTGCTAGCAACTGCAGCACCAGTGGCTGTGTTGTATTCATTTTTTGCGAAGTACACCGCCATACGCTCATAAGCGCTCTCCACGATCAGATAACTTTCGACTTCAACTTCTTTACATTCAAACGTGAAAACAAGCATAGTTAATTATTTTGCTAGCAATATTCAGCTTGTTTTCCTTTTTTAAGTAAGCAGTACGTGTTCTGATGAAAGGGGTGAGTAAATCTCATTCAAAGATTGTTTTCGTTATAAATTCATAAACAAACCACGCAAAGTAGCATTTTGAAGGTATAGCTTCTTCGAAATGTACAGAACGCGTGCTAATGTAGACTGGGTAATTTAAACTTATTTTTCTGGTATTAAAAACTTTCATATTGTGTTTCAATTCCTGCTGGCGACTGCAGCGCCACCACGACCTGACGCTCATATTTTGCGAACTAAGTGACCAGTTGCTTTTGTGCGCGGTTCGCGGGTCGCTCTCTTTCGGTTATTTTTCTGTGTATTTTGATCTGTTGTCAATTCTCAAGTGTTGTGTTAAACTAATTAGGTACTAAATGCACCCTCGACTCAATTAATAGGTGAAACATTCAATATTTGCACCTGCATTAAAAAACGATCTAATTTAACCTCTCATTTGAATTTCAGACTATTCTCAAAGGACAACATGTTTGTTTTAGTGGATGTAGCGACTAGTAAGCAATAACATTTTGTCTTTAAGTATATTATTTACTGATTTATTTTTGTATGTAAAGATTCGCAGTTTGGATTGCGGGAAGATGTGCCTCTTTACATAGGGGAAAGAAAAAATGCTGCTACCAGTCATTTGTTCTGCAACCACACAGAGTGTATAAAATGCGCCAAAGTTGTTGTGAAGGTAAGAAACCTCCAATTTTGCCGTTTATTACTGATGAAAATGCTCTTTTTCTACAGAATAGCAATGCTTACATAACAGACATGGGCTCAAGGCATCGCACTTCTGTTATCGGCGTGGTATTGCCGCCCCTGGAAGAAAAACAGCTCATTCCAGGCAATTCGTTCTGCATTGGTAAAAACCGCGACAGATTACTGTAAGTATAAACCACATTTCTATACTTTTATATACTTATTCATGTCTTGTTTAGACTGCAGTACATCAGTCTCACAGTCACCTGCTCGGGTTTTGGCATAGGAGGCAGCCGCTCCCTGGAGGAATTGCTAGGTAAACAAGGCGCCAGAGTAGTGAAGGACTGGGGACCGGACGTGACGCACGTTCTCGCCACCGGAGACATTCTCACCAAGAAAGTGGTTTGCGGTTTGATCGCGCAGCAGTTTGTCGTGGGCCCGGAATTCTTCCATACTCGCTGGAGGCCATCACCGAAGGTGAGCCGCTGCCGGATGCTGACAAGTACAAAGTGCGCAATTACGGCTATCAATGTCCACTGCAAGTTAACCATTCATGTGATCGCAAGCGTCTGTTCGCCAACAAGATCGCCATCTTTGATGATTCCGCCCTAAAGAGAAGTTATGGGGATATCATAGAGATGTGCGGTGGCGAGGTTAGGACTCTGGATGATGGCGATATAATCGCAGAGGTAATATATTATACAACACAACAAAAATACATTTAATTATAATGTTTATTTGTAATATTTTAGGATTTCCGAGGCGAGCGTGACATAATGGTTTTCGTCACTGGCGGGCTTGTCAAATCCGGGCGCAAGCGCAGACTGATGGAGATTGTCAAGTCCCTCGGACGACGCTGCATCCCAGTGCAGGAGATAGCCACGGCCGTGTTGAGTGGCAACACTGAGTTCTTCTGCAACAGCAAACATCTTATGATGGATACACTTCGCAATGCTCAAAAACTCACCTCGATGGGGGATGAATTGGTAGATGATACTCAGAGCACGACTGGCTCGCAATCGCGCAAGCGCAGAAACCCATCGACTGCTGGTTCGAGCATGTACACAGAGAATCCGATTCCGTCAAGTACTAGTGCCGGCGTTCGTGTACAACCATCACAACCGCCTGAGCCACTGCCACAATGGGCTAAAGATATGCTAGGCATAAGAGATCCAGGTGATCCTGAACCGGAACCTAAACCAAGCACAAGCACACAAAGCCCGGTTACACGCCTAAAAGGCCTCAAGCGTCGACGAGCCTCCGGTGACACTGAAACGCCTCCAACTGCTTTGCTAAAAAGCTTGAGTGTCGAACCGGAAAAGCCGCAACCCGCACCACCGACACCTCCGCCATTACCCGAGTTGCCGCTGTCATCCACAAACCTGAAATTAAAGCAAAGCGCTAAAGGTTGCAAACATCCTCAGCCACGACAAGCGAAAACTTCCGAAGACTCAAAGGAGAACATACCGTTTGCATCTACGCATCCATTTTCGCATAACCAACAACAGTAAATCATCATCATCATTGTTGACATGCGCAGATGTTTGATTACATTGTGAGATTTCTTTAAAGATTGCACACCTCTTCTCCAGGCACAAAACTGACGCTGAAACGCAAGAACAAGGTGGACGATGGTAGCACAAGTGTCCAAAAGCGGCCGAATCTGGCTGCGACCATACCGTCGTTTCCTGCTGCCCCGGAACCGAGTAAGCCAAGCATCCACGAGATTCAATCACCATCGAAGCCGTGCGATGGGACAAAGCAAAAAAAGTTCCGAAAGGTAAGTGGAAACTTTCAATATTTCAGGGAAATATTTTCTGTTTTTCGTTTTTTTCTTCTTCCACAGCAAAATTTGGTTAAAACAATGATACCAAAGGTTACTATGCGTCGCGTCGTTACAAATTCAAACTCTGGTTAAATAAAAATGGTTACATTCGCTGTGGTTTCGAAACAAATCGAAAATTTTCCAAAAAAAAAAAAAGCATGTAATACGAAACAGTCGAATGTAAAATTAAACGTTATTAATGGCATAAGTTTATTTCTGTGTTTTCATTTTAATATTTGTTTCTGTTTCTTCGTATCACACACGTTATTAAACTACAATAACATTTTTCATCGCTAGTGAGAATTATTTACAATCGCTTTTTTTCACCTAGCATATAACAATGAGAGTGCATTACCCTGCGCGTTTCTACAAAATGATTATTAACTGTGGTGAACATTGCTTCTGAACAGACTTAAAAGTAAAACGATAGAATAGCCGCGTGGAAGTACGAGTACAGTATGTGATTAATAAGAATTATTGAATGATTAATCGCCGTTAGTACAAGTTTGATTGCTTGCGAGAAGAAGGGAATTAAAAGCGCACTTCGTGAACATCTAAGAGAAAATAAATATGTATCAATTCGATGACAAACGTAGGAAACTTAAAACGTAAATTAAAACATTGTGTATATATGTCGCTAAAATATCGGCAAACTCTATGCTAAGAAGGACACTCGACGGCCTAGGCCTATGGCGTTAGTGACTACGATAAAACCGCATTAATATAATCCGGTGGTGGATGATTGGGGAGGAGGATTGGTGTTTCGTTTGTGGAGCGCCGCTAGGACAGCGCGCACGAATCTCAGGAGGACGGCGGGGCGCCGCGTCGGGCAGATCGAGCACGGTGGCGACGAAACCGATCACGTCGGCGGTGCGTTCGCGGTGCAGCGCGCAGAATGGATGCTCCAGCAGTTGCTCGTAGTTGCAGCGCTGGACGACGCTCTTCTGCAGGCAGGCGGCGATGAACGACTCGAATTCGGCGGTGAATTGCCCTGGCGGTAGACGCGGCGGGTCGTCTTTGACGACCTGCTTCAGCTGCTCGAATGGTGTGCCCCACATTGGGTACGGAAAGCGACCAGTGGCGAGTTCAATCAGCGAAATGCCCAGACTCCAGACATCCGAGCGGATATCGTACGTTGATGGATCACCAGTCGGATCAATTCTCTCCGGCTAAGAGAAAAAATAAAAATAAACATGTAAGTTGGTTTTTTTTAACTTTTAAAATTGTTAGTTGTGTGTACCGCCATGTATGGTTTACAGCCAGCGTCGATTGTCTTCGCTACAGAGTCGACAAGATATCCACTGATGCCAAAGTCGCACATTTTGACCTCACCGCGTCGATTGATCAAGATATTCGACGGTTTGACATCGCGATGGATCACCTGCAGATTGGTGTGGAGGTAATGCAGCGCGCAGACGACCGCAAGCGTGATTTTACCCAAAATATCCTCTGGTATCCTCAGTCCGTGATTGTACACTTTCTGATAAAATTTATCCAGGCTAGTATCCATTACCTAAGAATAAGAAATAAGACAGTTTTATAATGTTTAAATTTATGGTGATGCTACATGCATGAGAAATATTGTGATGAGTGAAAGTGCATGCATTAAATCTCTCAGGGTTTGTTATCAAAATGACATAACCTATGTGTTATCAATCAATTGTTTGCAAACCTCCATGCACATCCAAACGTCGCCCTCGCGAAATAGAGCGCCATAGAATTGCACGGTGTACGGGCAGTCGCTGCTCCGCATATTGATGTCCAGATCCATCAGCAGACGTTTCTGTTCCTGAGTGTTAACGGTGGCGGCGATGCGCTTCACCGCCATGATTGTCCCGCTGGGAATGTGGCGCATCTTCTCGACGATGCCGTACGCGCCGCGCCCCAGGTCGCTGATCTTCACCAGCTCATCGGCGTCCACGACGAATTTGTCCGAGTTGATGGTGATGGTGGTGCGCGTGTCGAGATTCGCCGGCGGTTCGCTAAAAAACGTAAACATGTGTTGTCAGTAAGGAGCGCTTGTTCGCAGGGGCGGCGGCGGCACTTACAGCTGGGCGACGGGCTCCGGTGCCAGTTGGAATTTCAAATTGGGATTCTTGCTTTTGCGCTGCATGGCGTGGCCGGCGCATGTGAAAATTACGTAAAGGGGGCGGCGTGCCGGGGAGTCTCGAAGGCGGCACCAGGTTGGCTCGGCGGCATAGGTTAAAAACGGCTGCGGCTGCTGTCACTGACGGCGCATCCCGCGGTTCAGCCAGTTTCGACGATTCGACACCACCGACACTCCGACCTCGAGCGCAATCTGGCCCGATAGCTGCGAGAGGCGAGAACCTGACTTGATATATATATATAGCGCCGCCGAGATACGATCTCGAGTTGCGCCGCGAAAATGATGCTCATATGAGCTGCGCACGCTCCAGACGGAAAGCGCAGCATGTGCTGCCCACTTCGACCGCTTGAGGGCGCTGCTTCTGGTTACATTGGTTCGTGTTACAACCGTAAGCGTAAAGCGTTATTAATTTGTGGATTTGATAGAAATTATTGTTGTTTTATTAGTTGATTGTTAACTTCAAAGCGGGGAATTATTATTTTGTAGTTGCGGGATGAATTGGAGCGCAGTTTTAGTTTGACGGTGGCGACCGAAGATGCGCGCAACGTCAAAAATGCGTCAATAGCAAAGGCGCACACGGCGCACGCAAGTGTAGTACAACGGTGTCGCTGCGATCGTCATTTGTTGTTTGCTTTGGTCGGGGCATAGCGTAAGAGGTACAGTGTACGGCGTACGGCGGAGGAGAAAAAAAGCAAGAAAATGTCAGCGGCTGCAGCGGCGGTGGCTTCAGCTGCAGTGTGAACCCTCGCGCAGGAATCGGTCGTGGTGTGCGTGAAGGAATTGGGTGCGTCTGGTGGGCCAGCACGTCGTCGATCGCCCGGTTGCTGGTCGCTGGTCGCGCTTGTTGGCGGCGCGGCCGCGCTGTGTGTGAGTGCGCCCGCGCGCCCGCTGCGGCTGCGGCGGTGGTGCGTGCCCGCCGAGGCGTTTGATGAACGTGTGCTGCGAATCGCGCCGCGAGCACTCATCGCCGACGACCTGACTTGACTCACGAGCTTCAGCCCGATATCGATTCGGCTGCAGCAATTATGTGTGCGACGACGAACTTCGCGTACAACTGGCAGCTGGACCCGCAGAACGCCGCCGAGGACCTGCACAACTACTCCATCCAGAGCGTGCTCGACCCGCAGAAGGTGAAGATCCGCAAGCCGATGTTCTTCATGAAGCCGGAGATGGGGCCGGGCGAGAAGCTGGAGAAGCACCTCATCTCGCCCTACGCCACCGTACAGCTGACGCCCGAGGAGTACAATCAGATTATCTCGAAGCGGCACGAGGTGCCCGTGAAGCCCGAGGGCCAGCCGGAGGAGCCCAGCCCGAAGATGCGCCCGTTTGCCTGCCATGAGTGCGGCAAGACCTTCCTCCTCAAGCACCACCTCACCACGCACGAGAAGACCCACTCGGGCATCAAGCCGCACTCGTGCCACCACTGCGGCAAGGCCTTCACCCACAAGCACTGCTTGAACACACACCTGCTGCTGCATTCCAGCCAGCGGCCCTACCAGTGCGTCGAGTGCAAGAAGAGCTTCACGCTCAAGCATCACCTCATCACACACACGCGGGTAAGCCTATTATTATCTGGATGTTTGTTTACATCCGATGCCGGCGACTACAATGCTTGGTTTTTTCCACTGCTAGGTGCATAACCGCGAGCGGCCATTCGTGTGCAAGGACTGCGGCAGGACGTTCCCGCTGAAGCGGCATCTCGTCACCCACAGTAAGTTCCACGCCGGCGAGCGGCCGCACATATGCACCGAATGCGGCGAGAGTTTTGCCCAAAGGACCATTTGGTATGTTTACAAGCCATACGCAACCATACACAACGCCGGAACTGGTTATAACCGTTTGTTGCAGGTGATGCACTCGCGATTCCACGGTGCGATCAACTCCTTTATCTGTCACGACTGTGGGGCGGCTTTCACGCGCAAATTCGAGCTGGTGAACCACAATCGGCTGCATGGGAAGAATCCGCATTCGTGTCCCATCTGCCACAAGGAGTTTTACAGAAAAGGACCTTAATTACGCATATGCGGTAAGTGCGCGCATGATTTCCACGCTCAGCGCTGATCTGCAGCTATGTCAGGAATAAACTCTCTCAAAAGTCACTGGTAGCATTGGTCATGCATGATTCATTTTGGTATCAAGTTTTCTTATCAAGCGTAACTCGAGTGTGAGTGCTGAGGAGTTGTTAAGATGGCGATATGCGTGCGATCCGACTGGACGTCTGAGTTGTTCTGATTGGCGTTGTTCAACAGGTATCACAGCGGCGAGTTTAACTACTCGTGCACCACATGCGGCGAGACGTTCCAATCGAAGCCGGAGCTGACGATGCACACGAAGATGCACCACACGGAGAACGAGAGCAAGCCGCTGTCGTGTTCGGAGTGCGCGCTCACGTTCAACTCGCCGGAGGCGCTCGCATTGCACATTAAACTGCATAGCGGCGACTCGCTGCTGGTGAACGATCTCTGCACGCTCACCGCCAGCCTGCATCACCCGTCCTTCCCGATGGGCCACCCGGGCGCGAATTACTCGCAGTACAAGCACGTGGTGAATTACCAGGCGGGCGGTACAGCGGCAGGCGCAGGCACCGCTCCCAACACACCCAACACCAGCGGCAATCAGAAAGGCGCCAATGCGCAGAAGATCAAGCCGCACGTGTGCAAGGTGTGCTCGAAGGCATTCAGCGCCAAGCACGGCCTCCATCAACACACCAAGCGCCATCCGGAGGGCACGTGCGCACTCAAATCGCACATCTGCGACCTGTGCAACAAGGGCTTTTTACCAGAAGAACCACCTCATCCTGCACCAGCGTCAACATTTCGACCCCAAGCGTAACGGACAAGCTGCAGCGGCGCAACAGCAGCAACAACAACAACAAGCCCAACAACAGCAGCAGCAGCAGCAACAACCGCTGCAACAACAACAACAGCAGCAGCAGCAACAGCAACAACAACCGCTGCAGCAACAGCAGCAGGTGGTGGTTCAGCAGCAGCAACCGCAGACCGTGTCCGTGCCGGTCGTGGTCGCGCAGCAACAGAAACCCGACGATAAGAACGACTTGGGACTGATTAAGCATGAGGTCGCACAACCCGACTGCACCCTCTCGGAGTTTTCGTAATTGACTAGAGATGTATTTAATCAAGGGTTACATGATCAGGGCGGCGAGTAGCATGCGGATGAATACAATACCATTATAACTATAATAATTAATACAAGTAACAATATAATTAACAGTACCATAAGTAAACGCGCACGCGGTTACACTAAGCGCTAGCGTTGTATAGAAAACCATGGTGAAGTGAAGAGATTTTTCCTTCATTTCCACACACACACACTAAGTAACAAAATGCATGCACGCATCAACAAAACGAAAACGATGATGGAGATCAATACAGATTAGGAACTGTTTAATTTATATATGACTAACATATGTATACCCAGGAGAGGCACAGGTACACACACACACACACGCAGCGAGCGAAAACAAATTGCTAGCATAGTGCAGATATTGATTGATTCGTACGGAAATCATCGCTAGAAACACTTTCGTATTGATAATATACGACGAAATGAAAACAAGTAACACACAAACATATAAATAATTAATCATACGAGATACGTTTTATGATTTACTGTGATTCGCTTTAGTAGTTAAAGAAAAAAAGTAGGTGTTATGATAATGACTCTCTTCGTAAGCGCACCAATCACTACCTAGAGCGGTATGATTTGTTTATCGACGTGGGGATTATTCATCAATGCAATCAAAATGTTTTTTCACTCGTGAACAAACCGATGACCGATAGTAGGATAGTAACACACTAATAAACTAACACACTCGCAGACGGATGGGATGCGATTTGAAGAAAAAAAATGCGGAAAAATTGTAACAAGTGTCGCGGTTCATCGCACATATGAACACACACAACACACACACACACGCATGAGATAAATGTTTTAGATAATACCATTATATATGCACTAGCGTTTAAAACTACGATTATCTGAGTATGATTTTCGGCGTTAATAATTTAAGTTTAGGCGTTTAGCTCTTGCTTGATTTCCAGATGATGATGACAGGCGAGCTGTGCACACAAATGAATTAATTGTATATGTTTTTTGATCGAGGCAGCAGCGAACAGGCGACGTTTGATTAGTACAAAATGATGAAAAAATCACTGGAATGCTGTGTGAAATTGTACACAATTAATTTCGCGACAAGAAAAAAAGAATGGCGCTTTTGGGGTGTGCGCATCGAGTGCGCGCACAATGGACGACGGCGGCGCACACTCGATGCGCTTTTGAGTTATTTCCGGCGCGGTGCCAATGTTGATTTAATTATAAATGTTTAATTCCTAATTTTTCGTTCGCGTTGGCGCGGTGCCTTCGACATCGCGCGCTCTTCTTTCCTTCTTATCGAATTGTAATCGAGACACTCGCTTGCGCAGAAACCAATTCGCACGCACCACACCAACACGTGCGCCGAACCCTAGCGATATCTAATAACTTAGCGTAACGATGCAGGCGGGCGGCATGACGGACGTGTACATAAACATATTCACACCCCCTCACACACACACAGGACACGCCTCCCGCCTCAACGCGAGGGCGTGGGGGCGGCGCTCTCTCTTTAAGTTTGCAGTCGGCGCGCGCTGCGACATGTTGATTATGATACTATGATAACCTCACAGGATGGCGTAGGCGCATAAATATTACATTGTAATGTATTGTAAGCGATATACATATACCTGCATAACATGCATAACAATAATGACTACTGTAAGGGGGCGGGACGCGGAGGCCGGGCGATGGGCAGTCGGAGCCAGGGGGGGGTTGTGGTTGTTGTTGGGCCGGAGGAGGCGCGACGCGGAGCAGCAGCGCCGCTGCGAGAACAAACAGATCGTACGATTTGTATTAAATGTAATTAATGATATGATCGATGATTACGTTGTTCGATTTACTTTTGAGTTTTTTTTTCTTTCAACACAATGATTTTTACATCTTTGATTTCTTTCTATTTTACGTTTTTATTATGTATAATTACTCGATTCAAGTACGTTATATTTTCTATTTGCTACTACATAACTATATTAATATTGATAATATGATACATTACTAATATTAATTCTAACGGTGAGGCGGCGCGGCGGGCGGCGGCTGCGACGTCGGCCCCTCGCGTTCGCGTCGTGCATACATATAATAATGATAGCATAAATGTATACACTCGACTTGTAGATTGTATACATTTCGGAAAAAAATCTTATTTTTTCTAGTAGTTTTTAGCATTCGTAGGCGATAAACAAAAAGTAATAATACTGTCATGGAAAAATCACTACATGCAAGTTTATTGAGATTAAAAAGTGCAAATGCAAGACAATCCAGGCGTGTTTCATTGCGCCGTGTTGTCCCCCATCACACCTGTAATCCTCTGCCGCTAATTGAATTTTCCTGGAAGCGGCGTGCGACTTGCGGGAATCGATTAATCGCTTGCCTTGCGCTACGCTTTTACTCTAACGTGAATCAGGCGCGATCTTCGTGGAATTCCAGGCGTCTTCTTTGATCTGCGTCATGAAAACGCCGGCAAATTGTATTTAACTCTTGGAAACCGCAAATTACGCACGTAAATAAACATTGGTTACCTTACAAGTTGTAAATTTAATGCGAAACGCGCAGTTTTATTTAATTTTTATGGAAAAACGCTCGGGAAAGTTATAATTTTGTTTTGTTAACGATGTTATTTGGTCTCAAGGATAGGATAAAATGATTTTTTGAGGTTTTTGGCTTTTGCAACCCTTAAAAAAGTCAGAAAACGCGTTTTTTTAAGCTTTAAAACAGGATATTTTTGAGAAATTGGAAATTTTTTTTTTTTTTGGGTTTATTTAATGAAATTTTTGTTGTAATTGTTGATAAACCGTGGAATTTTCAAGAATTTCATTTGCTACCCTTAGAAAAAGTGCTAAAATGCACTTTTTTAACTTAAAAGTTTAAAATTTTGCTTGATATCCGTGTTTTACAACAAAAATTTGAAAATTTTTGTGTTTTTTGAGTTAATTTAATGAAATTTTTGCTAAAATTATTGATAAAACTTAGGATTTTGAAGAATTTTACTTGCTACCCTTGAAAAAAGTGCTTAAACTCACTTTTTTTAACTTTAAAAATAGGAAAATCATTTGTTTTGTTTGTTTTAAAACAAACATTTGAAAATTCTTTTTAACTTTTAAGTTTTTTGAGTAAATGCGTTGAAATTTACTCTAATATAGAGAATACAACTTACGATTTCGAATAATATCATTTGCAACCCTTAGAAAAAGCGTTAAAACTTACTTTTTGAACTTTAAAACTGCGAATTTGAAAATCCTTTCTATCTTTTGAGTTACTTGAGTAAATTACTTGAAATTTACGCTAATATAACGGATTAAACTTGGGTTTTCCACGAATGTCATTTACGAGTTCAGGGAAAAGTATATTTATGGATATTATAAACGGTAATTTTCGTGATTCAGGGGTACGTGACAAGTGGCGCCGCTCAGCGCTGGGCCGCACAGGACACTCGCCGAGGATCGCCGCGCCGATCCTCCTCGCTCGCTGCAGCGGCGCGCCGGCGAGCGCGCAGCCTGTTGTTGACATCGACTCGGGCCGAGCGCGCACCGAGCGGCCGCGCATCGCGCCAGTCTGAGCCAGCCCGTGCGCCCGCCTGCCAGCAGCAGCAGCGACCGACCGTCAGACACCACACATCACGCATTCGCCCGCGCGCACTCGGTGCGAGAAGTCGTCGGCCCGTCGTCCGCATCAGCAGCGCATCGCCGTCGCCGTCCTAGGTCCGCGCGCGCCAGGGTGTCCTACCGCCACTGTCGCCGCCGCCCGCGCTGTCCCAGAGCCCCTCGCGTCGAAAGTGCGCGCCCCACGGAGTGCCACCGCCGAGCGCCCCAGGATAACGCCGTTTGACATCAGGACAGCGCACGAATGTTAGCCAAGGTGAGCTATTACGCGCAATTGGGTAAACAAGACTGAATTCACTAAGCGCGCTGAAAGGCGCATCGCTTTGTTCGCGAGAGCAGCCTATAACTATCCTGCTGCTGCTGGCTGGCTGGCTGCAGCGCCGTTGTGTGTTGCATGTCCGTTCGTCAACGGTGCACACAGGCCGCAGCCTGCACCGAGTATCGAGCGAAATCAAGCGCCCAGATCATTTTTGCGCGGCGGTCGCCTTCTTCTGCAATTCCTCCTCGCGCGAGAGACGCGTCCACTCCTGCATGCGAATGAATCAAAACAAACAACAACAACAACACACACACATACATACTCGCAGATTGTGTGTGTTTGTCGCATGTTCACCCATGGCATTCATCTCACTCCGCATCTCGGCCGTCGGTCGGTGAACAAAGCCGTCGCGGCGTCTTTGTTGGGCGCCCGTCTTCGCGTCGTCGCCGCCGCACCGCGTCCTGCCATTGATTGCTCCGCGCGTCTCTTTGTTATGGCAGTCAGCTGTTGTGTGTTATTTCCGTCTCCGTCACTGCGAGCGCGAGCGTGTGTGCGCCAGCCAGCAGTCGATACTTTCAATCCTGTTTGCGGTCGCAACTCTCGGGCATGTCGTGCTGCCATCGCTTAACAGCCGCGCGGCTCGATAACATTTCTACCATTGGGACGACGGCGTGCCTGCGGGCACGTCTCGTGCTGCAGCGGATTTTATTCCTGTATCCCCAGCGCTCTCGGGTTGTTTTGATGCGGAGGAGAGCAGCAGGAGCAGCACGCCGTGGACCAGCTGACTGCCGCGGCGCGCCGCCCGCCTGCTGCCCTCGCCGCGTCTCCCGCTGGAGAGAGTCTGTTGACCTCGCTGCTGGCGCGCAGACCTGCCATCGCGCTGCCTGCCCCCCCGACGACGGAGTCGGAGACTCGGAGCGGAATATAAAAACTTGTCTGCGGCGTGCTCGCATTAAACTCACAACTTTATGAATGGCCAGAAAATGGAGTCGAATGTGCGGCCATACGTGAAGAGAGTCTCTCTTCATCTTCATCTCCAAGCTTTTAATTTGTAATTGGTTTCAATTTGTTTTATGCCAAAAAAATTTGAAACCATTTTGTTTCCATCCAGTGAATTTGTGGTCTTGGATGTTTTTCCAAGCGGTTTGTTATTGTCTGCGGTGGCATATGTGAGTAGTGTATATTTTCGCGGACGCGTCGTGCATGTGTAATTTTCGCGCACAAAAGGGAGAGAAAAAAACGTCTAGACCGTAATAAAACACGGCGGTTAGACGCGAAACAAACACGTGCGAAAATTTGCGCGCGCGCGCTTGTTTGGTTTGCATCAAATATTCACATTGTGTACAATCAAAATCCCATCCGTTCACGTGTTGTGTCGAATGCAGCAGCAGCGCGCATACAACATGCGTATCCCTCTCTCGGTGCCATTAGCGTCGTTTATTAATATTGTTAATCGCTAGCTCAGCTGTTCCAGCTGGCGCCAAGCGCCGTGGTAAAATTAACCGCGGCGCGGTCGCGGCCCGCCGCTATGCAATAAGAGAAACGCGAAACAAAGAACCGCGCGGCAGGTCATTGTTTGCGTTCGCGTCCGCCCGCCGCCGCCGCAGCCGTCGTCTGCCCGGTGGCGATATTCGGGAGCGCGCTCAGGATAACGATCCGCGACATGCAACTAATTGGATTTGGCTTCGATTTTCATAAAGTGCGTCGTCGAAAAATCGTCGATCATAATTCCATTGTATTAAATTATCCACAGTTGATTTTCCGATGCATTTCCGCGCTGCCATGAATAGCCATCGGTGAGTTATTTCGGAAAATCAGATGCAATGTTGTTCGCGGCGGTTAGCTGCGTGTGAGAAATTCTATATTTCGGCGGCGCGCGGTCCTAATCCGCGCGCGTTCGTAAACAAACCGCGCGCGTCGATTTATTTTTACACCGGGCCGGATCCTGCGGACGACGCGCGCCGCGCTCTGATTGCCGACGGAAGCCAGCAGGCGGCCGCTGCGAAACCAACGCAATGCTACGCACCACAACGCACGTCTGTAATAACATTTGCCAATCAATAGAATATTATTCACTCGCTGTGAAGCGAGTGAAGCAGTACACTAGCAACTCCTGCTTGACGAACTTTCAAGATTCAATTTGCTCGAATTATTGTCATGCATGCCTTCAACACTTGCAAAGAAAGAAGATTTCGTCTGGGAACTTCGTGAATTTACAGCAATGCAACAAAAACAACGATTCCGAGACGGTAATTTCGATAAATTTAGCTTTTGAATTGTTTTGATACACAAAAAACAGTTAAAAATAAAATTTCGTGTTTTGTGCATGAAATCATCCTTCGGCGATGATTTCCCAGCTGAATGCGTACTGCGACTGAGTGAACTCCTGCGACGCTCTTTCGGCGCGCAGTTCAGCAACCTCCGGGCCCGCTGGCAAGCACCAAGCACTTGTTGCGAGGCTTCAAATTCGACGCGTTTTGCGAACAATGAGCGCGCGCGACGTACGCAGGACGCGTGTGTGTGCGGCAGAAAAATAAAGTTCAACGGTTGACATTGATAATTCGCTCCGTGAACTTGATATACTTCAAGCGCGTCCTCGCACCGACGAAAAACCAACATATTCACGCATTAATTCAACTGCCACGGCGCGAATTACGAGCGGTGAGTAGTTTTCCGTCGTGTAGAACGCTAAATTTCGGATATCGATGAAAAAAAAATAAACGATGAGTTCAATGGTTTGTTGAGTGACTCGACGAGTGTGACTATATTTAGAAAATCATGTGTGTGTGCTTTTAATTTTTTATTTCAGCGAGATTAAAATTAATTTCGCTTTTATGAAAGTACCTACATTGAATTCTTGGTTTTCCACTCGCGTTGCGAGAAAAATCAAGAAGCGTTGCAACACGAAATTTCCCACCGCTTTTATTATAAACATGTTTTTCTAACTGATACTTCGTCGTAGAATCGCGAAAAATATTGCGCAACACGCCGGCGAATTGAGGTCTAGTCGCCGGGGAAAAAAACTGCGTCAATGTGTTTTGACTGATAACTGGCCGGCGAATTTCATGCATTTGGTGCGCGACGCATTAACACAGCACACACGAAAATGCGACGATTGCGTCGCGTCCGTCCGCCTCGCGTGTGTTATTAATAATTCCGCAATCGGTACGCGATATGATAATGATAAGCGCGCGCTCTTATTCGTGATGCGGCGCTTCTGCGCGGCGCGTTTTCATTTCGCTGTCTAATATCGGCAGCGCGTGTTTGAACGCAGAAAAACAAAACACACGACGACTGATAATCGCCGGACGACGCATGTTGATTAAGTGCAAACACACACAGCGCACACTTGACGGAATGGTAATTAATCTGCATTCATTTCGAATTTCGTGTGTTTGTGTTTACATAACAAACTAGGAAATAATCTTATCGCGCGCGCGCGCGCAAAAGCAAATACGGCGTGTGATGATACCGATGTGTCTCTGGTGTGTGCGATGCGTCTGAATGAATGAAGGCGTGCATCGCGAGTGCATCTCCAGCCCCGCGCGCGCAAATCAAATAAGTTTTCTACGCCGCAAAAGTGCCGCCTTTGTTTTCGCGGCGCGCACTTCGCACTGGCGTCCTTCACGTTCTAATCCTGAAATTGTTGGCGTAGAGCGCGCGCGGCTCGACCGAGAACGCCTTCGAATCGTCGTCGTCGTCGTCGTCGTCGTCGGACAACAACATCCGCGAGTGGGGAGCGTGCCGTGCGAGCCGGTGACTTCGCGAACAAAGAAAACGGTAACGACAACGGTAACTCGTACTACACGCCGCTGAAAATCTCAGCCTTCACCTGCATGACCTATGAATAGATTTCGATAGAAGTCGATATTAGATTTTCTGTCAAACGCAGCGCGCTTACGTGATGGCGATGATGATGATGAAACAAGGGTGGTTGCGAAATTGACGCAGCACTCGTTTGTGTTTGTTCTTCTGGTTGTGACTGCTTTGACGGACTGACAGCGTTGAATAACTAATCGCGCGGAGGGTATTATATGCTGATTGGAAACTTGCATCACGAAAATATTCGACGTGACGTAAAAGTGAAATGCGGCGCTGGGAAATGCGCGCAGCAGCGCGTTTTTTGCGTCGCGATTTGCGCGCTGTTGTTGTTGGATCGCGCGCGGCCTCGCGAACAGCTGACTCGCGCGACATGCGGCCGCAAAAAATCGCGTCAACAAATAGCGCTGCGCTGATAAGTCCTTGATTGAGCCAGATGATAATGGCCGTGTCAACACTTCCCAGTCGCTGGATTTATCGCACTTATCACCCAGAACGACGCGCGCCGCGGACAACAATATCTTAGATATAATAAACATAATCGCGAGCCAAACATTTGACGCTCGCTACGTTTGTTATTGTCGACTGTAAATAGTCAAATAGTAAATAGTTGTTACGCAATTTGTTTATTATGAAAATTGTTTAAAACTTGCGCATTAACCCTCATCGGGTTTTAAAAAGTAAACGTTGCGTTTTCCTTTTATTATTTTGCTCTTCCCGCGAAAAAGAGTGGAGAAAATCCAATGTTACGTACTCGGCACTCAGTGTTATCGCGCAACCAATCATATGCCAGCACTTCCCCCACTACTTTTTTCGGGTAGACCGCGTGTATAAGAAGCCAACGCGCAGTGTGCCACTTGTTCAGTCGTGTTAGAGTTTTCCAGTCGCAGCTTCCAAGATCTTCTTAAGAAAAAATGTTTTCTTGGAGTTTTGCATAATAAGAAATGCGAATTTCGAATTTTTTAAACTTCATATACTAACCTGGTATGTACAAACCACTTATCTCTTCATGATTATTGTTTTTATATGTTGGCATTAATTATAAATTTGCAAAAAGTTTAAATTTGCATATTTACCCCCATCGGCTGTGGTGTCCGAGCGGTTAAGGAGTTTGACTCGAAATCAAATGGGCTCTGCCCGCACAGGTTCGAATCCTGTCCACAGCGATTCCATGTTTTTTCTTCGTGTTTTCAATAATAAATTCCTCCGAAATCTTAAATATACCTTCAACTTGTCATCACCAAAACCACGATAATCAATTTTTTAATAATTTATCTACTTGATTACAATACAAATCATTTTATTATTTTTATTATTTGGGGAAACTTATTGAAAATCCCACATTTTCAATAATTGGAAATGCTTGTTAAGCGATTATTGCCAGTGGCAACATTTTAAACTCGACTGTGAAATGCTATTCGCCTGCACCATTTGCACACTCGTTATTACGATCCATCTTTCATCCGGACGTTCCTGTCCTTTCATTGCATACACACGACGACGCAATCGGAATAAAAGCAATATGCACCTCAGCAGCAGCGCGTCGACGTCTTGTTACTCGTATATAAATAACTAATGCTTACTAGCGCGTAAAAGTATAACGCAGTTGATTGTGAATTCGAACAGGAAATGCAAATTTTGTTTACGTCTCGAGGAAACGGCCGTGTGTGTGTCGTGTCGTGCACATGACACCACAAGTGCGCTTGTGTGCACAACGTGGGCGATTTTTCCATTTCCCCGAGCTGTGGCATTACCTTCGTCAATACACACCAGCTCGCAACAATTTTCTTTGAAGCCTGCGGAAACTATTTGTGCCAGAAATAGGCGCACCGCCTCTCGCGGTAACAATTGACCTGAGTGAATGCAATGCATCCGCGCGAGATTTTCACGTTTTCCACGCGGCGTTTGAATAATGCACGCGTAATGAGTACACGGTGCAGGAGGAGAGGAATTGTCACATTCGATAAGACGCCGGCGTCATACTTGACAGGTTTCCGGCTCACCTGACCCCGCCGCTGGAAAAACGCGACCTGACGGCTTTCCACGTCAGCTGACCGGAGTCTCATTAATAGACAATCAATTTCCTATCCGGCTTAGTTATTATGCTAATCGCGGCATACGACTTTCTCGGCGTCGCTGGTTGCGCTGGTTTCCTCGATTGCAACACGCAGCGAAAATCGATGGGCGTTCAATTTTTCAAACTTTTCGCGCTGTTTTGCATTGTTTTAATATCAAATCCCATCGAATAAAAACTAAACGAGTGGACGGAATGTTTGCGTCGTGTCTCTTAAATAATTTCACTCTTGTTGTGTGTGCGGGGCATGCAGTCACGTATGTCCGCCGCTCGAATCGATTACGAAATTAAATAAAACAATAACGGAACGGATAATAGGAAAATGAGTTTCACGTACGTACGATGCATGCCTCGGCGGCGCCTTCACCACCCACCCGGTGTTGTGTCGGCCCTCACATGTTTTCCTCTCTCTATGTGTGTTGTTTTTTTCCTGAATCGATGCGCGTTTGTATACACGGCGTCCAAAGCGGGAAAATCCATATTAATGATCGTTGTGAATAATAGACGAGGAGACAGAGGCGCATCCGCCGTCGGGACCTGTCATTACCTGTCGTCTGGCCCCCGCCATTGTGTTTTTTCCCGAAGTTCTTGTGTTCGATCCGCGCGCGCAGAGAGGACACATTGTATCCGCGTTAATAATTCAGCCCGACGATGGCGTTTCAGCGAAATACTTTGAAATTAATGCGGCGCTCTAATTAAAGACGGAAATACTGGCGGCGCGCGAATCAATTCGGGACTGCGCTGCGTTTACCTAACGCAGAAATGTCGAAAATCCAGGCTAGTCATACGGTGAAAGTGATGATTAAGCTCTTGAATCATGATATCAGGATGGTTTGCACATGGCTCATCGGGAATTCAGGGTATAAAAAGCGCTGTGCGATGAAGTTAATTGAGTGGTCCGTGTTCGTTTGGTTGCAGGTGTGACGAGAACGTATGGCCTGCCGTCGCGGCCACAACAATGGTGAAGACGTTCCAGGCCTACCTCCCGCAATGCCATCGCACCTACTCGTGCATCCACTGCCGGGCTCACCTCGCCAACCACGACGAGCTGATATCCAAAGTGAGTTATTCTCTTTTCATGCGGCTGCTTTACCTTTTTACCTCTTACACTTTGCTTGTTGTAGTCATTCCAAGGCAGTCAAGGCCGAGCGTACCTCTTTAATTCGGTGTAAGTATTTTCTTATTTCGACGCAGGTAGAAAACCGCCCGTGTTGTTTCTTTGTTCTGGATGTTTTTATTATTGTTGTGTGTGGTGTGTGTCGCAGGGTAAACGTGGGTTGCGGTCCTGCCGAAGAGCGCGTCTTGCTCACTGGGTTGCATGCAGTCGCCGACATTTACTGCGAGTGCTGTAAGACGACCCTAGGTTGGAAATACGTAAGTAATGGCGGATAAATTGAGTGAAAGTGAGTCTAAACTGTGGTGGTTTTGCAGGAACACGCGTTCGAGTCAAGCCAAAAGTACAAGGAAGGCAAATTCATCATCGAGCTGGCGCATATGATCAAGGAGAACGGATGGGAATGATCGACGCGCCGGCTGTGATCTCACGTCGTCGTCGTGCGATGAACAATCGAGTACAAGCGCTGCCGCCGCCGCCGGAGACGCTCGCCACGACCAAACGCGAGGCGTCCCCGTTGGCGCGCGCCGCCGGAGTGTGTACGATTGGCATTGTAATTACTTAACATTGATAACACGATAATCATTGGCGTGAATGCGTGTTTGAGGTCCTTAATATATGTGTATTTGGGCGCGTGAACGAATGCGATTATTGCTGGCGCGTGTTGTTGTTGTGTTGCATCAGGAACGCACCGACGACCATTCTGGCGATGGCAACGCGGCCGAGCAAACGGGTGCAAAACAATCAAATTCACTAGGAATTGATAAGGCGAGCGATGAAATCGTTTCAACTTTGCTTAAACTAATTCGGGAAACAATGCGAGATTGTCTCAAGACGCGCAGCGTGAATGTTTTAAACAAAACGAATACCAAACACAAAACTCTATAATGCATTGTCCGCGATCAGTTCGAATGGTTCGAATAGCGCGCGCGCGCGCGCATACGCTTCCATCGAAGCCTCTGATTTCGATTTTCAAATTTGTAAATAGCTCTCAAAAGCGAAAACATGCTCCAGCTTCTTCCACACGAAGATGATGCGCATGCGCAAAATGAATGCAGCAAAAGCGAATGTAACAAACTGTGGTATGAAACTGTGTTAATCTAAACTTATATATTGAAGCAAAAAAACAAAACAAACAAGCAAACAAGAAAAATAATGAAGAAGACGAAGAAGAAGTTAACAAGCAAACAAAACAAAAACAAACGCATACACGATGTCAAGTCAAACAAACTTATTCAGATTCTATTCTCAAACAAAAATATATACTAGAATTAGCAACCAAAACAATTGCAATACGACTCGAAGAATCATCTCACACCAAACTTGCAAACGCTTGCAAAAAAACCAAAAAAAAAAAAAACTAAAAGCAAACAAACGGAAGCAACAAAAATAAATAAAAAACGCGAGAAAATCTACTATTGCAGAAAGATATCTAATTTTTTTACCGAAACTGATGAGAGAAACATTGATAATGACGAGATGACTGCGTGAGCGAGAGCGCATGATACTAACGCGTGTGCATGAACTCTGGACGAATGCAATTCGAGGTTAAGTTTTAGTTATCGTTTACTGTTTACTTAAGTGCATTGCGCGGAGCAGCGTGTTGTGTGTGTGACGACTACTACATTAACTATACTGATCACCACCCCACACCGATACCGATCGATTATGATTCTATGATTAATCCACCACCCCTGAGAATATCTAGGTTTAACTATTAATTAATTAATTCGATAAGTGTAATAATTCATGATGTGATTTTTGTGATAAAATGCGATTTTAAATATGTAAAATGGCGCGAAAAGATTGATGATGATGATTATGTGATGCAAACTTTAAACTTTAATGGAATTTATTTAAGCGTAACGTTTACGTTTGACGTTTCTCACACGCATACACCACATGTAATGCCCCATTCTACCACGCCACCTACATATATTATATATATACATCTCTATATATATTATATATTATACATATATACATTTGTCTACGGAACGTATTAAGTTTAATTTTCAAGTGTCGCATATGCGAGCGGGCGAAGTGGATGATTGCGGGGGGGTCGAATGATGGACGATGATGATGATGATGATGTGTTGAATTTCTATGACAAATTTTGTGAGCGTGCGCCTTCGCGGGCCGCGTGTCTAGCATTCGTATGTACACTGTAAGTTAATAGGTGTTTAATTAACTCGATTTGCCGTTGTTATCGTTTTCTCACGTTTTTGATTCATTTTAGTCGGCTTTGCGTCGCCTGGCGATAACTGTTTCAGTTGATTCGATGTTAACACACATTAACGAGTCGCGATGATGCTGCGAATGAATTGGAATGATTGTGTGTGGAGAGCAGATGAGGAAAAAAACACTATCATATACTGCCAGTAGGTTATATTAGCAGTTTTATCATCATTATCATAATATTTATGGTGGAATAACAATTACTTTGTATTACGTTAGGATGTTTTTTAGTTAATGTCCAATAAATATTAAGTTTTTTACTTAGAAAACGCACTGCAGCGAGTTTGGATTCGCGTTGACGTATGGGTACTGCGCATGCGCGAATTCAAACCGGTGATTTATTGTGTGAATTTATTCGGGACTGCACCACTTTTGGTTTCTGATTATTCCTCGTGTGATAAATGATGAGCGTTGACCTGTGAGTATGTTTACTGTTTGTTATCAGCGCATAAATGAATAAACTACAGTTATGTTAGCATTTCGATGGTGCGGCGGGTTGAGTTTAAGGTAGGTAGATGGCGTTGGTGTGCGGTGCGCAGAGCACACAGAGCGCTGCAAGCGCGCACAGCGCCGCACCGACCCCCTTCGGACGCGCGCGTCAAAGCCGCAAAGCGACCGACACAACAATTCGCGCACCGTTGCGGTATGAGAATACCAGATTCGGGCTGCAAAATCGCCGAATCCACGCCACACGCCCGAACTGTGACCTGTCGCGAAACGCAGCCGAGACTGCGAGGCATCATCGTCGCGCGCGCCGGGTCGCCTTCACGCCAGCCGTGGTGCGTGCGAGCGCCGCGATTATAACGCGCCGTCGACGCTCACCCAGCGCGCAGTGCACGCAGTGACACGGGCCCGCGAGGACGACGTACCGCGCCTCCGAAACCAGCAGGAGAAACACACCACAGCCGCCGTACCGACGCAGTGTGTGCGTGTGCAGAAGAGCCGCAGCAGCAGCAGCAACCCCTAGTGTGCGAAGTGCGACGTGATGTGAGCGCGTGTAAACACGAGCGGCTAAAAATATCGAAGAACGAACGAACGCCCAGCGCGCGCCGCGCTGCACTTGCAAACAAAACAAAAGGCCAGCGCGCGATCGCGCCCGGACTCTCTCGGTGGTGATAGTGCGACGAGCGACAATCCGTTGGTGGATAAACCAGCCAGCCAGCCCGTGTGTGTGCATACACATCGCATCGAGGACATTATGGTGAGTGCTAAATGTAAACACGACGCATCCTCGCTTTGCGCTCGAGCTGCGAGCTCGCTGCAACCTCACACTCTCGAGGTGATGTCAAACCCATCGACGCACACTCGTCCTTCCACCTTAACATCACTCATACACATAAAAACAGCTAGAAAATCACTAAAAATGTTGGATTTCGGTGTAATTCCGCGATTGATTGATGTCAAAAAGGGTTTCTCGGGGGTTGAATGATTGGCGGCGCATGGGGTAGGTCGTGGTGCGGCGCCCGCCGCCATTTTCTGTCGCAATTACGGCATCGCGACGCGCGCGGCGCTCCCCCGCGATATATTCTCATGCATGCGAAACCAGCGATTCGCGTAAACAGCCAGCGAAGACCGCCTAAGGGGTTTCAAGGTCGTGCCATAGTTGCAAACAAACATTGTTGTTGTGTAAACGGTCAGAAATGATTATTTTCGCTGCGAGTCGTGATTACTGGCTGCGCTCAACTTGTGTGCGACTCCAGTTTGCTTCTCACGTCGTAGTTTTCTTGAGCAATACTCGCTTGAAAGTCATGCATGCTATCGTAAGTAATTGAAAAGTTTGAAACATTTCGACGTCGAGTGGAATTAGCATTCATTAACAACGTGTGTGTGTGTGTGTTGAGATAGAGAGGAATTGTTTCGCGAGGTTTTTGGCAATCCGCGCGCGTGTTCTCATGCATGCAGCAGGAATCGCAGGAAAATTGCGACAGCCCGAACAATGTTGAAGTGGTTGATGCCTCAACAAAGTTTGTAAATCGGTCCGCATTCGCACGTTACGATTTATTTCGCGATGCGCATCGACGAGTATGTTGCTGATAGTCGCAACGAGCGAGTTTTACGGAAGTGTTTGCGTCGAAAACACGCGCGTGTTGCAATAAGGAAGTTGGCCGCGCGAATATTCGGCAAATGTCAAACTTGCTGTGTTTGCATAAATTGCGGCGCGCGCGTGAGTTTCCGGGTTGTGGGCCAGCTGAAATTTTTCGGTTTTTCGACCTCTGACAATGCGCGCCCGCCGCCGGATTTGCATACAATGCGCCCTCCCCGAACGGGCCCCGCTAGTGCCATCGCCCGCCCGTGCTTGTTTATCAAATTGTTTAATAAACCGAGAGAGTTCAATTAATGCTGATTGCCATCGGGCCGCGATCACTTAAGGGTCACTCAACCTTTCTGCCGGCGCGAACAACAAACAAGATTTCACGGCAAAATATTGACGTGAAATGTGCAATAAAACAACGCAACCACGATTAAAACATATTGCCAAGACGATAATTACCTAGATTTTGCACAATAAATTGTTACAATTGGCAGGAGACACAAATATTCGCGTCTCTTGCAGCGATTTGTGACATTGAAACACACGCTTGTGTGTTTATTGTTGGTAAATGTCAAACGTGTAACTTCTTAAAACATTCAGCGTGAATATATGCATACACGCACGGTGAGTGATGGCTGCGGACGGCGAATTTGTTTAATAATATTAACGCGCTGACGACGGCGATGATGATTTCGCCGGGTCAAGCACGCTAATTCACCCAATTCATAAATAGGTTTCTCATTAATTTATTGACATGTTCGTGACGATAACGTCGCGATTGTTTACGTCCTCCGCTGTGTTTCGGCGTGTGCTGTTGATGAATCTTGTTTACTCGTGAGGTGTTGGAATATTGGGATTTGGGAATTCATCCATCCAGTCTTGGGGCTGGGTCGCGCGACCTTCGGAAATTGGTACAACTTAATTATTTGTTGCGCGCGGCTCGCGCGCGCGCGAACGCGTAAAAAAGAAATGTTGCGAAAATTTCGTCGTCGTTGTGCGCGCGATATCGACGACCGCAGCAGCAGCTGAATGTGTTTCATGGCTCGGCTCGCGCCGCGTATTTGTTATTGCTTTTAGTAATAGTTGCACACCTTCAAGGTCTCCGCCATCGGCGTGCGCGCGGCTTTTTTCTCGGAGGTGGCTCCTCGGCGACATGATTTTAAGTCGGTCACGCGTTGATTTTTCGTCGCAAGAGCGCGGAGGTCGCCGGAATATATGGAGTACGTGCTCAGTTGTTGTTGTGTATCTCTATGCATGCATATCTCTTGCAGAGCTTCGCGAAATTCGCGTTCACTTTCAAGCGCGTGTCGACGACGACGACGACGACTTTTGAGCTGGTCAGCGTTTATAAATGCCGCGCGCCACCGTGTGAATCATATGATTTGTCGCGTGCATCACTTTTGAACGAATCCTCGCATTCCGACCGCGGACAATTACGTAATCATCTTCAATGTCACTCGGGAGCCATCCAAGTTCGATAATTAGCTATTGACCGAAATTTCCCCGCCGGTGAGTCGCGATTCACGATTAATTATTATGCAATTAAATTGTTGATATTTTAATTTGTCGGCAATTATATCGGCACAAATTGTTGACACAGTAATTCGAGTATTAAACATTTGATTTCACCTCTTAGGAGGTGAAGAACTTTGGTGTCCCACTTTGCTTTTGCCAATTTTATTCATTTTTATCACTTTTCTTAGAAACAACGTTTTATGATAAAATTCTCATGTTACAAATCATCTCCCAGTTATTCTTGCAGAGTCAGCAGGAAATCTGCGCAAGTTCTCGCCTGGATATCGCGAATTTGGAGATAAATAAGCGATGAAACACGCAAAATGCAAGTGAATCGCCATTATTTCCAGCTGATGTTTGACCGTGACTAAGAAAAACTTCAATTGAAACACACTATCATCACGCCGTCGCAGACATTGACGATTATTAGTTGTGTATCGTTGATTGTTACTCATCGAGATTTTCCACATGCGTGCGTATCACCTGATGGTGCCGCTAATCGTGTTTCCTGCTCGCCGAGAAAGGTGTTGTTGTTTCTTTACTTTGCGACGGTTATCGCCGCCAGACTAGACATCGACAAGCCGCTCTTATCATATAATCTGACCGGGCGTGATTAGCGCTTATCGGGCATGCTACTAGCGTTACATGCAAGCGCATGGAATTTTTTTTCACTTCGGTTCGGTGAAGAAGTGTAATGTGAAGAGGCGCGATATCGCATTGTGTGTGACACTGCGTTTCGCGCGAAATTACAGGTTTCTCGTTTGAATTGTGCGCCGGTGGTATTGCAGGTTTTCTGTGCGCGACTTGCGGTTTGTGTTGGTAGATGGCGCTGTGTGTCTGATTTAGTCTTTTCGGAGTTTTTGTTACTGCAGCGGACAGTCGGACTGTCAGTCAGACTGGGAGTCAAGACTGTCCGTCTCAGTTGGTTATAAATTTGTGGGTTTTTTTTTTCGGCTGACCTTTGCTGTGTGTAATATTTTTTGTTGCGTTCGGCGCATTTCTTTGACGAATTATTTTAGTTAGTTCAATTAGCCAACCTTGGTAGTACCCGCACGTCGTGTCGGTACTTATCGGTAATTGGTTTCGCAATCGCGTTTCTTCGCCGAGAGATATTGAAATTGCCTAGGAAATTTCGCCGGTTGCGAAGGCAGGATTTAATTCGATATTTTTACATGTTTTTAATTGTCGTTGTAATAAAAGTCGTAAAGTCGGTTTCATGGCTACTTCGTCGTTGATTATTATTTGGAATGGAAAGGCACCAATAAAAATTCATTTCAAACTTTAATATATTTGAAGTCTAAGTTTCGAAAAAGTTCGGCTACAGAAAAGTGTATTTCCTGGTTTGTGTGTTGGTAAAAAATGCGTATAAGAAGTTGGTTGAAGTCGCGCCATGATTTCTGGTAGGAATAACAATGGAGGCGAAGATTTGCGCGTAACATCCTGTATCCTGCGCCGACGATTTCCTTGTATCGGTTGCGGTACTGACCGCTGCCAAGGCCTTCGTCGGTTTGCACTTCTCATTAAGCGGGCGACTGAACGACGCGGTCGCCCGAGCCGCCGGTGGCGGGTCGCCATGGCAACAGTGTGTGTGTGCCGGCGAGGCCTACTTACGGGCGCGCGCCGCCGCTGGGCGTGAGCCGCCAAGGACTCTCTCTCAACCGACTGAGCCGTTTTCCGCGCGCGCGTGCGCTGGAAGGAACAAAAGCAAAAGCCGGCCGCGACGTCGCACCCGCGCCGACGACGACGACGACGCTGACCGACCGACCGACCAGGCCGGCCGGCGCGCGCGCGCCTGACGCGAAAGGAGCGAGAAAAATAAAGTGTAATTTGTTAACCTTCATAGTTCAACGACTTCTTCGGCCGGCGCGGCGCGCGCGCTGCTTCGTCACGCCGCTCGCACGCACCATGGCTGCGCTGTTGTGCTACGAGAGCAGCTGACGACGACGATGGGGACGGCGGTGTGACGCGGCGGCGCGACTTGCCGCTTTTCGTCTTTTGTTCACTGGCTGCTGAGCAGCGCGAGGAAGTGTCGCGCATCGCCGCTATGACATTTCCACTTTGCCGTGACATATGTTCATATCAAACGCACCCCAATCGTTGGATGTTCATTCACGAAATTAAAACACAGCGCGCATACAATTTGTATCGCGTGTGCATGTGTGTGCATGTCCTCCTTTATTCATGTTTGCAGTCATAAAAGGAAGTTGCTTAACCTTAAAAATTCCGAGCGCATTGTTTGCCGAATGTGAAAATAAATGTTGTCTCCTTTGTTCGCAGAATAAGAATGACGTCGCCAAGGAAAACAACTGATCGTCTGCGCGCGCCGACGCACAAATAAGGTGAGTTTCAGTTTGTTGCTGGCCGCGTCGAAATTGAAAGTCGAATCGGGTTTTTCGGCGCGCCCCGGTGGAGAGAGCGAGGATCCCCCTATCAGCCACAGCGCGTGCACGCGCCTTGCCTCCCCCTCGTCGCGCGTCCACGGAAAAGGGTGCAGGCAGGGTGCAGTAACCCCTAACAACACGCCGCGTTTGCTGCCTGCTGCGGATCAATAAACTCCCAGCCGGCATCGCGGCCGCGCCGCCTCGCGCCTTCACGGCCGCATTCGAAGGCCCCCGCTCGAACGTGCGATGCTAATTATTGCGATCAACATTCGCGAACAACGTTCTCGATCAATGACTTGTATTTTGTTGTAATTATCCACCATCGAATGTTCGTTTATCATGCGACATGTTATATTCTGAGTCATTTCTATTAAAACCCATGGGTTTTAATTGTAGGAGTTTTTAAAGTTTTGTTATGCAGGAGATACAGGGTGTTTTCATTCTGAATTGAGTATTCCTTTGTGAGGGCTGTGGGATTTGGATGGTGGGGGTAGTATTCGGGCGGCGTCGGCGGGTGGTCGGATGTGTTCGGTGGGCGCTAGGGCACACCAACGTCTTCGATCGCATGACGTGCGCCCGGCGGCAGTGGCGTCGCGTCAGTAGTGCTGGCCGGCGCAGCGGTCATGATAACGTCGTCCGCGCCTCCATCGCCCTCAACATCCGCCGCCGTTGCAGTGTTACCCGTGTACACATCGCCGCCGCCCGGACTAGTGCTGCGCGCCGGTGGCAAGCCGCCCCTGTTCGTGCATCACCACCATCACCTGCACCAGCCGCCGCATCCGCTCGCCCTTTCGCCGGCGGCATTTGTACGGTGCTTCGTGAGTGCGCGTATCTCGGGCGTCGGCGACGACCTCGGTCTGGTGCTACCCGCCGCTGGTGGTCTCTTTCACGCTCCGCAGCGACGTGCCGGCGCGCCCGCCGCCTGCTGGGGGGGCGGCGGCCGACGCGCGTATGTCGGCTGTCTTCTGCCGACTGCCGATTTCGTCCTGCGACACCATCATCAGCCACATCACCTGCCCACGCACCAACGACAACGCGGGTACTTTCGCTCCTTTCAGCCTACTATGGAAACAAGGTAACACCTTGGTTGTTGGTTGTGCTTCGCCCCGGTCGCACGCACAATGCGCCTCGTTTCCTCGTTTTGTGCCTTTTTCCGCCGCTCGCTGCTGGCCTCTTTTGTCCGTGTGCGCTGTGGCTTCGCGCGCCCGCTTGGTAACTATTTTTTCGCCTCCCGGTCGGTTTCTCATGTCTCTCGGGTTACGCGTTCGAATTCGAGTTTCCTGTGACTAACTGCATGCACTTTGTGTGCTCGTGACGTCAGCAGGTATTTCCGGTGTATGGAATTGTGCGGTCGCTCGACCACATTCGGTGCCTTTTTTTTTTACCCATCGTCCCGAAATCGTCCTTGGAGGAGAACCATCCGAAAATACAACTTAAACTTTCTTTTACTCAAAATCATCACTATAGCAACATACTGAGTTTTGTATGTACATCAAAACATAACAAATCAGTTCAATGTCATTTTCATTTTCGGCGCGCACACGAAAATTTTCAGTAAAACGTGATTTCAGCATTTCAATTCATCTACGAATTCAAACACGCGTGGTTTTGCGCGCAAAATGGTCCGTGCGCAGCGAGATTTACGATTCTCAATGAAACTGCGAAAGCTCTATGGAATGAGGTAATAACAATCGTCTTAATGAGCAAATCGCTAAGTACGCGAACGCGAGTTACGCCTGCAAGGTTGCGCCGTCCTTATTTATTTATTGCCATTGCGCCATTCGCAGCCACACTGCTGTTATCGCGGCTGCACAAATCGTTAAATAATTGACGCCCGGCGTGTTTTGCCAAAAATCGCGGGATTTTTTCCAACGCGCTGTGTGACTAAACTCGCGTGGATTATTTAATTCACCGAAGTTTGTCTTACTCATGAATCTCGAATGTAAATGTATTGTAATCTGGGTACTTGAAATGTTAAATTTGAATGTTTTTGCATATCAAACAGCAACTTACTCATCCGATTCGTTTGTTTTCAGGTGAGACACGACGTTTTTTTTTTCTTCTGCCATTCTTTCAACGGTTGGGTACGCTCTGTGTGTGTAAGTATGCAGCCGGCGCGCGAGTTCAATGACAGTAAATCGCCGAAAAAGAGTTAAAGGTCTTTAAATACGCCTAAATTTACATCTAAGCAGCCAGCAGCAGCGATGCACTTGCGCTCGTCTGCGCACTGAGTGCACTTGTGCAGGAATAAAACGAGAGTGCGCGTCGCCGATTTCGACTATTTATAGAACTAATTCCAGCCTTCCAGCGTTGAAAACGCGCGTTTCCAACATCATTTTCCGTTCGATTTGTGGTGCGTGCGAGAGCGGATTATGAACGCGCGTCGATTTCGCAGCGGTCTTTAATTGCATCCCTTCCTCCCACATTTTTTGCGTTCAAAGCCGACCAGCGCAGATTGGAGCAGCCCGAAGAAGACAAAAAGCAGCCGCGATTTTCTCATTGTTGTAATGCATGCATCTCCTCCAACCAGTGTCAAAAACCGCCGGTGCGAAATCGACTCTCGCGCTTCGGGCACGCTCTCACAGCGAGCGTCGTTTCTCGTCCAAGGTCGTGCGCATGTCGACACGTAAATAACATTCGTACATGAAAAGAAGTCGCGCGTTTTTAACGTCTGCGCTCGCGGCCAGGTTGCGCGCTCGCCGCTTTCGTCATTTTTAATCGCCGCGGACGCGGTGCGTGTCGCGTATTTATATCCCAGTCGCGCGCTGTGCGGTGCATCTTTGCGCTCCTTTGCTGCCGCCCGATATCATGGTTGTTGTTTTTTCCACTTCTTCGCCGCGGGTTTATTTATGTGGATGATATCCACGAGGAGCGTTGTTGTTTCTGCTCGTGAGGCACATCCCGGCATGCTCTATTTTTAAAATTATTTTGACCTTTTTGATGAAATTGAGACATATCTATTCTTCCAAGGGCAAGAGCGTTTTGTAACTGGAAATAACGGTCATTTTCTGGTCACTTAGAATGTTAAATAGAAATCTATTCAGCTTCTCAACTACACCGAAGTTTTTGAAACAAGTATTTATTCCATTTCTCATTGTCGAATTTTATTCCGTAGTTGAAAGTCTCTCTTTCAACTATCTCGACCGTCAGCGCATCTTTTACTCTTTGCCCTTGCCCTCGTCTCGTCGACTTTGTATCTTCGTGTCGGTTTGATTTTTTTCGCACCTAGATCGAGAGCTGTACCCGGCTAGACTCGCGGTGTGCCTTCGGCTGGGCGTCTAGCGCGCACCAAGAGGAAAATTATACCACAAACCGGTTTCGAACGTTTTCCCCACATTTCACCTGGGCGAACGCGCCGCGTCAGCTGTGTTAAGTTATTGTTGGGTCTTTTGTTTCGTGCGATGCACCACCAGCAGCCGCTGCAAGGCGCTCGAACCGAAACGTTGTTTGATCATTTTTCGGGCGAGAACGCTTCAAAATGCACGCCATGTGATGTTTAGATATTGATCTCGCAATGGAAACCCTTTTTTCGTCGTTTTTGCGGACTACCAAATATTTCCCAGCGGTGAGATTGTTTCTAAACAAAATTTTGTTTACATTTCGTGATTGTAAAGGAATTTTTATTGTTATTAGTCATGAAACTACCGAAAGAAAACTGTTTAATTGTTTGCCGATTAAACTCGGGTTATTTTATTGCCGATTTCTGCATGTTGCTCGTTGGAATATTTACCAAACACAGTTCTGAGTCAGAAACACGGCTTATCGGGCGCCATTATGAACTTAACGGTCGATAAAGTACGCTCAATATCTTACTTAGAAGCTTATCATTGTTACAACAAACATCAACGGGGTGTATCTTGACAATTATCGATTCACTCGTAGATCTAATCGTTTCGTTCCTGGTAGATTATCGTAATTGTTGTTGCTTCGATTCTAATTCTACACGAATGTTTAGAAAACGGCATGTTTATCGAAGTGTTTACGCGTGTTGTGTGATGATGATGTGCATCTGCGACACGACGCGAATTCAGCACACACGAGTGAAAATAAAAAAAAGTGTGTGTCTTTTTTCGCAGCGGCAGGCATTATCTTTTCGATGCTAAAAATGGGCCAAGGCGCTTTTCTGCGTCGCGTCGTCGTCGACGAGTGTGAGCGGTGAATTTTAAGCCTAAGGTTAAATTTTGAAATTTGTGTGAGCGCGTCGTGCGCTTGCATCACTGCAATGTAATGTTTGGTTTTCGCAAGTTGGCGGACGAAGGAGAGAAAATCGTTGTTGGCGGTTTCCTCAGAGCGGAGAGAACAATGAATTTCTCCGCGTGTGCGCGCGCCCGAGCGAAATCCTTGCCGAAATTCACCTTAACACCGTTTTGCAATTATGTTACACATTTGGCTAATTATATTTTTGCGAAAAACTTGTTATTAACCAATATGTGTGTGTGTGTGTGTGTGTATGCGCGGCGTGGAATAATAACACTGATTGTTGTTCCTAATTTGAGTGAAACTCGTCCACCATCAGTGTTAGTGTTGCGGATGCCCGACGCGCATCATCAATTATTCGAAGCGACGCCGGGCGACTTTAACAAACCCGGCGTCCGTGGGGTTGGACGCGCAGTTCCCTTTAAAGCGAGTGCATTTTCTTGCTTTTGTTGGCGCGCCGAGTTTCGAGTTTGAGGCGAAGTTTGAATTCCACGCGCGCATGCATCACGGCCGATGGGGCACATGACGTGCTGCCGCGCTGCCACCCTCGACTCTACACCCTGTTTCACTGTGTGTGTGTGAGAGTATTGCGCACGGGTTCAACCGTCCTGTGTGCGCGTGTGTTATTGATCGCGCGCGGCCAACCGTCGGCGGCGAACGCGCTTCGCGAATACACCACCACAGCAACAACCCTATATCGAAATCGCATGCAACTCGTGGTGCGGCGAAATGCAAAAATTGTGCTCCCGCATGCACACACACACGCTGTTTGCGTCGTTCTTGGCCGCTTTCATGACGTCATAATCGATAACTAGCGAGAAAACAAACGCACGTCTCGATGATGGGAACCGTGCGCCGCGCGTTGTGTACAATGACGAAACAAACCGAAACTCGCGGCTGTTGTTCGTCGGTTTGTGTAACAATGCAATACACCGAGTGTGCACGGAAATAATGTGATTTGAAAACTAATGCGCGCGGTCAATCAAAGTTTTGCCACGCTCGGCGTGACTAACGCCTTGATTTCCACGAATTTTCATCTATCACGTTGTTTCCCAACGGAAAGAAAAGCGAACGCGCGTTACGAGCAATGTAAAAAGTAAAACAAAAGGGTAAAAGTAAAACTGGCGATTCGCCGAGCGCGTTCGCGCCGACTCGGGCTGGGTTCGCGCGAGGCCGACGATGTGGATGGTAGGGATGACGGGCGCGCACCGTGCGTTCTGCATTTGCCGCCGGCAGTTCGTCAGCGACCGCAGCGCGCGTCGGAGCCGCAGTCGTCGCACAACCATCTCGTCGTGACTCGTTTTCCGCTTACACACATACCTCTCGCTGCGACTACTGCGCGCGCGCACTCGCCGACGACCGTTGCGTTTTTAAATTTAAAATCCGCGCCACCAAAACGGAAGAGGCCGTCGCGATTGCAATTCTCTCTTCGCCGGTGTTCCCAACCACGTGTGTTGTGCAGTGCGTGTGGTACAAATGCTAGTGCAAGTGATATTGTGCGTGTCTCTCACGGTGATAATGTAACTGCGTTTCTTACACGAAGTCGCCTTCCAACGAAACAAAAGAGACATTCATATGTGGTGCGTTTTACATTACGATCTTCTCTCACTCTCACACTCACACATTGCACTGCAGCGCTGGTGATAGGAAGTAGCAGAACGCACAAAGCCCACGAGAAGAGCGAGCTTGCTTTGCTCGGGGTGCTATAGGGCGCTAGGGGTGCGAAATACGATGGAGATTGAGCGACGCAAGTGAGTAGCATGCGAAACGCAGTCCACAATCCTCCGAAACTACCTTTATCTTTCTCTGTGTAACTTTTGTGTGTGGCGATGTGTGCGTGAATGCGGCCATGTGCTTCAGAAATTAGGAAACCATGTGGGATCCATGTCAAAGCAGAGAAAATGGCGAAGAATTTTGCAGACAAGGCCCGGAAAATGAACAAATCAAGGGGGAAAATCACTTCTTTAACCGATAGTCATGCATGCAATCCATCTTGAAGTCAATGTAGAAGAAGAAAAATGTTGATGCGTTCATTTTGAGCCCATTTTGTTGAAGATTAATGCATTCTTCGTCGATTTTTCTTTTGCTTGCGCCATGTTTTAATTGAGCAAATCTCTTCCTTCAGTGGTTTTGTGAGATTTTTCTTTTGTTTGTTCGTTTTCCATGCGGTCTGGCTACCAGAATTCTTTGTTTAATTGTTCGACTACTAACAATTGTTGAATATTCATCGGGGCAGCAGCGTAGTCACACTCTGTGTTTGTGAAATTTTCAAATTCCTGTTTGGTTTCTTGCGTTTCATTCAAGTTCTCGTCTCCTCTGCACTTCTCGGTCCCCTGTCGGGTGTGTGTGTGTGCGTTTCGACCATTTGCTCGAATCTTTTGTTGAATCACCTCGAGGTCTCCAGACCTAGACTTTTGTTGCCGACCATGTGGTTGTTGTGGCTCGGCTCGGTTCGTTTCTCGTTGTTGTTTCGCTTCGTTTGGGCTCTCCTCGAACTCGAAATTCTCGTGCGTGTCCGCATGCATTGTGTCGCCTGCCTCCTTCTTTCCTCGTCGCTCGCGGTGGTTCCTTCCATGGGTTTCTTCCCAGCGTCAGCGCGCCTCGCTAGACGAGACTCTCCGCCGCGCTTCGGAGGAAACGAACGACCTGAAACGAATCGACCTTGAACTTTTTTTTTTACTTTTTCATTATTGCCGCGTCGCCGCGCGTTCTTTGTTGGCACGGCATGCCACTGCACACACTCACACGTTTTCCCCGAGATTTACCTGCGCGAGCAAACAGTCCGCTGGTTTCTACCTGCGTTTCGAGGCTCTTGTGGCTGCTGTTGCTTGCTCCTAAACATTTCGAAGAAGCACCGAGCTTTCAAAACCAACAACGCTACCTACCCGTACTACCGCGCCGCATAATTTTTAAGTTTTAAAGTTTCGAGCCTCTTTGAGGCTCTCCGTGGTACGCTGTTTCTGTACCTGATGCGACCAGACGACCCATCTCGGGTGCGGGTCTGTGGAACAGCTGTGATCATGCCATCCATGTGGTGGCAGAAGCAGCTTTCTCATGTCTAGCACCGGCCTAGTCCTCGACACAACACGATGCAATTGAAAGTGCGCTAATGTGGTTTTAATTCCACTTGTTTTTGTTGTTTGTATTATGCGCACGCCGCGATTACGACCGTATGTACGAGTCTCATTTTCGTTTCCTTTTGTTTTCATGAATTTTACTGACTTTCGTAGTTTTGTCCCGACATTTGTTTAGGAAGTTCGCTTAAGTTGCGAGTTGTACGTTTAATTTGGCGTCGTGATGCATTTGCGCTCGGAATATTCATGCCTTTTGTTTCCACATTGCCGAGTGCGCACTCCCAAGTTACATCTGCTCAGCGCGTTCGGTTTCTCAACGCTCGACGCCGCTCATTGTCGAGAATTCAATGTTGATTACTTAATTTCTGGCGTTTTCTTTGTGCGTTGCGTTCACTGATCGGTCGGCGCACGTCGCTTTGTTCGCACAGTGCGCTTGCTCGAGACTGTAGCTAGCAGTCGCGGGGGCCGTTGTTGCGCGCCGTTTTTTTGTTGTTATTATTCGCTCCTATCGATGTAATAAGCAACATGGTTATAAATAGACATTGTTTCGGTCGGCGCGCCGCGTACATTACTTAACCATCGCGCACACAATTCATTCATGAGCGTGGCGCGAAGAAGCTCTCGGGATCCTTGTGACCCCGTTGCATCGGCATGATTTTTTTTGATCGGCCCTGAATTCGAAGTAAAGTAGGTCCAGACCCCGAATCGCGCGCTTTCCGCGCGCATTCTTTAACTGTTTTCCGTTTTGCAATGCTTCCCGAAATAAAGTCGAATGTCGTGTCGCATCGCGACCGAGAACACTGCCACAGCGCGCGCTCGCTGTTCGCCCAAGGAGCTAGAAAAATGATTGAGCAACGCGCGCAGCAAAGGCTAAGAATGGACCTTGAACGACTAAAAACTGAATTATGTGCGATTGCAACACGTCCAAGCGTTTCACAAACATAAACACATTTGTAAACGCATTGCTTCTTCACGGCGACAGACACTCTGCTTGATTTGAACCTGAAGTAGTTTTCGTTAGTTTTCATGGAATGGAAGTTAGTTCTAATAGCAGCCATGATTCAATGGCATTTCCTCGTGATTCCGTAACGTATTATTGATTATTCTGACTCAGCTGTACACGCGGCGTGCGCTCGTGTGGGTGCCGCGTGAATGCATGTTATTTATTTTAAGAAACAGCTGATTCCACATACTACGTAACTAAAAACTAGCGACAGGCACACAAAGGGCCCCGTGCATCGACACATGTGCGCCGCCGGCGCTCTCCTGCTACCGGCCCTCGGGATGCGAGGCGGCCCGCGTGACTCACCGGGGCCAGGCCCCACGCGCCCGACCTCCACCCGTTGGCCTCCCCTCGGAGCGCTCCCTGCTCACCGCTGCTCCGCTTTTCCTTTTCCCTCGCGCGAAGCGGCCATGTTGCTGCTCGAGTATTGAGCGAACGCGCGCGGTGTTACTGTGTGTGCGTGCGTGCATTTCGGCGTGCACTCCGCCGGCCCCGTCCCTTCGACGACGGGTAGCGGCGCGCCGACCGGCGGACGGGTCGCTCTGCGTTCGCACCGCTTTATGGGTACCCTACCGGCGACGAAGGCCCAACCCGACGACTCGCTTCTACCTCTCTGCCTGGCTGCCTGCCGCCAGCCTTCGACTTCGCTCGCTTGGTGCTGGGTTCGGAGTGCGAAATCGATTTTGTTTGCTTTGCCATTCGCTGTACTGAGCAAACCATGTCTAGCCGAATCCTACTCGAAAATCGCTCGTTTCTGGGCCCGGCTCCTCCGCCAAGACAGTAATTTGTCGAGGGAATATTTCCTATTCCTAGAATTCCGTATTTAACTTGAATGCAGAACAATTTCTTCGGCTTTGGCTTACTTCACAGGCCTGTTTTATTATTACGGTTCGTTTCATGCAAATTTTGAACAATATTGAAGTAAAACTCATATAATGTCTGACCGCTCGCGGCTTAGGCTTAGGTTTTGCGACATTTTGTTCGAAGATTTGTGCCCTTGGCCAGGTAGACGGTCATTGAAAGTGCACAGTATGTATTTATGCTTCACCAGCTGTTCACAATTCGAATTCTACCTGCCGTTCACGACGAAATTCGCCGGAATAACGAACAAAGTGCGCTCGGCACAATATACACAGCACAACAATAATGCGGATTACAAGCACGGTAGTCGATTTTTGGCGAATTGCATTTACCTGTCGCATTACTCGTATTTATGGCGGGGCCCCTTCTCTTCGCCGCCGTGCGAACGGTTTTCGGCGATCAGGCAGGTACTGGTACCCCGGCGGTCGGTCGTTTGCTCGTTATCATCTCGCATCCATTCCGTCGACGCGCTCATTCCGTCCGTTGTGCGCTCGTCGAACGGTCGTCGAGAACGTTGAACACATGGCGTTTCTTCGCCGTTGAACGAACCGCCGGTGTCGGTACGTTAGCGTTTTGTTCGCTCTCGCGTTCGTGTGCGCTTCGCGCGTGGCTGTCTCTGCTGTTGTGTTTGTGTGTGTGTGTGTGTGTATAAACCGCCTGGGTACGGTGCGTTGGCTCGAGCAAAGGGGAACTGGCTTTCCGGGGCGCACCACTTCGATCGCACACATGTCAGTCGTGCACGTCTGCAGCCGTAGCCCAACGAACACTCGGTAATTTCGTGCAGTTCACATTTTTCAAATTTTTCTCCTTGAGGTCGCCCAGCGCCGACATTTTGTTTCCACCTCGAGGGTAGGTGCACCCTGGGTCGTTGCGATTGCTGTTGTTCTCTTGTGTGTGGCTTTGTGTGATGTTACTTTGCGTTGTTGTTCTTGTTGTTGTTATTTTACTTAATTTGGTTTTGTTTGTTTGTTGCAGGTACAAGAGCGGCAGTACAGTGCGTTCGAGCACAGCGAGAAGTAACGGTTGCGCGGGTGGCAGTAGCACCGCGGCGGCCGGTGGCGGTGTCGGCGCGGCCAGCGGCGGCGCACATTATCGCCTACTCGTGGGCGCGCGGCCCTCTTCGTGCGAAGTGCGTCGCGCCTACAAGGCGGCGGTGGTGCCGTGCAAGACGGGGCGGCGACGCGCCCGTGGCATGAGCATGGGCCAGAAGGTCTCCACCGGTGTTAAGGTCGTGAATCGGGACACGGCCGCCCCATACAAACCCGTTATCCCTAGGGAACTAGCACAAGTGAGTGGTCATCATTGTTTTTTTTTCATATGTTGAATGTGTTTGGGTATTTACTGACGCATGGCGCTTGCAGGATTTTGCGCGACCCCCCAGACTCGACATGTTGCTGGATATGCCACCAGCGCTACGCGAGACCCAGCTGAAATACAGCTGGAATGCGGACGACCGCTCGTTGAACATCTTCGTCAAGGAGGACGACAAGCTCACCTTCCACCGACACCCCGTCGCGCAAAGCACCGACTGCATCCGCGGAAAAGTCGGCTTCACAAAGGGCCTGCACACGTGGGAAGTGTGCTGGAGCACACGACAGCGTGGCACACATGCTGTCGTCGGTGTTGCCACCGCCGAGGCACCCCTGCACAGTGTTGGCTATCAAAGCCTCGTCGGTAGCACAGATATGTCCTGGGGCTGGGATTTAGGTAAAAGCGAAAAAAGTGCCATTTTTGAATGTATACTAATGTCTGGGACATTTTTAGGTCGCAACAAATTGTACCACGACGCGAAGAATAACGCGGGTGTTACATACCCTGCGCTATTGAAACCGGACGAAACCTTCATCGTGCCGGACAAGTTCCTCGTCGTCTTGGACATGGACGAGGGCACGCTGAGCTTTGTCGTCGATGGGCAATACCTGGGCATTGCATTTCGCGGCCTCAAGGGCAAAAAGCTCTACCCAATCGTGTCGGCCGTATGGGGCCATTGCGAAATCACGATGAAGTACATTGGTGGCCTTGATCGTAAGTACTGCACGCATACGCTACTCTAGAATTCTAAGCGCGCCCGCCGTACACGAAATACAGCTGTACATCGTGTACATCGAAACGTACACGACCCGCGTGCGAAAAGCGCTAAGGAGTCGACGCACTGACGCTTCACGGTCACTCGTCGCTCGACGCGCGCGCAATTACAGCTCCTTTTCCTTTTGGTCGCTGCTGCTCGTGTTTTTGCCGACACATACATGCGCGTTTGTCTCTTTTAATGATCACCGAGCGAATCTCCCACCTTTACCAGTGCGCTGCGGGCTGCCGTGTGTTAAGTCGCGCGTTGTGTTAAAATTCGTTTTGTGCGTTCGCGGCGAAGAACCTTGAGATTCAAGGGCGTCCGGGGCCCGCCACAGTCAGCGAGCGGGCGTCGGTCGACGAAAAACGGCACGAAATCCGAACGTTGTCCATCCACGGGCCATTCAAGATGGGCGCGTCATGCTAGAATGTTCAAAACTTGCGGCGCGTAACTTATAATAATTTATCGCTTTTTCTAACATGTTTTTTGTGTTTTAGCCGAACCATTACCATTGATGGATCTGTGTCGCCGCGTGATCCGACAGCGGCTTGGCAAGCAGCATCTGGACGACAAAGTGACGTCACTGGCTCTGCCTGCCGCCCTGCAGACCTACCTGCTCTACCGCGATCGAAGATAATATCTGTTGCTGCGCCAGTTGCTCTACCAGCTGCAGCACCGTCAGCGGGCCGGCGAGCTGGACTCTGAGGACGACGAGGATGACGACGCGACGGCCGTGGCTGCGGCGATGGCGGAGGAGTAGAGCGCGCGGTGCCGTCTCACCGTTGCCCCTCTCACCCATTTAACTTTTAATGCAAAATTATAAAAGTGTACCCACATACCACGTTCACTCGCAAAGGCATAGCTCCCCGCCGGGAGGGAAGGCGAACGTACGAAGCACACGGATTCGCGTGTGGATGGCTTAAGTCGAGCGGAGCGCGAACGCGTTTATCATGGCTTCCAATTAATTTTTATTTTGAGACACCCTCGCCGCCCCAAATTCGCCCCGAACGCTCTCCGCGCACTGAGAAGCAGCTTTCATTTTTTTTAGTTGCTTGACTCGTGTTTTTATTAAATATTATAGCCTTTCTTTCTTTATTATTTTTTTTGTTACTTATTGATAGTTGCTGCTCTTTAGCTGCTTGCATGAAATGATGAAAAGACGACACGCAGACCAAACCGAAAAACGCAATGTAAAGCGAAGCAAAAAAGATCTCATAGCATATTTATGTAAATGTATTTGTAGAGAGCTGCGTTTCTACGATTTTAAGAAGCGTTTAAGCGAAAAACAGATGTGTAAATATGTGCCGCCGACATTTGGGCGTTGACGGATGTAAATAGTTGGAAAACGAGGCGGACGCGTCACATTGTCTTTGGACGGAGCATGCGCGCGCGTCCGTCGAGTTCCGGTTTTGTTTGCCGTGATCCGCGTCTCGTTTCCGCTCGCAGACAACCATAGTTACAGCAACATTTAAATTTGAGACAATTTCTGCGCGAAAACCAAGCGTACGCAAACATCTGTGGGCAGTCTAGACTTATTTTTGTATATATTATTCTTAATTGCTAAATTTAATTATTGTAGTTAGGTACTTTTTGTTTTATCTCGACGGTCCTTTTTATTGTGCAACTAGAAGAGAAACGAAGGGACTATTGACTACTTGTAATATGTTTAGTTATAAGTGCCAGTTTTACGCCCATTCCCGGAGGTCCTCCTCCTTTCTCCCTCCTTCCCGTCCCCAATGCTCCGGAAAACACACACACCCTTGGAAGCTGCAGGAATTTTATTAATAACATGAAAATGTGCAAGAAAAAGGAGATGAACAATTGTGTGTTTATGTAATTTATAAAAGTAATATAAGTATTCGAATGCTAAAGATTTTGGAAGTGCTGTCGTGTCGCAATCGCAAGCACGCGGACATGAGCGAACAATTGTTAATTATATTTACGAGAAACTTGTACTTCCCGGTCTTTCCGAGCAATGATAATTTCTTTTGTTTTCTTGTCGGACGCCCTCTGGCGCGAAAGGGAATTTATTTATTAAGACTAATTTTTCGTTTTTAAATCAAGGAGAAACATAATTAACACGTCTCTCGTAAGTCGTAACGTAACGATTAAAATATATGATCTATAAATATATAAATACTGATGATAAATTAAACAAACCTATGATAAAGTGTAAGTAATAAGTAACAAAAATTGAGAATGAGTAAAATCGCAAAATTTTATTTATTTTTTGATTTTCTCAATATCCTTGAATGGCATATACTTTCAGGAAGGCAAATTTCAATCCTATATCATCTTTGTGGATGTTGGTAATTACATTACAGTTTCATGTATGCAGTCGAGTTTATATTCAATGCTTCGATCCTTCAACATTGAAAATAGTTCTCGTATTCTGCATTACGCGTTTATCAGTGCTGCGTACAAACAAATTTTTGTGTGGCGTTGCAGGAGGTAACACGCGGTGCGTTCAGCGCAACCGGCGCAGTGTCTGTCTAGCCGTCGGTTGGTCTCGTTGTGCATCCTGCACGTTGGTGCTCTTCCTGAGATTTTTATTATTAAAATTATACGTGGAACGTTCGGACAGTGCCAACAAAGTGTACACATATGCCGTCAACATTTCAACCTAACAATTTACAGAAACGTGCTTGTGCGATTCAATACTTCAGGGATGAAGGAATAAAGGAGTAAATAACATCAAGTGAAAACCAGCTTTTATTTAATCAATTCATTGAATGATTAGTTATTATGCTTTTGCCAATAAAGGATAATTTAATCTTATATTCTTGTTCTCATGTATATTTCGTGTTCACTTGCTCGTTTCCAAATTTAGTATTATTAGTCTCGTCTAATACTTATGGTTCTTTATACTTGCCAATACTGTATATCACTTATAGTATTACATATATTGTTTTTTATTTTGAATAGTAATAATAAATAGAAGAAACTAGTTACCTTCGATAAGAGAGCCTATATCTAGCTTATATCTTATTTTTGTTATCTTTATATTTAGGTGCTATAAAGTTTTAGTTAATTTAGCGAATTAAAAATGAATTAAAGTCACAAATCACAGCGCATCTGATTTGTGTTTGTTTTTAGATGTCAAGGAGTCGAACCGGACCTCGGTGTACAATTGTGAGTATTGAAATTCTTATCATTTTCATATCTGCTTTGTTCACGTAGCCTGCAATATCTTTTCCTTGTGTAGTCGATCGTGCGATGTTGTTCGGTACACACGTGTTTTGTTCACAAGTCGATCTTTGTAACTAGTTTGCGCGTTTCTTGTGATTTTAAGTCGGCAGTTGAATTAGAATCGATCAGCAAAGATAACATTTAGAGTTAGTGCGGCGTGCAGTTAATGAATTATCGCGCGTGGAAGTCAGAATTGTGTAGTTTTACAATGTGCGCACGTTTTTGGCCGTCGGCCGTCGGATATCTTACGTCGGCTAAGAAGTCCGTCCCAGTGGTTTTATTTGCGTAATGATATTAATTTGTGAAACTAAACACTGTTTGTCCCTGTGAGGAACATTTTAACCGAGAAAGTGCACGTAGGTCACTATAACATTAACATTCGATGAATTAAACAATTAGTGAAGATGTTTCATGGACGAAATGAATTTATCAGACGTTAAGGAAAAGCGAGGTAACCGTTGAATAAGTAAATACTCTGAAAATAATTCAATTTTAACAAATAATTTTAAAATTCAACATGTACTCATGTGATTGCATGTAATAAAGTATACTTTTAATATTACATTTGCTAGTATATTTGTCTATGTTTCCTTTTTGTCGTTTTCAGAATTAGATTTAAAGACCACATTTGATAGTACGTATTTGAAATGCGAATAACAGGTACATAAATGTTGTTGTTTTTAAAAAGGTGAGAAAAACAACAACATTTATATCTGAAACGAATAAGACTCGGCAAGAGAGCCGTGTGGCTCAGGTGGTATGTGCATATGCTAGCATGCTAGAGGTTCGTGGATCGAATCTCGGTTGTAGAAAGCAATTTTATTAAATAATAAGAAATTTACGAAATGTGGGTTGCATACCACAAAAATTCAAGATTCAAATGTTAGAAATAACTTGAAAAGCAAAGTACAACGAAGCAACAATAAGAATAAGTAGAAGATGGTGGAGGAGCAAATAGAGACCAGCAGCAGCAGGAGAGAGAGTATAGGAGAAGTAAAAAGAGAAGAAGAAGAAGAGAGAGTATAGGAAGAAAAGAGAATAGGGGTGACAGAATTTTTAAATTTTTTGGCACGTGTCGTTATAAGACAGTTTACGGTCGATCGCCCACTGCTTCGATCCGTCCATTGCTCCCGGCCCATCCTACAGCTGCGATGTCTCTGCGCTTCATCCCCGAAATTATCAGGCATATCAACAATTTTTATGGTGGGGGATCACCCCCAGAGAGAGGGAACTCCTTATAAGGACATCCTTTTAAGGACTTGTCTAATTTTTAAGTCGCCTCAAAAGAGGAGACACTTAAAAATATTCTTACAAGTTCTGACCTGCAGCTGAAATGAAAGATGGAGAACACAAATCATACAGGATACCTTAACAATTTTTATAGTGGGGATCATCCCCTGAGAGAGGGAACTCTCTTAGAGACGTGTACCTGAAATGAGAGAAGGGGTACATTCAAAGCATAAGACATAATATTTCTTAACATTTCTTTATTAATAAATACAATGTAAAATAATACAAGTTTAGATTTTACAAGTCAACAAAATTCATGCCGACATATTGAAACAGGACTTACGACCTGCATCATCGCGCATATACAGGCAAGTACCAAATTGTAAACACTAACACATAGGCACTAGAAAATTACTATTTATCACGAAAAACTAATGTACAGGGTGTTACCAAAAGAAAAATTCATATTTCCAAAGGAAACTTGTAACAATAAACTTAACACATTTTTCGCATAATGGAAAAGTAATATACAGGGTGTTGCAAAAAGAAAATTTACAGTTTAAGGAAGAAAACAGTTGAAAACAAAAAATTGGTGAAGTATTGATGGGAAATAGGAAAACAAATATATAGGGTGTTCTCAAAAGAAAATGACAATATTTAAAAAGAAAATGGTCTGGTCAAGAAAAAAATATCATCAACTTACAAGGTTTTGGTAAGGGAGCAGGAAAATGTAACATATAGGGTGATACAAGAAGAAAATCATTATATATAATAACAAAACTCAAAATTCTCGAAGGATAACATTAGTCAAATAAAAATGTTACAATTTTCACAATGGAAAGTGAAGGAAAATGCAAGAGAAGGCAACACAACAACAATACCACTACATTTAGAAGTATATACTAAAGCACTAGAAGAAAACTACAAGAAAATTTAAGTTGCTACCTGTTTCTCCCGGGATGGCATAAAAATAAAGGAAGAGAAAGTAACAATGAAGAAGGTGACACTATTATAAATATTACTGCAATATTGAGATTATATTTTCGACGCAATATCCAGACAAAGTGCCGGCCGTCAGCACGCACACTCTAAAGCAAGGCTGGCCAATGGATTTTCCTGGAGGGCAAAATCTTTAGATTGCAGCGGCACCGGGCCACAGACTATGGCCATTCATATATAAAATATTATAAACATACGAAAGTTCCAACTTTGGGTTTTGCGGCGGGCAAATTCAAATATCCTGGCGGGCCACTTTGTGGCCCGCGGGTCTGCAATTGGCCAGCCATGCTCTAAAGGAAACATTAAAATCGCGTATTATATACATTTTACGGACAGTAATAAATTGTCAAACTACTAGACGTATCAACGCGATTACAGAATAAAGATTGCAGAAAAATGTGAGATGAATGGATTTAGTAAAACCAACTTTCTGCAACGAGGCCAAAAATGTATCCGACGGCTAGTGACAATTTTAAACTATAACGATAGTTTCACTACACGCGATTAAAAAGCAAAATGTAATAATGATGGATTAATATTTACAAACTTACCCCTGCATCGGGTAGTCAAGGAATGCACTGGAACAAAAAACATTGCTTAGAACTCGCACTACCGTGTGTACTAATAAAGTCCGTCTCGTCGGATAATAGACTTGCATTACAAGCCATATTATGTACGTATAACATAAAGTGTTACATTCTGGCAAGGACAGATGTTGATTACACGTTCTGGTAATTGACACAAATATAAATAATTTTAATTCCCATTTTCAGGATCGAATTAATCTAATGGTCGACGGATCACTATCACACAAATGAAGACACGAGTTTTTTAAATGTTGAGAGCACAAATCAATAGCAAAACCCAATGCACATCTATTATCATTAGGTGCTGATTTAAATCTATAAAACGTAATGCAATTCACTGAATTGAAATGAAAAGAAGGAAGACGGGCCGCCGCGCGCTGATAGGAACAGACTGAAACGATCGAACGTTCGTTGCGTGCCACTCAGCATGTGAACTTATACGAGTACCATGCGATCCACGCGATAAAAAAGTTGTTTATACACAAACCCCGATAAACGGGCTGAGATGGAATTGCAACATGATGTGTAAATATAATTCTGCACTCTTCTGCACGCATTCACAAATTTCTCTATAACTCACGTTAAGGAATTATCTCGCAACCAATTCAAATACAGGGTGATAAAGAATTAAATTCGCGTGTTATATCAAGACAACTATTACTACGGCGCACGCACACAACTTTCAATATAACTCGCGTCACGGAATTTTCTTGCAATAAATTTCGATACAAGAAAATACAAATTTAAATTCTGCACTTGGGAAAATAATTTCGCACTTATTGCACTTATTATTTGTCCGGACAAACAATTCGAGTCGCGTAAAATATTGTATCAACCAGATAGCGGCACGAAACTGGCTGCAAATTGTGCAAGCAACGACGCGACAGTTTATGATAAGAAAGCAAGAAATGCGCACAGTGCGTCGATGGCGCGCGACCTTGTGCGATCAAAACTAAACTAAGATACGCCAACATGCGGCGTGAATTGATCTCATGCGTTGCATTCTCGCGGCGAATGCGATAAGAAAGTGTAAGTTGTGTTCAAAACAAACACAATTCTCGTGTCGAATGCTCGCGCTTGCTGATAGCTATAGAAATAAACAATACACTATTTTACATTTTTTGTTAATCAACGGACAATTCTCTATAAAATAAGCTAGTTAAATTGGAAATCTAAGAGGAAAAAAAAAATCATACTCATGCGGTTCCCTAAATACGATTAACTTCTACTGATACCCTGAATGGGAGACACTTTTATCGCCACCCTGCTACGGTAAACCGAATGAGACTCAACTATACAATTGCGATTAATTGCAATATAACTAAATAAACGAAAATATCAACGTTCTTGTCCTATTTAAGTCAATTAATTTGAATAGTGCATATCTTTTAAACTAAAAGCAATAGCGACCAGCTGATTGAAGAATATGAATGATTGGAAAATTGAATGAAAAATAATTCTATTCTTTGAGGTAAAAAGTCCAAAAATATGACTAAAGTGCTAAAATGTGCAATTTTCAGATTTTTGTCAAAATATTAGAAAAAATAACAGGCCATGCAATTTTAAACACATTATTGAATATAACAATCTATAAAACACTACGAAAATATGATAATAAAGAAAAACAAAAGGGAGAAACATAATCAATCAATGTGGTTGAGAATATTATTTAATTCACTTACTGGTTAGTACTGTAAACATTCGTCGTTAACGGCATCCGTCGGCACCCCTTCACGAACAAATACACAATATTTGCATTTCGCAACATCTTATAAGCGATAAATCATTAGCGAGACACAATAATCAGCAATAATCACTAAGAACACCGATAGTGATACGAGTTACCGAATTAAATCCGAAGAAAAGAGAATCGCGACGACCGCGTGCGAACTATCCGTCGGATACGGCGAAACTAATTTTAATCCTACAGCGTGAGCAAAAGATACACGCGGCGCCATCACACGGTCGCGTATATAGTACAAAACTATACACGAATATCGTACGCGAATCACCTGATAATAAGAGTGCGAATTCCAGTGCGTCGTGAGATCGCAAGGCTGTTTAGACACTACCACATACAAACATTGGACGTGTATGTTAGTCAATGAAATATAAATGTTTGTTACCCTTTTTTAAGTGATCAAATTGCTTCGAAACAATTAAATCTTAATTCAGATAAAATAAAGAGAAACATTAGAATATAATTGATCTGTTTGAAATTATAATCAAATACCTAGTAATCCCGAAATTTGAATTAAAAAAATTAATAAAAATTTAAAATCTAAATTATGTAATTCAGATTTCTTATACTAAAAGATTATTTCGCACCTATTGTGATACCGCGTTCTCGTGTTATGTTAAACAAACTACAATTCCTAGCGCAACGAGTACTACAGTGCACACACACACAACTTTCAATATAACTCGCGTTACCAAATTTTCTTGCAATAAATTTTTTGGACGATTTTCAAAAATTCATATCTCTTAAACTAAAAGAGATAGCTACCAACGAATTGTTGATTATGAAAGATTGGAAGATTCTCTATCAGATAAAAATATAAAATAATTATATTTCCTACAGTAAAAGGTCGAAAAACGCGACTAAAAGTGCTAAAAAGTGACATTTTGCAATTTTTGCCCATTTTATTCAATCGCGAATATCTCGTAAACTAAAAGAGATAAATAAGATCTGATCGCAGCGTCTTAATCTACGGACCAATCTCTATCAGATAGGATAGTTAAAAGGGAAATCTGAGAGATAAAATTTTAAGTCTTAAGAAAAAATTGCCAAGGGGGGGTGCTTGATACTTTTTTTCGACGATTTTCAAAAATTCATATCTCTTAAACTAAAAGAGATAGCTACCAACGAATTGTTGATTATGAAAGATTGGAAAATTCTCAATCAGATAAAAATATAAAATAATTATATTTCCTACAGTAAAAGGTCGAAAAACGCGACTAAAAGTGCTAAAAAGTGACATTTTGCAATTTTTGCCCATTTTATTCAATCGCGAATATCTCGTAAACTAAAAGAGATAAATAAGATCTGATCGCAGCGTCTTAATCTACGGACCAATCTCTATCAGATAGGATAGTTAAAAGTGAAATCTGAGAGATAAAATTTTAAGTCTTAAGAAAAAATTGCCAAGGGGGGGTGCTTGATACTTTTTTTCGACGATTTTCAAAAATTCATATCTCTTAAACTAAAAGAGATAGCTGCCAACGAATTGTTGATTATGAAAGATTGGAATATTCTCTATCAGATAAAAATATAAAATAATTATATTTCCTACAGTAAAATGTCGAAAAACGCGACTAAAAGTGCTAAAAAGTGACATTTCACAATTTTTGACAATTTTATTCAATCGCGAATATCTCGTAAACTAAAAGAGATAAATAAGATCTGATCGCAGCGTCTTAATCTACGGACCAATCTCTATCAGATAGGATAGTTAAAAGGGAAATCTGAGAGATGAAATTTTAAGTCTTAAGAAAAAATTGCCAAGGGGGGGTGCTTGATACTTTTTTTCGACGATTTTCAAAAATTCATATCTCTTAAACTAAAAGAGATAGCTACCAACGAATTGTTGATTATGAAAGATTGGAAGATTCTCTATCAGATAAAAATATAAAATAATTATATTTCCTACAGTACAAGGTCGAAAAACGCGACTAAAAGTGCTAAAAAGTGACATTTTGCAATTTTTGCCCATTTTATTCAATCGCGAATATCTCGTAAACTAAAAGAGATAATTAGGATCTGATCGCAGCGTCTTAATCTACGTACTTTTCTCTATCAGATAGGATAGTTAAAAGGAAATCTGAGAGATGAAATTTTAAGTCTTAAGAAAAAATTGCCAAGGGGGGGTGCTTGATACTTTTTTTCGACGATTTTCAAAAATTCATATCTCTTAAACTAAAAGAGATAGCTACCAACGAATTGTTGATTCTGAAAGATTGGAAGATTCTCTATCAGATAAAAATATAAAATAATTATATTTCCTACAGTAAAAGGTCGAAAAACGCGACTAAAAGTGCTAAAAAGTGACATTTTGCAATTTTTGCCCATTTTATTCAATCGCGAATATCTCGTAAACTAAAAGAGATAAATAAGATCTGATCGCAGCGTCTTAATCTACGGACCAATCTCTATCAGATAGGATAGTTAAAAGCGAAATCTGAGAGATAAAATTTTAAGTCTTAAGAAAAAATTGCCAAGGGGGGGTGCTTGATACTTTTTTTCGACGATTTTCAAAAATTCATATCTCTTAAACTAAAAGAGATAGCTACCAACGAATTGTTGATTATGAAAGATTGGAAAATTCTCTATCAGATAAAAATATAAAATAATTATATTTCCTACAGTAAAAGGTCGAAAAACGCGACTAAAAGTGCTAAAAAGTGACATTTTGCAATTTTTGCCCATTTTATTCAATCGCGAATATCTCGTAAACTAAAAGAGATAAATAAGATCTGATCGCAGCGTCTTAATCTACGGACCAATCTCTATCAGATAGGATAGTTAAAAGGGAAATCTGAGAGATGAAATTTTAAGTCTTAAGAAAAAAATTGCCAAGGGGGGGTGCTTGATACTTTTTTTCGACGATTTTCAAAAATTCATATCTCTTAAACTAAAAGAGATAGCTACCAACGAATTGTTGATTATGAAAGATTGGAAAATTCTCAATCAGATAAAAATATAAAATAATTATATTTCCTACAGTAAAAGGTCGAAAAACGCGACTAAAAGTGCTAAAAAGTGACATTTTGCAATTTTTGCCCATTTTATTCAATCGCGAATATCTCGTAAACTAAAAGAGATAAATAAGATCTGATCGCAGCGTCTTAATCTACTGACTTTTCTCTATCAGATAGGATAGTTAAAAGGGCAATTTGAGAGATAAAATTTTAAGTCTTAAGAAAAAAATTGCCAAGGGGGGGTGCTTGATACTTTTTTTCGACGATTTTCAAAAATTCATATCTCTTAAACTAAAAGAGATAGCTACCAACGAATTGTTGATTATGAAAGATTGGAAAATTCTCAATCAGATAAAAATATAAAATAATTATATTTCCTACAGTAAAAGGTCGAAAAACGCGACTAAAAGTGCTAAAAAGTGACATTTTGCAATTTTTGCCCATTTTATTCAATCGCGAATATCTCGTAAACTAAAAGAGATAAATAAGATCTGATCGCAGGGTCTTAATCTACGGACCAATCTCTATCAGATAGGATAGTTAAAAGGGAAATCTGAGAGATGAAATTTTAGGTCTTAAGAAAAAAATTGCCAAGGGGGGGTGCTTGATACTTTTTTTCGACGATTTTCAAAAATTCATATCTCTTAAACTAAAAGAGATAGCTACCAACGAATTGTTGATTATGAAAGATTGGAAAATTCTCAATCAGATAAAAATATAAAATAATTATATTTCCTACAGTAAAAGGTCGAAAAACGCGACTAAAAGTGCTAAAAAGTGACATTTTGCAATTTTTGCCCATTTTATTCAATCTTAATCTAAAAGCGATAGCTACCAACGAATTATTGATTATGAAAGATTGGAAAATTCTCTATCAGATAAAAATATAAAATAATTATATTTCCCACAGTAAAAGGTCGAAAAACACGACTAAAAGTGCTAAAAGTGACATTTATCAATTTTTGCCCGTTTTATTCAATCGCGAATATCTCGTAAACTGAAAGAGATAAATAAGATCTGATTGCAGCGTTTTTATCTTCGGACAATTCAATGCGCTAGTTAAATTCAATTTAAGGTATGAAATTTTAATGCATAAGAAAACGTGGGAGTCAGCTATACAATGGTCCTCGTACGGTGCCCTGAACACGAGTCACTTTTACTGCTGCCCGCTATTAAACTATACTCGCAAGCGACCAACGGATCAAAAAATATGGAAGATTTAAAAATTATCTATCTAAACAAACAAAACTAAACTAGACGAATAAACTAGACACAAAAATTGTTGTTTATTTACAAACGTTGATAAACCAACAATTTTTGTTTGATGCTAGTCCCATCTATGAATTATACTGTAAATAAAACAATCAAATTTTCAAAATTCACCTAAAATGAAAATAAAACCTCTCAGTGAGATGAAACAAGAATTGTCCTTGGCAATTTTTTATTTATGAATTACCCATTCTCGATCTCTCTTATTTTTCCAATTTGAATATCTTATCTTATAAAGAATTTTACAAAGATTTAGAATCTACAATCTGAAATAACTGGAATAAAAAAGCAAGACAAAAAGGGATAGGAATGGTTGAGGCGGAATTCCGCTGAATTGCAACTCCATGAACAACTCTTGCGCTTTTGTAAGCGAAGGAAACACTAAACAATTAATTTTGAGATGTATCAGTCGAGTACGCGACTACCTTATAAATTTGCAACACGCGGTGGAACGCGATAAATCAAAACAACGTAAATACTAATAAAGGACGCAGAAATTAAAACGAAAAATATAATTGAATTATAAACTTACCAATGCAGAACTCATGGGACTCCAAGGCACGGCCAATGCTGTAAATAAAAAAAGAAAACATAAGTTACAGCAAAAACATTTAATACAATTTAGTAATATTATAATCACACAACGGCGAAAAACAAACAATCTGTGCTGATTACTTAAAAGTATCGAGTACTTACACTAGCACAATTGGTCATCCTAATGATCATATCAAATCAACATGTGTGCGATACACTTCACCGGCATTTATGGACAATAAACGCGCAAACAGTAAATTATATTACTATAGTCGATTGATGATCGAATATAATGCGAATTTGGAAGTAGATGTCCGGACAAAAAATACGAGCCGCGTAAAATATTGTATCAACCAGATAGCGGCACGAAACTGGCTGCAAACTGTGCAAGCAACGACGCTACAGTTTATGATAAGAAAGCAAGAGATTCCGCATAGTGCGTCGATGGCACGCGACCATGTGCGAGAATCGCTTTGGCACGTTACCTGCGTTCAAAACTAAACTAAGAAGCGCCAACATGCGGCGTGAATTGATCTCATGCGTTGCATTCTCGCGGCGAATGCGATAAGAAAGTGTAAGTTGTGTTCAAAACAAACACAATTCTCGTGTCGAATGCTCGCGCTTGCTGATAGCTATAGAAATAAACAATACACCATTTTACAATTTTTGTTAATCAACGGACAATTCTCTATAAAATAAGATAGTTAAATTGGAAATCTAAGAGAAGAAAAAAAATCATCCTCATGCCGTTCCCTATATAGGAGTCACTTCTACCGAATGAGACTCAACTATACAATTGCGAATAATTGCAATTTAACTAAATAAACAAAAATATCAACGTTCTGGTCCTATTTAAGTCAATAAACTCGAATAGTGCATATCTTTTAAACTAAAAGCGATAGCCAACAGATTGAAGAATATGAAAATTCTCTACAAGATAAAAATGAAAAATAATTCTATTCTATGGGGTAAAAGGTCCAAAAATATGACTACAAGTGCTAAAATGTGGAATTTTCTGATTTTTGTCCAAAGATAAGAAATAAGATACAACCGCTTCGCTTGAAGTGACAACACATGCCATGCAATTTTAAACACATTGATGAATATAACAATCTATAAAACATTACGAAAATAAGATAATAAAGAAAAACAAACGGCAGAAACATAATGTGGTTGAGAATATTATTTAATTTACTTACTGGTTAGTACAGTAAACCTTTAATCGTAAACGGCATTTCGCGAACATCTTATAAGCGATAACTCATTAACGAGACACAACAGTCAGCAATAATCACTAAGAACACCGAAAGTAATAAGAGTTACCGAATTGAATTCGAAGAAAGGAGAATCGCGACGACCGCGTGCGAACCATCCGTCGCATACGGCGAAACTAATTTTATTCCTGCAGCGTGGGCAAACGATACACGCGGCGCCATCACACGGTCGCGTATATAGTACAAAACTATACACGAATATCGTACGCGAATCACCTGACAATAAGAGATAAGAACAAACCGTTCGAATTCCAGTGCGACGTGAGATCGCAAGGCTGTTTAGACACTACCACATACATACATTTGACGTGTATCACTATCACTACATAGTATAAAGTAAAGTCGCTTTTTTTTCCGGTCCCTTTGTTCGCTTAAATATTTGAAACTATGCAACGGATTTTGATGCCGTTTTTTTTAATAGATAGAGTGATTCAAGAGGAAGGTTTGTATGTATAATAACATCCATTAAATAGTGGAGAAGTACTGTTATTTTTGAGGTTTCTAATGTGATGTCGTAAATACAAAGTTTTCGATTATTCCCGTCTGATCTTTGTGCGATGCTTCGTAGCTTCCCCCTCCAAGCATAGACGTGTGTATGTGTGTACGTGTGGGTTGAAGTTGACCGGTTGATGTTTTTGTTTGGAGAAGGAAAGTCGCTTTCTCTGTCTGTCTCTTTGTATGCTTAAATCATTGAAACTACGCAACGGATTTTGATGCGGTTTTTTACTTCTGTGCGAAGCCGGGGCAGGTCGCTAGTGAAATATAAATGTTTGTTACGCTTTTTAAGTGTTCAAATTGCTTCGAAATAATTAAATCTTAACTCGGATAAAATAAAGAGAAACATTGGAATATAATTGATCAGTTTGAATTTATAATCAAATAGTAATCCCGGAATTTTGATTAAAAAAAAATAAAAAAAAAATTAAAATTCAAATTATGTAATTCAGATTTCTTATACTGAAAGATTTTACACAAATTATTTTAGCGATATTTAATTCGATAGAACAAGACGGATTAAAGATTAATCTCTACCAAATAAGTTAAATAATTTGGTAATTTAAGAGATGAAAGAAAGAAGGAAATCATAAGAAAAAATGGGCAAATGGGAGTCAGCTATACAATCATCCACGTACGGTGCCCTGAACACGAGTCACTTCTACCGCTGCCCTCGTACGGTGCCCTGAACAATAATTTTACAATTTGCCAACTTTTTGGGATAGTTTAGATGCACGTAAACGTCTAAATCAACAGCATAATAGCATGGAGCTGGTTCAAAGCGATAAAATAATTGTTTATACACAAACCTCGATGCAGCCGGAAGTGATCATTAACATGATAACATATAGTTCAAACTACATAATGAAAAATCGTAAAAATCGATTTGTTAAGGATATGACAAGTTCATTAAATGAACCACCTCTATTTCAGCAATGAGACTAGTTCAAATCAACTAGTAGGTCAAATAAACAAATGAAATAGAAAACTGTTTTCGCACAACACTTCGAAACAATTGTGACATATAAAAAGATAGCCTTCAATAAAAGGAAAATTATTTGAAATTTAAATTTCCATTTGCGCACTTCACGAATGCTAGAGTATGCCCCACCTATGTTACAGTAGCTGGCAGTGGGTAATCGGTTGTAAATACAGAACGCACCAGTCAGTGAGAAATCTGGAACGTTGTAAAGTACTCGAGGTTGCCTATCACAAAACCTGTCATTTGTTATTTTATATGCTATTTTATAAGTCGCGACGTATCAGATTCAATTAATACCGTACTCGTAATCTAGATTGGTTTTAATTTTAACCACAAGCTTCCTATTAATGTCATTAGGTAAATTGTTTCATTGTACATTGCAATCGTACTTGAATATTTTAAAAGTTAACAAAATCTTATTATATAAGATAACTTAACAAGTGAAAACAAATTAAGGCATCGCAATTTGTATTAGATTGCAACACCTAAATAGATTTTTATTGATTAAGATTCCATATCTAGAATCAAGTCAGATATAAACAAAAACTCTGGAAATATGAAAGATTCATAGGAATTTACTTCAGCAAAAAAAAATAAAGATTCCGTCAAAATGCTGATATGCCTAACGATTTCATCATAATTTCACTTTACAGAAAAGTAATTCGCAGTATGATTCAGTTCAAGAGACGTTATCTAATCGCACTAAATGGTAAATTCCATTTGTAACGGAAAAAATCAGAACAGGACGTGGAATAGGCGTTGCGTTATCGAAATGGAAAATGCGCTGAATTGTTTTTTGTTTGCTTGTTAACGTCGCGATGTTTTCGCGGGAAGACAACTGTTACTTTTTACTATAAAAAGTAAAAAAAGAAACGCACCGCGCTCGGCTCGCAAAATGCTAAAAATGGCAATAAACGTGCGCACAGGCTGACCGGGCGAAACGCTTAAAATAAGGAGGCCGACCTTATATAGCCATATTGACGTTTATGGGCCGATTAGTTGCCGATTTCGAGCTGGCATTAGAAATTTTTAATGCCTGGATGTTTGCGCTGCAGACCTGCAGTTTCGAAATGAAAATCGCTTTCGGAAAATTGAGATTTGCGCTGTGTCTGCGCGTACACACTGCAGGAAAGTCGCCATTGAAATTGTAACTTCTTCAAGCAGGCTGCTAAAAACGCACGTTCACATCACCACAAAATGTTAGCAGTTTTATGTAAATCGGATTTGAAGTCAATATTCTAAGTTTAACAAGGCAAACATTGACCTTGATAAAAGTGCACATGAATAAATGTATGAACTAGAATGGAGTCATTCATTCGTCAAGCGCAGTGCAAGAAGAATTAAAATTTCAAGGCTTAAATTAAGGTTTAATCGGCGCATGGTTTTAGGATCGCGGCCACTAATTGCGCGATTGGTTTCGGACTGTTAAATGTTGGTAATTATGATTTTCGTGCGAAGTAAGTTCATAAAAGATTGATAAACGAAAAAAGGCGCACGCATTTGCGCCAAAGCTAATTAAGTTAATTATGAAATTGTTCGAAAAACGGCTCGCCGCAGACAGGCGGGCAGCAAGCGGGCCGCGAAGGAGGTCACTAACCGAATTAAACCGAAAAATCAACGCAACAACAATAAGCGCGTCAAAGGCGCGAAGCAACCAAACGTCGAGGAGGAAGAAGCATCGCCGCGAAAGAATAGAAGAAGAAGCGCGCGGCTCGTGCGTCATGAGATTCATGAATTCTAGGAGAAACCGTCGAACAATATTGCATCGCACTTCAATACTTTTGGTAGCGATTTCGCGGCTTCTGTTGCGATTATCATGCGAACAGCGAACATATCAAATTAATTTCGACGCTTGAGACTTCGTCTTCGTCTTCGACGAATTTACATCGAGCCAACGTACAGGGTCGCATGTTAATGCGCTCTCGGGCGTTAGGCGTTTCCTGTCTGGGCTTGGGGCGTTGTACGGCGCATCGGAAATGAATTCTTTATTTTATTATTCCTTTTTTTTACCGGCGCAACTCGTATAATAATCTTACATCACGCCTGAAAAATGCCCGAGCATTGTAAAAACCTTGCCTACTTGAGACCGCAATAACAAGGCTTAATCAGGCTTACATGACTCAACAACCTATGGAATTTTCGCCGATAACAGCACAACATGAGATTTCGAGAGCACGTAATGCGAAGTAATTAAAGTTTACATAAGCCGCTAAATCGACGAATGAGATTGGCATCGATTAATCGATCGATGATCAACAAGCACGAGCCTTGATGGCATAACTAGTTGCGAGTACACCTCGCAATCATCTCCGGTGATAAGATTTCGATTGAATGTACGACGCAATAGCAACATTTATTTAAGTTTTTCTCGCGATAATACACGCGGAATGCATGAGATTCGTGTTTCGCATTGGTATTGTCGCTTGCATCGCTGCGCGTATTTCATTCTTCGCTTTGGGCCGTTTCGGTCTGTGCATCAGCTGTTCGCCGCCGCCCAGCATGCCCCGGCATGCCCATATAAGGCGAAAACGCGGCTGCTCTTTCAATTTCGTCCCCGAATTCAAACGGGCCAGCGAGCGCGCGCCTCGAAACCGGAGCGTGCGTACCTATCATACTTATGCGCGCATTGGCTCGTACAATGCAACAATTAACAATAATTTAATTAAATTAATTAGCTGACGGGCACCCTGCGCGGCCGCGCTCTACTTGCTCTTCCCATTATTTCCGATTTGCTTAAAGTCGCACCGGCATCGTCGCTCTCGATGCATACATTAATTTTTACCTGCGAATTACTCCAATTAAATAATTAATTAACGGCTATCAACTGTGTTGAAAGCACTTACGAAAATCTCCCAGTACACTCAAAATGCCTATCATTATTGTTTCGCGTTTTTTTTTTCATACTGTAAGTGCTAGATAACCAAGATAGTAGCATTTTAATATCGCATACCTTTGTTTTCGTACACGAAAATTAAATAACCCAAGTGTTTGTTTCGTTCGTAATCAATCGTCGTGAGTCAAGAAGATATTTCCCTTATCGTTGATTCCTAATTTCTCCGAAATGACAACATTAAATTCGACAAGCAAAAATCAACACAATCCACGACCGATTTAGTCATATCAGGCGCGCTGATTGACATGACTAAATCAATCGGTGCGATCGATGCCGAATCAAATCAGCTCGCTGCCTGATACCACCAGGGCCATATATGGACCGATTTGCGGCGAATGCCATCAATGGGTTAAACGTGCGTTATGCCAATTTGCACCATGTGCAGCACGTCGACAAGCCTTGCGACGCGCATATTTGTCATCACGCGTTACCTCACAGCTAATTTCTTCGTCCGGCTGGACCTTCGGCCGCGCCAAGGCTGACGCATGCAAATCCGAATCCGAGGCGTCATCACCATTCATGCTTTACAATGCTATTCCATTCCATGCGATCATATCATGCGCGTGTAACATTTTTCAAATGTTTGCGTTTTAATATATGCGCGCGCGGCGGCCATGGCGCTTTTAGCAATTGTCTACGACAACGCGAGCAGGTGACATAAGATTCGTCATCGATTCCCACAGCCGCGAATTATTTCTGATCATAATAACATTTGGAAATTCTGATCGGTAATAACGACGAAAGCTGGGGAGAGATATGCATCATCACTCCACTCGAGAATCAACAGTGAATAAGCGAATTCGCTAAATAACATTATCATTTCTTAGTTATTAGTCATTAATCAACAACTTCAACGTAGATTTTTAACGAGTATCGTGCCGCTGACGACGTACGATGTTTGGAAAGAAAATGATTGAATATCTTTATTTACACGCAGTCGAAACGATTACCATCGAGATGTCTGTGTTTTATGACATTTCCGGTTCCTCGCTTGCGCATACAAGTTTCAAAGCGTATGCAGTAGTCATTAGCGTAATTAAATTTAAATTATTAAGGCTGAAGTTGTAGCAGAAGTACTAGTCTAGTCGTGATGAACTGACGAGTCAAAACATATTGAATATCTGGCTGCTGTTTATCGTTGTCGTGTCTGGGTTTTATGATGCTTGCGTTTCCGGTTCTTTGGGAATTTATTTGAGTGCATGAATGGAGATAACGATAAAGAATATTTAAAAACTTGGTACAGTCATGGAAATTTCGACAAATTTCAATAAATGTTTGATCTATCGACGGGATTCACAGAAATTCATGTAAACATTTATCGAAACCAACGAAACATGTGTTTCGCACACGAATTTTCATCATGTGGTACAATTCTGGTACTGTGTGAATGCGGTTTGTATGCATATCCGGCTCTCTGCATACCAAGATAATACAGTTCAGTGCCTTTTCCCTTCACTCTCCATGCCGCCTGCCAAGCCGACTTCAACTCATTTACTAATATATATCTTCATGCGGACAGCATGATAAAATGTCGACATTGCGCCGAAATGTTCGAGTGCAAAGTCGTCGTAAAACGCCAAAAACAAAACCAACCCCGGACTACATGTTTCTCCAATTTGGAGTTTCGGACAGTGACAAACATGCCTGGATAATATCGTCCCTTTGCCCTCGTCGGCTGACTGACATTTCGTGCTACGTGCCTCATGCGGCGATCCCAACAATCGCATCTAAACGAAAGCAAAGGAAACGAAATTATTTGACCGGTGGAAGCCCGCAGGCATACAGCCTACCCCAATGTTTGGACAAGTGCCACGCAACGACGTGGCACATTCTAGGGCGCTTCCCCAAAAATCAACCCGCGTGATTTTTATTCAATGAGTCATTCTGAATCACCCCCGAATCGAAAAGCATCGGAGGTTGTTGAAGAGCGAGGGTGGCAAATACGATGCGGGGTGGCTTCGAAAAATGCTCTCTCTTGCCAAACAAATAGATATATTCCCATTGTACGGCGCTGGGCAATGTGTGCGTAACATTAATGCCCTCGTAGACATCATGAGAGAGATGATGTGGCGACGTGTCGGAGGAATCGAGTCATGTATCGATCGAGGCGTCGTCGCGCAGCCACGCGATACTGATGCACCTTTCGGTGTTCACTAGGTCGTCTTGGAAGTTGCACGGCTGCCTAGAGCCGCGCAGACTAGACTACGGGCAGACGTGGCCCAGCCCAGCCGGGCGCAAAAAAAAGCTCTACAACTGCAAAACGCGCAAGGCGGGCGGCGAGCGAGCGGCCGCAGCCCTACGCGGATCCCTTTTCTCGCCAATCTGTCCGCCGCCTTGCATCGTGTTTCTCATGTTGTGTCTGCCAGCCAACAAAACGAATCCAATAAGACACACAGTCAGTATATTCGCAGGCCAACGAGTGGGCTACGCGGAATCGAGATTTCTAACGATTTCTTCCAACGACGACGACGACGAGGAGAATATAATAGTTATGCTAATGCGACCGCTAATGCCGAACGGCAAACAATAAAACGTGTAAATTCTCGCCGACTTGCGTTCTCGCGATGAGAACGCGAAGCGGCGAAACTGAATCGAATTGCTCCAGATCCAGAAAAACGCGAGCGGAGAAAGGCGGGAGCGCGACGCCGATACAAAAATAACTGTCAGTCAAGTTCAAGGCTTCCCGGCGGCCCGGCTCGACCGCACGCTGCTCTCGCATCCAACCTGTTATGTGCGGCTGCATTGCACCGTCGAGATGAATCTCCTCGCATGCGAAATATCCAGCCATGTTTACGGTCCGGTCAGAAAACCACCGGACGAACCTGAAATCCCGCCCGGCATGCCGCTAGCGATCGGTGAAAAGCAAGTTGCACTTGCCGTATACCTAAACCTCCTACCTGATAACTTGATTTGTTTCTAAACAAGTAGAAAGAAATAGCAGTACCTGCAGAAGTGCAGAAACAATCTATGATAAGTTATAGCCTGCATTAGAAACGATGGCGAAGAGTGAAACTTTGCTAAACTTGCAGGCAATTATGTTATACCATGGCGGTTTTTTTTTTATGATGCGGCTTTGCACGGCGACAGTACCAATGCTCTGGCGTTATCATCGGGTGGGTTCCGTAACGGTCTGCCGTTTGAAAACGCCGCAGCACGCCGGCGGTACTCCGTCCAGCCGAGCGCCAGCCAATCGAACGCCAGGATTCCGTTTATGCCCATATATGGTAACGTTCGGCGTGCTTCCAGCGGCTCTCACACAAACACACCGCCCCACTACTCTGCAACACTGCCTCCGAGGTTGCCATGTCGAGGGGAGTCCGCTGGCAGCGCCGCATGTGCCGGCCATGAGTACGATGAAAAATGTGAACATTCACTATTTCCCTCGCAGGTTTTTAACTGATGATAGACATGTCCCTACATCTGGTTAACCAGCAGATTTTCACAGAATTTGGCCACTTCCGGTGTCAATGGTACCTTTTTGCAGATTTGAATTGATGGGCGAGTCCATTTGGCCCGCGCACGGTGACACGGCCTGCGCGCGTGTTGGTGCGCGCCTGAAGAGCCGGCATCATCGGCGCGCTCGCATCGCCCCACGTCGCCCATTCGTTTGTTAACCGCCTGTTGTGTGACGTGTCCCGTGCATCTCGTCTCCGTACGTCCAACTTCTCTCCGCTTGTTCCGCTGATCAGCATAAAACGTAAGTTCTAACACACGCACCCCCGTATGTATATATTCCTGAAGAGCCGGTTGAAGCGGCGCGCTGCAAGGTGGTCGCACGCCTTTTCGCCGGCCGGCGGGTTATATTTAGCCTGGCGGCCACTTGTTCAGGCGCCGACGACGGCGTGTTCGCAAATGCCGGCTTGCGACGCCAGCCGGTGGTCGGCGGCCACCACGCCGACTGCGTCTAATCGGGCCGACCCCGCGCCCAAAATGTAATCAACGATGCGTTCAATCTGCATTATTCATATTTTGTTTGTTAATTACTCATCCATACAATATATCTATTCCGCCGCACCTTTGCGGCGTTGCGTTCGAACTGTCGCGGAAAATCCAATGCATGCCACATTCCAATAAGACCCAATAGGGACCACCCTTTAAAACCGCATGGAATTGGTATTTTTCACCAATATAGCGTTAATTGTAGCTCTAGTATTCCTATTTATCCAATAGGACTACTCGCGGTGCTAATTTTTACTTTATCGCACGGTGCGATTAATCTACGCATAACTTTTTCTGATACAAGTGCGACAATACGAACGTGGAACGATAGCGGGCATGAGTCAATTTTACTATCGTGGCGATTCCGAAAAGGCGATGTTCAAGACCATATATGGTAATATTGTGCGCTCCGTGCGCGCCATCTTTCTCTTCGAAAGCGCCGCCTCGTTGCTCACATTCGTGCCGTGCCGTGCCGCGCCGCGACAGGGGTGGGACGCCGGCCCCTTTATAAGCTGTGCCCACGTCTGGTTCGTCAGTCAGTTGAGTGTCTGTCGTCTGCCAGTCGTGCAGTGCATCCTCCGCTATCACGGAATACTATTTATTTTTTACTAAACTTTTTACCAATAAAAACGTAAGTGTTCTCCATCGACATTGTTAATATTAGTTCAATTTAAACGGAAGAAGTTCAGTTCGGGTTTGCGAATTAGTGCCGTTGCTGGTAATGAATTATCCGTTGGTGAAGCGCGTGGTTTGCCCGTAATCAACCGGCGTTTCGGGGTGTGGCACCCATCTTTGAGAGCGTCCGGTATTTGAAATTCGAGGCTTCTGCATCCAAATCAATTTAATTGCATTCAATTTCAACCTCAATTCAAAATTCAGTTGCATTGTTTCATCAAAGTGATCAATTTTCAAGAGTTTATCCAAGTTATGCATGCCATGCCTTTGCAATTTTGAGTGTGAATCGTGGCCGGTTAGCCGGTGGTTGTACGTAGTTGTAGCTTCGGACGCTTTCGGAACGCCGTGTGATGACGTAGCGCGACGCATAGTAGCGTGACGTAGCTCCGACTCATGAATGAATAGCTCAATGGTTTGCCTTGGGCGGGGCAATGTATAAGCATCGCGTTCGAACTGTCGCCCGGGCGAAATTCATTCACTATTATCGCAAACACGTTGCAATTTGCCGGCATCCTCTCGCCATGCATTGAAAACTAACCTGTATTTTTTTCTTTACTTGCAGTAATCTAACAAAATGTGTGACGAAGAAGTTGCCGCACTCGTCGTTGACAATGGATCCGGTATGTGCAAAGCCGGTTTCGCCGGTGATGACGCGCCTCGCGCCGTCTTCCCCTCGATCGTGGGCCGCCCGCGTCATCAGGGTGTGATGGTCGGTATGGGTCAGAAGGACTCGTACGTAGGTGATGAGGCCCAATCCAAACGTGGTATCCTCACCCTGAAATACCCGATCGAGCACGGTATCGTCACCAACTGGGACGATATGGAGAAGATCTGGCATCACACCTTCTACAATGAGTTGCGTGTTGCCCCCGAGGAGCACCCCGTTCTGCTCACCGAAGCCCCGCTCAATCCCAAGGCCAATCGTGAGAAGATGACTCAGATCATGTTTGAGACATTCAACACCCCAGCCATGTACGTCGCCATTCAGGCCGTGCTCTCCTTGTACGCTTCCGGTCGTACCACCGGTATCGTGCTTGACTCCGGTGATGGTGTCTCCCACACCGTACCCATCTACGAAGGTTATGCCTTGCCGCATGCCATCCTTCGTCTGGATCTGGCTGGTCGTGACTTGACCGACTACTTGATGAAGATCCTCACTGAGCGTGGCTACAGCTTCACCACCACCGCCGAGCGTGAAATCGTTCGTGACATCAAGGAGAAACTCTGCTATGTCGCTTTGGACTTCGAACAGGAGATGGCCACCGCTGCCAGCAGCAGCTCGCTCGAGAAGAGCTACGAGCTTCCCGACGGTCAGGTCATCACCATCGGAAACGAGCGCTTCCGTTGCCCAGAGGCTCTCTTCCAGCCCTCGTTCCTGGGTATGGAAGCCTGCGGCATCCACGAGACCACCTACAACTCCATCATGAAGTGCGACGTTGATATCCGTAAGGACTTGTACGCCAACACCGTCTTGTCTGGCGGTACCACCATGTACCCAGGCATCGCTGACCGCATGCAGAAGGAGATCACCGCCCTCGCCCCGTCGACCATGAAGATCAAGATCATCGCACCACCGGAGCGCAAGTACTCCGTCTGGATCGGTGGCTCCATCCTTGCCTCGCTGAGCACCTTCCAGCAGATGTGGATCTCCAAGCAGGAGTACGACGAGTCCGGCCCGTCCATCGTCCACAGGAAATGCTTCTAAACTGCTGCTGCTTTGTTTTCACATGCAGATCAGAAATTTTTAATTCTACACATTTATTTAATACACGATTCATATACATATAACAACAATGCGACGATTCCAAAATGCACATTCCAGCTGGGAGAAAACCCCTAAATCGCCACCACACTCTACTTTCGTTCTCAACTTCTACTGCCATCGGAGCGCCGGCAGTAGCGCGCTCTACCCCTCCCCACGCCAGAAGTTCTTTCGAAGCCAAAGCATCAACGTCCCAAATCCCTTGCCTAATCGCCCAATTCCCGTTCCCGGCGAACACTACATCGATTAATTTTGCTTTTTACGACATACACGTACACTACTATATTTATTGATTGTATTAGAACGACGAGAAGCCAGGCGTCGCTAGACTAGCGCGAGACACTGAATGTTAGCCCGACGGAACATCCAAGTCGACGACAACAGATAACAACATTTATAATTAATTATTAGGTTAACTTGGGATATAATAAAATATAAAAGAATATCGAGATGCATTTCTACCTTCTGCAGCCACTTTTCTTTCAGCGCATGGATAACGCAACGCCAAACCAAGCCGAACATCAAGAAAATCGCTAAGTTTTAAAAAGTTCATGACTTGCTTCAATTAAATTCATTTGCTTGCCATTTCATGCATGCCAGAATACTTTGAAGATATTAATTTAGAAAGATAACTAATTAAAAATACACTCGAGTTTGTTTTCGCCATTTTTATTTGTTTTGTTCTCTAATAATAATTCTGTTGCTTACCGTCGCTGCGAAGAATGCGGAATGTAGACAAACGATGAAACTTTGGTCGTGTTGAGGTAATGTCCAATTGGTGTTAACTTCTCACAGTATTATAAATCTAGTCTTTATCGTAGTATTGAAACAATAGGTAATATTGAATTATTTATTACTTTATTTGGCGAATACGTAATCCATTTTTATATTTGAAATATTTATTTATAATTTTTCGTGAATATTGGATTCACAATTTATATTTAGAGTTGACATGTTTCGCCCAGAAGGCATCTTCATAAACTGTTCATAAAATCCAATCCAATATTCACGAAAAATTATAAATAAATATTTCTAATATTGAATTAATTAATATAGATTCACTTTAGAAGACGCGGAACACGAGATGTCTTGCAATCCGATATTCAACTAATACTAAAAGACTAACAAACAACGCACGCCGAATAACAGCGTGCTGATAACAAGTGTTACCTGCGCAAAGACGGGTACGCAGCGCGCTAGTCTCTTGTTTCTTGTGGGTAACACGTAAATAACATCCGATGTTATGTTTACATTTCTAGAAACACAAGCAGCATATCTATTGGATTTGATTCTCGTATGATAAGGTCGAAGGAAAGTCAATTTAATGCGAATTCGCGCATACAGGCGCCATCTTCGGTTAAATAAATTTGTTATTTTTGGGTATGGCCGTTTAGGTGCGTGCACAAGGCCAGTGTTATCGCCAAACACCTCATTGAACAAACAAAACATGCTTAGTATACGCGATTCGAATTTAATTCAAATCTTTGCAGAGTAAACTTACTCGTCACTTTAAAATCGTAGACTAAATTAAACTACCTACGAAATCATAATCAAAATTCAACGGTTTTATGAAGGGATTTCAAAAGATGCATGGCCGCCATTTGAATTTATGTACTTTTACATTTAATGCAAACAATATGCCGCGGCCACGCTCTGGTTTATTAACAAACACGAAAAGTATGCCCAGCATTTATTTCAGCTCACACGGGCCTGGATGCAACTTTTTAACGTGCAGTGACTGCGGGCTTGCAGCCGTTGCCAATATTTAGTGTGCATTGACTCAAACAACTAACTAATAACGGTTGAATAGGTCTGCATCACTTAATGCAGTAGTCAAATAGAATATATTCAAGGAAAACTTGCCATTTACCTTAATGCACCCTTGTGCTCTATCACTGGTAACAAACAGCTCAGTCATATGTACGAGTACTAGCAAGTATTGAACTCTGCTTCGAATCAAATGTAAATTTTGGTGCAGCACGTGAACTGGATGTCGACGATGACTACATTGTTTTAACCGTCGAAATTTAACGGTTTTTGCTGATGCCAAAAAAGCGCACCAATCAGTTGCCTAGTTAGACGATTAGCCCCGGGCACGCACGAAGTTTCAAATGAAGAATATGCGCATTATGCAACACTAAATTCGCAATAAATGCATTATTTTGCTTATTGTAACTCAAGCAATTATTAAATAAACATTAAAACTGTCTTAATCAGTGCTAATTAATTATATGCGTTGCAGAGCATTGCCATTTAACCGAATAAATAAACAATTATGCCAATAAACACTTGAGTAATATGTGTATTAAATTTCAGTTAAGAATTTAATGCACAGAAGTTAAAAACGTGCTTATATTTGTTTACATACAAGAGTTCTCTCGTGCGGTGTTATCGCCGTTTATCTCTATGCACGTTCACTACCACCAACAAACAACCTCGTGTTGCTGCAAAAGAACAAGTTTCGCGTATTTTTTATTTCAACCGACATCGCAGCGCCATCTAAATTCACCTACGGTTACTATAACTCGTCTTTGAAATTGAGAAACTTATCTTTGTTAACTTCTTTAAACAATCGTGTAAAGCGCCGGAAACGTGACTAATTACTAAAATGTGTTGATTGTAAACCGTTTATTGGTAATAATTATTGTTACAATGTATAATTAAGTGAGCCCGAAACCCCAAAAAAATTAAGTAAATACAAAAAGATAATAGAGAAAAAAAACAGACGATGAAATACATCAATTAATTAATTCGTAAATGCTTCATATGTAATAGGTATGTACAAAGATTAATCAACCATTTGACATCATTTCATGTATAAAATAAAATGCAGAGTGTAGAAAGTAAAGATGAACATAAATAGTAAAAAGGAATCAACGCCACTCGCGATTTGGATCCGATCACGTAAATTTTCATACTGAATAATAATAATAAATTGGCTAGCACCTACGTTGTTGATAGAATATGTAAAACTCGTATCGAAAGACTACATCATTATCAAAAATTCCATACAAATCGTGTAAAATTACTTGCGTTGCTCTCCGTCATTGCAATATGTATCGTATAAATTTCTTAGCTCCACGTTTAAATAACTCTTCTTCTTGTTGCGTTGATTATTAAATATGTTTCGCGCGCAGAGAGGAGAAAATAATATTTTTATATATAAACGATAAAAAAAAATTAATAAGATAATCATTTTAGTTGTTTAGCCCGCATGTGAACCGCACTCCAAAAGCATCCTCGTCTGTCCATCGTGTTATTCGCTAGTTGCTGCGGGGGGTTAGCTATGTATATAAATTATTAAAAATCATTGTCAATTCGTGATTGGTTATTGTTCGGGCGCGCTGCTGCTAAGTACTGGTGCGCACGCTGGGAATTATTTACATGTTCGCTGCGCTGGTTGGGGGCGGCGCTGGTTCGTAGGCCCCAAAAACTGCCTAATTCTGCTGGTCTTCGCTATCCATGCTCTCGTCCTGCGCCGAGTCGTCGCCGGAGCCGTTACCGCTTGCCGGCTGCAGCGAACCGCGCTTGACGCCGCCTCCACCTAGACGCGACGAGAGACCCACGCCTCCCGTATTCCTCCTAAAAAAACAACCAACTTATTAGACTCTCATCACGCATTAAAAACAAAAAACTTATACACGCGCATTGAAAAACATCAAAATCACTACACTGCAGATAAAAGAGCGCAAGACCGTTTCATGTTATGGTAAAAATCAAGCAAAAACAAAACATTATATGTTGAAGCATCGTGTGTGTTTAAATGTTGCCGAAAAACACACAAAACATGCCAATGTTAGTCCAACAAGCACGCACCTGTGACATACCACGTTTTATGCTAAATTTCTAAGTAGAAATTAATTATTCGTAATATGTAGGTAGCTATAGAGTAGTGATATTTCATGTTTTCCAGCTGGAACTAAAAGAAACAGCATGGTTTACTCATCTGATGGCAATTCCAAAACAACGCACGCTTTGGTCATATACATTCGTAAATAATGAAGGAACAGGAACAGGACTTACACGAACGATGATGATATCAGGAGAGAATGTCTGGAGAAGGTGCGCGACGTCCTACTAAAGTAAATAGGAGGTAAGGATGTGAACAGGATGGTTAGGTTGAAAACGTGGCTTACCTCAGTTTGCTTTTCAGGTTGCTGACTTCACGCGTGAGCGTCTCGTGTGACTCGAACATGTCCTCGCACTCGCGCTGGAATTTGCGTTTCTGCGCCTTCTCGCGCGAGATTTCCTCTTCGGCCTCGTCCAGCTGGCGCTTGAGCATCTTGACGCGTCCGTTGACCTTCTCCAGTTGCTCCTTGTACTGGTCGGCGTGACGGCGTTCGTCCTCCAGCTGCATCATCAACTCCTTGAGCTTCTTGTCCAGTTTGCGGTTGGTCTTCTGCTGTGCGAAGCGTTCCTTCGCTTCGACCTCTAGTTGTTCCTCGAGGTTGGCGATCTTGGACTCAAGCGCGGCGATGGTGGCCTTCGTCTTGGTACGTTGCGAAGTCTCCAGCTCGGCGAGCTTGGCCTTCAACTCCTTGTTCTGGCGTTCGAACTGTAATCGCAGTGATTCCTGCTTGGCGGAAGCAGAGCGCTCGTTGGCCAGTTCGCCGGTGAGCTGGTCGAGGGATAGTTGCGCCTTGCGAGCGCGATCTACCAACACTTCATTGTTGCTCTGTTCTTCTTCAAGTTCTTCTTCCAAGGTGGCGATGCGAGCCTCCAAACGGCGTTTCTCATCAATCATTAGGGTTCCTACATTATAAAAATAAAAGTTATATTTATACACTGACTAGAATTTTTATATATAATCAATACCTTTATTGGCATTACTATTCATTTCTTCTTGGAGCTCATCGCGTTCAGCTTCCGCAGCACGTCTCGACCTCTCCGAAGCCGCAAAGTCCTCAGTCATCTGCAGTAAATCCGCCTCCAGGGTCTTCACCTTGCGCTCGGCATCTTTGCTGGCAGCTGCGTACTCCTCACGGGCAGCACGAGCTTCATCCGCATCACGAGTCGCTTCCTTGCACTGCTGTTGACTCTTCTTCAGTTGCTTCAACGCGTCTTCCTTGTATTTCGATTGAAGCTCAACTTGCGCTTCCATCTCCTTCAAATCGCCTGCACCCAACATATTTAAATTATTTTCAAATATACTGACACACTGTCAAACTATGACAATTATTTAAATCCACCTACCTTCAAGTTTCTTTTTGCTAGCAACGGCAGCGCTCCTCTGTTTCCTCTCCTCGTCGAGTTCAGCCTCCAAGTCACGCAGTTGCTTCACAATTCCACGACGTTTCTCTTCAGCTTGCTCTTCCTTGGCCTGCACGTCACGTTCGAATTGCGTACGCAACGCCTGCATGTTCACCTCCAACCGAAGTTTGGCATCTTCGATGAGTTGTAATTCATCCTCGAGTTCCTCATTCTGCGTCTTCAATTCAGCCAATTGTGTTTCCAAAGCACGCTTAGCCTTTTCCAAATCATGCACGTTTTTATCAGCAGTGCCTTGGTTGTTTACAAGTTCATCAAGTTCAGCTTGCAGTTGTCGCTTGACGCGTTCCAATTCCTCGAGCTTCTCAGAGCTTTCATCCAACTCGCGGCTGAGGGACAACACGCGTGTTTCCTTCTCGCGTGCTTCACGTTCAATATTATCGCGTTCCTGGGCCATCCTCTCCGATACAGCTTTCTCTTCCGCTAGAGTCTTATCGAAGTTCTTCTGTTTCTTTTCAAGTTCGGCGACTTTTCCGCGTTGGGTCTCCAAATCAATGTTGGCATCTTCAAGTTCAGCAGCAATCTTCTTCTTGCTCTTCTCTAGTTTGTCATTGGCGACAGTCAACTCCTCAACCTGCCTCTGCAAAGCTTCCAAGTCCTTCGCGAGCTTCTTCTTACTCTCTTCCAAGATGGCAGACTGCTCAGCTTCCTCTTCAGCTTTCTTTTTGAATTCAATTAGCTGGGCGTTCAAAGCACCGAGTTGTTTCTCGAAGGTCTTCTTTTGTTCTTCTTCCTCGTCAAGCTGGTCACGCAGTTGCTCTTTCTCCGCTTCTAATTGACGCAGTTTTGAAGACAACGCCAACTTTTGCTTGGTTTCTTCCTCAAGCGCAAGTTGCGCCTCGGTGAATTGCGACTCAATCGTGGTTTGGCTCTTCTGCGCTGCGGACGCCTTCAATTCAGCTTCCTCTAACTGTTGTGCAACATTCTCAGCTTCCAACTGCAATTTAGCGGCCTTCTCAGCGAGTTCTTGTCGTGAGCGTTCGGTTTCGGCAAGTTTTGCTTGCACCTCGGCCAATTGTCCTTCAGCCTGCTTGCGGCGGCGGTCACCTTCCTGGCGGGAAGCACCAACATTCCTCAATTCCGAAGCAAGATCAGCATTCTCCGCTTCGAGTAGCCTTGGTCTTCTCCAACTGTGCCTTTGATTTCTTGAAGTTCTCCAGTTGTTCATTGATAGCCGCAATTTCCGTGGTGTGTTTATGACGCAATTCACTCATGGAGACTTCATGGGACTGCGTGTCCTCTTCAAGACTCTTCTTCAAAGTAGCAAGCTCCTGTTCGCGTTTAGAGCGCAATTCCTGCTGCGCGGCGGTCGTATCCAGTGAATCAAGTAATTCATTCTTGAGCGCTTCCAATTCTTCATTCAAGTCACGTCTTAGGCGTTCGGCTTTACCACGTGCAGCTTTCTCAGCTTCATGATCCTCTTGCAATTCGGTGAGTTGACTCTCAAGTTCACGCTGCGCTTTCTGAGCGGCTGCTTTACCAGCTGCTTCTTCATCAACCTAACCATCGCTTGTGCTAGTTCTTCTTCACGTTTTCCGAGCTGCAGTTGAAGGTCTTCCAACTGCGTGCGTTTCTCCTGCAACTGTTCCTTTAGGTCGTTTACTTCGCTTTCTACCTTCCTCTTGGAGCGATCGGACTCTTGGCGTTGTTGATGGTCCTTTAACAAACGCTCCTCTAACTCAGCAATGGACGCCTCGTGTTTTGCTTTCAACTTCGCCAAATGTTTCGCTTTCTCTTCCTCCTCCGCAAGAGCCTGCGATAAATCATTGCTCCTCTCTTCCAGGAGCTTCTTTTCCTTCATTAACTTTTGATTTGTGTCTTCGGAAAGAGCCACATCTTCCTCCAACTTCTTCAATTTATTGTCGCATTGAACCTTTTCCAGCTGCAATTTCTGCCTGGCAGCTTCTTCCTCCTCCAGTTGATCCTCAAGATCCTGAATAGTCTGTTGTAGTTTCTTTTTGTCATTACCAAGAGCATTCGCGCGTTCTTCTTCTTCCTCAACACGCGCTTCCAAATCATGCAAGATTTCCTCGAGTTCCTGCTTACGGGCAGTCAAACGTGCGCGGTTCTCTTCAGCTTCAGCGCACAGCTCTACTTCAGCTTGCAACTGTTCTGCGAGAATAGTCTTCTCCTCAATGGCCGATTGATACTTGCGTTCGTATTCCTGCGCTGCTTTCAAGTGCGAGTCCAGCTTGTCTTTCACCTGCTTCAGCTCGTCTTCCTTCTGCATCAGCTTCTCCTCTTGCTTGGTAACTTCCAGCAAAGGTTTGACCTTTGTGTACAACCGCCACCATTGCCAATTGCGCAGCTTGAGGTAAGCCGAGCAATTGCGTTGGATGATGCGAATTGCATTCAGCTGTTGTACACGCTTCTGGTAGTTTCTACGCGAGAGGAAGCCACGGCAGAATGCTTGGAAGTTGACGATCAGGTCGGTAATCTTATAATCACGCTCTTCCTCAAGCTGGGCTAGCACGCCAGCGCGGAAAAAGATTTTACTCTGTCCGATGCGATACAGATTGCTGTCGAGTTCAAGCGATTTGATCATCGTCTCGCATGCCTTCTTACCGTCCATGAAGCCCTTGTTGATCACATTGGGCGTGAGCAATTCGTAACGCTGGCGGAACTCTTGGAATGGGATACGATTCGGGAAGCCCTGTCTGCAGATACGGATGCCTTCCAGGACACCGTTGCAGCGCAATTGGTCCAGGACCAAAGGAGCATCGATTTTACCCGCGCGTTTCTCATGATTCGGAATTATACAACGCACAAAGTTAGGATTTGTGTTGCGGAGTGTTACCATAAGGTTAGCAAGTTGTTCCTTGTAGAGATAACTCACAGTACGGAACATACCTTTAGCGCGACCTAAAGATTCAGCATCTTTCCAGATATGTACCACGAATGGATCCTGGGATGCCTGTAATAGCGACACAACGTTCTCATTTTGCGGGTCCATGTTCTTCATCAACCACTGATCAGCGGAATAATCAACTTTGCCTGCATAATGAATGATACTGAAATCAGCAACGCCACGGAAATCGCTCTTCTTAAACTTCGGGTGTGTGGTGTGTGCAGAGACAAGTTTCTCAACGAAAGTTTTGTCCGTTGCTTTGGGGAAAAGGCACTCTTCGTCCAACAAAGCCATAATACCCATACTTTTATCTATAAGGTCAATGGTAGGCTGTAAATCAAGCCCAAAATCAATAAACTTCCATTCGATGCCTTCGCGTTGGTACTCCTCCTGCTCCAGAATGAACATGGTATGATTGAAGAGCTGCTGCAATTTCTCGTTGGTGTAATTAATACAAAGTTGTTCAAAACTGTTCAAATCAAAGATCTCAAAACCAGCAATATCAAGAATGCCAATGAAGGAAGCGCCTTGGCGTTTGGTGCGCCCCAGAGAGCGATTGATGCGAGTCACAAGCCATCGGAACATGCGCTCGTAGCATGCCTTCGAAATAGCCTCGACGGCGAACTCTACCTGCTCCTTCGTTTGACTCTTGGTGACAAAATCACGCCCCACCTTAATACGTGGCTTTAAGAACGCTTTGGTCATGTCAGTGACGGAAAGACCGAGTAGGTGTGCGATTTTCTGCGCGACAGTGTTGTCCGGAAGTGTCGCCTGGTCAGAATTACGATCCTGACGGAATTCCATGCGTCCGAATAGCATTACAGCGGACACAATGCGGAAGATAGCGGTGAAGTCCTCCTTGGTCATGCCCATGATGTTCATCGATTTGACTGTGTTGGTGAACTCCAGGGAATCGTCAACACCGGGAACGATGTGGTTGTCATCGCGTAGGAATGGGTAAGTCTTGGGTTCTTCCAGAATAAACTCTTCTGCAAGACGGAAACAAACAATATTAGACGATATTCTAAAATAAAAACAAGTTGAATAATACTTTTTTGTTCGGTGGACGCGCCAGCCAGCAACTGGTAGAAGATGTGGAAGGTCCGCTCGAATTTGGCTTGTCGTATGGCACGTGATTTCTCCAATAAGTAAGTTTCTATGTTGGCGCCGGCGATATAACCCGACGCATCGAAGTTGATACGAATAAATTTACCCTGTAATCATCGCGCAAATAATCAATACCCATGTGAGAAACTTGTGGGAAATTTTGTTTGTTGAAATGTACTTACAAAACGTGAAGAATTGTCGTTTTCACCGTTTTCGCATTGCCGAACGCTTCCAGAATGGGATTGGCTTGCAGAAGTTGCTGCTCCAAACCACCCTACAGACAGAAACACAGGATAACTCACAGATTTAGCCCGAGTGAGTCCGGAACGTGTGCAAAACATGCAAAAACAACGTGTTTGGCCGTATGTGCGTGTGCGTCTAGTCAAATCTAGATATATCATATAATAAAAAAAGCTCCAACATATACCGAAAACTCATTTGTAGGAAAACAGGAAGGAAATTCGCCGCTCAATTTACACATCTAAATAAACTAAATAACCAGCAGGTAGGATAATAATAAATCTCTAAAAATGTGTTTGTTTTCTTGTGATATGTAGAAATTTAGCAGGCAGCACTCGTTTATACATGGCCAATCGTCTGTTTCGTTTAATTAATTGTCGTGTTCAGTCAAAACAAACATGTGGCGCTTGTTTTGGTTGCGCACGGCGGCAGAGGTAAAGAAATAAAATACTTACAATGAGATCTTTGTGCTGCTCGGGTGTCGAATGTTTGCAAAGAGGCCCGGAACCCCGGAAAACAAGAGACATAGAAGAATGACACCAAACCAATCGTAATTTTGTTGTAGTTGAGTGATAATTTTTTTTGATATTTGTGTGTGAGAATGAACATGCAAAAAAGGTCAAAAGTAAGATCATTAAATACACAAGTTGTAAAAATAAAACATCAACGTAAAACATCATAATATCACCTAGACATGAGAATGAAACTTGAATAATGAATAAAATGCAGCGGTGAGGTGAAATGTTGTCGCTAACTTACCGCTCCTGATCCCTTTGGCGACTTGGAGGCGGCAACGTACGCCAGATACTGTATCACCTTCTTGGTGTTTTCTGTTTTCCCAGCGCCGGATTCACCCGTACACAAAATCGACTGATCCTCACGATCTAAACATAAAAATGTAAAAAGTTACAAAAATTCTTCATGTTATTGAAGTGATGTTGAATTTACCTTGAAGCATTGAACGATATGCAGTGTCAGTGATGGCGAATACATGCGGGGGCACTTCATGTCGCTTGATACCCTTATACCGTTCCATGATCTTCTCCGTGTAGATGGGCAATTTTTTGTAGGGGTTGAACACCACGCAGAAAAGACCTGAATATGTCTATAAAGAAAAACAACACAAAAAACATCAGAAAATTGTTTTAATTCGGTAAAAAATCGCTGAAAATTAAATTAAAATGAAAAAGAGCATTGGTATTGTCGTCGAGAATATTTCTACGTGAGTCTGCGCGATCTGATGGAAACGGAGCGCGCTACCATTTCGAGCGTAAGTAATTGCGCGTTTGTTCTTGGTTTTACCAAATCGGAGGAAAGCGAACCGCGCCAGCCCGCTGTATTTAGCTATTTCGGATTATGTATTAGTTTGGCGCTTATTTGGTCATGTCGACCGGCCGCACATCAAAGCGCTGCCTTAATGTGCGCGGCACACACATGTTCGATTAAAACATTTCGAAAACATTACTCAGAAGCTGAAATATAAATATAGATCCCGGCATGCCGCCGCAAGTCGCATAATTATTTGTTTATAACTACCGCCATGTCGAAAATTCGCGTGTCTGCGGCATAATTTGATGAATTTTATGCGAAAACCTGGTATTATACTGGCTCCTTCACCTTGGCCGCATAGAAAACATAGAAATTTTCAATTTTTCAATGTGAAAACTTCTCTGGGGGCTTTTTTACTCGAAAACTGAGCGCAAAAAGTGTTTTTTTCAATTTTTCTTCGAAATACGCATTAAGGATGAGCCATGTCAAAAATTCGCGTTTTTAAATAATAATTTTATGAATTTTATTAGAAAAACTGATATTATGCATGTTTTTCACCTTGGCTACGCAATAAACATAGATATTTTCAATTTTTCAAAGTGAAAACTACTTTAGACGAATTTGCAGCTTTTTTTACTCGACGATTGAGGGCAGAAAGTGTTTTCCGACTGCTTTTCTTCAAGTTTTCTTCGATATTGTTATGAAATACGCATTAAGGATGAGCCATGTCAAAAATTCGCGTTTTTAAATAATAATTTTATGAATTTTATTAGAAAAACTGATATTATGCATGTTTTTTCACCATGGCCACATAATAAACATAGATATTTTCAATTTTTCAAAGTGAAAACTACTTTAGACGAATTTGCAGCTTTTTTTACTCGACGATTGAGCGCAGAATGTGTTTTCCGACTGCTTTTCTTCAAGTTTTCGTCGAGATTTTTATGAATCACGCGTCAAAAATGCGCCATGTCAAAAATTCGCATTTTTAGCTCAAAATTTTATTAATTTTATGCAAAAATCTGATATAATCCTTGCTTTTTCACCTTGTCCACATAATAAACATATAAATTTTTAATTTCTCCAAGCAAAAACCTTTCTATGCTTTTTACTCGAAGGTTGCGCGCAGAAAGCATTTTTCCGCTGCATTTCTTCAAGTTTTTTATTAGAGATTGTTATGAATCACGCGTCAAGCATGTGCGGTGCGGTATCAATCCGAAGTCAAGCACGCGTACCGACTGCAAGTCGCTGTTAACGAGCGTTCGTTAAAAGATTATTGTTTAAACTAGTTGTGCCTGCCAACCCAAGGTAGAAAACACTTAGTTTTAATTGTCGCCGACATCATTCCGCGTCGTCTTTGTCATTGTCATCGCATTGTTTTTGTTGATTCTTGCTATTAAAGCAGTGTTCCAATGTTTTGTTTAAATTATTTCGTCGCATAGCCGAAAATTAAAACAAAAAACATGTGACGCACGCCTCCGGCGCGGAATATTCATTTGCTTCAACCTAAAAAAAAGCAGCAGCGGATATCGCACCGCGCTTATCAGCCGAAATTTTTTCTTATTTCCAAGTAAAACTTGTACGTGTACTCGAAATATGCGATTAATAAAAGTTGTATTGACTTCTAGTTGATTTTATTTTATTTTATCTTGAGTTGTAATAGAATTGTCGCTCGGAGATTAATAAAACGTAAAAATTTCGGCGTTCGATTAGCGCGATTAGTCGCCAGTCGTAAATTTGTTTGCGTCGTTTGCACTTTAAACGGCAAATGTGCAAACTGCGAGGAGTGCAAGATAACACCGAGCACCGGCGGCTTTCATCTATTCAATTATTCCTTTCGGCAGAGCGCCGGAGGTCAATAGTCAAGCAATTAGTGCACGATGCGAGCGCAAACCGCGCAAAATCAATCGTGGTGGATGAAATTCGTCGCTGAAATCATTTGTTTACACAGCGCTTAATTTCAGCATAATTAGGCGAGTTGACCGCACAGGAAATCCGTGGCACGACCAAGATTTCGACACGTAGGAACATAACCAAGTGGTTTTGGGAATACGGAAGGAACGATGACGGATTGTGTAAATTTCCCGACGCGGCAAACACACACAAAAAACATCAGTTTTTCGAAAGCGTTTGATGACTAGACGCCGCGCACGAACTGGAGAGATGACTCAGTATGTAAATATTCGTAAACTGGTAACCCGCTTTTTTGCGCTGTGCCTGCCTGCTTTGCTTGTTCCTTGCCAACGTGCGCATATTTAATTTAATCATTTAATTACACCGATGACTGCCGGCATGGTTTTATCGTGCGATGCGTGAAATCGCGTCCTATAATCGCGAACATTTATTTTCCTGATGCGATAATACGCGGCAAACATTTCTCTGCTCACACACACAACGCGAGTGATAAATGTTTTACTTTCCGAACATATTTTTTTTATTGCTGCGCCAGGCAGTTATTGTCGCTTAAGCGCACAATTAATGATGTGCATCATTAACATATTTTACTGCATGTATGCAACATGTCGAAAGAATTTAGGACAATGCAATCGCTGCATATTTAAAAAAAAAATTCAAATCTGATTTTGGTTGATTTTAGAGTTAACATTTGCTTAAAAGCTCATTGTTTTCCCATCAGCTTGTTGGCTCTCGTCGCGTCAAACAGGAATGCGTCTTTCTTTGTGTTTGACTTAACTTGACTTAACTTAAGTCAACGCGCCGAGAGTCAATCTGTTTGCTTGGGCATGTCTCATTCGCGCTTAATCCACACTCATATATATACATACATACGAATGTGTTTAATAAAAAACAATTAATCAATTGACGCCGGGTCGGTCGCCCCGAGCCGAAATCGTCGCACGTGGGCGTTCGAAGTTCTTTTCACGCCGGCGTGCGGCTTCCGCGTGAGCAATAGCGCGCGGCGACGCATCGCGCGATGGAAAACTCGTCGACGCATCGAGGTCCTGTCAACGCAGGTCGCAAAGGGTCGGTGGTAACTGACGCAAAGCGTGCAGATGTTTTCTGCGCGTGTGATCGAGCGCACTGGGACGCGAAACTCGTATTAAACGGACCACGGCCATACATGGACGTGGTTGATGAAACAGCTGTTCGCAGGCGCGCGCGCGCGCGTGATTTTGCCCAAAAGTAGTCTTATCGTAACACTTGTTACGATTTCGAAATCGCGGCGCAGCCGCAGCAGTGAATGTGCGCCTCGGGTGCAGTACGCGATACGGCGAGTTTCCCCGAAGTCTTTGTTGGACACAGGACGGTATTGTCAGCGCGGGGGCGAGGCACGCCGGCGTGGCATTGACCCTGAGCGGAGGAGCAGCCGAGTGCTCTCGAACGCGATCGGAACAGCATTCCATGCGGCGGGCTGATACTGCGCCGATACGCCGAACGCAAGAATGCACCCGTACCGAATCAATCCCACGAAATGTTCGATTTTTATTTGCCACTTTCCACCACCGAATTCGCGCCGCAGGCAAGTATTACACGCATGCGAATCTTATCTCGTGCATGTTTAATGTGTATTCAATCGCGTTCCTGGAAGTGAGAGAGTGAACAAACAAATAAAAAAAACGCAACGCGACAATTTCCCACCCGGATTACATATGCGTTTATCTCCACATCCTCGGCATTCTCGCGCATTGCGAGAACGAAACCGCTTACTTCGACTGATTCACCGCGCGCGCGCGCAGAGGATGATACATAAAACAAACTTGTCCCTCACGTGAGTCATCCTCGGCGGCCATATCATTACCTAACTCTTTTTCTCCGGCGTTCATTTTGTTTTTGGAAAAATTTCATCAACTTTTAATATGCGCGCAAGCGGGTTGACGATGTTAACCGACCCATATATTGTCGTGCGAAGTCGTCGGGGACACGCGTGCGCGCGCGCGTAAATAGCTGTAAAAGTTGTAATGCATTGCGCGAGCAGCGACTGGTCGCGATTTATGCCTAAATATGGTCTTCGGCGTGCTTATCGGCTCAAGCGATGCGAGATGATCGTTTCGCAACAACCGGCACACAGAGGACCGACCAAAGGACAAATCCGACCAGCAGCAGACATGCAGGCTGACCGTGGCCCTAATACTCGCGCGTTGATTTTCACTCAGAAAATGCGCGCGCGTCGTAAAAATTATTGATGGCGATAAATGAAAACAAAAACTTGTCTATCTGAGATTAAAAGAATCCCTATATGGATGAAATGTAATCATTTCTTTCACCATATGGCGCGAAACTAACCAAAATATATATCATTTTTTTATGACGACAATACCAATGCGCGTTTTTTGAAATTTTAGTCCAGTGCGCGCGCGCGCAGATGTTGACAGTTCGGCGAAGGCAAATAAATGTGAATTTTTGAAATCGAGACAAGGCTGAAACTGTTACATCGAGCGCAGATGTCCTTTTATGGATCGACGTTTTCACTTCGACGAGCGGATTCATCGATAGCGCGTAGGTAAACAAATTATTTTATCAATAACCAACAACTCGAAGCACACACACACTCGGGGATTAGTCGAGTGCGAAACGAAATTTAAGCAAACATTTCGCAATCGGGCCCCGCACTGCGTCAACTTTGAACCACCAACTTGTTGCGCCCCAACGGCGCGCGTATTTTCCATTCATTTTCAAGCCTTTGCGCACACGAAAAAAGGTAGAAATCAATATCGATTCGACACAATAAAATCACCCGCAGCTGATACGCCAGAATTAATCACCGCTTATCGATGGCTGGAAAGTCTACACAATCGAATTAATCATTGGCGCGATTTGCATGCATGACGAGTCGCTGAATGAACTTATTTTTCAGCATACCTTCCACGATAATGAAATTGTATTGAAAAACAAAGCAAGACATTCATGATTTGAGGCTGTCAATGACGAATTTCTTGATTATTACCTTTTTTCGTGACTAATTCGCAAGAATTTCATCGAAAATGTTCGATTTTTTTCGAAATTAAACACAAAAAACATGTGAAACTTACGTAAATTAGACCAGAATAGTATCGGTCCTTGAGGTTGTAGAGAACGCAGGCTTCATTGAGGCAGGTCAACTCGGCCATGTCCTCCACCTTGTCGAATTTGGGCGGATTCATCTTCTGGATGTCATCCTTAGCGACCAGCACCCGCTTGCTGCTCTCCTGCAGCTCAACCTCCACCTCATCACCGCGTTCGCCCTTGATGGAGGCGGCGACGAAGCCCTGCGCTTCGTGCGGCACCCACACCAGTCGCTTCTGTGTCCATTCCGCCTGCGACGTGGGGTCGTTGTATACGTTGCGGTCCACGCAGAGGTACTTCAGCTCCGGATCGTAGCGATCCTTGGCTGCATTGGAATTGTCGTCGGATGCCATTTTACTGAAAAACAATTGCCGGCGTGTGAGTTACATTCGAGTTAGCAATGTAAATACGCGCACCGCACATGCGTGAATAACGCCTTTGGAATGACGAATAGAGGTTAAACTAACGAAAAACGCTGAGGTACAGCAATCGCGAAGAAGTTAATGGAATTTAACGTAAGAAATATACCCGTATGTTGTGGATTTTACGTGTGTATATGTAGTTAATGTTGTAGGGACATAATTCCACCCCTGATCGGCGGTTTTTTGGTACTTTGGTAGCTACGCCACGAACGCGACACCGCGAGCCGCGCATGAAGAGCCGAAGAAACGTCAAATGGCGACGGCGCGCATTACAGAAACCTACGAAATATTGTGCGCGCTGGCCGCACATTTGAAATCCAGTATCAGTTAAAATTGAAAACATGCGAATTATGTAGATGCGAGACGCGTAGTCTCGGCGTGTGTTTAAGTTGGTTAACCTGTCTGGGCAGCAGCCGGCTGTGTGTTTTCCGCTCGTCTTTTGTTAGCGGTCCGCGCCTCCGGACGCAATTCATACACATTCGTTATTACCTGATTTAGTGTGTGCGACGCGCTAACCCAACCTGAACATTAATCACAACTGTATGCGACGCACTCCGGGATGTTTTGCGCGAATTTCGGCGCACGCACGGCACTGGGCACAACAGTTGCAACGCGTTCGAATGGTCGTCGCCGACTCACTCGCATTCGGGGCCCGAGTGGGACCGGTTTATTGTACACCTCGCAGCACCCTGGGCCTTGCGCGCGGCGTGGTCTCTTTTGGGGCACGGCGGCTGCTCGAAGTTGGAAGTAGTAAGCTTTGTTGGCGATGGTGTGCGTGGCGCGGCGCGTCCGTACACTTCGACCGGGCCGGAGTAATTGACGCGAAGGCGGCCGACGGATGAGAACGACGCCGGTGACGGGACGGGACGCGTACTCAGGCGGAATGGAGCGGTGCGATTGTGCACGGCCAGCGCAGTGCGGAGCGTAACGGCTGCGACTGCCTGCGAAGACATCGGCGGCGACCGGGGGATCGGAGAGACCGGTTTCACGCACAACAAGAGCGCCACCGGCCCGGCTACGCCCTCCTCCGAGCGCTCACGAACGCAAAAGCGGTGGGGCAAACCGCCATGTTACAATTCAAATCGCAACCGCTGCGCCAAAGTTTCCTGCAACATCAACGAACTTACGGCGGTATTGCACTCTCCTGCGGCGGCACATCCTTACGCACTATATGCTTCGATCGGCTCTCAGCATTGGATCGCATGCGTTGTTCTAAAATCTGCTTCATTTTCATCACGCTCACGTTCGATAGCATCTCCTCGTCGTCCATGGCGAATTGAATTTAAGTTACATGCTACAAATTTGAAAAGAGCGCCCGTTTGACACGCCACTGACGCATGCGCACAAATCAATCAACATGATAAACAAATTTTTATTTATTTATTCAATGATAGCGTCGTTAAACTGTCTCAATGGTGCCTTTGGCACTGCTGCGGCGACTGGGCGTCTCCTCCTGCACGCTGGTGATCGCTCGCGTCGTCGTCGTCATCGTCGTGGTAGTTTGGCCGTGTGTATCAGGAAATGTGAACGATGTTTCTTCACTAGTGATCGAAACAACATCCACATCTTTTTGCCCAGTCTTCGGGGGCGTTTCTGCATTCAATGCGCTGTCATCGCTGCGCGTCGCCTCCAACTTCGGTGTTTCTGCGCGTGGTGGGCGTGGCATTGTGACTTTCGGTGACATGTCCAGAATACCGGAGGCAGGCGCACGCTTGATTAACTCCAGGGGGATTTCCTCGGAACGAGGGCGGGGCATGCGCGGACTACCCTCTCGTGATTTTCTACTTCCTGCCAGTGAATTGTATAGATTTTATATATTAATACCTTAGGAAGTCAATGTGAGTGATTGGGGCACTCACCAGATGGCTCTCGTGATCGTGCTCGAGTAACGCCATTGTTTTCCTTTTTAGAATTCGTCATTGCAATGCGACTGGGACTATCGCTCTCACGTCGGCGTCGTTCATCCGCACGATGGACAACTCCGTGTTCTCTACGGGGCGCGGCGAAACCAGGAACACGCCCTGATGTGAACAAGGGTCGAGAGTCTCTAGAGGCGGACGCGGAGGCAGCGCCTCTATACGAACCCACATAAGCGGGGCTAGGCGGGCCGGTTTGACCCGGAATATCAAGCAGACGCGCAATTTGTTGCATTTTCTTCTGACGCGCTTTGATTCGCCCCTTAGTCAAACGCTGCTTCGCCGCCATGCAGCGTATATTATCATCAAACACAAACTTTGCCGATAATAATGGCGCTGCACGTCCGGCTGTTCGTGTAAGATGGCCGTGAATAGTGATATGCAAACAACGCGAATCGTCTTTATCGCCGCTCACTTCGATATCCTGCAGGAAACCGACTAGTTTGGCTACACCCCACCCGAGGCGCTTCGTGTCCGGTTCGACAAGAATCAACTGCAGGATGTCTATCACGAGAAACCGGCGCAGTTTCATGCCGTCTTTCATCGACAGCGTGCATGCGATGAGGTCAGAGTTGTCTACGAACGAAGAAACACAAATTAGCACGCTGTATGCGCAATGAAATCACTCTGTGACAGCCGCATCGCTAGGGATTTCCACCAATCGCTACTCAGTGAGATTGTGATTGGATTGGAAGGAAACCCGAGCAATGCGACGGCGCCGTCGTGGCGTTCACAGACAACGAGCAATACTCAGGTCCAGCGCCTGGTCGATCTGCACGCAGACGTGCGGATTCGTGAGCGGTAGCTGCGTTTCCACTTCGCCATTCAGCTGCAGGACAAGATCACGCACGAGGAAAAACACGCGAATTGCACGCTTCGCGCGCTCCACCTGTAATCAAAAACACGCATCAATGAAATACAAACATTTCTAACCTCACAAACAGAGATGACATACTTCACCACATGGCAGGCGTTTCGTAAAGTCGATGCCTGTAAGGGGCGTGCCCGTGGGCGGCAACAAAATGGCGCTGTCCATGCACAGCCATTCAACGTTCAGTGATCCTTTCGACATGTCGCAATATCTATCACACGAAACACAAACAAAACAAATGTGAGTAGATATAAATTATATTATAAAATACACAGTGTATAATAAAAGTAAATGTAAATGAATCAGGCGTTACTGTCTGATGACTCGTAGCATAACTCGTCGCTCATTGCAAACGCTGGATACCGGTTATCGTCAAAAGTTTGAATAATGCGCCTTGACAATCAACAAAAGAAAGAATTCGTGAATTTGTATGATTAATTAAAGAGAGGCTTACTCATGCTCGAACATGTCGAGGAAAATTTCCTCCGATTTGTAGAAGTTGCGCACCTGGCCGGTGCTCTGCGCCTTTGCCGACTCCACCGAGGCGCGGTGCGGTTCGCTGAGAATGTTGCGCCCGTCGCAGGTGACCAGCTGACCCAGCAGCTTCAAGCACAGCTCGAGTGTCACCAGGCGTACGCGACATTGCGGTTGGCAGCTCTGCATCATCACATGCAGGATTCGATCTACCAGTAAGTTGTTATACGCATATTTTACGTCTTTTGTGCTGCCGCCTGCGCCTGCGGATGAATTAGACGCAGCGATGACTGATTTCTTCGGCCGGAGGATCAGTTCGATCAAATCTGGTGTCACACCTGTGCAATACAAATAATTTTAATGTTATTTATTTATTATGAGTTTTTGGTTAGATTGTACCTTTATTATTCGCCATAGCATAGAGTAGGCTAAATGCAAAGAGGGCTGCATAATCATTCTCGTTGCAATCGAGTGCATTTAACACCGCTTCCAAAAAAGGTTTCTCTGCCATAGCTGCCGCTTCTGTTTGTACAGGCACAGGCGTCGCCATTTTTTCCTTCTCTTCATCTGTCACATTCGTAACATCCGGTTCACTCAACTCTTCTTCTTCATCCTTTTCAGACTCTTCTTTTTCTGTCCTGGGTGTACTACTAACGCCACCTGTCGGCGTGTCTTTGGCATCCTCTTCACATTGTTCTAGTAATTTATCCACACCTTTCGTGACTAAAACCTTGTCTGTTTTGAGTATAATCCAGGCTAGTGTACGAATAAGTGGCGGGTGGGAAATGATCAGAAACACCTGCGAGAGCAGAAACAGCGCCACAACGCTGGACACCTTCGCGTTGAGTTCACCAGGTACCCCTGAAGAAGTCGAAGGCGGTGTACTGCTCGATGACGACGTGGAACTAGGCGTATCGCGTTTGTGTTGCGGTGATAGTGAGTAGATGTACAGCGGGATGAGCAGTTTATGCAGGAGGTGATCGGTGAGCACCTGGTTCAGGTCGGTTATATTCAGACACAAGATGTCGTTGAGGTAGTGCAGGTGGTCCAAGTGTTCAGCCACCAAGTCAGACAAACGATTTTGTGATTGATGACTGGTACAAAACAAAACAACACAGTTAAAAATCATAATTGATGTTTTAAAATAAAAATTCTTACTCTGCGTCATTGCGCACGCACGCATCCAACTCCTGAATGTGTTTGCCGATGAAATAAACTATGTTGGAGAAGTACGGAGCTGCTGTACGGTCACGAATGAACGCCAGCATGCTGGCATCTTCCACTTTGTAGACGTTAAGCGTAAGAGTCCGCACAGCAATGCGTACCATCGACTCCGGATGGTTGAAGAACTTTATCGCTTCGGTGTACAGCGGGAAATCATTCGTGTGCTCGTTGTAAAAGAAATGAATCGTGTGCGCGTTCAGTTTTAGGCTGAGCGTCTTCAGGAAGGAGATGTAATAAGCCATCACTTCCTCGTCGGAGAAGTCAAACTTATGGACGATGATTGAGTTGACGTGATTGTTTGATAATAAATAATCTGCAGAGGAGTAAAAATCAATAAAAATACAAAAAATAAACATAAGTATCAGGGTGTAGGTCGTTTCGCCGTCGTCCATTCGGTCCGAGTCATTTGGACGCGGCGCACATTCGCCTAAACAACAATTCATCAAGTTTCTTGATGCATTTGACAATTTAAGAGAATATTAAACTAATTTATCTAAGTTCAATCTTGAATCTTTAGCATGCATTATGTTTATAAGTGAAATCAAATCAAATCGCGGTGAATGTGCGCCTCTCGCGGCGAAACGACGACGGCCAAACGGCTTTCATCGCAAATATCATACAAAGTGAGGTTTCGTTTCGAATATTTTCGAAGAGAATGTTCAGAGTCTGAAGAAGCTGCACACAGACAAAACTTGAGCCGCCGCTACGCTGTCGCATGATGCGCAGGAAAAACGACAGCATGTTCTTTTCCAAAAAGAAACTGCAAACACACAATAAACATTAAAAAAACATTAATAATTAAAATCAAACAATTGTTACTCAAATACAGATGAATCATTCTGATCGCCCCAAATAAGGATCTCGGCGATTGAGCGCAAGGACTCCACCAGCAGGCCCCTGTTGTACTCAGACACAGTGTGGTTCTTCACCAGCACATTGTAGAGGTACTTCAGATGCTCCGGGGAGTGCGGATTCTTCGGGCGGCCCCAGCCACCACCGAACCAGCTGCGGCTGCGGAACATCGCGTACGGTAATTTTTGTTGGAAGCAAACGAAACTACGAGGAAAATGTCACTATTACTGTTGCTCGCATCGCGCCAGCCGACTTTGATCCCGCGTGCGAATTGAGTGTTACGCGTCCATATTCACGCACTTGCACTGTATGTTGAATTCTACGCTGTTCTAGTTGTGCGTAGCACTTTTCTTTTTAATTAGTCACTCCAAAACTCTGGATATCTTGCTCGCTTGATTTGGGTTGATTCATTATTTGGGTTTCGTTGGCGCAAGTGGACGGATGGCCTCGCGGTAAGCGCGCGAACAGCTGTTTTCTGACGTTTGCTCATCCTGCAGCTCCTGCAAAACTTACAGCGGTGGGGGCAAAGCGAGAATTTTGTAGTTTCTTTTAAAATCATTAATAAAACACACGAAACTTGTTGATTGTTTCTTTTTTTCACTTATTAAACCTTTATTCTTTACTTACATCCACTAAAACTGCCTTACTTTATCATAAAATGAATTCAAAATACAACTTAACATAACCCCAAATAAGTTGCATGCGACTACAAGTTGTTTACGAAATTGACGACGAAATCAACATGAAAATCTTAGAATTATACAGTGGAATAGGAGGAATGCACACTGCATTCAAAAGTAATATTTATAATAAACATTTTCACACATAAAATGTAATAAAATGTAAAATTTTAGGGCAAATCTTGAAGGAGAAGTTGTTTGTGCAATTGACATCAACCCAACAGCCAACAAAGTTTACGCGCACAATTTTCCGACCACCAATAGCATCAATGGTAACATAGAAGGTCTGACTGTGAATAAAATCAAGAAGATGAACATTGACACCGTCTTCATGTCTCCTCCATGCCAGCCATTCACTCAACTTGGTCTGCAATTGGACATTCATGATCCCAGAACAAAATCATTCATTTATTTCCTTGGAATTCTACCAGAACTTGACATCAAGAGGCTTTTGCTAGAGAATGTGAGGGGTTTTGAGCTGTCTGAGGTGCATAATATGTTCATTACAACACTGAAAAAGTGTGGATTTCATTATAAAGAGTTTATGTTAAGCCCTAATCAATTGGGTGAGCCAAATAGACGCCGGAGATATTATTGTGTGGCGAAAAAAGAGCCTTTTGATGAGGCTACAGTGGCAAACTTGCCTCAAAATGATGAAATTATACAGGATCCATACACTTTAGAGAAGATTTTGGAAGATGTGACCACAGATGAGTATAATGTGCCTATTAAAATGTTATTAAACAAGTCGAAATTGTTTGATATTGTGTACAAAGACTCCAACAGAAGTTGTTGCTTTACAAAGAGTTATGGAAGGTATATTGAAGGATCTGGAAGTATTTTTACTCCAAAAACCATGGCTGAAGTAGATGATGTCTATGAGCGATTAAATGAAAACACACAAGATGAAATAGACCCTGAAACTCGGATAAAAATCGAGACGGAGTTGTTAAAATCGTTGCAGTTTCGCTTTTTTACATCACGAGAAATTTGCAGATTGATGTGTTTTCCTGAGGAGTTCGGCTTCCCGGCAAGCGTCACAAATCGCCAGCGATATACACTTCTCGGAAATAGTATTAACTGCAAAGTTGTTGCCGAGTTAATGAAGCTGTTATAATGAATATTTTTTACGACCGAATGAAATTGATTTTTTTTATGTAAACAACGACAATTCCAATGCTTTGCATCCGTGCATTTTAATTTTAAACTGAATAAGCTGCATGTGCACAGTCTCGTAAGCCGGTTGTAAATATTAAAGTGCATTTTATAAACAAACGGTTTTATCTCGAATAATTGTATGATAAGTGTATCTGAAAACTAAAAAAACAAACAATGATTTAAAACACATGAAAGTGCCGCACCAGTGCGAACGACCTTGTAGGTTGAAGGTCGTTGGTGACATTCCTGGAATTCGCAAGCTACGCATTTATTTGTAACACTGGATAGTAAAGCGCATGTCAAGAGGAGAAATTTATAAACCTTGTTTGAAACGTAAAGAATTTGGAATAATCATATATAATACATGCTATATTTATGCACAATTAAAAATAATTCCATATTTCCTTCACTTTTGTTATTTGGGTTGCCTACACACCTTCCTCCACCACTTTTTGTAAATTACGCGTAGGTATGCGCAGCCTGCGAGCAGCAAATGACAAGTGACACTAAGCCAGCGCTGGCAGATCACGTGGTCACCGCGACTATCCAGTGTTATTATAGGGATCAGTGATGTCGCGCGACGCTTTTGACATTAAAACCACATGTGAGACGTTTATTTATATCGCCGCTTCCAGCCCACTGAGCGCGTAAACGAGGCACAGGCGGTCGGGAAACGCGCCACACTCTATTCGTCTTAAATGCTCGCATCGCAATCTCATCGTAACATAGCGTTCTCGTGAAAATGGAAGCACCAAGGTAAAAAATGTAAGGTTAGGTTTGTGTAGCCTGGTAGCCCACACGTGCGGTGGTGCGCGACGCGACGATTGGAATTGTCGCGCCCGGAGTCGGGAGTCCCGCAGCGGTTGTTTACACGTTGCATAATCAAGATAACCCGCCGGGCTTAATAAATCGCTCTTATCATGCTAATGTTGACTCCGGGGTCTCCCAGTGACAATGGGGCTTTCTTTGACCTTGCGCCGCGATAAGATTTAAGCGCTTGGCTCTCGCGGCCGGCGTCAGTCTCGCGCCGTAACTCAGCATGGCAAAAAAGCACGATATGTAATTAATCCTACGATAACAATTCCAAGTAACGCTTTACTAATATCCGAATGTTTCGGTTTTCAGGGAGAGCCTGTTGCTGGGCATTGGCAACCCGCTGCTGGACATCTCCGCGTCCGTCGACGAGGCGTACCTGGAGCGGTACGATATGAAAGCGAACGATGCCATCCTCGCCGACGAGAAGCACATGCCCATATACAAAGAGATTGTCGAGAAGTACAACGCCGATTATATCGCCGGCGGCAGCGTGCAGAACTCGCTGCGCGTCGCCCAGTGGATTCTGGACAAACCGCGCGTGGCGACGTTCTTCGGCTGCGTCGGCGAGGATGAATACTCGAAGATTCTTGAGGAGCGCGCGCGCGCAGATAGCGTGAATGTACAGTATCAGTACGACGTGAAGCAACCCACGGGGACATGCGCAGTACTCATCACCGGCCATCATCGGTCGCTGTGCGCCAATCTGGCTGCGGCGAATTGTTTCACAGTCGATCACATCCGCAAACCGGAGAATCGTAAACTCATGGAGTTGGCGCAATATTACTACATATCCGTTAGTATTACGCATCTAATCTGTTCAAACAGTATTATCTTACGATTACGTTTTATTACGCAGGGATTCTTCCTCACTGTGAATCCCGAGACGATCATGGAGGTGGCCAAGTACTCTCACGCACAGAAGCGGACGTTCATCATGAACCTCAGCGCTCCTTTCATTTCTCAATTCTATAAGGAACCGTTAATGAACGCGATGCCTTACATCGATATTCTCTTCGGAAATGAGACTGTACGTAAAGTAGACTAGTTTATAAACATTCACGCAAAAAAAAATTCCCTAGAAGTTACTAACGCCGCCATTTTTGTTACCAGGAGGCAGAGACGTTCGCCAATGAACAGTCGTTTGGCACGAAGGATCTGAAAGAAATCGCGTTGAAGATATGCTCTCTGCCGAAGCAGGACGAGGCGAAACCGCGCATTGTAATTCTCACGACCGGCTCCAATCCGGTGATATTAGCGAGCAACGGCAAGATAACCGAATTCCCCGTCGTGCGTCTTGAAGAGGATAAACTCGTCGACACGAATGGCGCTGGCGACGCCTTCGTCGGCGGTTTCCTCGCGCAATACATTCGCGAGCAGCCGCTCGACGTGTGCATCCGCTGCGGCATCTGGACGGCCACGCAGATTATCCAGCGATCGGGCTGTACTTACGAAGGCAAGGCCGACTTCAAAGCGTAGCCCACCGCGCGCCGCCAGCGTGATATTCACGCCGGCCGGCGCCGACGTACTTAAAAGCGTCGCAGACATACTTCCACACTGATCAGAGTAGCAAATAAACTTATTTCATGTGCCTAAACCTACGATTGGCGTTATTTCCATGTGAGAATTTGAAAATGATGTAAAATTTAGTTATTTCCCTAGTTTAAGTTTGTATTTGGTCGCCATGGCAACAGAATAACAGTATTTGTTTGTATTTGCGCTCGGGGAGAGTAATCCGGTTAGTAGGATGTCGGAGGGCTCGTTTATGGTATCGCTGGCTGGGCAAGTGGTGTGTTTGGAGGTCCTTGCCGGCGCCGGATCGCGCTGGCATTGCAAATATGAATTTGTACACGGCGCTGATTGGCGGTGCGTCGGCGGCGTGCAGGCTGGCCTCTCGCAGATCGCCAATGTTGTTCAAAATGGTGAAAAAGTCGTTTTGAATCTACCGATACAAATAGTTTTTCGTTCTACTAATCCCTATGGATGTGAGTATTGAGTTTTTAATTTTTGGCGACAATACCAATGCGTTTTTTCGCTGTGCAGGGCCACAGATTATCCTGAGCGTATACTGCGACATGCAGCTAGCAGGTTATGGAAGATTGCACGTGCCGTTGCAGGCCGGTGTTCATCAGCTACGCGCACATCTATCGAAACCGATCGCATCAAGTTTATTCGGATACATTGGATCGTTTTTCGGCTATCAACCGGAATTGGTGCGCCCGACCATGATTGCCACCACGGCTGGCAGCAATCGTATGTTGTTTTGCGCTTTGTATTGTCAGTTGAAATTTAATTAATCATTTTTTACCAGTCATTCGAATGGTCTCCAGCGGTGAGGTGCAATTAACGCTGAATGTGATTACGCAGCATCTGCAGTCACTCGGATACGACGTCGGTAGTAACAATTGTCGCAGTCTGAATAGTGTTTAATATACAAATACAAGAAATTTAGCGCTGAAAAGCTTTTATTTAGTTATCCTGTAACGGTTGTGAAATGTGCATGGCAAATGCGGGATTCCCCTCCATTTGGTGATAAGTGAGAAAAGTCACCAGGAAAGATCCCCAGGATTGGCTAGCCGCTTGTCAAGTCACTGTCACTCTCGAACACACACTCGCGCACCGCAGAAGTCGTGGAGAACGGCGCCACGGTAGAGTCGTAACGAACCAGCGCTGCGTAGCAAACGAGCCCGCTACACCGGCGAGACACCAGCAGAAGTTTACGCCGCCGACGACAACAGCCCGGCGACGGCGCGCCGACGAGCTAGACGGTCCCTGCCTGCGCCCATCGGTGAGTAGTGTTCTGCGCCTTTTGAACCACCGCGCCTTGACCGACAAAAGCGACAGCAGCGAGCCGCGCGACCACCATCTTGTTTATTTTCTCGTGTGTGCGCGCCGCGATCGAGCAAACCGCCGGGCGAGCAGCCGGCTGCCGCCCCACGATCCCGAGGTCGGCGGGCGTGCGCCGCTCCCGCACCTGCCGCCGCCACCGCCGCCGATTGGCATGTGCTTGAGGCGCCCGGGGCGACGACACCGGCAGACATCATTGGGCGCATCGCGAGCAAGCATTTCGTCAAGTTGACCACGCACAGCGCGAGCAGCCACCCCGCCGCCAGAGCCGCTCACACCGGCCCGGCCGCCCCCGACGGCCCACGCAGCAGGCAGCGTCGCAATAGCCGCAGCAGCGGCGACGCGCCCCACGACAACGACGACGGCGGCCCCGGCTCAGACGCCACCGTCCCCGCGCACACGCCGCCGCCTGAGATGAATCACCACGTGACATCGACGGACGACCAGCGACGTCGCAACGACACCACTTTGGTACAGCAGCAGCAGCAGCAGCAGCAGACCCACAACGATATCGAAGAGATGGAAACACAGGAAGGTGAGTGTCGCCCCCAATTGTCCTCCCTCCCTAACCTCACCGCCTCCTCTCCTACTACTCCCGGTTCTAATGCATGCACGTGCACACATTGTGCCCCAGGCATGTCGTGGATCATGCATGTCGTCCTTCGGAGACGTTTCGGTCGGTGGTGAGGTTGCCGAGGTGGTGACATCGTCGGCGGCACTAACCTTATTTCTGCGAGAGAGAATCTGAATCGCAGTCGGCCATGCCCGAAACAAAACAAGATCACCGCCGGCCATACTAACATAAGTACTACCCTCGCAGTTCGCGTCCGCGGTTGCACCAGGTTTTAGATTTACGATTCATGCATGCTTAATTACCGCCGCCCCCGTCCGTCCGTGATATTTACGTTTATTTCACGTTTATTTTTGTCTCCGGCGTTATCATGGTCACAATAGTCACTCCAATGGAATTCATGACAGATGCAGGTGGCGGTGAGATGGATTCGCAAAACGGCGACGCGATCATCGGGCCACAGATCGACCCCAATTCGGCGCTGGTGGCCACCACGGGCAGTATGCAGCAGGACGCCGACATGGAGGAGGACGAGGCACGCTCCGAGGCCACTTTCCGCTTTTCCGTGCAACATTTCAGCAAGCTTAAGGTAAGCGCAATTCGCATGACAAAAGCTCGTCAAAAGCAGCTGTCACACAGCGCAATATTGTTCATTCAAAAAAAGTGCAAATCATTGCAATGACTTTGGTAGATTCCTGTGTGTGTGTGTGTCGCTCTCGTTGGATTTATTTTTATTACTGCGCTTATTTTAGGATTCGGTGCTTTCCCCGCCATGCTACGTGCGAAATCTACCATGGAAAATCATGGTAATGCCACGTACCAGCCATGGACAGGAGCGTGCACCTTCGTCGCGCTCGCTGGGATTCTTCCTGCAGTGCAACGGCGAGAGTGAATCCTCCTCGTGGAGCTGTTACGCTGTCGCAGAGCTGCGCCTACTCACCGTACGCGCTGAGATCGAGCCATTCTCGCGCAAGATCCAGCATCTTTTCTACCCAAGGAGAATGACTGGGGTTTTTCACATTTTATGGCATGGAACGACGTCTTGGACGCCGAAAAGGGGTACATTAAGGATGATTCAATTACACTGGAGGTGCACGTGGTCGCCGATGCGCCGCACGGCGTCTCCTGGGACAGCAAGAAGCACACCGGCTTCGTCGGGTTGAAGAACCAGGGTGCGACTTGTTACATGAACTCATTGCTTCAGACACTTTACTTCACCAACCAGCTGCGCAAGGCGGTCTACAAAATGCCCACCGAGTCGGACGACTCGACCAAGTCAGTCGCGCTGGCGCTGCAGCGCGTCTTCAACGAGCTGCAATTCAGCGATAAGCCAGTCGGCACCAAGAAGTTGACGAAGAGTTTCGGCTGGGAGGCGCTCGACTCTTTCATGCAGCATGACGTGCAGGAGTTCTTGCGCGTTCTACTCGACAAACTCGAAAGTAAAATGAAGGGCACTTGTGTCGAGGGCACGGTGCCGAAGTTATTCGAAGGCAAGATGATGTCTTACATTCGGTGCAAGAACGTCGACTATACCAGCACCCGCTCGGAGACGTTCTACGACATCCAGCTTAATATAAAAGGCAAGAAGAACATTGATGAATCATTCAGGACTACATCGCGCGCGAAACGCTCGATGGCGATAATAAGTATGACGCCGGCGAGCACGGCCTGCAGGACGCCGAGAAGGGTGTCATTTTCTCGGCCTTTCCACCAGTCCTACATCTGCACTTGATGCGGTTCCAGTATGACCCAATCACCGACTGCTCGGTTAAATTCAACGATCGTTTTGAGTTCTACGAGAAAATCTCACTGGACTCCTACCTGCAAGAGAAGAATCCACACAACCCAGCGAATTACACTCTGCATGCGGTGCTGGTACACTCTGGCGATAACCACGGCGGACACTACGTTGTATTCATCAACCCGAAAGGTGATGGCAAATGGTGTAAATTCGACGATGATGTTGTCTCGCGTTGCACCAAGCAGGAAGCCATCGATCACAACTACGGCGGGCACGATGAAGATATCAACATGACGGTGAAGCACTGCACCAACGCCTACATGTTGGTGTACATCCGCGATTCCGAACTGCATAATGTCCTGCAGGAGGTGACCGACGCCGACATCCCAACTGAGTTAGGCGATCGCCTTGCTGAAGAAAAACGCATGGAACAGGTGCGACGCAAGGAGCGCAACGAAGCGCATCTCTACATGACGCTCAACATCGTCCTGGAGGACTCATTCGACGGCCACCAAGGTAACGACCTCTATGATCAAGAGAAAGCGTTGTATCGGGTGTTCAAAATCAAGAAATCGGCGACCGTGGCGGAGATGATGGACCTGCTCGCTGATAGTTTCAAGTATCCGCTGGAGCAGATCCGGCCGTGGCCGTTCACCACACGTTCCAATAACACTTATCGTCCCAGTATCCTTGACTTCGACACTGATCTACACAAGAGCGTGATTGAGGCGTCCGAGAATCAAAACCCGTGGCACATTTTCCTCGAGTTGTTACCGCCGGATTCCGGCAGTCCCGCGCTGCCAGCGTTTGATAAAGACACCGATGTACTCATGTTCTTCAAACTCTACGACCCGAAACAGAAGAAGATGCATTACTGCGGTCATAGTTATCTGCCAGTCACGTCGAAGCTAGCTGACATCGTCCCGCTGCTGAATGAACGCGCTGGGTTCTCAGCGGACACCGAATTGTCGCTGTATGAAGAAATACGCCCGAACATGACAGAGAAGATCACCAGCCTTGCTGATCCGCTTGAAAAAGTGCTCGAGGAGTTGATGGACGGCGATATACTCGTGTTTGAACGTGACGAACGCGAAGAACTCTCCGATTTGCCCACGTGCATCGAGTTCTTCAAGGATTTATTCTTCCGCGTGGAGGTCACCTTCGTCGATAAGTGCATACCGAATGATCAGGGCTTCACAATGGAGTTGTCACTACGTATGACTTATGATCAGATCGCGCGCTCGGTGGCGCAACGCGTCGGCACCGATCCCTACCTGCTGCAGTTCTTCAAGACGCAGAACTACAAAGATAGTCCCGGCAATCCGCTCAAATGCACCTTCGAAGGTACGCTGAAAGACCTACTCGTGTATTCGAAACCGAAGGTGCCGAAGAAAATCTTCTACCAGCAGTTAAGTATTCGTGTCAATGAGCTGGAGAATAAGAAACAGTTCAAGTGCGTGTATCTCTCGCCGAAGCTGAAGGACGAGAAGGAACTGATTCTCTACCCGAGCAAGGGCGGTACTGTTGCTGATTTGTTAGATGAAGCTAAAAAGCAGGTGGAGTTGACTGAAGGCGGTAGTAATCGACTGCGCCTCACCGAGGTGAGTTCCAATAAGGTGAGTCTGGGTCCCAAGGAGGATACCTCGCTGGACGCGCTCGCCATCTGCACGAACAAGGTATTCCGTATTGAGGAGGTGCCGCTGGATGAGGTGCACATCGCCGACGATGAGCTGCTGGTGTCCTGCGCGCATTTCTATAAAGATATCTACGCCACATTTGGTACACCCTTCCTGATTAAGATAAAACAGGGCGAGCCTTTTGGGCGCGTGCGCGAGCGCATTCAGAAGAAATTGAACCTCCCGGAGAAAGAGTTCGAGAAGTTTAAGTTCGCTGTTATTTCGATGAATCGCCCCAGCTTCTTCTCCGACGATGAAGCTTTGATCAACCTCAACGAGTTTCGGCCTCAGACGCAGCCGCCCCAAGGTAATTGAATATTATTTATTAGATTTGAGACGATTGTATATGAAAAAATGTTGTGTATTTCAGGCAATAACAAGCCGTGGTTGGGGCTTGAACACATTAACAAAGCGCCAAAGCGGGCACGCTTCAACTGTCTTGAAAAGGCGATCAAAATCTACAACTGAACAGCATCGCATCGCCGGCGCGCTGTTGTAACTCTACGAATAACGTCAAAATGCAAGATAAATTCAAATTCAACGGACTGTGTTATATATTACGATGCATAAATAATTGCAACAATTTATCTACTAAATAATTACATGAGAAAATTAATTTATAATTATTATGTGTGCAGAAGAGCGGATGAAAAACGCGCGCAGCTTACGCAAATAATTAGATGTAACCCAAAACATGGAAGATGATAAACAGCTCTAAAACACACCACCGACACACAAAACACACACACAAACACACAGAGAATGAAGGCGGCGAATAGTTGAAACAATTTTTATGGCTGATTTGATTGGATTTACGCCGTGGCACTACTCCAACCCCAACACTATACTACTGCTGATCATCACAAAATCGTATATAATTTATAATATTTGTTTTTGTTTTTTTTTTCTACGCAGCAGTATCGAACGTCGATTATTAATTTCTTTTTTATTTGTGTAACTATGGTTAAATGTGCGTGAGGAGAGAGAGAAATCGAGCGCCGACTCACCGGTGTAGGGATGCAGGGCGATGCGAGAACGCGAGCGCAAGTTTTATTAAAGTAATTAATTTAAAGATTTAAAAGAACGTGCAGCAGGTGTCGTCAATGTGCGGATGGAAATAAACTTGTAAATACTTATTATTGATTGATCATCATATATGTCAATGTAGAATAATATTAATAATAATAATATAATCATTATTAATTCACAAACGCGTGCGTGCGTCATCCACACCTACCCTTTACTTATAATTATCGCTTCTCGGCAGACATGTTTTCGGTAATTACATGTTGATAATTCCGGTCGCGGTAAAAGTAAATTGATTTTTTTAAATTTATTAGTTTATTTGTTTAGATACAGTGTTTCAGTTTTGAATGAGATTCATGTTTGAGACAATCTTTTTCCTTTCCTTTCCGTTTTCCATGTTTAAATAAGAAATAAATAAATTCCAACCTATTGCGCCCTAGTATTACAACATTTGCACTACGAAATATATATTACAATTGCTTTAAATTAATAAATAGATATTTGAATCTTCACTAGGAATTAATTAACAAAGCGCACTTTGAAGGATCGATGCGTGCGCCGCGAATATAATAAGCTAAGATCAGTCTTGGTTGAGTCGAGCCGAACGTGGCGAGCGCGTTCAGTTTGTTCATGCGGTGGCGTCGGTGTGGAAACTTCCAGTCGGAATCACTTCAGCTGATAAGCGTGTATCGCAGGCCGGCGGCGATCAGCGCCGTCAGCATGCCGAAGAAACTCGCCGACAGCGACGCCGAACTCGAAGCGGACGCCAATCCGCACTGCGCCGAGCTGTACTCCGAGCAGTGGTTCTGTAACGCACAAGAGTGACACACATGAGCAAAACCGCCCGCCAAACGTGTTTTACGGCCGCTGCCATTCCAGAAACACTGAAAAACAGGTAGTACATACCTTGATCATGGCCGAGGACATCCTGTCGAGGAAGTTCCGACTAAATTCAGCGGCGGGCGCACCGCACGCACGTTCCGTTGTCTCCGTTGAGCATTCAACGTATTCTTGGAAGGTGCTGCAAAGAAGCGCACAAAACAAACGTAAATTTTCGAAACTTTTGTGCGATAAATATTTGACGTGAAGAAGAAAGTTGCGCATGCGCACCACTCACCAGCAAACATTCTTGATGCCCTCGTCGGCGATTTGACGCTTCCTCTTGCGTTGATATTCAACCATATCGACAGCGGGCACATCCTCGACGGCGACTTCATCAATTCGCGGCCGTCCCTGGATTTCCTTCATCGCTTGCGAGTAGCGATCGAAGCAGACCTGATTCTTATCCGCCACTTGCTTCATACAGGGCACATACTTGAGGTACTCCTCTTGATAGGTGGCGTTGTCGCATAATTCGCGCACCACCATGCTGGTGCCTTGGAAGAGTTTGTTGAAGTGTTTCCGGTGGTGCATACTCATGCACATGCGTGTATAGGAGTGGATACATCTTATAGCGCCTTTTAAGTCTCTGCGAACAGGTAAATTCCAATTAATTTCGTTGTTTTTTTGCGTGAAAATTTGATACTTACGGGCAAACTCTTTCTAGGTCCGTGCGGTTGGAGACGAATGTCATGCCGGATTCAGTAATCAGCGAAATCGGCTTGGCGCATTCGATAAGTCGCTCCTGCTCGCAGTGCGTGTGAATCGCACGAGCAAACCGCGATGTAATCACTGAAAAAACACAGAGAAACACGTCAACTCAAGGTTTGTCACAGACAAATATAAGTTTTTCCTGGCATTCATTCAAATTCCTGCGTAAACATTGCGCGCGTCCACCAGAAAACTGATAGTGCTACTGGATAGATAAGCGTGGTGCGCCGATTCGGTACTCAACGTGAATGAGAGCGCAAGGCACTCAATCGAATCGCACAATCAGTTTAGCAAGCGCGGCGCGCCGATGATACAAGTGTTTTGCCCGCGCCGAATGCCGTCTGGTGCGCGCGCGGCGGTCGAGCCCAGCTCAAACTCGCCGCCGATTGGCCGGACGCGTATCGTACGATGTCTTCGACGTGTGTTCCTCACCTGGCGCGCGCTCGCTCGCACCGAGCGCACGAAAATAGCGCGCCGCTTCGCCAATTCACAATTTGTTTACGCGCGAGAGTACGCGACTATTTACAACTCATCAGCGTTGTCCGTGATCGCCGTATTTCGCACGATTGTGATCGCACCGATTATCATTACGCCAGTGATTCACCAATTCATTTCTCCGGCGTGGGTGACTATCAGGAGACACGCGATATTGTAGTAGGTATATACAAATAGTATTTGCATGCATGATGCATTTTTTTCAAATCAATGATTCACGCATCGTACGATTTTCAGCAGTGCGCTGTTATTGGTCCGTGGTATGATTGATCATCGTCCTTATTCGTCAATTAGGAGCTCAGTACGGCGCTCAATTGGTATACAAAAACGCGCGCCGATAAATGCACAATTGCCATGAATTAACACTCCATTCATGCCTACTTTACTCGCGATGCAATCGTACGAAACTCGAAAAAAAAATCAAGATGTTCGAAAATTTCCAGTCAAACTTTCCAGCGCCCAAGGCCAGCCGCAATAAAATCCAAAACTTATCTAGCCGCCACAAAATTTCCGTCGAGTGTTGAAATTTTCGCTGATTTCGGGGCAGAAATAAAAGTTAAACTCGTAAAAAACGTTTTAACAGTTTCGAAAATCGCGTTTTTATTGAGTAATTAAAAATTGCGCGCGTTTTACGTAATTTATTTCAGTAGAAATTTAATACTAAGATAAAGAGCATTAATATCGCACTTAAATAAATAAATAAACATTGAAGAGTGATGACAGTGCGTGCAAAAAACCATGCATGACTTTTACTTCCGAAGATTTGATTTATTTCAGTGCGCATCATGCTCATCTTAAGTCTAATCCAAGTATAAAGCAGTTAAGTCGACTTACGTGTTATAAATAATGCTGTATAGATGGTAAAACACCTTTTGATTTGTTTAATCACAGTATTCATTCTTCTTCAGGCCTTCCCTTTAGGTACTTCCGGTCGGTAGTAAGTTGTTGTAGGTAAGTAGTAAGTAAGTGACGTTTAGCGCACTTAATCTTTGGAATTTTAAGTATTTTTCTCTTTGAATACTTCGTCTTAACACATAAATAGATCTTCTTAAACGTTTACGTAACAGGGGCAATAATAATTCTTGTTGAGAAAATGTTTGGTTTTCAGCGATTCGGTGAGTTGGACTTTTGTAAGTAAGAGTTGAGTCGGACCACGACCACGTGGAAGCAGCAGCAGCAGGTAGGGAGCGCGAGAGATAGAGGTATGGGGCCCGGTGCGCGTGCAAACACGTCGAATGCTGCCGACTAACTGACTTCGAGCGAACTGAGCGAAGGCGCGATCGGCGCGAACGTAGCGAGCTGGGTGATCCGCGATCCTCTCGCCGCTCCACGGACGCCGGTGCTATATAGGGGCCGCCGCACCGCTCGCACCCATTGCCCAACCACACACAACTCCATTGCTCCTTGTTCAGCGCACACACACACCTGACGCGTTTGCGTATGGATGGTGTGATGCCGCTGGTTGGGTGACGTCATGTCGTATGATTTTCTACCGGGCGCCCACCAAACCCATGGTCCCCCCCGGTTCCACCAAGTTTTAGCGTGCGATTGCATCGACTACAGCCCATTCAGACCCATTCGGATCGTGTCGCATACATGGGAACAACTCGAATAAATTCAACAGCTTCCATTTAATTATTTATTGTTTCTGTTTTGAATTCAGCCAACGCGCATTCCTCACATTTTATTTTGATTTAAAATGTTAGTTTTTATATTTTAAGCTACAAATCGAAAGGAATTGGCATTGTAAGTAGGTGAAGTTCGTTTTCACCTTCGAAAGAAATTTTGTGTCAAATATTTCGCACGATTCTAATCCCAGCCGACTGGTTTTCAAGGGTATTTACTCCCAGCAGCGGCGATTGGCCCTTGCGGCGATTAAATTCTTATCAAAAAATACGTCCGCGTCCAGTCACAATCCGATTGTCGGCCGTACATTCTAGTCATTTACATATTCCAACATATTCCAACTATTATTAATGTTGCGCGCATTCTTGATTAATTGTTTCGTATCAATATTCGTTATTTATTAGATAACAGCCGAACGTGTTTATAACTTGCAACTGTTACATATTTCGAAGCACATTCCGCGTTTCGTAGGTGAGTTTTTACTTAAAAAACTATTTACAATTAAGGAAATGATTTGCAATTTGATTTGGTTACAAAATAAAGCGCGCTTTTTATTCGGCTAAACGCTAAATGTTAATTATAATTCGAATTACACAAAAACTAAACATCGTATGATTCTTAATTACCTACGGCTAGCAGCCAGCGAACGCTAAAGAAATTAAGCGGTAATTGACGCACATGCATGCATGAGAGACAATCGGTGGGAACGTGAATGAGGAGCACGGGTAATGTTGTTATTTTGATTCGTTTGGGGGCTCGTAAAAAACCGTTTGACGTGCGGCGGATTGACGTGCGCCTGATTGTAAAACAAAATGGAAGATTTGTTTACCAACAGCGGAGAGCGGAGTTGTTTTTGTTTGTTTTTGATGTGTATTTTCTGAAAATCATGAAAATATAATGCTGCTTTTCATTTCGGTCACATTTCGCCGAAAAACGTGCGAATTGCGCGACGAGGGCAATAAACAAGTCAGACATCAAACAAACCTCGATCACCTACGGCGCACGTCCGCGTCGTCCTCAAGCATTTCGCGGTATTAAAACTATAGCGCGCGCACATCACGTTTTCCCGCAATTTTCAACGTTTACCATGTGCGGAACTAAATTGTGTTGTGATTCGGTCGCTAATTGCTGCAGCCTTAGTTCGAATCACAACACAAAGGTTTCCATGACACTGTGAGTTAATCAATTCCCGAAGGCCGCGCATGAAAATTCTAGGATAACCGTAATCAGGTTGTTATTTTGTAAAATATGTCCGGAGACACTTGCGTCTTTCAGCCGTCGCTGAATCGGATGGGAAGCGAGGATGGTGGTAAAAATAAAAGTGAATATGTTTATTTTTATTGCGCAGGAGAGGCCGGGCGCTGCTTGTTTGCGACGAATCTGGCCACGCCGGCGGTTGCGGAGGCAGCGATGGCGGCGCAGAAACCTCATAACTCATAACGTATGCACTTTGGCACCTTTGGCGCTTGATTTCGATTTGCCAAGCGCGGAAAACAAACTGTATAGCGGCGAATTCATCAACTCCTACGGGTTTTGAATGTACGACGGAGTTTCTTTGACAGATGCGCATAATTTATGTACATCAAAAAGCTGAAATTTCAGTTTCGTATGATGATGATTTCAAATATTTGCTCGTTACTTCGATGTTTACTTATTCACTTTTTAACCTTACCGTTAGTATTGGTTTTGGCCCAGTTATTAATATTCGAGACGCAAAAGGTCATTGCGGTGCGCTTGAAAACAATACATTTTTATCCCTTCGAAATTATTGGAATATTTGTGAATAGAATTTTTTTTCGAATGTTTAAACTCTGCTTTCCAAATTTCACGCTAGTTTTCAGTGTGTTGGATGTACGTCAGTCGAGATTTGCATCGCAAAACCGCACGATTGGACGACTCATAATAATTTACATCATAAACACAAGTGAATATTAATTGCGCTGTAAAAAACAAAAATAAAAATTGCGTTTTCATCTTTTCGATATTCGCGCACACAGACGCAACGGTAGTGAAACTGCATAACAATCGGCGCGCGTGGATTTACAAGTCAAATGCGATTTCGATGCCGTCTGCGCCTGAATATGGGGCGCAACCTTAAGCCGACGTAACCCGATAGAAGTATATGGCACGAAATTATCATTGGAAATGCGTTGCACACACCGTGATTGTCACAATTCGGTGGCAACAGGCGGGCGTGCGTTACCATGTCAAGAAAGAAAGTTGCGCATTGTATTATGCATTCAATTCGACCTAATGAATTACAAAATGCAATTTTTTTCCTGTTGGAATAAGGAACATTTGCCACAAATTTTTTCGTATGTTTAATGATTGAAATATTAAACTAATTTATTCCAATTTGTTTCCTCGTCGTAAAAACTTAATGATTTAATCGCACCAGACATAATTTATCATTATCATCCGCAAAAAATGTGTGCTTGTCGACTTATATTGTATCTATATCAATATCTAGCTGGTATTTAAACAAAGTTAACCAACAAAAGACGTCACCGCATACGCAAGCGTTACTTTCGCACGCTCTGCCTTTTACCTTGTTTAAACTTTTTTTTCTCTATGTACTTAGAATGTTCATACAGGTAATTGCGTCTTAAGTTTGCGCTCGCGCGCTGTTTGTGTTTTGGTTGAAGTTTAAGGCCAAGGCAACAACTAGTCAAGTTCGCGTTACATAAACTTCAAAACTTGCAGCTGGAATGCAAACAAAACGCATAGCACAACTTAAACAATCAATGCACACATTCACGCCTTATCAATATTTATCGGCAGACGAATCATACGATATCGGATGATCAGAAATTTGGCAATTCCCGTAATAGATTATCGATATCGTTGTAATTGCATCAGAACACAATGAATCCGCTGAAATTACGCAATTCATTCAATTTAATGCAAAATTCAAACGATTATTACACTTTGTGCGCGGGCAATTAAACGGTGCACAAAACATTTATTTAATTGATCATGAAATGTTAATAAAAGTGTTGGATTTTAGTTTCGAGTTGTTTTTCACAACGCATGCAAATTTCAGCAACATACGAGTGTTTAACATAAAAAGTTCGCACAACACGTTTGTATGATAAGGCTTTAATACCCGATGATAGGGTATTTCGTATAAATATTGTAATAAATACGGGCGGAGGCGCGCGTTGGTCGAGTGACAATAACAACCGCATGTAATTACTTAGCATTTGTTTAAAAGTGCGAACTTGTAGCGGAATGTTAAGCAGAGATAACTATGGTAATATCGTCGAAGAACGCATGATGGCGTGATAGGGTCAGGCGAGGTATTCGACCGATACACATTCGAAATTTGAAAAACAACCGAAAAAAATGTCGTGGAAAAAAAAACAAGTTTCGCATGCATATTAATATCAGTTGCGCTGGCAAAAAAACGGAAAAAAACCACACGAAATCTATGAATGTGTTACGTAATTAATGAAATGACACCCCAGAATCACCGATTAAAGTGTTTGATACACGCTTGATTGGGCAATCACTCATCCAAATCTCGCAATACGCAAATAAACAATAAATGTTATTGTGTGCTAATTTGAGTCGAGATCGTCACGCACATGTTGAAAAAAGCGTCGTCTGCATCGAAGTGTGAATGCATGCAACAAGCATTCGATGTGATGTAAACGCGCAATAAGCCAACTAATAATTGGATATTAATTGAATCGATTAACGGCGTCGAGGAGCGCGCCGGCGACTTGTTGTGTTCCTTTTTATTGCGCGTTCGCGATTTGACCTCTGTGTTCATTTGCGCCGGCTGCTTGATTCGTTTGATTTCTGTGCTGGTGCAGGAGCAGGACCGCGCGCCGGTCACGTCAATATCAAATCAATCACGATGTTTTCCTTTGCGCCCGGCGGCGGCGTGTAAACGAAAAAAGCAAAACAAAACAATACGAGATATCAGTGCGCGCCGAATTGTAATCTAAGCGATTGTTGATTGCTTAACGAGCAATTGTCTCAATTTTGGTTGATGTGATTACCCGGCGTGTGGGTTTGAGTGTGTGTAATCAAACATGTTAACTGTTTATGTTTAAATTTATGATAAATACTACGCGGCGGTTCGCTAGCGCTACCTATGCGCGACTAGTGTTAACGTCGGGAAATTTTTCGCTGCGTCGGGAAATGCGCGTTTTCCACGACGAGAGGTTTATTGATCATCCCGCCAGGCCGCCTGCAGCAATCGAGCGCGTTGCGTGTACGCTGATCAATTTTCCGCTGTGTTTCCTGCGCCTCGCATGCATGCAGGGAGACGTTTCGTCGGCGATGGTTGATGCGGGCACGAATACCTCGCCATGAAAGCGTCGGTGGCGGCGGCGAGTGCGGCGGGCACGGCGCTGCATCACCATGCGGCCGCCAACGTGCACCATGCACCAGCACATCATCCATGGGTGAGTGGACTGCATTCAAATTTAATCCAATCAGTTTCTTTCATTCGGCGCGTATGGAATTTAATTTCGTAGCTCATCACGTTGTGCGTGCTGTTCGGACTCGGCGTCGTGGCGCTCGCCGTGTTCTGGATCCGGCGATGCAAGTAAGTAACCCAGACGCTGCTGTTTTTAGACATCTCCTCCCACGTGAACGGGAAACTCATGCATGATGAATAGGGAATATCCATTGCATCAATTTTAAATGGCTTCCCATGTGAAAAATGCACTTTTAATTCAGTGGTTCATTGATTGCTTATTAAATGTTAAGCGTGAGTGTTGTTGAGTTTGATGGGGCTTTATTTGAAGGTCCAATGTGCCAAGGCATGAATACACGGCGGTGAGTCTCGATAACACGGCGGGCCTTCACTGCCTGCAGGCGCCGTCGATCGAGGACCGTCCTCGCCAGCAGGTCGATGAGGAACTCGCCAAATATCAGCGTCACCTTGGCCTGGAAAGTCGGTACTTCTTCACTGGGAGCCTGGGCAAAATCGGCGCCCGACTCAACAAGCAATGGTAAACATTTTTTCAGGATATTTCTTCTACTTTCTCTTCATCACAACTTCATCGATTTGCTATCAGGTTTATAGTGAAGGATAAGCATGTGGACGCAGAGCGCCTGTTGTCCTTAGTGGATTTACCCAGCGCGGCGCCCATCAAGCCCAACGCTGCCACCAAACAGATTCTGATGGATCTCTTCCGGTCTTTGCATCATCCCTACGTCCTACCTATCCTGGATGTTGAATTCTGGGACTTGACGCATGGGGCAGGCGCGGCGGTGGTATCACCTCTAAGTGCTGATGGCAGTTTGAAGGACTTGATCTATCGAGGGGAGCATTACGAACGGAGGCATGCGGGCAGAGGCCGTGGATTGCCCTATAGGCAGGTGAGTTGATCAATATTTGATCGATTTGATCAGCACTTCCCACATGGGGTGAGCTATTCATAGATTCTAACTGTGAGTGAGGTCAAGGCTCAAATATTCCCAAGAAATGCTGAAAATCAATACATTCTACCCACTCTTGCTATAGATACAGTACTTGGCTCGACAAATCTTGGAAGCTCTCTCGTTCCTGCGCGCCCGCAGCTTTCCAAAGTTCTACCACCTGCATGCGGGTAACGTGATTATCCAAAACGGAGTCGCCCGATTGGCGGGGCTGGAAAACACGTTGTTCTGCCTGTCACTAGCGCGGAAACCGGCGATGGACGAGGTCCTCGCGTTCGGTCACCTCCTCTTTGAAATGACCACTGGGTATGTATACGTGGTACCCTTCTAGGGTTATCTGTATATGTGGATATGGTGGGTTCTTTCAGCTGTGAACCGACCGACGCGCTGCTCGCGTCCCCAACCGCTTTGCGACGCGAACTGGACAGATCCTCAGCCCCTGAACAGATCGCCGACGTGCTCACGTTGATCTTTGACGCGCATGCGTCTGCCGCCACCAACCCAGGAGATGGACCATCTCTGGACGACATCGTGCGCCAGGAGATGTTCAGGGGTCGAGCTGCGTGAGCTGTGCCGGCGTACGGCCACTGCGCTGCAGCCGGAAATGCTGAAGGGGGTGGCCGACCTGCTGCACCTCATCGGCGATCTGCAAGCGGGTGCCGGTACTGCAACGGCAACCGCCACCACCGCCGCCGCAGCGCCGCGTGCGCCTACGCCGGCGGCGGCCGGGGGCGCAAGGTACAGAAAACGCAAACACAAACAGATCGAGGAGGTCGTGCCCGCGGAGTGCGAATGCGATCACAAAGCGGCGCCTAGCGGCAGCTGACCGATAGCGTAGTCTCTGAAATTCTGTCTCTATTTTCTACTCTCTCTTAATCTATTTCTCTATCTCCTTGTCTCTTTGTTTCTCCTGCTGCGTTACGTTCGAAAGCTCCGTATTTTGTTTTGCGTTTCTATCTGTCGCCTCTTGCGTTCTCGTAGCCCGTTTAGTAATTGTAGTTCGTTATCATTTGTAGTATCGTTGCTGATGAGGTAGAAACGGACGTCTTTCGACGGCGATACCATCACGGCGACGACGCTTACGAGGCGTGCGACGAAACGCTCACGGTGACGATCGTCGGCGAGCTGGGTCGGTAGCGCCGGCGCAGTAGCGCTCGTTACGTAGGCCACTAGCGATTACAGGGCAGCACGACGCGCAACTCCGCAACCAAACACCATCCGATTTATAGTCGTAGCGTTCCAACGAAACAAACCAACTAGGATCTAATGAGCAAACTAAAATTCGTTATAATCTGCAATATTCTTAATACTTTTTCGAAGCGATAATCAATTTTTAAGCAAGCGTTTACCATGAATTCAGCCCGAAACTTCAAAAACCTCAGATTGTCGACACCTCAAACATCACACTGAACATTGTCCCATTTCACTCGTCTACTGTTAATTGTTAAGCTTCAAAGCTTTGGTATGAATTCATGATAAGCAATATATAAACTTAGTGAATACAAATGAAGCAAATCAATTTCTGAAGCAATCAAGTTTAAAGCGACATTTATTCTCTTACGAAAGAATGCTTATAAATATTTAAAGAAAAACGTGTCAAAATGTTAAACTTTTCAAGAAATTTAAAATTTACATGCAAACTATGCCAATTAAACGAAGCAAGCAAACGCAGAGTATAAAAGCAAAGCAACGCAAATTGTAAGATAAACGTATACATTTTGGAAACAAATTCGAAGAGGCCAAAAATGCAAGATTTTGGACCAAGAAGTTGTGCAAAACTAGAGACTTTAGCCACCTAGCGATAGAATGTAGTGTTGATAACTAACTGATTGATTTATCTCGACATTTAGGCATAACTCTACCACGTAGTAAGTTGATTTGTTCAAAGTGCCATGCGTACGGAGAGTACTACGTTTGGGTTTTCATAGCGTTTTTCTAGTGCGTAGCGTGTTTTCGTTCTTGTGGATTTGTGTGCCGATCGATGTACTTAACAGACCGTAGATTTTGTAAAACACACATTGTTACACGTCTATACACACGTTGCGTCTACACTTCTCGATTCTACACACGGAGGCGAACACGATACAAAGCGAAACAAGACAACATCAAAAACAATCAATAAAACCGTCCCAAAATATAAAAAAAAAAATACCGAAGCGTCGATGCTTTCCGAGAGGGTTTTATTGCGAGTACACACCACTGACATTTCCCTCAGCGCATGCAGGGCGCGCCGGATGGCTGAATGGTGGTATCCGAGCTACCCTGTGTGCCCATGTCAATTAGCAGTGTTGTTTAATGGCTCTTTTTGCAGTGACTATTTAGGCAGTTGCACGCCCGTGGCCGATACCCACGCCGACAGTGATTGCAGCGATGATGATGATGATGATGACGATGACGTGCCAAGACGCTTTTCGTCTTTCCCACCACGGATCTCAAAGATTGCGCCTTCCTGGCGTCGCAATCGAGGCACGATGATGTGCCATTTTGCCGCGTAGATTACGACGGTGATAAGTGCCGGACGTACCTCGCGTCGAATTCCATGATAGAGATTTGACGCAATGCAACATTCCGACGCGCCGCCGCCATTGAGAGCCTCCGTTATACACGATGGACGCTTATTTTTCTAATGATGTACATATCTAGAACTGCTAGCAATTCTACGTTCTTTGCATGTGCTATTTGTATGCAGTTTAGACTCCTCAAATTCGTCCTTGTATTGCAATTTTTCGAGATTGTGAAAGCTGTAACTGAATTCTAAATATTTATAAGTGTAACACAATCATCACAACGAAATGAGATATTAAATCACGTAAGAAAACAAACAGATGGGCAAGTGAATCATTTATTTATAAAAATATAACGTTTCAGTATAGGCATTAGTAATACCTGCAATTTTTTAATGTGCAAGATAAAAATTACCGTAATCAACGACACGATTCGTAAAAATCAATGAAAAATTGCACATTGCAGCCGACTTTATAACACCTTATTAAATAACAAAAGCTGGGCATTTTAGTTTTATTAAGCTTGAATTTAAAATTGTACAGTTTTATGCGCAGTCTTGAGTTTGAACGCATAACAATGAGGCAGCTCATATTTTCAGCGTTATGTATTCTACAAATTCAACTTTCTGCAAGTCTCGGCATTGCTTTCAGTATTAAACTGGAATTTGTATCCAATTTCATCACATCAAATCATGGAAAGTTTGATTTGTATTTTTCGTCTTGGAGTGACAAAGAACAACAAAATTTGTTCAAAAATTCAGCGCAGTTGCTTAAAATTTCCTCGGCGGAATTCACCAACAATGAAACATCAATCCGTATTTACGATTTCATGCTTGCTAACAATGAAAGTTTAAAAACTCTCTCTGATAACGCCGTAAAACTGTTATTAATTCAAAATGACACCCCGATTGATCAGTTTCTGAAAGATCAAGACATCTTACCAAGTCGAAATATTTTCATTGCTAGGTTTATTAACGCTAATGAAAATGTCCTGGTAAAACTATCACGAATTTATCGGCTTGGGAATGTCCCCAACTCAAAAATATACGACGATTACTTATTAACATGGAGAAGTGGCGAGAAAGTGGACCTAAACTTGCTGAAAATGAAACAAAAACGCATTAACTTCAATGGTATGAAACTTCCGGTTGCGATTGTTTTGAGTAGTCCTCGAACTCTACCACGTTTGGAAGATTTTCGTGATCAATGGACAGACACGTACACCAAAGCTAACTACGGTCCCATCATGAAATTGTTTGCTTATTTTAATATTACACCGGAATTTAAGGTGGTACCCGATTACAAACACTTGGAATCAATTGATAACAAGTATTTACTAACAGGTAACCTTAACAAATACATTCTTGAAAATTGTGTTGTTTAATTGATTGATTGATTCTTTACAGTTACCGCTCCTTATATGACCAAAATGATGTTAGCATATATTGATTTTATAAAAGTCTCACCGCCGACAAAGTTGTGTTACACCCTGCGACGTCCACCTACCAGTTTCGTGACGACCATTTTACGGTCACCTTCACTGCGGCGGTGTGGTACGCCACTGTCGGACTGTTAGCCATTCTCTCAATAGCGTTGTATTTTTTCCTTAATGTGGAAACCAGCCGCGAAGACGTAATTTTTTGTTGTTATCTTGAAAAATCCCGCGTTAACGCAGAATATTTATAGATCAAAGGGAAAACTACGTTCAATGCGTATGACCTGATGCTTATTGGACTGGAAGCAATTTGCCAGCAAGGAACATCAACAGATCCTCGTAGTTATGCATCACGAATGCTTCAGGTCTTCATGTTTATGGCGTTCATGTTTCTTTACGTGGCGTATTCGGCAAATATCTTGGTCCTGCTGCAAAGTACCACAGCGTTGACCAAGCATGAGCAGTTGATTGAATACGAGATGGATTATGCAGGCATGAATACTTCGGATTTTAACTATTACAACTCGGTAATCTAAATAAATCTCTCTGCAAGTGATTGCATTTAGTAAAATGATTTTTTTATATATATAGGAGACTGCAGATCGTATTTTTAAGAAAAACGTGGATGCCCCGGTGTTGTACTCTGTACAACAGGGAATGGAGAAAGTCCAACATGGAGTTTTTGCGTTTTTCTTGGAGGAGCGCTACGGATCCATGTACGCCAGGGATTATTTTACTGATTACGAGGTGTGCGGATTGCAGGAATTTGGTGCAAGGTATGATTTTAGTATGGGATACGCCGCGATTAGCAAACATTCCGGCTACACGGAAATTTTTAAAGTTGCGTAAGTACACACAGCACAAAACTTTGACTGTAATTGATGTAATTACATTTTTATTTGTTTTTAGCCTGAACCAAATCACGGAACAAGGATTTGCCTATCGTCACTACCTGCGTTACTTCCTTAAACCTGCATGTTATTCACAAGGGAGCAGTTTCGACAACATTGGCATTCGGGAAATATATCAAGCTATCGTTTTGGTGGCCATTGGAGTATTTTCAGGAGTACTAATACTTCTATTGGAGATAGTATTGAATCAAGTTCGTGAACGAAAACTCTTACCCCGCATAATTAAATAATTTGAATGTTCAAAACTTGAATGAATATAAATTGTAGTGCGCTTAGAATAAACACATTTAAATCTACTTAAGTAAGATATGATAGGCAACCCATTCTGTAGTTACTTAAGTTTGTAATATCTTACCGGGTGAACAGATGGCTTAAGGAATGTGTAAAGAAATGTCGAAGCGAAAGGTATGGCTCTTCGGTCCGCTAACATACCTGCCGCTATCTGCTTTAGCGACTCAAGTTGAAATGAGACGGGGAGAGTTCACGGTCGCGAAACCGAAAGCGAGCATTGTCAGTCCCACTCAGCCGCGCAGTTTTACTTAGACACGCGTTGTGGCAAGTGGCTGATTGTGCGGCGTATTGCGTCTGTTAGTTTTGTTTTGCTTTCTTCGGCGAAAACGCATTGAGTCTATCAGAAACCCGCTGGAAAATGGGATAAACAAGAAAAACACACATTGGATTGCAGGTATGTGCCACGTTTATTCATTGTTTTTAATTAAGCGAAGCTAGAATCCGATATTCTCGCGCAAACTAGAAACTACATCGCGTGGAGTCAACAAGTGTTATTTAAGGTCAAAGAAGTTACGCGCTTCTAGTCGCGGCGATATGTATTTGTATGATAATTTGAATTCGATGTAACTAAATTCATTAGAAGCCGATTTTTGTGCACATTTTGCGGACCAGTTATTTCGAAATCCTTGAGACTTATAACGTTTTAATTTTTAGTGTTTGCGTTGGTAGAAATCAGCATGGTTGACTGGCAAATATGTATCACTTATAGAAGTGATTTTTTTATAAGGAAGAAACAATAATTGGTAGGTAATTTTAAAAATTATTCCTTAAGTAGTATGATTTAATCTTTCTGGCTGTTAGGAAATGTTCTGCGGACCATTAAAACGCTGCCGAAGACTCTGGCCCGTCCTATTGTGCGTGTCTACTCTAGTGATACTGACTCTCTGGCGCATAAATTCCACAAACAATGGAACACATCCGTTGTCAGCGCAAAGCCGAATCCACAAAAAATCTACCAGTAGGCATATTTGTCAAAACAATTTTAATACTTGTTACTTACACTCCTTTTGTTGCCGGTGTAGTAGTAAAATGGTAATCAAGAGGAGTACGTTGATCGAAACGGTATTAAAGTGGTTGTAGGACATTATGTGGGTCCTTCATTAAAGCAGGTGCCAAATGCTACGCTCGCGGAAATCAACGCCAATAACTTTCACCCAGAGCCTAAGGCAGGTAAAGATGGTCGGCCTGTGATGACACCACCAAAGGATCTTTTTCGCATGCAGAAACTGTTTCAAATCAACAGGTTCAATTTACTTGCGAGTGATCGCATTGCGTTGAATCGCACGTTGCCTGATGTCCGTCGCAAGAAGTAAGTTATTTTGGTTTTCGAGGAGGAACGGAAGACATGATTATTTGTTTTTTTAGGTGTAAATATTTGTACGACATTAGCAAAAGCTTTCCATCCGCCAGTGTTATAATTGTATTTCATAACGAAGCTTGGTCAACTCTCCTGCGAACCGTGTGGAGTGTAATTTCTCGGTCACCCAAAGAGCTTCTTCAAGAAATTATTTTGGTTGATGATGCTAGTGATAGAGGTATGTTTAAAATAAATTCTCCTTGAGAGGAGGCTATGCTTATGATTTCTAGACCATTGATATTTACTTTTTTAAATTAGAATTCTTACGAAAACCTCTAGATGATTACCTGCCGACATTACCAGTGAAAACGGTAATCCATCGCTTCCCAAATCGTGTGGGATTAATACAAGCGCGTTTGAAAGGAGCACGCGCTGCCCAGGCTCCAGCTCTAGTCTTCCTGGACGCGCATTGCGAAGTAACCGAAGGTTGGCTCACGCCATTGCTTGCCCGCATTGCTGCGTCCCCAAAATCTGTCGTCTGTCCAGTTATAGATATTATTAATGATGAAACCTTTGCTTACGTGAAAAGTTTTGAACTGCATTGGGGTGCACTTAACTGGAACCTACAATTCCGATGGTTTACCCTTGGTGGTCACCAGCTGCGACTGCGCAAGAAGGATGCTAGTGAGCCGTTTGCCAGCCCTACAATGGCCGGAGGATTATTTGCTATTGAAAAAGACTTCTTCTGGGCAATTGGCGCATATGATGAAGACATGCGTATATGGGGAGGGAAAATCTCGAGATGTCCTTCCGGGTATGGCAATGTGGGGACGAGTTGAGATTGCTCCCTGTTCCCATGTTGGGCATCTATTTCGAAAGTCTTCACCGTACACATTCCCAGGTGGCGTGTCTGAGACGCTGTTTGCGAATCTGGCACGTGTCGCGCTTGTGTGGATGGATGAATGGGCGGATTTTTATTTCATGTTTAACGAAGAAGCCGCCAAAGTAAAGAATTCCATTGATGTATCAAATCGTACTGCGCTGCGCCGTGAGTTGAAATGCAAGTCCTTTGCGTGGTATCTACGCAATGTGTGGCCGCAGCACTTTTTCCTGATCACGATCGATTTTTGGCAGAATTCGAAACTTGGATATCAATCGATGCTTGATCAAACCTCTGGGTAAATTATCGAATCAACCCATGGGCGTAGCAAAATTAAACGAGTGTTTGGCAAACGAACATCTGACGGTGGAAATGTTTGTGATCACCAAGGAGGGATTTGTAATGACGGACGATTCTATTTGCTTAGATGCTCCGGAAAAGGAAGTAAACGGAGCAAAGAAAGTCAGGATCATGGCGTGCAGTGGAGCCAGTCGGCAGCAGTGGAAATATCATGAGGAGGCGAAGGAATTGCGTCACTTGACGAATGATTTATGCCTGGATTTACCGGATGGCAAGGAATATAATGATGGGTTGATCATTCGGACGTGTGATGGCAGATTAAGTCAAAAATGGAAATTAGAAGAAGTGAAATGGACGACTCAATTAAAAAATTAAAATAGCTGTTGACAATCTATTATTTTAACTTGCCGCTAAATGAAATTTACACAACTTAACACACTTGAAAATGTACGCTATACAATTGGTCATTTGTAATGATGTACGTTTAATAATATAATACACATAATAATTAAATAACTTATTTGTAGGGGAACCATTTTACATGAGATTGTAAGTGTTGAATTTCTCTATCATTTTCATAAATAAATTTTGTGATTATCTCACGAATTAACCCCTAAAATTGGATTTTTGTGTTTCGATGCACTAATTTTTGATTGTTTTAGGGATTTTCGACGTGAGCCCGATATCGTAGAAGAACCATTCTTGCATCAGATTGTAAGTATTGAATTTCTCTATCATTGTCATAAATAAATTTTGTGATTATCTCACGAATTAACCTCTAAAATTGGATTTTGTGTTTCGATGCACTAATTTTTGATTGTTTTAGGGATTTTCGACGTGAGCCCGATATCGTAGAAGAACCATTCTTGCATCAGATTGTAAGTATTGAATTTCTCTATCATTGTCATAAATAAATTTTGTGATTATCTCACGAATTAACCTCTAAAATTGGATTTTTGTGTTTCGATGCACTAATTTTTATTGTTTTAGGGATTTTCGACGTGAGCCCGATATCGTAGAAGAACCATTCTTGCATCAGATTGTAAGTATTGAATTTCTCTATCATTGTCATAAATAAATTTTGTGATTATCTCACGAATTAACCTCTAAAATTGGATTTTTGTGTTTCGATGCACTAATTTTTGATTGTTTTAGGGATTTTCGACGTGAGCCCGATATTGTAGAAGAACCATTCTTGCATCAGATTGTAAGTATTGAATTTCTCTATCATTGTCATAAATAAATTTTGTGATTGTCTCACGAATTAACCTCTAAAATTGGATTTTTGTGTTTCGATGAACTAATTTTTGATTGTTTTAGGGATTTTCGACGTGAGCCCAATATCGTAGAAGAACCATTCTTGCATCAGATTGTAAGTATTGAATTTCTCTATCATTGTCATGAATAAATTTTGTGATTATCTCACGAATTAACCCCTAAAATTGGATTTTTGTGTTTCGATGCACTAATTTTTGATTGTTTTAGGGATTTTCGACGTGAGCCCGATATCGTAGAAGAACCATTCTTGCATCAGATTGTAAGTATTGAATTTCTCTATCATTGTCATAAATAAATTTTGTGATTATCTCACAAACTGACCCTCAAAATTGAATTTTTATGTTCGAAGGACTAATTTTTGCTTGTTTTAGGGATTTTGCACCTGAGTCTGACATCGTAGAAGCACCATTCTTGCATCAGATTGTAAGTATTTAATTTCTTTATCATTTTCCTAAATAACTTTTGTGATTATCTCACAAATTAACACTTAAAATTGCATTTTTATGTTCGAAAGACTAATTTTTGCTTGTTTTAGGGATTTTGCACCTGAGTCTGACATCGTAGAAGCACCATTCTTGCATCAGATTGTAAGTATTTAATTTCTTTATCATTTTCCTAAATAACTTTTGTGATTATCTCACAAATTAACACTTAAAATTGCATTTTTATGTTCGAAAGACTAATTTTTGCTTGTTTTAGGGATTTTGCACCTGAGTCTGACAGTAGAAGGACCATTCTTGCGTCAGATTGTTATTATTAAATTTCATTATCTTTAATAACTTTTGTGATTATTACACAAATTGACTCCCAAAATTTATGCTTGTGTGTTTTCTTTAATAAAGAATATTTTTAAGTTTTTCTAATTAAAATTATTTCTGTTATTTTTACCTGATCACATATTCATATTTAACGATTCCTTAAACCATTTATTTTGAAAAGTGCATGCTAGTGCCATCTATCAATTAGAAACTACAACAACCGAAAATTTTGAGCTTCGGTCCGTCGCCACTGGAGGCAGCACATTACTAGTTACCGCGAAAACTTTATCAGCCTCCTCAACTTTCTGCGCTCCTAATATTCGATCTTTATTTTGTCGACTCTGGGAGGCAAAATGACACAAAATTTGGACTCGAAACAGTCGAAACTCAGGTTTTGGTATTCGGATCGCAGAAAGGGTGAGGAGGTATGTAAATAAAAGAGGCGCAAACTAGTAATGGCGAGTAAAATGAATGTTTAAAAATCTTTATTCAGCAAATTCGGTTTTCGAATTCTGATGGATTTCGACAACTAAGAGGGCTATAAAATTATGAACTACATAATCTTGATCCTTGAAAAATTCTCTACAAGGTGGCATCATTATTGAAAAATCATCAAAATGGCACACAAAATTTTTAAGAAAAAGATTTTGTTATAAAAAAGGCAAAAGATTTCTCTTTTTTATGATGAAAATTAAAAGTTGGATTTTTTGAATTCAGTTTTCGAATTCTGATCGACAATTTAATTCTACAACAATTATTTTAGTAACTTTTTTACTAGCATTAACTGCTTAGGCCCTATTTGCAATTTTATAGAACAAATGGAATATGTACCGAAACAAATTGAAATAATATATATAATAATTTGGTGGAACTGCCTATGTCCACTTTCTGCGTTCCTAATACCACAGACTGATGAGCAGCACTTTCAGCAAATTTCTCGATAAATTTTGTCGAGAAATCCATTGAAATTGGTAACAAAAATCATTTGAATATTAGGATCGCAGAAAGTGCAGTAGGCTGGTGAGTAGCAGGTCATTCGAATAGCGACGTAGTTTAGTTACTCATGGATAGATGGCACTAGTGATACCGTTTTTAAATTAATATTGATAAAATATAAAATTGATTTTGAATTATTTTCCATATCTAGGAGTGACATTTCAATTAATGTTTAAGGGATTTATGGAATAATGAAAGGAGTAACGATGTTGTGAGCTATGTTCTCCGTTGGGAACAAATAATACAATAAAAATTTATAGTCAAAAATATAAAACAACAATTTTATTCAAACATGTAGAATCACAAACTCAATTTCTCAATATATACAGCATTTTTAACAATATATGCATGAAAACAGGATAATAATATGCAATTATATAATGCTCCATTTAACTAGATACATAATATGATATCAATATCAACTTCAAAATGTTGTAAATTCATTCAATCGTATTTGGAATCATCATCAACACCGGCAATCCAATCTTCAATTTCGTGGACACTATAAATCAGAAAGAATAACAGAATAGTAAAATATAAAATATTATAAATGGCAAAAATATAACATACGTTCTGGGTATTTTAGTCCAGTTGACACATCCATTTTCAGTAGTCAAAACATCATCCTCAATACGCACTCTACCAGTACCACGGAATCTCTCAACTTGCTCCTTATTGATAAACTTGGGCATATCAGGAATTGCCAATGCTTCATCCAACTGGAAAATATATATGTAAATGAAATATACATATACATAAATTAAATTATTTATTCTTACAGGATCCATAAAGAGTCCCATTTAGGGCACTGTACGAAGGTAGCGACTGTAGTGACTCCCATTCAAGGCACCGTACGAAGGTGGCGGCAGTAGAGACTCCTAGAATCAAACTTATATTAGTCGTGATGTTCAAATTTAAAGCTGCGTAATAAAACTACAATTCCTAGCGCAACGAGTACTACGGCGTATACACACAACTTTCAATATAACTCGCGTTAAGAAATTTTCAAGCAATAAATTTCGATACAGGGGGATACAGAATTAAATTCAGCATCTAGGAAAATTATTTCGAAGTAATTGTAACACCGCATTCGTGAGTTATAACAAACAAACTACAATTCCTAGCGCAACGAGTAAGACGGCGCACACACACAACATTCAATATAACTCGCGTTACGCAATAAATTTCTACACATGAGGACACAGAATTAAAGTCACCATCTAGAAAAATTATTTCGAACTAATTGTAGCACCGCGTTCGCGAGTTATCACAAACAAACTACAATTTCTAGCGCAACGCCCATTTTATTCAATCGCGAATATCTCCTAAACTAAAAGAGATAATTAAGATCTGATCGCAGCGTCTTAATCTACGGACTATTCTGTATCAGATAAGATAGTTAAAAGGGAAATTTGAGAGATGAAATTTTAAGTCTTAAGAAAAAAATTGCCCAGGGGGGGTGCTTGATACTTTTTTTCGACGATTTATAAAAATTCATATCTCTTAAACTAAACGCGATAGCAACCCACAAATCGTTGATTATGAAAGATTGGAAAATTCTCTATCAGATAAAAATATAAAATAATTATATTTCCTACAGTAAAAGGTCGAAAAACGCGTCTAAAAGTGCTAAAAAGTAACATTTTGCAATTTTTGCTCATTTCATTCAATCGCGAATATCTCCTAAACTAAAAGAGATAATTAAGATCTGGTCGCAGCGTCTTAATCTACGGACTATTCTGTATCAGATAAGATAGTTAAAAGGGAAATTTGAGAGATGAAATTTTAAGTCTTAAGAAAAAAATTGCCAAGGGGGGGTGCTTGATACTTTTTTTCGACGATTTTTAAAAATTCATATCTCTTAAACTAAACGCGATAGCAACCCACGAATCGTTGATTATGAAAGATTGGAAAATTCTCTATCAGATAAAAATATAAAATAATTATATTTCCTACAGTAAAAGGTCGAAAAACGCGACTAAAAGTGCTAAAAAGTGACATTTTGCAATTTTTGCTCATTTCATTCAATCGCGAATATCTCCTAAACTAAAAGAGATAATTAAGATCTGATCGCAGCGTCTTAATCTACGGACTATTCTGTATCAGATAAGATAGTTAAAAGGGAAATTTGAGAGATGAAATTTTAAGTCTTAAGAAAAAAATTGCCAAGGGGGGGTGCTTGATACTTTTTTTCGACGATTTTTAAAAATTCATATCTCTTAAACTAAACCCGATATCAACCAACGAATTGCTGATTATGAAAGATTGGAAAATTCTCTATCAGATAAAAATATAAAACAATTATATTTCCTACAGTAAAAGGCCGACAAACGCGACTGAAAGTGCTAAAAAGTGACATTTTTCAATTTTTGCCCATTTTCTTTAATCGCGAATATCTCGTAAACTAAAAGAGATAATTAAGATCTGATCGCAGCGTCTTAATCTACAGACTTATCTCTATAAGATATGATAGTTAAAATGGAAATGTGAGAGATCAAATTTTAATTCTTAAGAAAAAATTGCCAAGGGGGGGTGCTTGATACTTTTTTTCGACGATTTTTAAAAATTCATATCTCTTAAACTAAAAGAGATGGCAACCCACGAATTGCTGATTATGAAAGATTGGAAAAGTCTCTATCAGATAAAAATATAAAACAATTATATTTCCTACAGTAAAAGGCCGAAAAACGCGACTGAAAGTGCTAAAAAGTGACATTTTTCAATTTTTGCCCATTTTCTTTAATCGCGAATATCTCGTAAACTAAAAGAGATAATTAAGATCTGATCGCAGCGTCTTAATCTACGGACTTATCTCTATAAGATATGATAGTTAAAACGGAAATGTGAGAGATCAAATTTTAATTCTTAAGAAAAAATTGCCAAGGGGGGGTGCTTGATACTTTTTTTCGACGATTTTTAAAAATTCATATCTCTTAAACTAAACGCGATATCAACCAACGAATTGCTGATTATGAAAGATTGGAAAATTCTCTATCAGATAAAAATATAAAACAATTATATTTCCTACAGTAAAAGGCCGAAAAACGCGACTGAAAGTGCTAAAAAGTGACATTTTTCAATTTTTGCCCATTTTCTTTAATCGCGAATATCTCGTAAACTAAAAGAGATAATTAAGATCTGATCGCAGCGTCTTAATCTACGGACTTATCTCTATAAGATATGATAGTTAAAACGGAAATGTGAGAGATGAAATTTTAATTCTTAAGAAAAAATTGCCAAGGGGGGGCTTGATACTTTTTTTCGACGATTTTTAAAAATTCATATCTCTTAAACTAAACCCGATATCAACCAACGAATTGCTGATTATGAAAGATTGGAAAATTCTCTATCAGATAAAAATATAAAACAATTATATTTCCTACAGTAAAAGGCCGAAAAACGCGACTGAAAGTGCTAAAAAGTGACATTTTTCAATTTTTGCCCATTTTCTTTAATCGCGAATATCTCGTAAACTAAAAGAGATAATTAAGATCTGATTGCAGCGTCTTAATCTACAGACTTATCTCTATAAGATATGATAGTTAAAACGGTGGCGGCAGTAGAGACTCCTAGAATCAAACTTATATTAGTCGTGATGTTCAAATTTAAAGCTGCGTAATAAAACTACAATTCCTAGCGCAACGAGTACTACGGCGTATACACACAACTTTCAATATAACTCGCGTTAAGAAATTTTCAAGCAATAAATTTCGATACAGGGGGATACAGAATTAAATTCAGCATCTAGGAAAATTATTTCGAAGTAATTGTAACACCGCATTCGTGAGTTATAACAAACAAACTACAATTCCTAGCGCAACGAGTAAGACGGCGCACACACACAACATTCAATATAACTCGCGTTACGCAATAAATTTCTACACATGAGGACACAGAATTAAAGTCACCATCTAGAAAAATTATTTCGAACTAATTGTAGCACCGCGTTCGCGAGTTATCACAAACAAACTACAATTTCTAGCGCAACGCCCATTTTATTCAATCGCGAATATCTCGTAAACTAAAAGAGATAATTAAGATCTGATCGCAGCGTCTTAATCTACGGACTATTCTCTATCAGATAAGATAGTTAAAAGGAAATTTGAGAGATGAAATTTTAAGTCTTAAGAAAAAATTGCCAAGGGGGGGTGCTTGATACTTTTTTTCGACGATTTTCAAAAATTCATATCTCTTAAACTAAAAGCGATAGCAACCAACGAATTGTTGATTATGAAAGATTGGAAAATTCTCTATCAGATAAAAATATAAAATAATTATATTTCCTACAGTAAAAGGTCGAAAAACGCGACTAAAAGTGCTAAAAAGTGACATTTTGCAATTTTTGCCCATTTTATTCAATCGCGAATATCTCGTAAACTAAAAGAGATAATTAAGATCTGATCGCAGCGTCTTAATCTACGGACTAATCTCTATCAGATAAGATAGTTAAAAGGGAAATTTGAGAGATGAAATTTTAAGTCTTAAGAAAAAATTGCCAAGGGGGGGTGCTTGATACTTTTTTTCGACGATTTTCAAAAATTCATATCTCTTAAACTAAAAGAGATAGCTACCAACGAATTATTGATTATGAAAGATTGGAAAATTCTCTATCAGATAAAAATATAAAATAATTATATTTCCTACAGTAAAAGGTCGAAAAACGCGACTAAAAGTGCTAAAAAGTGACATTTTGCAATTTTTGCCCATTTTATTCAATCGCGAATATCTCGTAAACTAAAAGAGATAATTAAGATCTGATCGCAGCGTCTTAATCTACGGACTAATCTCTATCAGATAGGATAGTTAAAAGGGAAATTTGAGAGATGAAATTTTAAGTCTTAAGAAAAAATTGCCAAGGGGGGGTGCTTGATACTTTTTTTCGACGATTTTCAAAAATTCATATCTCTTAAACTAAAAGAGATAGCAACCAACGAATTGTTGATTATGAAAGATTGGAAAATTCTCTATCAGATAAAAATATAAAATAATTATATTTCCTACAGTAAAAGGTCGAAAAACGCGACTAAAAGTGCTAAAAAGTGACATTTTGCAATTTTTGCCCATTTTATTCAATCGCGAATATCTCGTAAACTAAGAGAGATAATTAAGATCTGATCGCAGCGTCTTAATCTACGGACTAATCTCTATCAGATAGGATAGTTAAAAGGGAAATTTGAGAGATGAAATTTTAAGTCTTAAGAAAAAATTGCCAAGGGGGGGTGCTTGATACTTTTTTTCGACGATTTTCAAAAATTCATATCTCTTAAACTAAAAGAGATAGCTACCAACGAATTGTTGATTATGAAAGATTGGAAAATTCTCTATCAGATAAAAATATAAAATAATTATATTTCCTACAGTAAAAGGTCGAAAAACGCGACTAAAAGTGCTAAAAAGTGACATTTTGCAATTTTTGCCCATTTTATTCAATCGCGAATATCTCGTAAACTAAAAGAGATAATTAAGATCTGATCGCAGCGTCTTAATCTACGGACCAATCTCTATCAGATAGGATAGTTAAAACGGAAATCTGAGAGATGAAATTTTAATTCTTAAGAAAAAATTGCCAAGGGGGGGTGCTTGATACTTTTTTTCGACGATTTTCAAAAATTCATATCTCTTAAACTAAAAGAGATAGCTACCAACGAATTGTTGATTATGAAAGATTGGAAAATTCTCTATCAGATAAAAATATAAAATAATTATATTTCCTACAGTAAAAGGTCGAAAAACGCGACTAAAAGTGCTAAAAAGTGACATTTTGCAATTTTTGCCCATTTTATTCAATCGCGAATATCTCGTAAACTAAAAGAGATAAATAAGATCTGATCGCAGCGTCTTAATCTACGGACCAATCTCTATCAGATAGGATAGTTAAAACGGAAATCTGAGAGATGAAATTTTAAGTCTTAAGAAAAAATTGCCAAGGGGTGCTTGATACTTTTTTTCGACGATTTTCAAAAATTCATATCTCTTAAACTAAAAGAGATAGCTACCAACGAATTGTTGATTATGAAAGATTGGAAAATTCTCTATCAGATAAAAATATAAAATAATTATATTTCCTACAGTAAAAGGTCGAAAAACGCGACTAAAAGTGCTAAAAGTGACATTTTCAATTTTTGCCCATTTTATTCAATCGCGAATATCTCGTAAACTAAAAGAGATAAATAAGATCTGATCGCAGCGTCTTAATCTACGGACCAATCTCTATCAGATAGGATAGTTAAAAGGGAAATCTGAGAGATGAAATTTTAAGTCTTAAGAAAAAATTGCCAAGGGGGGGTGCTTGATACTTTTTTTCGACGATTTTCAAAAATTCATATCTCTTAAACTAAAAGAGATAGCTACCAACGAATTGTTGATTATGAAAGATTGGAAAATTCTCTATCAGATAAAAATATAAAATAATTATATTTCCTACAGTAAAAGGTCGAAAAACGCGACTAAAAGTGCTAAAAAGTGACATTTTGCAATTTTTGCCCATTTTATTCAATCGCGAATATCTCGTAAACTAAAAGAGATAAATAAGATCTGATCGCAGCGTCTTAATCTACGGACCAATCTCTATCAGATAGGATAGTTAAAACGGAAATCTGAGAGATGAAATTTTAATCCTTAAGAAAAAATTGCCAAGGGGGGGTGCTTGATACTTTTTTTCGACGATTTTCAAAAATTCATATCTCTTAAACTAAAAGAGATAGCTACCAACGAATTGTTGATTATGAAAGATTGGAAAATTCTCTATCAGATAAAAATATAAAATAATTATATTTCCTACAGTAAAAGGTCGAAAAACGCGACTAAAAGTGCTAAAAAGTGACATTTTTCAATTTTTGCCCATTTTATTCAATCGCGAATATCTCGTAAACTAAAAGAGATAATTAAGATCTGATCGCAGCGTCTTAATCTACGGACCAATCTCTATCAGATAGGATAGTTAAAACGGAAATCTGAGAGATGAAATTTTAATTCTTAAGAAAAAATTGCCAAGGGGGGGTGCTTGATACTTTTTTTCGACGATTTTCAAAAATTCATATCTCTTAAACTAAAAGAGATAGCAACCAACGAATTGCTGATTATGAAAGATTGGAAAATTCTCTATCAGATAAAAATATAAAATAATTATATTTCCTACAGTAAAAGGTCGAAAAACGCCACTAAAAGTGCTAAAAAGTGACATTTTTCAATTTTTGCCCATTTTATTCAATCGCGAATATCTCGTAAACTAAAAGAGATAATTAAGATCTGATCGCAGCGTCTTAATCTACGGACTTTTCTCTATAAGATAGGATAGTTAAAACGGAAATCTGAGAGATGAAATTTTAATTCTTAAGAAAAAATTGCCAAGGGGGGGTGCTTGATACTTTTTTTCGACGATTTTCAAAAATTCATATCTCTTAAACTAAAAGAGATAGCAACCAACGAATTGCTGATTATGAAAGATTGGAAAATTCTCTATCAGATAAAAATATAAAACAATTATAATTCCTACAGTAAAAGGTCGAAAAACGCCACTAAAAGTGCTAAAAAGTGACATTTTTCAATTTTTGCCCATTTTCTTTAATCGCGAATATCTCGTAAACTAAAAGAGATAATTAAGATCTGATCGCAGCGTCTTAATCTACGGACTTATCTCTATAAGATATGATAGTTAAAACGGAAATGTGAGAGATCAAATTTTAATTCTTAAGAAAAAATTGCCAAGGGGGGGTGCTTGATACTTTTTTTCGACGATTTTTAAAAATTCATATCTCTTAAACTAAACGCGATAGCAACCAACGAATTGTTGATTATGAAAGATTGGAAAATTCTCTATCAGATAAAAATATAAAACAATTATATTTCCTACAGTAAAAGGCCGAAAAACGCGACTGAAAGTGCTAAAAAGTGACATTTTCAATTTTTGCCCATTTTCTTTAATCGCGAATATCTCGTAAACTAAAAGAGATAATTAAGATCTGATCGCAGCGTCTTAATCTACGGACTTATCTCTATAAGATATGATAGTTAAAACGGAAATGTGAGAGATCAAATTTTAATTCTTAAGAAAAAATTGCCAAGGGGGGGTGCTTGATACTTTTTTTCGACGATTTTTAAAAATTCATATCTCTTAAACTAAACCCGATATCAACCAACGAATTGCTGATTATGAAAGATTGGAAAATTCTCTATCAGATAAAAATATAAAACAATTATATTTCCTACAGTAAAAGGCCGAAAAACGCGACTGAAAGTGCTAAAAAGTGACATTTTTCAATTTTTGCCCATTTTCTTTAATCGCGAATATCTCGTAAACTAAAAGAGATAATTAAGATCTGATCGCAGCGTCTTAATCTACAGACTTATCTCTATAAGATATGATAGTTAAAATGGAAATGTGAGAGATCAAATTTTAATTCTTAAGAAAAAATTGCCAAGGGGGGGTGCTTGATACTTTTTTTCGACGATTTTTAAAAATTCATATCTCTTAAACTAAAAGAGATGGCAACCCACGAATTGCTGATTATGAAAGATTGGAAAAGTCTCTATCAGATAAAAATATAAAACAATTATATTTCCTACAGTAAAAGGCCGAAAAACGCGACTGAAAGTGCTAAAAAGTGACATTTTTCAATTTTTGCCCATTTTCTTTAATCGCGAATATCTCGTAAACTAAAAGAGATAATTAAGATCTGATCGCAGCGTCTTAATCTACAGACTTATCTCTATAAGATATGATAGTTAAAACGGAAATGTGAGAGATCAAATTTTAATTCTTAAGAAAAAATTGCCAAGGGGGGGTGCTTGATACTTTTTTTCGACGATTTTTAAAAATTCATATCTCTTAAACTAAACGCGATAGCAACCCACGAATCGTTGATTATGAAAGATTGGAAAATTCTCTATCAGATAAAAATATAAAACAATTATATTTCCTACAGTAAAAGGCCGAAAAACGCGACTGAAAGTGCTAAAAGTGACATTTTTCAATTTTTGCCCATTTTCTTTAATCGCGAATATCTCGTAAACTAAAAGAGATAATTAAGATCTGATCGCAGCGTCTTAATCTACAGACTTATCTCTATAAGATATGATAGTTAAAACGGAAATGTGAGAGATCAAATTTTAATTCTTAAGAAAAAATTGCCAAGGGGGGGTGCTTGATACTTTTTTTCGACGATTTTTAAAAATTCATATCTCTTAAACTAAACGCGATAGCAACCCACGAATCGTTGATTATGAAAGATTGGAAAATTCTCTATCAGATAAAAATATAAAACAATTATATTTCCTACAGTAAAAGGCCGAAAAACGCGACTGAAAGTGCTAAAAAGTGACATTTTTCAATTTTGCCCATTTTCTTTAATCGCGAATATCTCGTAAACTAAAAGAGATAATTAAGATCTGATCGCAGCGTCTTAATCTACGGACTTATCTCTATAAGATATGATAGTTAAAACGGAAATGTGAGAGATCAAATTTTAATTCTTAAGAAAAAATTGCCAAGGGGGGGTGCTTGATACTTTTTTTCGACGATTTTTAAAAATTCATATCTCTTAAACGAAAAGAGATGGCAACCCACGAATTGCCGATTATGAAAGATTGGAAAATTCTCTATCAGATAAAAATATAAAACAATTATATTTCCTTCAGTAAAAGGCCGAAAAACGCGACTGAAAGTGCTAAAAAGTGACATTTTTCAATTTTTGCCCATTTTCTTTAATCGCGAATATCTCGTAAACTAAAAGAGATAATTAAGATCTGATCGCAGCGTCTTAATCTACGGACTTATCTCTATAAGATATGATAGTTAAAACGGAAATGTGAGAGATCAAATTTTAATTCTTAAGAAAAAATTGCCAAGGGGGGGTGCTTGATACTTTTTTTCGACGATTTTTAAAAATTCATATCTCCTAAACTAAAAGAGATGGCAACCCACGAATTGCCGATTATGAAAGATTGGAAAATTCTCTATCTGATAAAAATATAAAACAATTATATTTCCTACAGTAAAAGGCCGAAAAATGCGACTGAAAGTGCTAAAAAGTGACATTTTTCAATTTTTGCCCATTTTCTTTAATCGCGAATATCTCGTAAACTAAAAGAGATAATTAAGATCTGATCGCAGCGTCTTAATCTACAGACTTATCTCTATAAGATATGATAGTTAAAACGGAAATGTGAGAGATCAAATTTTAATTCTTAAGAAAAAATTGCCAAGGGGTGCTTGATACTTTTTTTCGACGATTTTTAAAAATTCATATCTCCTAAACTAAAAGAGATGGCAACCCACGAATTGCCGATTATGAAAGATTGGAAAATTCTCTATCTGATAAAAATATAAAACAATTATATTTCCTACAGTAAAAGGCCGAAAAATGCGACTGAAAGTGCTAAAAAGTGACATTTTTCAATTTTTGCCCATTTTCTTTAATCGCGAATATCTCGTAAACTAAAAGAGATAATTAAGATCTGATCGCAGCGTCTTAATCTACAGACTTATCTCTATAAGATATGATAGTTAAAACGGAAATGTGAGAGATCAAATTTTAATTCTTAAGAAAAAATTGCCAAGGGGGGGTGCTTGATACTTTTTTTCGACGATTTTTAAAAATTCATATCTCCTAAACTAAAAGAGATGGCAACCCACGAATTGCCGATTATGAAAGAATGGAAAATTCTCTATCTGATAAAAATATAAAACAATTATATTTCCTACAGTAAAAGGCCGAAAAATGCGACTGAAAGTGCTAAAAAGTGACATTTTTCAATTTTTGCCCATTTTCTTTAATCGCGAATATCTCGTAAACTAAAAGAGATAATTAAGATCTGATCGCAGCGTCTTAATCTACAGACTTATCTCTATAAGATATGATAGTTAAAACGGAAATGTGAAAGATCAAATTTTAATTCTTAAGAAAAAATTGCCAAGGGGGGGTGCTTGATACTTTTTTTCGACGATTTTTGAAAATTAATATCTTTTAAACTAAAAGAGATCGCTACCAACGAATTATTGATTATGAAAGATTGGAAAATTATCTATCAGATAAAAATATAAAATAATTATATTTCCTACAGTAAAAGGTCGAAAAACGCGACTAAAAGTGCTAAAATTTTTCAAGTTTTCAATATTACCATTAAATGAAATATATACGGCCCCCCTAGTTCGTGGGCTATTGCAATACGCAGGTGAAATATGATAAAACATTTAACCGAGTAATATAACTTCATTATAAACTTACCAATGCAGCGCTCCTCGGATTGCAAGGGTACGGCAAGTACTGTAATTAAAAGAAAACATAAGTTAAAACAAAAACATTTCATACAATATGATAATATTATATTCACACATGGGAGAAAACAAACTTTATGTGCTGAGTATCGCAATGGTCAGATAAAAGTAACTTACTCAAGCACAAATAGGTTTCCTATTGATCTGGCGACCGACCACGTCCCACAATAACCGACAATAAAACCGTAGCATTGTAATTTGAAAGATAAACATCAAAAGCAAGCACAACGCACAATTACTTATTAAGAAAACATTGCAGATGCATATTACCACTAAGTCGATTGAAATAGAGGTTTGATAAACCAAAACGCGTTGCGTGATATACGTCTGGATACGCCAAAGACCGGCACGAAACTAGCTGCAATCCACCAATAGAGCATGCGAAACTCCGCACGCAAGAATGCGACAGTTCACAATAAGACCCTGTGCCTGCTGCATAAAGCCGGCAGGTAAAAACAATAGATGCGCAAAGCCAGCGCGTCGATGCCACACGACCTTGTACGCGAATTGCAATAGATGCGCAAAGCCGGCGGCGCATCGATGGCACGCGACCATGTGCCCGAATTGCAATAGGCACGGTTCCTGTGATAAGAACTAAACTGAAATGTGCTGCATGCGACAGCGCGACGAGAATGTTACTCGTAGCATCTCGCACGGCGAATGCGATAAGAAAGTGGTTTATACACAAACGCTGATATGATTCAAAGCAAATACAATTCTATTTTATGATTTTTAGTTCATGCTAGTGAACTAAAATTTAAATCATGAAATTACGATTTATGATTTGAGTTTTGTAAGAAATCAGGAAAACCGATACTATGAATGTTGAAAACTTTTACTTACAAGTGTATCGAACACCATAAATCAAATGTAGATACTGAAATAAAGAAGGAACAAAACATTAGTTACACAATTTCGAACAATGAGTTCCGGCAGAACCCAAAGTTTACCATAAATTTCGTCTTGTTATTCATAATTATTTAAATTAGAATTCGTACCAGGTAACACATTGAGCCAACAAGTTGTGCAGAAGTCAAAAAATGGTTAACACAAGTCCAAAATATTATTTATTATCACACACAAAGTCTGCCGGCCGGCGTCCGACGACAACCGATCAGAAATTCACGCGAAAACGTAATAAACACACAAAATATTGAATTCCGAAGATTACATACGCGATAAATATTTACCGAATGACCAAACACGGCAATTAACACTAAATTCAATAAACTATAACGCGATATACCGAATTTACAACGAGAAACACGAATGCTCGACGGAGTATTCTTATCTGCCGCACGAAGTAAGAGCTGCGTGCCGGCATCACAACTGTGCACGCCGACTTTCATTCGCAGGAATATTTTTAGTTAAAACATGCATCGTGGCGCCACCTGAGAATACTTTATTGTACTTCCAGAAAATACAAAGCATTTCAAAATGAGGCAGTGAGCGAGTGCCTATGTATCTCTTATATATGCATTTTAATTGGCTTATCTTATAGAAAATTTTCCGTAGATTAAGAATTTGAAATCTGTTCGTATATATCTCTTTTAGTTGACGAGATATTCGCGAACAAACAAAATTGCGATAAACCTGAAAACACGAACAAAAGCAAAACTTTTTTATGAGGGTTTTATGCTACTTCCTGCGGGTTTAGAGATTTGGTGAATACAACGCATTTAAATTTGATTGACGAGGAATCGCTATATTATAAATTGCATTGTGCGGTGTTTTCCAAATCAATATTCGGTCGAATTAAATCTATTAATATCGCACATTCTCACATAATCTCATCAGGTGTTAAGACTAAGTAACATAATGATATCACAGATTTACTTAATAGTAAGCGATTGGTAAGACTAGAAAATTTGGCCAACGTACTCAACGAGTTCAAACATTCGGAATGATTCATATATCTGGCGGACTTTCAGGCGCCTAGCCAGTTTCGCACCTTCTCGTACCATCATCTCGGCGGGCCTACGTGCACCAGCAACCATGTGTACAGCTTGTTGTCCTTTCGCTGCATGAGCGTATACTGTAGGTTGGAGAGGCCGTCTGTGTCGTATTTGAGCTTGCCGGACTTCAGTGCCTCATATCTAAAAGATTTGAATAAAAATTGTTATGATTAGCCGTCTATACGTCAAACTAATGCGTCTATAATACCGGTCAGGATTTGCTTTTTCTTTCTTGTGCGCAAGCATTGTGTACTTCGCGATTGTCTTCGGATAGCGTGAAATGTACAGATTATGGTAACGAATACGATTTGACATGTCATCGTCCTCGCCGCCCCAGCCCCAGAACGAATTCGAGAAGCCGTTGAGCAGTCGAAAATGCTTCGTGGTAATCGCACTTACACCACCGAAAATTTCCCTATACGGCAAACTGAAACAAATTTATTTATAAAACAATCCCTTGCGATTAAAAGATGTTGTAACTTACGCATATTCGAATACGTCGACGGCGACGCTCATGTGCCTCGGCATTTCGGGACATGTGTACAAATTCCGTTCGTCCTCCGGCAGCAAATCGACATCGTGAAAGATAAAGCAGTCAAAATTGTCGGTCTTGCTCGCCTCGACGAAACCAACGTTCATGAGCGCAGCTCGATTGAACGGTCCACGTCCATCCTGTTCAACCACGAAGATGGCGTAGTCAATCTGCTGTCGGCGCAGAAACGGATGCATGTGCTGCAGGAAGAGCAGCAAGTGTTCGGCGCGACAGCGAAACGGCACTACAATGGCGACTTTTTTCAACGCGCGGCACGTCACCGGATGACCGTGCCCCCCAGGCTCCAGCCACGAAAATCGGGCTTCTAATTCGAGCACCGACGGCGCGTCGGTTTTTAATACTTTGACGGCATTGCCCAAGTCTGGCGGGTTGTCGGCGCATAGCGGCTGCTCGTTGGTAACATTCCCCAGGCTGGAAATGTTGGTCGGACTTGCCGATGTGCTGGAAGTTAAATTAAACGACGGACTGGACATTTCGTCGTTGATTGCGTTGTGCGACGGCTGCGATACGTTCGTTGCATTCGGTTCCGACTGATTCGGACTGACGAGGGAAGCTGAGATAGGCGGCACTGGCAAAACCGCTGCCGTGTCGTTGCGTTTGCGAAGCAAGCTTTTTAAAAGTAGTGGACTATGAAAAGTATCAATTGTTCTAAAAATCCAAGAAAATTTGTTCAATTATGCCCACAAATGTGGAAACATCTTTTACCTAGTGTTGTTGGTGGTGAAAACAGATTCACCCCACCTCTCCCACTTCTTGTACTCCATGGTGGTGCCAAACAGGTACTCCATTACAATCAGGCCCACAATAAGAAGGAAGAGCGCCTTGTATACGCTGCACCAGCTCGCACCGCGCATCACCGACGCTCTGCCTGCGTGCTGTGCGACTTAAAACCAGCTGCAGCCTGTCATGTTCCCAGCTAACTCCGGAGACCTCCTCCTACAAAATACCAAATCGAATTGAAATCAGCCGATAACCAGAGCACGCCGCACGCCTCATTATTCGTAATTAAGTAGGTGGGCGTACACACGCACTTTGATCCAACAAGGCAATCCAGCTGGTGAATAATTCAGCACCAAATGAACTTTCAGTGGTGCATGATGGTGATTGTGATTGAATGACCTTTCAAGAGGGAGAATTCAGTGTCCAGTGAAAGTCAACATGCATTATTGATTGGGGAACTTTAAGCTTTACCATTAACACGAATTAATTATCCATGATAAACAAATGATTGCTGGTGCAGGAATGCAGGAATGCCATAAACAAATTGCGATCAAATTCGCAAGAGATTGTAACCTAACACATTGCGCATATGAAAGAAATTTTCGACAAAACATACCTGGACGATTATTCTCGCTGCAATATGTTCGCAGGTTGTTATTGCGAGCACCGCTGACCGCCCCAGCGGCGATGTTGTGCCACTGTCGCCGACAAGTGGTGTAAATCGTGCGAGTATCAGTCAATATGTTTGCTGTTTGGAATTGATTGCGATGAGGCTGGCGGCTATGCGTGTGTGAGTGGGTGAGAGTCGTTCGTGTGTCGTTTACACAGATTCGCACGTGCAAGTGCGCCCAGTGTTACAAGGAGGTGTGGCCTTCGCAAGATTACTTTCATATCAAACTCTCGCCTGTAACACAATTGATCAAAGTATTAATAATACGTACATCTTAAACACACATTACTAAACCATTCAAAATTTGATCGGAATACATTTACGTGTGGGAATTTCACGATTTGTTCAAATAGTGTATGTTGGGTTGCCGCGCTTACTGTCAGTAGCCAAGGTGCGCAAATGTGGCGCTTCAGTCAGCTTGTGTTGTCATCCTCCGCGGAGCTTTCTTTCTCTACGTGACTGTCGAGCGCGCCACACGAACGATAAAATGGTGAGCAAATCTTGGAATATCTTCACCATCGACCAAAACTACCGAAATCCAATCGCTAATTACAGTGACAATATACCTAATACGTCCGTCCCGTGTGATATTTTCGATCACTTCGGTCCTCCCGCGGTTTTTGTGTGAAAATGTTTACGTTCGCGATTGGAGGTTATCCGAAGTGTTTGAAACAATTTGGACTACAATATATTAAAGTTGTGTGTTGTGTTTGTTCTTCTAGGCGAAACGCACCAAGAAGGTTGGAATCACCGGCAAATATGGTACCCGTTACGGTGCCTCCCTGCGTAAAATGGTTAAGAAGATGGAAATCACACAGCACAGCAAATACAGTTGCAGTTTCTGTGGCAAGGTAAATATAAAACAAATACGACTCACCTAATTTATCATAGTAGATAGATGTATCACTAATTTGTTTGTCATTTTAGGATGCGATGAAGCGTTCGGTGGTCGGTATCTGGGCTTGCAAAGGTGTAAACGCGTGGTCGCTGGCGGCGCATGGGTCTACTCTACAACCGCCGCTGCGTCAGTTCGTTCCAATGTGCGCCGTCTCAAGGATATGAAGGAGCAGTAGATTAAATTGTACCAACTGATAATTCACAATAAGTTAAACCTTTGAAAAAAACTACTAAGGTGTGTTATTTCATTCCTCAGTGCTGATTTGTGAATGGTTTTCATGATTTGACAACTTTTGAACAAAACAATTAATGCATGCATGATTTCAATGTAATCTCAACAAAAGTCACTAAGAATTCAGTATTTTCAACTCTGTTCACTCTGAAAGCACTTCCACGTACCTTATTTTCAGATCAGTTTTTGTTTTACTGCGCTCAACAGAAGAGAATATGGCGTGTATTAGAATTTTATCAGACAAGTAGCGCCATCTGTTCGTGTCTGTTACAACATGTAAAGACCTGTCACAGATGCCGCGCTAGTCGTGTTCAAATCATAATCTGTACGCGCCTCATTTGTCAAACTTATCTATCACCCGATTCTCGAGCGCAGCGCAAAAACAAAATAAAAAGAGAACAAGTTTATTACTTCTCTTAGATTAATTCTGATGCTGAGATCACAAACAAATATATATATAATAATATATACTATTAATAATAATCGAAAACACTTACGAATACAGAACGTACATTATTAACTCCGTAATAGCGTAATACATAAATAATAATAAAAGTGAGTAAACCTTATTAAATAATAATGATAACAATAAAAATAGAAATATGGGCACTTGTCGTCAAAATGTGTTTCACCACGTTATATCTTTGAATTCGTTTTTATTTGCATCAATTGTTTGCGTAGTTTTTCTTTTCTTGTTTTGTATAATAATAGTAATAATACGACCAGCGTTTATTTTTCATCATGTCTTCCACTTTGTTTTTTTGTTTCTGTAGTAAAATCGAACCTGAGTTGTGTTTTGGATTTTAAAATTTTAAAAGCTGCGTTTTTTTTGTTGTTGTGTTGTTCGAACGTTAAAAGTTTCCAAATAAGGACTGACTTTGAGTCTAACATTCCTTCACTTATCATCACTATCGCTCGCGCTCTTTGTCTTCTTCCTATCTACATGTCGTTTATATATATATATATTTATATATATGTATATCTATCTCTATGTTTATATATTATTTGTACTTCTTTGTTTTCCCTCCTCATTCGTATTTTTAAAATTTCAAAGAATATCAACAATAACTTTTTGTGTGACAATTTCGTCGCCGCGAAAAGGGCAAAAGAAAAGCGTCAGCGCACCGCGGGCGTCGTCGCCCTTATAAACACGCGACAAGAAGCAGAGTTCCGTAAATAAACCATGGCGAGTGACACCGTCGTAAATAAGAGGCGCCTCGTAAACCGATCGTCGCGCGCGCGCATGTTTCGTGTGTGTGTGTGTGTGATACTCGTTAAAAAACCGTCGAAATGTAAAATTTGATTGCTTTCTCTCGAATTAGTTCGGTGTTTACGTCGTGGTCGCCGCCGCCGGCGCAGCGCTCGCAGACGGGCAGTGTGGGTTCGCATCGTCGCCGCTCGACGTGGACGTCGCTGCATCGCCGCCGCCGCCGCCGTCGTCGTCCTCCTGTATTGCTTCGCTATCGTTCCGCGCCGGCGACGTTATGACACTCTTATAGTCAGTTTGTACTGGTTTCTCGTCGACGGGGCTGGGCTCACAGCGTCCGCCCCCACCCTGCGCTGTGGACTCAAGCGCCTCATCACTACCGGTGGCGGCAGCCGCCTCGGCGTTACATTCGCGCGCGGGCGACCGCCCTCGCCGCCGCTGCAGCGCCTCCACCTGCGCCTCGAGCTGAACAATGCGCTCGTCCCTAGCGGCGCGCTCGTCGAGCAGGCGGCGGAACATGTCGACGATGCGCGTCTTCTCCGGATGCGGGTTGAGCGCTAGCAATTCAAACAGGCGCTCCATTTCAGGGCTGGCGGGGTCATTGTCGGGTGGGCGCGGTGCGTCCACCGCTGCGGCTTTCGGCGCCTCCGTGCCCTCGGACGCCGTATCCTCCGTGTCGGTGGTGGACAAATCAATCTCGGAGTATTTGCGTTCGGCAGGCGTGCTGGGAGTGGTGGGCACGGTGGTGGAATCCGGTGATTTCTGCACCTCCTCCAGCTTCCGGCGCTGCTGCTCCTGCATGTGATGATGTATAAGACGCTGTTTCTTCGGCGTGGGCGGCAGCGGTGGGTCATCGGCGGGAATTCGCGCCAGGTCCGCATTACTCTTGACGATCGCCTGCCGCAGCTTGGCCTCCTTCGCCGACTGATGGCCCACGCCCAGCGGTAATGCGTTCGGCGGTCGGGCGTACGGGAACGACAGATGGAACTGCTGGAAGACGTACGGGTGGTCCATCGGCGGGAGATACGGCTGCGTCATGAGCATGTATTCCTCGCCGGAGAGTTTCGCTTTCTTGGAGGCAAACAGCGGCGAGGGGGTGTCGCGTTTGATCGGCGGCGGAGGTGACGGCGGTGGTCGTGGCGGTGGCGACGTCTTGGATACTTGATGCAGCTGAAAACATTTACCCTCGCATTATATCTCGACATGCTACACGCGTGCAAAACGCGGCCAAATCTTACGCATGCTAAGCAAAAGCAGTAGAAAAAAAAACGGGATGAAAAGGGAGTCGCAAGGGGAAGAGACAAAGGACGCGCACAAAGCGCCGCGAATTGAATGGTCGATTCAACCGGGCACACGTGTTCGCGACGCATTCAAGTCGAGCGCCGAGCGCACAAAGCAATCCCAGCGCGGCGCACAAAGGCGAAAAAGCGAAATTAGAATGAGGCGCTGGGCGACGAATAAAACAAAGCGCACAATCCGAAGGATACGCCGATGCGGAACAAAAGAGCGCGCGCGGCGCTCTTTTTGAGTTGTGTGCACGCATGGATATTGCGCCGTGCGTTTGCCCTCGTTTCCTCATCGCGAGACCGAGGCTGCGGCGGCGGCGGTGGGCGCGACGCGGGGTGAGGCGACCGGGGGTTGTGTCTGCGTCTGGTGGCGCGACTAGCCGAAGCGGGCAAACCACCACCACCACCACCATCGCGGCGCGGATCCGTCTCGGCTGTATCGACCTGCCGCCCACGCGCCGAGCGGCGCCGCCGACGCGTACCGGATTGATGGGGCAATGTGGCGAGGCGGCGGCGGCGGCGGTGGTGAGGAGGGCGACGCGTCGCCCCAGTCTGGGGTCTGGACGTCCGATATCGATCGCGGCGGCACGGCGCGCCGGCGGTGACGGGCGTCGCGACGGCGGCGAGGCTCACGCCGTATCAAGGACTCTAGGTCACACTGGCCGACCGCAAAGCGCCATAATTCGCGAGTTTATTGCAAGCGACGCTGCTTTTCATTTGTACGCGCCGTAAACATATCAGCGATCAACAAGTAAACACACACAAGCAACGGCGTGTAGTAAAAACTCAACTCGCATCATGCAACAACATCTGCGCACGTGCACTAGCGCAAAGAGATCCCGGCGAGCGGCGCGAGCGCATTAGTAAGCCAAGTCGCAAGGTTGCATGCCGGCGCTGCATGCATGTTGTAAGTACGCGGCTCGCGGCGTTCGGCGAGTGCGAGCGACGGGCGCACTCCGAAGGCAAAGGAAGAAAGTTCAATAGCCGCGCGGGTCGCGGCGAATCGCGCGTAGGTACGACGCAACAAAACCGAACGTAACACACGCCGCGAAGGCTACGCAACGCGCTCCCCGCGCGCACGCCATCGTCGCCAGACCATTGGACAGACGGAGTGCGCCGCAACAGACACCGCGGTGGTACGTACGTACGTACGCCACAGACAGGTTGAATTCGTTCGAACACGGAGCGCGCACAAATATGTTACTTCTTCACGAGCAGGCCTAGTCTCGGCGTTGTCTAGTTCTCCACAACTCGCACTTATTTCCTTTGTGTGTGCGATTCGCAGCGCGTAAACATTTTCCACAGCGCGCGGAGCGGTGCGCAATTATAAACATGAGCACAACTCGAAACTCGAAAGAAAGGAGTTCATTGATTGATACTGCGTGCGCGCGATGCGTGTCGCAATATCAACATTATTGCCCGCTATCATGCACTTTGAACCGTATTTTCATACACACGCTGGGGTTTTTAACTTTTACGCGTTATAACCAACAAACAAAAACGTAAATTGTGCGTGCTTCATTAAAGGCCCGGGCACGTTTTTGGTCGTATTATGAAAATAATCACAGCCAACCAACTCAAATTACCAACGAAAACATGCTCATATAATTGAACGTGCATTATTGTCACAGTTTACAACATTTTACGGTTTACGACCGCATTAAAGTGCAATAACGAGCGAAATTCAATAGGCGCACATGCATGACGTTGAGATAAGGCGCCAAAATAACAAACAAAATGTTGATGGCTCGTGCGGCTTGTTATGTCTATTGCAAAGGCTTCGGCGCTCCGGAAAAGTAATCGAAATGGAATGCGAAAACAAAGTAACAAGCAGCAGCAGCGATGGCGGGGGGGGAGGGTAAAACGAAAACAAACCACTCACCAGTTTGCGTTTCAGCGGCATATTCCACTCCTTGGCGGGTGGTATCACTGCGTTACCATTGACTTCCTTCTTAATCTCGGCCTTCTCCTCCTCGTAGGCGGCGAACGGCGCGACCCCTTCGTATCGATCGCGCATCAGGTCCAGCACACGATCGGCGTCGGCTTCGTCAGCCAGCGGGCGAGCACAGCACTCCTCCGCATCAGCGAGCGGCAGCAGATAATGCCGCCACTTGGCGCTGTCGAAGCCCCAGTGCACCGTGTGGCTTTCGCCGCGTGCGTGCTGCCAGTGCACGTGCTTGACGAACTGCTGCGGACTGTGCCAGCCCTTGCACTCCACGCACTCGATGCACTTGGCCTGCTTGGCGTCGTAGAGCGCCTCGTGCAGCACGCCGACGGCGCGACCGAAGCACTCGTGCCGCACGCGGAAGACACGGCCGCCGGCACGCGGCGTTGGCCGCACGCGCGCCCCATTGCACCGATCGCCGCCGTCTTCGGTCTTGACCGCTGCCGGCGCGCTTTTTGCAACCGGGTGGTGTGCGTCGACATTATTCTCCGTATACGAAGCATCTGTAAATTGAAAATTAACAATTTTTAGATAGTTTTGTAGGGAAAATTGAGGTTTACGTACGTGTTGTGGGTTCTTTTTTGATTTTCGTCGAGGTGGACTTGGCGCGCGCGTACAGCAACGCGCTGCATAACCGTTCCGCGTCGCTTTTGGTGATGAGGCCGCAGGAAAACGCTGAGGAGGGCAAAATAGCCTGACCCTTCAGCACGTTGAGCTGCTCCGGCGTGCAGCGCGAGCAGTAGATGAGCAGGTTGTCGCACTGATTGTTAATCTGCGCGAGCGTGAAATCGCCGAGAACGGACTGCAGCACCTGCGGTAAACAGAGGCGCTTCTCGCCGCCGACGGAGAAGCACGAGATCGACACGTCTTCGAGCGGCGTGAAGGAGAGGTCCGAGGAGGAGGTGTCGGACGTGGTGAGGATCGGCAGTTGTTGCACGGGCAGCGGCGGCACGTAGGCAGCGGGCGCGCTGCTGCCCGCCGCCGTCGTCGGCGAACATGCGTCCTCCTCGTAGGGGGCGGCCGCCGCCGCCGCGGCGACTCCACTCAGCGGCGGATGCAAGTGGTGCGCCGGCCCGTGCAGACTCTTCACGGCGCTGTGCTGGTAGTCCTTGAGGACGGTCTTCAGATGCGGCGTGACCATCATCATGTGGCGGTGGTGGGTGTCCGGCGCGGGCGGCTAGAGGGGCATCTTCGCGTTGGCGTCGCTCTCAGCACTCCTCCGCGCGCGTACCGCACATCTCGCTGGTGGTGCTCCACACACAACTGCGTGCACTTGACTCGCGGCGCGCGGCAGCGCAGCGCTGGGCGCTTGTTGTGTGTTGTGTCTATGCGTCGGTATTGTTTGTCTACGGACGGTGCGCGCGTGTATGCGTGCCGTCTAGACTGGCTGTGGCTGTTGGTCGTCTCGCCGCTGAACGCCGCCGCGTCGAACGTGTTTCGCGTCGCCGCTCGCACGGCGCATGCTCGCGGACATACCGGACGAGTTCACGACTACGCTTGCCGACTATCTGCCGACTCGGGATAGCCGACGTCGCACGCACACACGCCGGCGCCGCCTTTGTCCGTGCGCTCACCGACGTGCCGCCAGCACGCACACGCGCGCGCCGACTACACAGAAGATGAAAATACACTCCGGCCAAAAATAGCGAGCGCGCTCGTGGTTCGTGGATTCCGCGCCCGATCGTTTTCACATTTTATTATGAAACACGCGCGGCCCGCACTGGCGCTGGGCATGGGCGAGAGTAACACTCCGGTGTGCACAGCACTGATAATTCGCATCCACCACACAATTCATGCACTGCACGCGCGGCAAGGGAGCCGCCGATGCGTCGCGGTCGGTTCTCGTCTCGATTAGCGTCGCACTCTTCGCGTTGTCGTCCCTCTGTCGTCCGTGCACTACTATACTCTCTCGTCCGGCGCGTTTCGCTGCTGCGGCTGCTGTGTGCGGTGTGAGCTGTGTGCAGCCTTCGTCGCTTCGCTGCTTTCGTGTGCGCTCGGCGTGTTTTGTCGGCTCGGACGGACGCTGAGCGGCGGTGTGCGGTGTTGAGCGCGAAGCGCGACGCGTCGGGCACCGACGGACCGGCCGACCTTCTACGCTCTCGCTGCCCTCTCTCGCCCCGCGCCGTTCTAGTCCAATCGCAGTCAAAATAACTCTCGGCCTCGACCGTCCGCGACTCAGCCCGGGTCGTCCGCGCCTACGATACTACTATCGACCTCTATGAACCACCGCGGGAACCACGCGAACACCTCACACAGCTTACTCTTCAACACATGTCATTAATAAACATAAAATACACAAATAAATCATTCTTCATTGAATTTTTTAACAAATATTTATAAGGACATTAAACTACACATCCAATTCTGCTCTTATTCTCTAGGAACATACACAGACTGCTTATGTCCTCTGTATTTTTCTCTGTACTTCAAACCAGTAACCAAAGTAGAACTTTCTGGGAATGCAGTGATTCCACCAAACTGTGTATCTGTCTCTGGATGCCACCTGACATAATCATACTGCACATGTAAATTCGGAGGCAAATCCATTGTTTTCATCTTATCCAGGGGTGTTTTTGTGCTGGATTCTTGTCCGTAGAAGGAAATCAAGTCACTCACTGCTATAACTTGATGCAGGAGTGAATTGGGCACTGAGAAACTAAACTTTGTGGCTGTCTCAATCAAAATAGCAGCCTTTTTCTCTCCTAGCAGTGTATCATCAGTGTGATTCTGCAAATGCTTGGAGCAGATTTGATGTAAATCTTCCTTGAAACTGGCAGGTGGCGAATAATCTTGTGTGGGGCGTAGGAAACCCTTTGCAGCAATACTTTTCATTGTGTGTTCCACTTTGGGGATTGGCCTTCGGTCCAATCCTCGCTTTTTCTCTGCTTTTGTAGCATAGTTAACCTAAGATTTTTGATTTGGTTATTAAAACACGAGAAATATTAATGTTTATGTTGTTTGTGAATGAAAATGACTTACGCAAGATGTATTTTTGAGCCACAGGGATGGCAACAACCATTTTTCACGTTGTTGTGCGGATAAATTCGTGAAAATTTGCCGGAGTTGAAGATTTGCGGTCATTTTAGCCATGTCGGTAATACAGTGCACTAAAATACAACCTGCAAAGCTATAAATTTATAATAATATTCGTAATTTAAACAAAAAAAACTGTATTATCAATTATATTACGATTATTATAATATTAATATTGATAATGATCAATAATACCTACAATCGCGCGCGTAATATTAACTCTCACTGAATTATTCAAGTAGTTATGCACTTTGAGAGCATATTTTCACAGAGGGCGCTGCCACTGGTTGTCATACACCTAAAAGTTGAATTTTCAAAAGTTTTGATCCAAGTCGTTCGGTTAAAATAAACATCCATCTCGAAAAAATTCTCGCGTTATCGGTCTGGCAAATCTCATCGTCATCATGTCGCATCCGCAAATGCCGGAGAACGACGATGACGACGACTTAATCTTCACGGAGCTTCAAAGCAGCGAGATGGAGGTCCCAGACTTCGAGGAGGCCGAGCCCGAAGTGGAAGAAATGGAGGAAGAAATGGACGAGGAAGAAGAGGAAGAGGAAGCCGAACCACTCAGTGCCTTCGATGAGGGTAACTATGTAGCACTCGTAGATCTCAACGACTTCCTCGGGAGCGATCCCGTCGACATACCCGCGGCCGAGTTGTTACTCAGCCAGCCCTTACAGAGGAATCAATCGTTTTTCAACCTGCACCCGAGCGTGCCGCGTACATTCGACCCGGCATTCAACGAAGGCGCATCCTTGGTGGAACTGCCTTCAGGGAGCAATGAAGACAGCGTTGCATCGGAGGTATTAGACGAGCGTTTCCTCCTCAAACCAAAACGTGGAAATCCACGTCTGGCAGAAGCCCAAAACGCTGCAGGTCCCACAGGTCCCACAGAGATTGACATGGCGACCATGGCGGAGGAGCTGAAGAAACTAGAGAACTTCCAACTGCCCGGGCTGCTCAAGGACGAGATGGAGAAGGAGGTAGTCACTCCGAATGAAGAAAAAAGCGAGGTTTGCAAGGGATCTGATGCTGTCCACCTTCGCTTCCTTGAAGAAGAAGTAATCCTCCTTCAAAATTTAACATATTTATTTGGAAAAAACATTTTTGATAGATTTAAACTTGTAAATTTAAAACGCAAATTATCTTAATTAAAATAAACCATGTAAAAATCACGCGCTTTCCAGCTGTATGTTTACCGCGTGTGACATAGCGGTGAAAAAGATTGGAAAGTCTCTCTCGCGGCGTCGAAAAAAGCGTGTTTTCTTCTTGTGTGGAGGGAGGAGGCTCCGCGGAAGCGAAGACGCGAAGAAGCGCGCGAGCGCTCGCATTCGCCACGCGAAACTCGCGAGCTTAAGACGCGCGATACACACACAGCTCTTCACCTCGACGCGCGCGTGCTCACCTGTGCCGCTCTTCATCAGCAGGCTGCACGAGAGCGCGGTTTACCGTTGGGCTGCATTATTCGTTGCAGTACAGTTCGACAGCGCAAACTTTGACCGCGAAAAGCTCGATGTGCGAACGTGTCATTGGATTACTCCTCATTGCCGCAACGAGCTTCTGAACACAAAACAGGTGAGTGCCGTTTCGCAACGCCTCGTCTAATTGCCATTCGTGCGGTGTAAGGTCACCGGTTCGCAGGAAATCGTCAATTGTCGAGCATGGCGCGTTATGTTTTTGTGTGCAATATCCAGCGCGCTGACACACTTTTTTGTTTAAATTTCGTTTTATTTAATTTACGCTTGCCGAATGTTGTTTTTAACACGTTTTATGTGTGTGTGTGTGTGTGTGTGGCGGCTGGAAAGCGTTGCACTGCACGTTTGGCAAAAGCAAAGCAAATCAAAGAGACAAATATTAAAAGGCAATAAAATAATAGCGCATATAATAAAACAGACAGACGATGAATGCGAGAAGATCCGAGGAGAAATTGAGGTTGCGCCGGCCATAGAGCAACACTTTCATTCTTGCGTTCTTTCTTTTGCGCGGTTTTCTCTTCGCTTGTGTTTGCATCCGAATCGCAGCTTTATTCAGCGTCTCCATTGTAGCACACATAATACGCCGATACTCATCGAAATATTAATAAAATAACTTTCAAATATACCCGAGAGTAAAATCTGCATCATCGTCGTCGCAATCGCGAAGTGGACGCGATGTTCGCGTAAGCGGTGCAAATCTACACATCGCCGTTGTCGTCGGTGGGTAATTGCGTTAATTGTTGTTTGGCCGAGTGTGCACAACACACATCTGGCGTAATTAAATTTCTAATTTCTTTCGCGCAGTTCCAATTAAACTTGGAGTTAATCGTTAATTGTTCTCTTACCGATTACCGGGTGCGATGAATTTCTCTCGTTAGTATTCGCGCCGCACGATCGGGAATTTCTCGTGATTTATTATTGAAAAGCATCGCGGATCATCACGACAATAATCCACATACACTCAAAGGAAAAATTCATGCATGAAATTCTCTCTGAAGTCAAAAAATCACGTTCAAAGTAATTCAGAACGTCACACAGAAAATCGAAAAATAAAAATGTAAAAATGCACTCTATGAGTTGATGATGCGCAGCACAAGTTATTCATTTTAATTAGCGCTAAACGAGTGTCACGTCTTATTGTCTGGATCCGTCGATGAGCGGAAAAACGAGATTTGATTAATTTCACCGCCCGCGGCGGCGCGCAATCTAGGCTGTTTTCACATTTCTCCATTGCGACACGCGCGTTTTCACGTTTTCTCCGCGCGCCGGGTCAGTCTGCGTGCTCCTCGCTGACCACATGACGCTGTTATCCTGCTGTTCGCGCGCCGCCGCCGGCAGGTTCATCAACATGCGCGAGCGTCTCGTCCGCTGAACGTGACCCAGTTTCGCGTTTCGGCGCTTTTAATCGCGCATTTGATTTTTTAGAATTCATAATTGCGCTCGCACAATTAAATACAGACCGAATCTGGACGCGAGAGTAGCCAACGTGAAACGAAAAAAAAAGTTTCTACTTAATTGCTGTCAAAATGCATGTTTACGGAAATTCATTTAACAAGTCGTTAAAAGTTTTCAAGTAGCGTACGTGTGTACGTTGTAACTGAACATCACAAATCGAACGCGTTGGTACATTTAAATCGGCATATTTTCCGTTTCCCATGAAATTCGATTTATCGAGGCTAGACAGTTAGAAACAGACAAAAGTCGAATTACACGCACAATCATTGCCTTCTTCTTTCGCCACATACTACCAGCTAGTATTAAAATGCAATAATAATTTCGTATTTGTCGATATTGGTAAGTCAGATGGTTAGATGGTTAAATTGAAGCACAAGGAGAATTTTTATTGAGTCGCTACACCTGTCCAGGAATTACGAAGGTGTTTGCGCATTGTTTTTTCGGCATTCATACGGTATTCCACGCACTGTACCATGAGAAAAACCGGGTATGACCTCGTACTGTTTATAAAACGATTTGCAAAACTCTCCATGACATGATGTTGTCAATTAACGAACACTTTTGAGTGCGTTTTGAAGAATAGCAGTAAATTTATACAAACAAAAAAGAAAATAGAGTACTAAGTCACGTAATAAACCCTAAAATTGTTTTTTTTATAACAAAAAAACTAATTTTCCTATCAATCTACTCAAAAAATTATCATAAACAGTTTTTTTGCAAGTGGAAGCAAGTTAATTACACTGAGAAAACGCAGTTAACCTTTTAGAACAATTCCTTCACACCTAGCGGTTCACAAGATATTCTCCTCCATATAATTGTAAATAAAGCACAACTATACCATTTAAAACCTCGCGGCTGAAAAATAATGCAGGCGGTAATTGAAAATCAGACGTCATATTCATACCGCATTGTCCGCATGCTTCGTGTCCGGCCGAACGCGAATCGACTTCCGGCTATTTCACAACCGGGCGTTCCGGATGACAATCCCATTGTCCACGGCATGCGGCGCGTGATTACACTAAGCGTGCAGGGCCAGTCGCACGCGAGATTCCATCCAATGCGTACCATGCCGAAACAAGAGAAACCCGAATGGTTGAAACAATGGACCATCAGCAAAGGGTGGATGCACAACCGCAGCCACCTACTGCATCTACCACAAAAGATAACAGGAAATACAGGGGAAGAAAATTTCTACGATAGTGATACACTTGATAGTCAAACAGTTGAGAGTATAAATCCGGTTGTTGCTGACCCAAGTGAAGAAAAAGACCTGAAAGTCCTCGGAGATTATCGGCGTAATTTCCCGAAGAATGAAGATCTGTTCGTGGATCTCTTCGCGGAGAGATTGGGTTTTCGCTATGAGGAAAATCTGCTCTATGATGTGTCACAGCCTGAGAGGAATGTAAAAGAAACAAAGTGTGATTTGACCAGGATAGTTGAGTGTTCAGAAGATAGTGATGCGATTTCTCTGTATGAGAACCCCCTGTATGAGACAAATAGATCTCTGCCGAGTTGGCAAGGCAGTTATGAGCAAATAGACGGATATGAACAAGTCTGCCTAGACGACAACGTTGGTTTCTGCCGGTCTTCCATCGATGAAATCCAAAAAACGCGTATTTTTGATTTCGATCGTTTTGACTCTCTACGGGATAAACTACGCCTGGAAAAGCGTGTTATCCGACACATCCGGGTGCGTATCATGCTCTCACTGCGTTGTGACGCTATAAAATTAAAAATGGCCCAACGCCCGTCGAGGAAACGCAAACGCCGCCGTCGTCGACGCTGGAAATGCTTTCGATCCAAGCAGGCGGTGCAACATTGTGATGCTGCGCGTTGTTACTGTGATGGTCGCAGTGATCGCCGCGTGCGATGGATGCACGAGGAGCAGCGGCGCATTGGCAACGGCATCGACGCGCTGAAGATCCAGAACATGAGGTAGCCGCCGCTGAGCAACCACTCCAGAAAACAAATAGGCCTGACAGTTTCGTCATGTGCAGTTGGCTCTCCACATCGTTAAAATAATTTCACGACTTAATGACTTAACAATTAATTATTTAATTGCGCGGCGGTTAATTATCGCGCGTATCGCGCGCCCGCAATTATTCATGCGTCATGCTTCGATTTCTAGCTAGGCGCGCGCGCGCGCAGGCAGACGTTCACCCATTAATCTTATTAGACCTTAACAATTTACAGTAACAATGTTGTGTGTGGTTTTTGTTGTTGCAGATTCGGCCGATTGCACGTGCTGCGCTGGCTCGTTTGGGAGGCGTCCGTGCGACAGCATCGCCAGAGAATGCCGGCGTTGGAGCGGCAGCATAGCGCCGCTAGCACCGCCGACGGCAGCCACGTGAGCGCCGGAGGCGGCGGGAATACCACGCTAGCGTTGCACTACGCCGCCGCCCGGGGGTGTCTGGACTGCGTGCGATTGCTGGTGGACTCATCCACCTCCGTCGACCTGCGTTATTCAATGTAAGCAGCAACTGCGATGTGCTTTTTTTCTGATAATTCGAGCACGAAAACAACGCGAAATTAGAAACCAAGAACGTAATTATGACGCGCGCTGATTCATGGCCCGAAGAAAGCATCGACGGCATTGCATCGGCGATGGTAATTAATTAATTAGCGCGAATATGATTACCGAAAAAAAACCGAAAAAATATAATAATAACGCACAAATTCGTGTCGTCCGCGTGAGCACGCGCCACTTTTTCGGGTGAAATTTACTTTCTTCTTTGGCGCATTCATCGTGTGCCCCTCCGGCGCGATTTTGTTATTATTCGCGCTCGACAATCGAACGATTACGAGCAGCGCACCGCCGTGGCCGAGGAGCAGTCGCAGTGCGCGCAGCGGTTCAAGCAACTTGAGGCGCTGGCCGAACTCCTCGACCGTGTCCGTACCGTAATAATGTAGAAAAGAGCCGTACGGAACTCGACAAAGAAGTGGATGGACGCTGCTCGCGATTCAGTCATTCTTGCGCATTCGGCGGCATAACGGCGCCGCCGGCGGATCAATTAGCGCAGTGAAACCGAAAAGTGCATCGATTCATCCCAAAACAAATCATAAACAAAACAAATTGAGTGGATTATCGAATGGATTCGCGTTGTGCGCGTCGAGTAGTGACCCTGCTTGGGTGCCCAGCGCCGCTGATAACATGATTTGCAGGACGAGCGTGCGCAACTCGTCGTCGTCGTCGTCGATGAACGGTAACATGGCAACAACGAATCGCAAGAATCGCATCACGCGTATAAGGTATTTAAACTATTTAATCCGTCAATTGCAGTTGACGGGTCAAGTTGTGCTTTTGAATTCGCGACCCGCGAGCCAACAGCAGCAGCCGTCGCTGTGGTTGGTACAAAGCGTTCCATTCCAAAGAGAAAGAATTAAAAAGCGCGCGCCGCAGAGAATTAAGTGTGCACTAGTTACGGCGTCAGCTGGCCGTATCCGTGCGGCTACCAGCGGCGATGGCGTTCTCGCTCGCGCTAATCGCGTTTCTCTTCATAATGCTAGATATTACAGCTCGAAGAACTCGTTCGGCATGCTTCCTTCCTTCATTTCCTTCCTTTCTAAACCGATTTGCGCTAACGCCGAGCTGATTTTGCAGCGCCAACACGCAAATGGACAACGACGTGACGCCCGTCTATCTGGCGGCGCAAGAAGGGCACCTGGAGGTGCTCAAGTTCCTCGTGCTGGAGGCCGGCGGCAGCTTGTACGTGCGCGCCAAGGACGGCATGGCGCCTATTCATGCCGCCAGCCAGATGGGCTGCTTGAACTGCGTCAAGTGGATGATACAAGTGAGTGCACTGACCACCTCCTTCTACAACCTTCTATCTCCTATATCCGCTAATATGCGACTTACCTTTTGAAGGATCAAGGTGTCGATCCAAATCTACGCGATGGAGATGGTGCGACCCCGCTGCACTTCGCTGCATCCAGGGGACACCTCGAGACTGTTCGATGGTTGCTCAAACATGGCGCGCGTTTGTCTTTGGATAAGTACGGTAAGAGTCCGATCAATGACGCAGCTGAGAACCAGCAGGTGGAGTGTTTGAATGTGCTGGTCCAACATGGTACCACGCCGGATTATAAGGACGCCAATGGTAATGGCGATAAGAAATACGCGTCTTGCTCATGTGCTAGGAACTCATCCAAAAGGGTAAGTCTCCAGCCCCCTGTTTACCTTCAATAGTTCTTCAAATTTCAATCAAAAAATGAATCAATTTCAGTCAAATTTTGATTGCTCAACTTGCAAACGGCACCAGGCCGAGCCGTTCTACCTGCACCCGCCACTAGCTCGCGCAGCCGCAGGGGTAGAAACCCCGCACGCACCACAAGATGGTCTTTACATCAACCCAATGGGTGTCGCCGCATCAGCACACCATCATAGACATGCGTCTGCTGGTAGTGACTGTGGTAGTGCCAGCTCCACATGCAGCAGCACTAATGGAGGGAGTGGAGGTGGGGAGTCTTTTTATTTGCATAACCCACAAGAGGTGATCTATAACCGCGTTAAGGACCTGTTCCCGAACAACGCGTCTCTCTCCGCCCTTACGGGTAAGTCCCAAATTTCCTCAGGAACCATGCTTGAAGATGTGTTGTTTCAGTGAAAGTCGAAGTGCACTCCAGCAGCAGCGGAGCCGGGTCGGACGAGAACACATCCTCGGCGGCGTCCTCCAGCTCGGAGGGAGGTGGTGCCGCCTCCGGTGATGATCATGATCATGACTACGAAGATATCTATATGGTGCGTGATGAACACGCTAATGCACATGCCGCCCCCAGTGGGGGGCGCAAAGAATAAACATGCGAAGGCGGCGAATCGGTCACGGTCCAGGGATAGTGGATCACACAGCCGTAGTGGATCGGCAAGTTCCGGCGCCTCCACCTCCGCGAGTGGATGTAATGTTATCGTTAAACTTACAACCACCAACAGCGCTTCGCCGGCGTCCACGCTCAGCGATAATGATTACAGCCGGCATAAACCGCTGGGGAAGGCGGCTAGTATGCCGCCCCCACCGCCGCCCTTACCCAGTGGCGGGGATCGTAACACCCGCGCACGTCCCACGAATACTACCGAAGAAAAAAGAAACGCTGAAGAAAATTCCGGCGAAGATGAACAGCGTGGTACTGATGAAGTTGAAATTTTAGAGGAACCCTCTGTGCGTCCGTCGGATGTCGTCAAAGGAATGTGTCGCAGCATGTCCGCGCTGAGTAAGTATTACAAGCACCAATCTAACTGCAAACGTCATGCATGCATCTGGTTACACAATGCGACACTGCACGAATAAATTGACCTAGAAATGCACGAGGCCCGCGAAGAGAAAGGCTACGCACTCGCAGAGTTAATTAAAAACAATTAACATTATTCATTCATTAAGCGTTGATATATTTTCAAATCCATTTCGCGATCCGCATGCAAATGCGGCGCGATGCAACTAGAGCGTTTCGCGCGCTCTTCTCTCCCGATCGCAATTAAATTTAATTGAAGCATACGGTTAGTCGAAGATCGCCACTCGCGCCTAACGCATCGCCTTTTCATTTCACTTCGCAGGCGCGAAACGCCTCAACTCCTCCTGCTCGGATCTGACAATCATTTCGCTGGATTCATCATCGGCGTCACCGAGCGACGCCAGCAAACTGTCACAGCCGACGCTGGCGGGGAAGACCCGAGTGCTTCCATTCGTCCCACCATCTTTCCCGCAATCGGCGGGTGCTTCCGCCACCAATCATCTTATCAAACCTTCGGAATATTTAAAAAGTATCGGAAAATGCGATGGGGTTGAGTTGTTAGCCGCCGCTCAACAACCGGTGGCTACATCCCCACCTCCACCGCTACCACCGCCACTGCCGGAGTCACAGCCGCCTCCATTACCACCCCCGAACAGGAACGTGCCCGGCGCTGAGGAAATCACTCAAGCAAAGAAGAAACAACAACCGCTGTCGGCAATCAGCATCCACGATATCAACTCAGTGCAGTTGCGTCGGATTGACAACAAGATGGCGGCCGGGAAAACTTTCTCCGCCCCCGTGCGCAGTATGAGTCTGCAGAGCTTGACGACGGATTTCGTCGCGCAGAAAACCGACCTCATTGCCGAGCTGAAGATGAGCAAGGACATCACCGGTATCAAGAAGATGAAGATCGAGCGCGCCAAGGTGGAAGAGAAGCACGAGAAGGAGATGTACACGGAGATTTCCAAACAGTACAGCACGACGAACTTTGTCGAAAAGGTATCCGGACGCAAACAACATCCTAGCGTAGGCCTGGCTAGCGAGGCAGACATCTCATTGCCGTCAAACAATTTCTTACAGATTCCCGACAAGGACAACACCGGCAACGCGATACCCGCCTGGAAGAGGCAGATGCTCGCGAAGAAGGCAGCGGAGCGCGCGCGCAAAGAGCTCGAGGAACAATTACAGCGAGAAGCTGAAGAAAAACGTCTATCGGCCATTCCGCAATGGAAGCGCCAGCTTATGGCCAAGAAGGAGGAAGCGGAAAGCAAAATTAGGTAATTTCCCATAAAAAAGCAGCCATTTTCGCCATTTTGAATTTTTTTTCATGAAACTTATTAAGGCACACACTCTACACACCCAAAGTGGAAGATCCCTCCAATAAAGCAACGCTCAAATTGATGCCTGAACCCAACAACAACAATCAGGACGAACCTGATTATCAGGAGGAACAGCCCAGGGAAGAGCCGCAGGTTGATAGGAAACCGCGTGAGGAAGAGGACGAGGAGTCCAATGAAAGCAGCGAGGAGGAGATTGCCATCATTCCATGGCGAGCGCAACTTCGAAAGACCAACAGCAAGCTGAATCTGTTGGATTGATGGCGCGTTTTATTTTGTTTATGGTTTAATTATTGTTATTACATATAGTAAGTCCGATAATTTCTTAGTCATTATCTATATTATCCATGCATTATATGAGTTTTATTTAAGTTTTGTAGCTGAATGAATGTGCTTAAGAGTGGGAGTGGTATTTTATATAAAAAAATCTCTATAAACAGATTGCATCTTGTACCAAACACCAATTGGTGGTGCAGCGTGCATTGGCCGTGTGCAAGTGAGAATCGATTTTTGGCATGCATTACATTCTGTTTAGTTAATCATCCTTCTAACATGTAATAATAATAATATATAAATATATACGTCTTTGTTAATGAATTTCGTCGTTTGAATTTCTCGCAACTGAAAAATTACGCAGCTGAACATGTAGGGAAAAAAAACATGGAGGTTATTGACCTAGAAAACATTTTCAGAAACAAACAAAAGCGCTTTGGGGTTATATACGCACATGGGACAAACATATAATGTTTTAGATAAACCGGACACAGGTTAAATAATAATAAAATGAAGAAATAATACCTGAATATTAACACTACACCTTACAACCTAACTAGCTGCCAACTCATGGATAACTGACGCCTGGCGCAGTGCGTCGATTACAGATTTCAGTTACCATCATCCGGCCATCTAGCGGTCAACGTTCAAAACTCCGTGGAATTGGTATCAGTACTTTTTAATTTTCATGCATTTTATAACGAAAATTTCATGTTTGATGTTTTCTTATACAAATGGAAAACGCAGTTAATGTTACATACAAAAATATTCTAAACACATTCACACTAATTACAACTCGTCCTTCGGCGCGTCGTCATCCAGATCCACATCGGACAAGTCCAACTCTTCCTCGACTGGCATTTCAGCATCCTTGCCGTCCCACGCGTCTACGCTTACAATCTCAGCCAACGCCGCCCCCTTGACTGGTGCAGTGTTACCTCTACCATAGGACAAATCGCGCAGGAATTCATCAATGCCTTGCTTGCTGAACGATCCTCGCAGCAGCGAATACTTCATTTTCTTCACATTTACAACAGCGAGCGCAGGATAACCAAAACCGCCGATGTCCAAAGACTCTTCTAGAGCTAACTGATCACCTGCTTGCGTCCACAGCCAACCCCACATCTTCTGCTTGTATTTCTCACCCAGTGAACGCAGGACTTCGAGATATTCATCACGGCATTTCGCTTGACAATCATAAATGTGTGGAAGTACAGTTACAACACACAATGGAATACTGGCATCACAATTCTTTGTAAATACAGCAGGATCAGTGATTTGTACGATTTCAGGCGCTGGGACATTGGCGGCGAGTTTATCCAAGGCCCAGGTGACGATATCGCTGCTTGTGCGTCCGCCGTCATACTCCTCAGCGTCGGTTTTCTTACCCGGACGGAAGAATTTAATAGTCGGGTATCCCTGAATGCCGTACTTTTGTGCTTTCAATGTGTGTACAGTGGCGTCGAGTGCGCCAAGCTTGATTTTACCCTTCAACTCACCAGCGGCTTTCTCCCAGTGCGGCGCGAGGTTCTTACAATGGCCACACCACGGCGCGTAGAACTCCACCAGCCACATATCATCGCTGTTGAGTACTTTCGAGTCAAAATTGGCGTCTGTTAATTCAACTACATCATTTCCACCGCTGCCTGATGAACCAGAAGATCCTCCACTGCCACCGCCTCCAAGTGCTACTTTTACTTTTTTCTTTGCTGCAGCGAGCGCTGCATCTACCATACCTTCAGCAGTACGCGCTCCGTTGAAATCCTCCGGAGTGTTCTTATTCGCGCCGAAGATTTTGATCGTTGGGAATCCTCGAATGCCGAATTGACCGCCGAGAGACTTCTCTTCGTCGGCGTTAACAGCACCTACCTTAACAACGCCGCGCAGTGCCTTCGCTGCCTTCTGATACTCGGGTACAAGGTTCTTGCAGTGTCCGCACCATGGTGCGTAGAATTCCACCAGCCATACCTCGTCGGAGTTGACGACCAGCTTGTTGAAGTTGGCGGCGGTGAGGTCCACGACACCTGAAGATGACGTATACAGCGCGCTCGCCGACGTCGCCGCCAGCAAACACGTCCAGAGCAGCAGCATGTTTTCTTCCCGGTGGGTTTTTATGGTATTTGTGGCCGGTGCGACGATGTTCAAACCTCAAAACGTGTACTTTCGCTCGAAGACCGGCCGGACACAACGACGTCTGCTCGAGATGTGACACGGCGGCCAGACGCCGATTTTATTCGTGTAGCGCGTTGAATGTGGAGCGTTCTGATTGGGCCAGCGCGGCTTATGTTATCAACCACCCACTCTGTTTAGTTCACGGTCTGTGGACGGATGGCGCTGTAGTCGCAGCAGGTTTGTAACATGACTGTGCGGGCAGACTGGCAGTCAAGGCAGTCAAATCCTGCTGCACACATGAAAATAACTATTTTGAAGCGTTTCACATGTTTAAAAACGCGTTATATTGTGTATTTCGCACTAAAGTATCTTTAAATATAAGCATTTGTTTAAAACTAAACTTTGAAGGGGAATAACCATTGTATAAACCCAGAAATCTGTTTTTTTTACACCCTCAGTCAACCTTAACAAAGTAGTAGGGGTAAACACATTAGTCTTAAATAATAATTTTTAAAAATACATATAGGAAGGATATTAGAACATATATACGTTATTATAACGCACAATTTCGGGGGAAATCCCTGTTTTTCCTAGAAAATATTATTACAATCATTGAAACAAAAGCAAGGTGTGATTAGTTGGTTTAATTGACTGATCTAAGCATGATTTTCACTGATTCTGACCCACATGCATGATTCTTGTCCATGATTAATCAAAATACTTGACATTTTAAACGAAATATTTAATAATTTATGTGCAAATACAACCTGAAGATGCATTGTATTTCTATGTGTTTATTTTTATACAGTAATCATGACAATAATAATTTGGTACTACCTGTGTTCACAGCTATTATCTAATGCTCTTCTTCATAGCCATCGGGCAGGGCATTCATATGCGGGTTGTGGAACAACGAGCGGTTGCCCTCGCCCCATGGGAAACGCTTTGTCCTCACGCGGAGGTACTCATACTTAACGAATTCAGGGCGCGCGTGGCCGCCCTCGTTGTGTGCCATGACGCAGTTCACAGCGCAGAGGACGATCGCAGGGAATGCGACGAAGAAGGTCATGTTGCGCCATACTTTATAGCCACCTGAAGATTTACAACGTTAGATTATAGACGAAAAATAAATGTTATATGCACACAGGGCTTATGTAATAATCAATAGGTTAGAAATGACGGAGAAATCATCACCTTCGTGGCCACCGGAGACAGCGGATGGACCCTGGACGCGCACCTGGGTGGCCAGGAAACGCTTGGCAGCGTGGGTGATTACAGAAGCCATTCTCTTGAAGACGGTTTCCAAAATTACAAATTCGTTGGAGTGCTATGGGAAACTGTCGTCTGCTGCGAAGTCGAAAGGTGCAATGGCTGCCCGTCGAGTTTACGCGCATGCGCAGCACAAAAACTTCATTTATTAACAAGAAATATTTAACTAAATACAATAATAATCAACAAATATTATAAATTTAATTCTTATTAACACACAACAATCAATATTTTATTTATTATAACAAAAAATAATAATAAAACATTCATAGTTTTATATTTTCCGTGTAGGCAACCCAATGAACACTTCGCAACACGATCACAATAACATCAGAATAATATCAAGTTTCTGCTTGTCAGTGGTTTTCTGCAGAGGTTATTAATCGTAAACAATCATAAACAAATAATCTGCACGTCAACACGTAAGTAACAATCAAAACACACTTCATTCACCACGCTAAACACACTTGTATATCCAGGCAAAAAAAAACACAACATGGAGAAGTATTGCAGAAATCAGCCGGGTCAGCTGGGTTTCCTCCTGCTGAACGAGGATGGCGCCGTGATAAGCTCCGATGGCGACTTACAAAACGACGAAAAGACGGCTGATATTATAATGTCACTGCTCACACTCTGCCAGCACAGTGATATCTTCCCCGGGAGCAGCGACGAGCAGTTCAAGAGGCTAAGTCTCACCTATGACAACCACGCTTATATTATTGCCATGTCCAACCGAAAAATTTACATTGTCAAGCTGCAATTCGGCGTGAAATCTGCAGAGGACATAGTATCAGGAGAAATTCCAGGCGGATCACATTTCCCCTCGCATGATGACGACTCTTTGTAATATACAATTATAAAATATATAAATCTCTTGTAATATATTAAAACTACTCATGTCTACGTTGTCAATTTGGTCCTGCTGGCGTGAAATGCGAAGAAACAGGCGCTGGGATAATCTATAAATCACTTTATTACCATTCATGTCCATGTGTTGCCTTGCATTTCAATATGGTAAGCACCAAAATTGACCACATTGTTGCTATACACGTAATATATATATACAGACACTTTACTTGTTTCATTTGCTTCCTACCTTATCGATAAAATTAAGTTAAATACAAAGAATAAGGTCATAGGGATCGTTAAGAGAAAGAGAGACAGACATGTGTTACATGGCTACGAATACTTTTTACACAATCAATCGATTAACTTAATTCATGTTCATTAATTAAATGCCGTTTGTTTGTTTGTTTGTTTGTTTAGCTTTGTGTGTGTGTGTGCATTTTGTTGCTTAGGCTTCTCGCTCGACACGTCTCGGATTGTCATTAATCAAAATATGTTGGCACGCTGTATCCTAGAGGGTGGTGGGAAGATGGCGGGCGGGCGGGCGCACGCGCCGCGTGTTAAATAATACTGTCATGTATGTTTATCGAACTGAAGAAGTCGTAAAACTAGAGAAAGAATATCCACTTGCTGCTGGGCTACGGTTGGTTGTGTTTACGTCGCTTACTTACCATAACGCTACTTACATCATGTTGCTTGTTGTGTTTATAAATTACTGTACATTTTACTGGTTTACGTTTGATTCGGTCGCGCGGATGATGATCTGCAATCAGTTGCCGTTGGTATTGCCGAAGACGTTCTTGTTGTTGACGCTGACGGGCGTGGCGTCGGTGGTGCCGTAGATCTTGCCCGCCTTCTTCGCCATGGAGCCGAGCAGCTCCTGGCTCTGCTTGTGCGCCGACTTGAGGGAGGTGAGCCATTCCTTTAGGCCGATTTCGTCCGGATTCGTGAGCACGATCTTGCCGTCGCGCATGCGCACCACGATGCACTTCTCGTTCTTCACCTGCGTCAGCTCGGAGGAGACCTCCTCGATCTGGTCCATGAACACCATTTCGGGTTTCGCGCTGTCCGGATGCAGTTCGAGTCGGTTGGGGTAGAGCTTGGCGTAGCGCATCTGCCACGAGGACGTCCACGGCCCGCCCAGCTTCTTTATGTACCCGTGCAGGATGCAATCGGACTCCTTCTCGTCCAGATTGCCGAATTTGTACTTGTGCTTGGCCTTCTTCTTGTGCTCGACTTTGTCCGCCTCGAAGTTGATCGTCTCGAAGACCGTCTCGGCCACCTCGTTCTGCCACCGCTCGCTGATCACCAGCGGAAGTTCTTGTAGAGCTCCTGATCGGTGTCGGTGAGCTTAATGCCCTGGTGTCTTCCTCGTCGAAGCTGCCAATATCGAAGGCGTCGGCGGCGTTGACTTCACCGCGCGGCGGGATCAGCGGCGGTGTGTACTTCTGCAGATACACCTGCTGCCAATCAATACCAGCGAAGAACGCGTGTTCTTTCACTTCGTCAGCGCCAGCACCGCGACAACCCAAGCGTTTGTCAACGTCGCGTTGCAACAAACCCTCGAGCAGTGACTTCAGCTCCTTGCTGAACGCGTCCGGCAGCTCAACATTCATCGTGAGCGTCATACGATCAATCTCGTGTTTATCCTTTGTCTTATGCTGACGGAAAGGCGAGTGTCCCTTCAGCAGCTTGTACAGCATACAGCCGAAACTGAACCAATCGGCACTGCTGTCATACGGCGTGCCTTTTGACAGCACTTCCGGCGCCATGTATCCGTGCGTACCGACGCTGGCGTGCGGTTTCTTCTTGGAGAAATCGCAGGCAAGACCCAGATCGGAGATACGTACATGTCCGTGCTCGTCCAATAAAATATTCGCGGGTTTAAGGTCGCGGTAGACAATATAACGCCGATGCATGTGCTCCAGGCCGAGGATGACCTCAGCGGCGTAGAACTTCATCTCGCTCTCGTTGAAGACGCCATGTTGGCTGAGATGATAGTGCAGATCGCCGCCGTTCATCAGGTCGAGAATGAAGCAGAGCTTGTCGGGCGTGGAAGGCGTAGGTCATGCAGACGATGAACGGGCAGTCGATGCCGGTGCTCACCAGCGACAGCATGATGCGCTCATTGAGCGCAAGTGTCTCACCCTGCTTCATCTTAATACGCTTCTTATCCAGGCATTTCATGGCGTACATCTTACCGGTGTCGGCCTTACGACAGCCGTACACTTCGCCGAACCCGCCGCGGCCGATGATGCGATGCACACTGAAATCGTTCATCGTCAGCTGGATATTCAGCTCCAGGTTCTTCCACTGGCAGAAGCGCGTGTACTTGTCGCTCTCGATGAACTTCTTGAAGGGCTCATCGCGCAGCTGGTTGTAGATCTCCTCGATGTACGGCTGGAAGCATGAGCACACAGTTTGAAAACATGGCCGAATGCGTGCGCGCGCGCATGCGTATTACCTCAAACAGCTGAACCGGCACGTCGTTCTTCATGAGATGCTTTTGAACGTGCTGCAGGCACTCCTTGGAATAGTCCTGCGCGGCACACGTCGAAACAAATGTTAAGCATATGGAAATTGGCGGCTCGCATAAATAAACAATTCGAAAATAGATCGCGCGCCGAACGGCGGCTACTAGCCGCGCATCGGACAGCGCGCGAAACTTACGTGCGAATGCGAGAGCAGCTCCTTCATGATGAAGTTGTCGTAGATATCGCGCGCCTGCTTCATGCGCTCCTCGGAGCACTCCAGCTTCTCGTACTGCTTGATCTGCAGGCACACAAATGGAAGAGGCATTAAAAATTCCATTAGCGGCCGGGGCATTCACGCGAATCGAAAACTATTCAGCGCGCGCGCGCTCCCATTAGCGCTGAATGCCGCCCGCGCGGGACTAATTAAAACCGGCCGCAGGACGATGCATTCACGCTGTCAATGGGCGGCGGGCGCGCGATAGGCTCCCGTTTCAAAACAATCAAAGTATAAATATAGTGTCCTAGATATTGAATGCGCGATTGTCGCATTGTCAACACGCATTCAGCCGCCGCCGGCGGCGACTGGAAATCAATGCGGACACGTCCGCCGCCGCCGGCGATAACGTACCTCTTCATAGAAGCGCAGCTGCGGCACCGGAACCTCGGAGACGCTGCTCTCGCAGAAGTCCTTGAACAGCAGGAAGCCTGCAAAAGAGAGAGAGAATAAGCGCGTCAAAGCGGTTTTATTAAGCCATAGGGGGCGGGGGCGGCGGCTTACCCAGTGTCTGGTGGAAAATCTTGTCGAAATTGACTTCGTTCTTCTTCTCGAGGTATTTGTGCATCACGGATCGAACGCTGCAACCGAAATCAGAGTGCGATGAGTGCTTGATAAGGTGGGGAGCGGCGGGTGGTACCTACCTGGGGTCGGGAAGCACTATTTTCTTGCTGGCGCGCGCCGCCGGCGTGCACTTACTCTTCTCCATCGCCATCAAGTAGCTGACGTCCGCCAGCACCGCCTCCAGGTCGGCCATCTTAACGCCGTTGCTGGTTGCGCTCGCGGTGCGTTTGTTTACATCGACATCAGCAGGACACGCACGGAGGGCGTCATTCTCGGGCCACTCGGCTGTTTATACACTACTGGCACGCACACGCGCACGCGAATTGCACTCGCAGTGGTCGTGCGTCGCACGGCGTATAGCCTTCCTGCCGCGCGCTGCGCTATACACGCGCCATGTTTACGCCGCCGTCGCGCCCGCAGGCCGCCGCACCGCGGCTGGGGCCATGGCGTGCGCCGCCGCGCACCGCTGCAGCAGGCTCGGACGCGCCTGGACGGCCGCCGCGGTCGCGTATCGGGGTGGCGGGCGCTCGGGGCGCTCCTGCTTGCTGCGACCGGGCACGGCACGGCACTCACACACGCTCGCTGGCTGGCTGGCCTCGCACGGGGCGCTCGCGCGCTGCAGGATTGCCGGGAGTCGCGACTGAGGGCGGAGGAGCTGCTTCGAACACTGCCACTCGCACTACATGTCTTCGCCGCGCGCCGCGAGGGTGGTGTCCGGGGTCACGTCCCGTCGATTCGTCGTTGGCAGGGAGGCGGAGGCGATGTACGGTACGACGTCCGCACCTCCGACGAGCGCAGCGAACTCTCGCTCGGCCAGCGACCGCTGCCGTCGTGTGCGCTCGAATCGCGCGCAGCGCCTCTCGCGTCCGCCCTGCTTAGCGCCATCTGCTCGCCTCGCCGCGTCGATATGATTGTGTCCTGCATCTCGCAGGATCCACCGAAATAGCCTGGAATTTTAAGCGTGCACAAATCCAAGCCACTCGTCTTGATACAAACCATTTAATGTAAAAATAACAAGTTACAGCCACTTGACAAACACTACGAATTCTCAGTTTCTTTAAATTTACACTTTGTGCATGTATAGAAGACTGTTTGGCCTTCATCAGCAGATCTCAACTGTAGAGTAGCATAAGACATGCGGTTATTATCGCATTTCGGGCATTTGCGCTCAACAACAGGTCCTTCTTCTTCATCTTCATCACCCTTTTTATTCTTTTGCTGGTTTTCACTGTCTTGCTGCTTTTTACAGGTCTCCAATGAGTTAAAATTGATTGTATACTGTATAGCCTGATCACCAAACACTGTAAACACAAAAAAACATTCAAAACATTCTCTAATATTCATTTAAATACAGAATAACTTTAAAATAACACTTACCATCCACTGGATATTCTTTTTTACAAGTGTAACAACAAATATTACCGGTTCTTTGCACAAGCGGAAGAATCGAACCGCAGTCTGTACAAATACCAGAAGGTGCACGAAACGTAGTTTTCGTTGTCATCTTGAAATAAACTCAAACTTTGCCGAATTCACCTCAGAGTCAACAAATTGTGTTAACCAAGCAACGTCCACATGGGAAGCAGCATGAATAATAACGAAACGCGGCGATTATCACCGATGATTTACTTCTTTCTAGGCAACCCAACATACAACAACAACCGGACTGGCTGTCCCCAAACGCGAAGCCTAACACAATACGCGCGGTGACTGGCCATCGAATACCAGCTACCTTCAACGCCAACCTGCCTACCTTCAAGAATTGTTTATTTAATTTAATGGGCAGTAAGAATGACGTCCAAATGGGGCGAAACGGGCATCCTGCGCAAGAAAAAAACCAAGGAGAATTTTGACGACCTGCTGGTGTTCGGGTATGCGTGCAAGCTGTTCCGAGACGACGAGCGTGCGCTCTACATTGACCAAGGCAAACATTTGATACCATGGATGGGCGACGAACGACTCAAAATAGACCGGTAATATTATACCAATGCAGTCAATTATAACCTAATATCATAATCTATATGTTTAGCTATGATGGACGTGGGGCTTTGTCCGATTTATCAAGCTGTGAAGCGTCTCGTGAGGGCTATGATGCTACAAGATGGTTGGGTCGCAGTGAAGCTGAAAGGAAACTTGAGCAGCTGTGTGATGAAGAACGTTATTATTCATTACACAGTAATGAAGAGGAAGAAAACGTGTATAAAGGTACAATTATTTCATTATTTCTATTATTCAATTCAAAAATATCTCGAATTTTATCAGAGGAGGAATTAAAAAGACAGAAAGCAAATGAATTTCAATATAATTATGATGCGCGCGGCCGAGTCAGAGGAAAGTAACAATCCTGTAGTGTCTACCTGTGAGGAAGAAGACAAAGAATTCATTCCACCAAAAGGATTGGATGTGCCTGTGGATATAGTGATTGTATATTGAATATTTGCATGTAAAATAACAAAATTCATAAGATTATTTTGTTTAACAGCCGAAAACAGTGAAAGAAAACGCGCGCATTGAGAAAACCGCGCAGTTTGTGTCCCGGCAAGGCCCACAGATGGAGATATTGATAAAAGCAAAGCAGAGTAACAATCCACAGTTTGCTTTTATGAATAAAGATGATCCACTGCAGAAATACTACCGACATTTGTTAAATTCCATTAAATCCGGACAGTATAAACCGCAAGAAGGTTAGTTTAATGTGTTTTTAGGTGATTTTATGCAATTTTATTACAAAATATGTGTTTTTATTTGAAGAGGGAACATTAGAAGAAAATGGCGACGATAATACAGCAAGTGCGAGCGTAAATGCTGGCGAGAGCGATCATTATTTGCATCCGTTGCTAGCGACGACCGTCACGAGCTTGCCCGCGGCCCAAACGGTAAGCTGACGAGGCACCGACCAGCCGAATCGACTAATTGCGACATTCATTTGATTCTATCTCTATTCACGATTCGAATATCTAGCTCTAAATGTGTTTATTCAGTCATCGGGCGCAGAAATGCGTCTTCGGCCTTGTCGACGGTTGTGCGTGCTGATGGTATGTTGTTTGAACGTAATATGTCTTCTTCATTAAGCGCAGTTTGTATCATACACTGTTTTTTGATTCATTTTTCCGACCGTTCTGTTGTTACTCTCGCTGTATTTTGGTTCCTTTTCACTTGAACACATCAAAACCAAAACCAAAACCAAAAAAACGATCCGACGCGTTTGTTTTGCATTCCGATAGTTTGCTGAGATGATGATGAGATCGTGGCGAATTGGAGTTGTCGGGGTGGTGGCGCGGTCCGCGATCGTCACGCGCATTGCTTCTAAAGTTGGCTTATTTGTTTAGGTGAACGCCATGGCGCCGCCGGCGCCCGCGCTGCAGTACAAACCGACGGCGGATTGTGCGTACACGCAGCTGGTTTCACGTATCAAGGGGTCCGTGGAGAAACACGATGAGACGGCGCCATCCACGCAGAAGCAGGAGCAGGAAATGTCGGATAACTACAACCAGTATTATGAATCGCAGTACTACCAGTTCTATCATCAGATCGCTCAACAGTATGCTACACAGGGTAACTACTATAATCAACTAATGACGCTCGTTGACACATACACAAAACACAAAACAAATACTAAAAGGTGATGGTTACCGAAAACAAACAAACAAAAGATGGTTACTTTGATTTTTTCATTTCATTTTAAATCATTGATAAATAATCGCGTTACCCATGATTTCTGTTGTAGGAAATTGTGATATTAATGTAATTCTTCAAAACATTCATTTGCAAGAGCAAATACAACAGCAAGCTGTCCAATATGCGCAAGCAGCTTGCGCTCAATACACCACAACTGTAAAAACCACTGGAGACGAACCAAAACCCGAGCCCGAACCGAAAGTGGAACCAAAAGAACAAAAGTTCAGTTTGGTGCATTACAGTAGTGATTCGGACGATCAACTGGACGAGGATGAATCCCAAACGGATGAAAGAGTACGTTTATCATCCCGCCGAAAGATGTTGCCTTGATTGTGGACAAAATGGCGACGTACGTCTCGAAAATGGCCCTTCTTTCGAGCAAAGCGTCAAGGAGAAGGGTGATCCACGCTTTGACTTCCTGCATGATTCTCACAAATACAACAAGTACTATCAGTACAAAGTCAATGAATTCAGGTCGAAATCAAGCAATATCTCACAATCTCAATCCACACAACCTAAGCCAACACCTCCGAGTGTTGAGGTTATTAAAAAGAGCCTGAGAAAAAAAAACCGAAACAAAAAGAGTCGAAAGTATTGGGTATGTTTACAAATTATCACAAATTTCTGAAATAATATTAAATTTAATTAACTAAACATTCAATTATAGCTGCTGTGAGTTTCTCAATAAAAAAACCTAAAGAGGAACCACAGAAAGACATAAAAAGCGCCCTGCCGCTTGAGGAGAGCGACGAAGAAGGCGCAACGTCCAAGGACTCAGGTAGTAAGGTGCCTTCAAAGGTACAGCTGGTACCGAAAGTGGAGAACTCCACTGGCAAAACGTCCACAGATAGCGCTCCTGTAACAAATGGTAAGGTATTAAGTGCAGATTCGATCATAGATATGATTGATCTCACCGAGGAGGCTCTCGTAGAAAAGAATGGCTTGACTCGCTTCGCCGAGGAACGCATCAAAGACAGACTGGCATCAGCTGTGCGCGGACGTGCGCTGCAAGCGGAACGTCGCAAACGCGCCGCGCTGTTCCTCAAAATGCAATCGGAGCGCAAAGCTGATGATAAAGATGAGCGTTCCCGAACTGACGATGCAACAACGCCCAGTGAATCCGATCCGGAAGAGGGCGAGATTAAGACTAAACCGAAAGAACGCGAAAAACGAAGTAAATCGAAACATAAAAGGTAAGAGTTGATAAAATATATAAATTTACTTGATTTTATCAATTTTTAAGCAGTTCTAGATCATCTAAGCATCGCAGTAGTTATTCTGATTCGAAATCGAGGCATCGCAAGCTGAAAAAGCGAAGATACTCACCGCAATCGTCTTCGAGCTCATCGTCGAACTCCGATTAAGTTTTCCCCTTTGTTTCTTTTCTACAAGCAAGATGTACTAAACTAATTGATTGAAATAAATTCGACCAAACATTTGATTCGGGTATTTTTTTGGCTCAATACAACGTCACAACATTAATACTTAAAATTCTCTTATGAAAACATACACGTACATATAATAAATCTTCGAATAATAATACTAAACGTACATTAAGTTTAAATATAAAAGTTAATTAACTGTTTATAAAACAAGTAATTTTATCGTATGTATTTTGGAAGAAAACATTTGCGAACGAAGAGAGTATATAAATAAAAAAACACAACACAGTAACCGCGATCACAGTACCAGTTTCCATTTTTCTATTTAGTATTTTACAGACCCCACCGCGTCATCTCGATGTACAGGCATTGTGTGTGTGTAATGTGTGTGTGAGTGTAGGTGTAGGTTCTTTCTCCGTTTGTGGGTGCTTCTATCGTGCCGGCGCCGGTGTGTGCTGCATGCAGCCCTCGACGTTCTCCGGCCAGTCGCAGACGTTCTGGTCGGGATTGAAGACGAGATTCGACGGGCAGGGCATGTGATGTTTGCGCTCCCCTTCACACATGAAGTATCTCGTGCAGTCGTTCTTGTCTGGATGGTAGCTGATGTGACCGTCTTCTTCTTCACACGTCACTTCGTTAGCTAGAAGATTTTTTTAGGTTTTTAACTTTTTTCTTGTTTTTGATTGTATTCACTTACGATCTTTTGTTGTGTATTGCCCAATTGGGTTGGAGCTTTCAAAAGGCCCGTTGAATTCAAGTTTCACTTTGTATCCTTCGAGTTCCTGACGCATGGCTTGAATCAGCGGGTATTTACCACTTGCGCATTGTCCCTGGAAGTCGTCCATGTCCATGGACCAGATCATAATACCACCAAAGCCTTCTTCTTTCAACCATGCCATCTAAATAGAGAAATAAAGCGTTTTTATTGTATTTATTTGATGTTGGGGATTATGGGGGTTATGTTACCTTGGTTTTTAAACTCCTTTCATCATCAAATCCAACCCATTGGTTACCCCTGTACGCAAAGGGTACCTGCTGCTCGTTGTCCCACACTAATGTTGTGTTATCTTCATGCAAAAAGTCGCAAACCTCATAGAAACTCATGAAACCCGCTTCGGATGTATACTTTCCGGGGGTACCACCTCCGGAGGCAGGTGCCCCGATATCAAACTGGGTAACATTGACCAATTCAAAGCTGCGGCCGTACGTGGGCATACCAATCATGAGTTTCTCCTTGGGCGCGCCTTGTTTCACCCACTCGCGGGCCGAGAAATCAACGGTCAACTTCTTCTGGTAACTTGTGGCGCTCTCCAAGGGGAACAATGGCGAATTGTGTCCGACCGTACGCTCCCACTGACCGTGGAAGTCGTAGGTCATCACATTGATAAAGTCCAAGTATTTCGATATCTCTGGGACATCGTATCCGGCTGCAATGGCCTCGAAGGATGCTGGTACGGCAGCGGTGAGTAAAAGTCGTGGCTGTCCGCTGGTCTTCGCCTCGCCTTCAAACGCCAATCGGAGTTCTTTCAACAGATTGACATAAGCGGCGCGGTCGTCCGCACCTCGTGGGTATTCCCAGTCAACGTCCAGGCCGTTGAACTTGTAATCACGCAAGAACTCAATGGCATCGTACACGAATTGATTCATACGGAAAGTGTTCCCGGTGAGTTCTTTGAATGGAGTGGAACCGAAAGCCCATCCACCAATAGCTAACAACACGCGTAGTTCGGGGTTCTTTTCACGGAGAGCAATCACACGTTCGTACATTTCTTCATCTTTTTCATCAGCTTCAGCAAGTTTGAAGTCCTTCAATGTGGCGAAGGCATAGATGATATGTGTGCAGAGACTGGGGTTGACGTTCTCAGGTGTGAACTTACCAGCACCTGGTCGTTTCTGGGACCAGCTGGTGATGTAACAGAAGACTTGTGGTCCACGTGCTATAAATCACATTAATTCATAATCAGGGGTTTCCTACTTATGGAGGAGATAAAAAAAACTTACTATTTTTATCCAAAGCCAATGATCCTTTGTGGACCACCTTCTTGTTGGGTTTCCTAATTCGATTGATAACATCAGACACTGGAACCTTCACAGCCGCAGGTTTCTCAATCTCCTCTTCTTCCTCAATGGTACCAGCAACTTCCAACCAATCCACATCCTTAGCTCCCTTGCCTCTGGAGATACCACGAAGCTCCTCACGCATAGCACCGATCAACGGATACTTCACATTACCTCCACATACAGTTCCAGAGAAATCATCCATGTCCACCGTCCATACCATCGCACCACCATACCCACCCTCCTTGATCCACTTCATTTTATGCCGGATGGACTTCTCATCATCAAAACCAACCCATTGATCACCATGAACCGCATAGGGTACCTTCATCTCCTCATCCCAGACGTAAGACGCACCATTACGCAACATTTCACACACTTCATAATAAGCCAAGAAACCACCTTCTTTGGTATAGGTACCTTCCTTACCCCCGCCACTAGCCGGTGAATTAACGGAGTATTTACTTGGATTGCTCAACGTAAAGGTCCTGCCATAGGTGGGCATACCAATGATGAGTTTCTCACGAGGTGCTCCCAGTTTAACCCAGAGATTAGCCGCGTGATCAACGGACAACTGCTTCCTCCACTCACTGTCACTGCTCGGTGCGTACAACGGCGCATTATGACCTGTTTCACGCTCCCATTTACCATGGAAATCATACGCCATCAAATTAATAAAGTCCAGATAGGAGGCGACTGCTGGTACATCATAACCAGATTTGATGTTATCAGGTCCAACAGGCACAGCTGCAGATAACAACAACCTGGGTTTTTTGATTTCTTGCGCTTCGGCTTCAAACGCCTCTCGTAATTCTGCCAAACGAAAAAATTGAAATTAGAATCACCCAGGGAGACGAAAATTACAGAGTATCGACATTTTAGTCACGACACACCGAACTGTATAACGAGTATGTTAATTCAGCAGTGGACTTTCTTCAACCTTGTTCCCATATGCACACACGCCGACATACGGCGCGCATTCAAATGATTTTCCTTTTATTCCGCGCGACTCACACGACGCCATCGAAAGTAACTAATTGAATTGTGCGTACTGCCAATACACACGCCGGCGACGAGTAATGATTATCATTACAGTAGAAAGTTGCGGTCTAATAACATAATAAATATTATTCGCGAAAACGATGGGGTTTCACGTTGGCGATGCAATTAGAACGCGCATGCAGCCGAAAACCGCGCTGGAAATCAACATGTACTGACCTTTCAATAAGTGAACGTAGTTTTTCTTGTCGTCGGATCCTTTCGGGTATTCCCAATCGATGTCCAATCCGTCGAAACCACGGTCTCGCAGGAATGGAATGGCGCTGTAGATGAATGTCTGGCGAGCATAGCGGGTACCCGACATGTCCTTAAACTTCTGGGTGCCGAAGGACCATCCACCAATGGCTAGGAGGGTTTTTAATGATGGATTTGCTTTCTTCAATTTATTGATGCGATCGTAGAGACCTGTCTTGCCATCCTTCGCTTCGTCATTACTCTCGAAGGACGAAAGTTTACCCTTTTTCAACCAGCCGAATGAGAAGATGATATGTGTGCATAGATCAGGCGTGATGTCTTCCGGTGTGAATTTTCCGATTTTTGGTCGGTATTGGGACCAATTCGTATAGTAACAGACCACTTTGTATCCATCTTTATCTTTTTTGCTGACGCTGGTGGCAGCGGCCACTGTATTATCGCTGGTCTTTTTTGATCCACCTCTACCACGTGTCCGCAGGCGGTTGACGCTTGCTGACACCTCCTGGTCACCACTTGTCGACACCGATGAGGTGACAGAAGTCTGCGGGCGTCTTAATCTACGCCGCGTCACTGTATGCAAACAACAGAAAAAAAAAAACACATACACTTTCAATTATGCCAAGGTTTTCATTATTTGCCTGTCGAGAGAATGAAAAAAAAAAGCAAACACGAAACGCGAAAATGTGTACTTACTCCTCGCGCCGCCGAGAGGAGTAAGTTGTTTTTGCGCAAGAAGTGCACAATGCGATTGTTAAATCGTGGAAACAAAGGGGTACAAGCCGACGACGCCATTGTTGTGTGTGTTGCGAGGCCGTGGCTGCGAGCACAATCACCACGCATCCGCCTGAGCCTGGTTCTCGCGCGTTTTCTCGCCGCGTAGTTGTTTATGATGTCAATTTGGTTCTTGCCGCGACAAGCGAAGAAGAAGCCAAAGTTCGCCGCGAGGGACGGCTGAAGATGCAACAAACGTGAGCGCGCACGCAGTGAAAGCTGCAGTTTCTTGACTCGCGTGATTTGAATTGCAATTTTCGGTTTCGTTGAGTGTGCAGCAAGTTGCGAAAAGTTAGAGATTTATTCTAGGTCAACATTTCCTTCAGTCGTTATTATTATTTGGAGCTGTAATTTGTATTTTATCGAAGAAACAACAAAGAATTGGCCTTGAAATCTGCGTGTAAGACGAAAACGTTTACCTTTTGTTTCGGCGTCAATTTGTACAATAACTAGAGCGATGATAAGTGCGATTGCGATTGTGTTCCTGCATCGGAACCACCTCGCAGGAATCTGCAACAAAATCACACAAATATTAAATTTTTTTTCCGCAAAAAAACCGAAAAGGTCAAGTATGACCAGTGGTAATTTATAAAAATCAACTAAGAGAGGTTCTAGAGGTGCGGAAGAAAAAATAAAAGTAAATACATTTAAGAGGAACAGGAAAGAGGAAGCAAAGAAACGAGTATAGCTCCTCAAGCAGCGCCAATATGCGTTATTGGTAGGCACTTCTACTGGTTTCTTGTTGCTTGCAGTGAGTTGTGAGTTCGTGAATAGCGTTTCTTTCCTGTATACACGCGAATCGCAGACAATGCGCACGAAAAGCAAAAGGTGCGCGATGGAGGCGAGTTCGCTCTCGCCAGCGCGCACAAAATGTAATTAAAAAAGTATCAAGGATAGCAAGAAATCAAACACAACACACACACACACTGGTCGATAATATCCACGGCGCGAACGCTACGAAAGCTGCAGATATTTTTCGAATGGCGCATAATTATAACTCGCTCGTAACTTAGAACATATTGCCCGCATGCCAACACACAAGTATTATACATACTGGTCCCACCAAATCGCCACCATCGGACATATCGGACTCAACTCAACTTTTATCCACACAATCGCTTACTATGTAGAAGACATGTTGCAACCACAACCGCGGAATTCAATATGTCGCACTTGCAATACAATGCAAGTTGTGAAAATATTCATAATCAGAAAACAAACACAAACAATGCGAGAGAAATAATAAATTATGTGTTTTTTTTTGTATCAGCTTCAAACAGATGTAAATGAACGATGAAGCTTTTCCTTTTCAATTAATTGCACTCGAAGAGAAACTCACGCGCGCGCGTTTTTTCTACATCGACGTGTTACAGTTTCTAGGCCTTTGGCCGGTGTTATGTAAAACTAAACCTCCAACTACCGAACGTGTGGTTAGACACTTCTACGAGGAATTGAAACACCTCGGCGAAGAAATGTGGAAAGACCAACGCCGCGACATATCAGCGAGTCAACGTGATGATATAATGCGACAATCGATGTAGTTATAGATTACACAAGACGTGAAACCGATACGAACGTGTGCGTAATCAAAAATTTAGGACTTTTTCCAGCGCAGAAGATGAGCGAAGATAATAGAATCTGTTGAAGCCGTTGCTTATGATACATAACAGCTATGCGGAACCGAAACTTTTCGTAAAAGCGCTGTTTAATTACGTTTTAATGCGATGTCGTGACTTTTAAACACACACACACACACAGTTTATTAATTCATTTATGCCAACGCACGAAAAGTGAATGTATACATGTGATGATGAACGTATTATCATTTGAGGAATGTTTTAATTGCACCGTTATAAAAACAAGACTTATCGGCGTGCAATGCGTGTTATTGATTTATATTAACGGTGGCAAACATGATTGTTTTGCGCTGCCAAGGACGCCGCACGAGTGATTGTCCTGCTGTTCGGTAAATTGGAGAAATTGTTGTTTACGATTTCGTCAAAAGTCAAACGCTGGGTAATTGGTGCATTGAAGGCAATCGTGAAAACGGCGTCTTGCGTCATCGACGACCGTTTGTCGCATCATTAGAATATGACGATATTCGTGCGGACAATTAACTGTTTTGCGTCGATTTTCAAGGATTAATGATCGAATTACAGCGCTTTTCAATCAGTGGCCACGAATCGTGTCATCGTGGATTACTACACAGTGCACAGCGACGTGTTGCGATGCCATCCAACGTCTTATGCCATGTTGAAACGCAAGGATACACTGGGTGTTACAGAAAATACAATTTAACACAAAAAATGTAAAATTTTTAAGGTTTTTGAAGCTAAAACATTAAAAAAAAATGTTTTTTTAAATTTTTTGAGTGAAAAATTTTTGTTTGACTTTGTATATTGTTCGAATCGAGTGTCGTTTAGTTTTAGCCGATTGCCGATTAGAATCGACGCGTCCCTGCATGAAATATTAACGAGCAGCCTTCGTGATTATCACGTACGATGCAATCTCGATGAGGAGATTACCATTAATATGCGCGCCTGGAAAACTAAGGCGACTAGCGGCGTGCGATGTGTTTTTTCTTCTCTTCGCGCCTCTCTCGCTTGTTTCCATTCATTATTTTTTTTAATTCCTGAGGACACTAACTGTGCATCCAATGAAGATGCGTGAAATTAGCGCTTTCAATGATTAAAAAGAAAGGATGCGGACAAAAAACCGAAGACAATAAGAAAATGAATACATTCAATGGAGAAACGAGAAATGTAGTTTCTTATTAAGAGAAAGAAGGCGCAAAAAAAAAACAACGCGCAGCAATGAGAAATTATCCAGCACGTTTAAAACGTGTAATTATTAGTTATTGCGCACTTTTCCTTTCGAATGTGCACATTGATATTTTCAATTAGCGCGCACTTGCTTTACCGGACCTGTAATACGATAAACAGTTCCGGCTGCGTGGATTATATAAGAGTTTAAGTACAGGTGCAGACAAGTAGGCACACACGCAACAAAAGGATCATGTAAGATTTCGACAACTTCCGAAAACGTTTGTTAAACAATTAGATTATTATTATTAGTAGACTAAAAGGATTCGAATGTGTTTTAAGAACGTGTTTGTTTGTTTTTAGATTTCCGCGTTTCTTTGCATGGTGAAAAGTCAGGACTTCGCGGAATTCGCGAATTGACCAAGCGCGCAGTTACTCAACCGATGTCTGAATCCACCGCTGCTGCTGCTGACCGGTTGGATTTTTACGTAAGCAGGTGTGGAGGCCTGCGGACGCATCAGCAGGAAAAGTCGTTTGTGTGTGAATCAATCAAGCTGGGCGCACGGCGGAACTATCGACGAGATTTTTGGCAAAGATCTGATCAAACACGCTAAGCTGTTTCGAAAGTTGTCGAACTCCGACGAGCACATTTCGCGTCTCGCCTTGTAAACATGTAAGTAGTTAAACACGCTTGTAAATAAAACCGACGAAAACCGGCGATATTAAATTTTAATAGAAAGTTTGCATTGTTGCGCGCGCGCTAATGTCGAATGGTCTAATGTCTTCGTCGACACAAACGCACTTTTTTGATATCGACGAATAACGAAACACAAAATGTTTGATAGCCGATGGTGGACGCATTTGAGTTTCGAAGCTTCTCACAATGGGGCCGAGCGACTTCAAACGACTCAATTAGTCGTCGGCGCAGAATGTGGAGCTCAAAGTGGAGCAGTGCAAATGACACAAGGAATAAACGCCGAGAAAGCGTTAGACTGCTAGAGATCTACGACGGAGAGTAACATAACACTAACAGCCCTTACTCTAGACACTTGAAGAAGAGAGAGCTGCCGTCAAACAATATCAATGTGACATTTACTTACCGATGGTATGAAAAACGCGCTCGTAACATGCAAAAATCAAAACTGCTTGCATTGAATCATTACATTACGCATGCATTAAAACTAGAACTCAATGTGGTGATCAACATGCATGAATCATGAATTGTTATTTGATTTCTTCTGATTTTATTTTGTAGCAAAAAGTAAAATTCGCGGCGGATGTGGAACGTAAAACGAACTGAATGCGAACGAAATTGAGCGTTTTTGAAATTTCAAACGCTTGCACTCGCTTTTCGACCAGTTGTTAACCCAAAACAATGTTATACTTTGCGATATTATAATAAATACGGCCGGATTACCATAAATTAAAATTGTTGATTATAAAAGTCGAAACATACGCACGCGGAATAGAAATACGGGCATAATTATCGTCGAGTTTGCATTCGCTCGCCCGATATGATCCCAATTTGCACGGCGCCCGTCGCTTGAAAGTTCGTTGCTCCAAATGACCACATTGCAATTACGAATTTGCGCTAGAATTGCCTCGAATTCTCGTAATCCACGTGCGCAGCGGCTCAAAAATCGTGTGCAAGTTTCGAATTTAGCCAGTCGTAAACAGCGCGCGCACACAAAAAAACGCGCCGACAAATAACAACAACAACGCGCGCTGATGCTGAGAGAACAAGTTTGTCATCTTTGGCATGTATCCTCCGCCTGAGATGATGCAGGCGCCTTCCCCGCGCACTTCTTCCCCGCAGCAGCACGCAAATCGATAAGCCTGCTGAATATTTATAGATGTGAGTGTGTGTCGTGCATGCGGCGCGCGTCGCGATGCCTCGCAAATTTATGTTAACGCGGCAATTAAAAAAAGTCCGCCTGCTTTTCGTCGGATTGCATAACGTCGAGGCACGACGACTGAATAAATACGGTATATGTCAAGCATCAAGCATGCACACATTGGAGGCACAACTCGTAGAATAACTACGAAGTAGCAAAAACGCGAAATTGAACCGAAAACACGCCGCGCGAATTGCAGCCTTGGTATTTGAAAAGTGTCTTTGTCAGATGGCCAGGTAGCAGTCTGCCTCTACATCATAATTTTGTTTCGAGCACTCTCCAAGTGACGGATTTGCTTGCGAAATATGAAAACATGCATAAACAGCGCGCGCGCTCTAATTTTTCCATCGCGCGGCATGATTTTTGCGATTTGCGTGCGTGCCGCGCATATTTTGCGCTCTTGGTTACTTCGGTAACCTGAGTTATATGTTTCGGTGGGCATGATGCAAGATTTGACTTATGAAACGCTAAGGCCGTCGAGTAATAAATTAAGTGCACCCGATTGCAAATCAAAGCGGAAATGGCCGGGCCTTGAACGTTTCACATTTTTCGCGCGCGCGTGGTCTTAAAAATGCTAATTGCTTGTATCGATTTGAAGGTCCAGCGACACGAATTCCATCCGAACGGTTTCCCAATTCAATTAATTTTAATTAAATTTAATGCCTTTGAAGATTACAGATCTTTCGGAATTGAAATCGTTGAAATTCAACGAAAAATCTTGTTAGTCGATTGCTACACCTATGACTTTATGCTGTTCATGCATCCCAGAGCCGGTTTCGCCAAATTTTGCCCGACAATATGCTGCCGCACAATCTTGATATGCTTCATTCTTCATTTTCGAGCGTCACGCGTCAGCGCCGCGCGTTTTTTCGCCTGTCGTCCGATTCGGAGCGACAGGAGGAGGAAGAATGCTAGCCCAATACGCTCGATATTACGCGATCGGTGGCTGTTACATAACAAAACAGCGGAGAAGTTCAAATGGTTGAACGATCACTTAGCACCAGACAGACGCATGCAACCGATTTTACACAAGCGAACAAAAGGATAATTCGTATGGTGTTTTCTTGCGAGCGCGTGTTGTAATCGGCTAGTTCAAAACAAAAATTTCAAATGTCACGCGGTCGTTTAACGACGCTCCGCCGAAGTCTAATTAAGGACTTTCCTTCACTGGAACCGGGGATCCCCAGGCCAAACGCGACGCAATTAAAATGTAAAAGTTGCGTTTATTGCGCTTGGACGACGAAAGGTCGATTTTGTAATTACGCCGAATGTGCTGCTATGATTATTATTTAATAGATCGATACGCAGTGGTAATATTGAAGCACGTATGCGAATGACAAAGATTGCAGAGTGCAGGCATGGTGTATGTATGCGTAAATATGTGAGTCTTTCATTCGTCAGCCCGCTCGCTTAATAACAAGCCTGACCTACTAGCACCGAAAGCGCAATGCGTTTTAATCGCTCTTCTACTTCAGTATAACTCCTGTAAATTCATTTAACTCGAGGCATGACACCTTTTCGATCGCCGCCTTTTACTTCTGCGTGTAAAGCTCTCTCCACCAGTCTAGCAGTCTAGCGTAAAGGGCATATGCATAGAATATGAATCAAAAGAAAAAAAAAGTCACTCTTACCATGTTTGCAATAATAACTTCCTGCGGGAACGTAACGAAACTTTTATCAACTATTATAATCTCCTGTGAACTGAGTCTTAGTTTGGCGGACGGTTAATAACGGCGAGCACTCGGTTTTAGATCGATATTACATTCTTGGGCGGCGATTGGTGATCGATGGTGTCGCACACGCCGTCGCTGGGCCGTGTCCGCTGCGTATGAATTAACTGAACGCACTAAACTATCTGAAAGAAACACGAACACGATAAATGAAATCGTCTTGGAGTAAATGGTAAACGGTTATGGCGTTTCGCGCCCCACTCTCCGGCGGTGTTCTTGCGGAGGTCTAAAGAGGCGCAAGAAGCCGAGGTGAGGCCGCGGAACGGCAGCGCTCTCGGTGCGGCGGCGCGCGGGGTACCCCAAGAGACGCAAGTGAAGCCAGGTGACGGGGATATGTAATAGGTACGAGTGCGTGCTGCTGCTGGACATGATGGAAAAATATCGCTGCGCTAGATGTCCGCCGATATAATTCACGATAATGTTAATGCACCCGCACACTGCTATAGTGTGGTAGCGGGTGGTCGCTAAATAATTCGAGCATTACGGATTGCGGACCTCGGGGCCTTCGGAGCGAACTGCGCGTCAAAGACCACAAGGCAGCTAATCCGGACTTGACTGCACGCTAGGCGTGCGTGCATAAAGCACAACAATTGGAAAGTTGTCCGCGTTCTACTCACTTCGAGAGTAGTCCAGTCTAGTCCCACTGTTCTTGTTCTTCTTTAAGTATGTTTATTTTGTTATTCATGGCAACAGTCAGAGGCACTCGACTATAGCCGTTTAGTGTCTTGGAAATGCTGGTTGTCATGTTTCTGCCTCGCCGCCTGCTGACCTCTTGCATATTATTTCCAACAGCAGAGGAAATCGATCGAAATGCCGGCTAGAAATGAAGGTGGCCAGGTTCCTAGGGTACCAGAAGTTAAAACTTCATAAGGAAGATGTTTACAGCCAGAGAGAGGAAATTTACTATAGGGTACCTTCAATAATAGCTCCCGAAACTATCAGCAATGAATATCGTGTCTTACCATGAGTTGCAGGTAAACACCAGAAGGAAAACGACAAAAATTCTGAATAAGAAGTGTAAGTATCCAGTTGCTGAGGGTACCACAACTTAAAAATATTATTGGAAAGATGTTCACAGCCAGAGAAAGACGATTTACTATCGGGTACCTTCCAAAATTGCTCCCAGAACTTGTAACAACGAACATTGTGTCCTACCAAGTGTTGCAGGAGAATAACAGAAAGAAAATGACAGAAATTTAGACTAAGAAGTGCAAGTATCCAGTTGCTGAGGGTACCACAAGATAAAAACTTCATCTGGACTCTTTTCACATCAAGAAAAATAAGAATAACCCTAGGGTACCTTCAGATATTGCCCCAAAACTACTAACAGTCAATATTCTTATGTTTTTGCGGTACCAAATCCTGCAGGTAAACTACAGCAACAAATTGACAGAAATTCAGAGTAAAAACCGAGTCTCCGAGGGTACCACTACTTAAAACCTAATTCTGAAGATTTTCCCAATAAGGGTACCATTAAATTTTGTTTTCCACTCTTAAAACACGCAATTTCTTCAATTCTTAGCAAATTTTTGGCAACAGGAAACAATTTCAACTCGTCCACTCCTTCATCGGACCAAAGTTCGCTTGTATTATCGAATCAATGCTATTTACTTTATTTTATTGACTTCCTTAAGGCGACCTGCGCTGTTGAATTTGATGACTAATCCACATATTATTAACATATTACCAAGCAACTGGTTACCGGGTTAGCGCCTTTCATAAAATATCAAGGAGAGAACCGAAATGAATCAAGCTGGTTACACTATCAACAATAAACACGAAATATTTTATTATATTACTTGATCGATTCGCGCCGATCATATCGACGCGATTTTTTTGCGCGAAACCCACGAAAATTCCTTCTGCTCTTCGAGAATAAAGGAGTATTGTTAGCGTCTTGCCTAATCGAGCCGGTAACCTTCGTCTGGTTTCAATCACCGCTGCATATTTTAAATCTTGCAACGCAGCGAATAAATTTTCTACAAAAATTCAAGTTTCTAGCATTCATTGAATGCTGGTCACTTCATTCGTACATGTAAACTTCAAGCGCTATCTCTATGCACATTTTTAATTACTTACAACTGTTACACACCTCCAACTGAACTTCATTGTTCATTCTTCCATTGTTTTGTAATTTTTTTCGCCGGATTTATTGTTGGCTTCTCTTGAAAAACTGTTGATTTGTCTATAATTGCTATTGAATTAGTATTTTTTTCAATGCGTTGAATGAACCGCTGACGGTAATGAGCGGGTTTCAAGTGAGTCAGGGCCGTTATTGGAGTAAATATTTGATGGAAATTTCGTGCGGCGTCGGTGTAAAACGCGCGCTAAATGGATTTGCAGTCGTGCGCGGCGAATAAATCGATAGCGAAGCACTTAATCATTAAAAATAATTAAGTTTGAGAGCGCGACAGTGGAGGCGTCGCTGGTGAATGCTGGAAAGGAAGAATATCGGCAATAAGACGTGCGAAATTGCAAAAGGATGTCGCAGTAAAGATGTAAAGTGCCAACACACGCGCCCGGTGTTGAGACGAACGCAGACGAGACTTTCTGCTAGTGACTTTTCTAACAAGCAATTTATAAAGTTCACTTGAATAAACACGACTTCACGACGTTTGCACGCAGATGATATCAATGTGGAAATACATAATGCGAGTGTGAGACTGTGACGGAGATGTGACTGGCGCAGGAAAATGAAAATAGGAAGAAGATACAGTCGAATAGACGGAAAATGTCATAGACATTCTATCAAACATTATTAAAGCTCAGCAGCTAGGATTTCTTCGTTGCAGCACGTCACGAACAACGCACGGCAAAGAGGAAGAATTCATTTCGAATTGAAAGAAATGAATATGGGTCATGATTGCGCGGAAAATGCGATGGTACTCGTCGGTAAACGGTACACAAACTAATGAACCCACAGGTGATGAATGAGTTAGGTGCCGGAGGCGTAATGAAAAGGATGAATAAAGCGATGTAAAAAAATTGTGCACGTAACCATGTAGCAGGTGCGTGGCGAAAGGTCATCGTGCCACAAATTGCATGCGCTCCGTTGCGCCGGCTTTCGACGAATAAATAAATAAATGAGTGCCTCGAAAAAGAAATGAGGTCCCTTCGGCGCAGATCACCATTATTAGAAGTCGCCGAGTGCATTTATTACCTACCACGCACTCGAAATGCCATAATTGCAAATTGTGGCGAAGAAATTTCTGCCATGTGGTGACAATCAACTTAGGTTGTCAACCTAAATCTAAATTATTAATTTTTTTAAACAAAAAATTTGTTAAAATGATTTATTTTATTATCAGGTACCCTGCGGTACCAGATCTTCAATTTGAGTTGATTAGAAGATAGAAATCAGTAAACGAATCGTATGTATCGACGACTTGTTGGCATTAGATGAAATATCTCCAGGATGGAATCGAGTTTTGCGTTCGTTTGGCCATAGTTTGGAGTCTTGCGTCCGTACCTACAACACACCAGCAGTGGTTTACTTTCACTCACTTTCACTATCTTATATGGACATGGCGCGGTGCCTGTGTGCGTGCCGTGCATGTGTGCCACACAATGTGTCTTCGCCTAGAGTGGTGGCTTGCTTTTACTGTAGAAATTAACAACTTTGCACCGAACACTTAGTAAATTCGTAGTCGTAGTCAAATCAACGTGGCGAGGCACGAATGTCTTTTTTATGGGCATCAGCTAAGCAGGCGGAGATTTAATGAGTTTCGTTGGTAACAAATCAATTCACTAAATACGAAAACAAACACCGCTGAGAGCTGAGAGAGAGAAAAAAATGTTTAATTATAGTTATTAGCGATGTGCAACTGCGCATGCGCAATGGACTTTCAAAAAAGGGTTTGGGCGGTTTATAATCTACTAGTATTCAGGTTTCTAGGGCACCACAACTTAGAAATTTATAAAAAAGATGTTTAAAGACAGGGGAAGAAGATTTACTCTAGGGTACCTTCAAAGCTTGCTCTCAAAACTACTAATAATGAACTTTGTGTCTTACCAAGTGTTGCAGGTAAACCACAGGAGAAAAACGACAGAAATTCATACTAAGAAGTGTAAGTATCTTGATGCTGAGGGTACCACAAGTTAAAAACTTCATCTGAACGATTTTTACAGCATGAAAAATAAGAATAACCTTAGGGTACCTTTAGATATTGCCCCAAAACTACCAACAACCAATATTCTTATGTTTTTGCCGCACCGGGTTCTGAAGGTAAACTACAATAACAAATTGACAGAAATTCTGAATAAAAAGCAAGTCACCGAGGGTACCACGACTTAAAAACATGATTCTGAAAAGTTTTACAACTAAGGGTACCATCAAATTATGTTTTCCGCTCTGGAAACACCAGATTTGTTGAATTCCTAACCAATTTTTGACAACAGTAAACAATATCAACTCGTCCACTCCTGAATCAGACCAAAATTTGCTTTTTACCTTAGGAAAAAAATTATTTGATTATAGTTAATAGTTATGTGCTACTGCGCATGCGCAATGTAGGTTTTGTGCGGCTTATAATTGCATGTCAAGCAAAAATAAAATAAAAACCAGACCGAGAATATTAAGGTATGTAAATCAGGCTCCGAATATCCGAAAGAAAATAGAAAGGTTGATAACAAGATAGGAATCTGAAGCAGACGATTTGCTGCGCGGAAAAACTGAACGCAAATAGAGTTGCTCGACGCCGCCGACGCACACACAAATGCACGCCGCCGACGGTTTGCGTGGAAGACGCATATCAAAAATTGAATACGCCGCCCACCATTGCAGGTAATCGAAGAATGTAATCCGATATATTCAATACGCGCGCCCGACTTGCAGGAGTTTGCTCGCTCGCCGACGCAGCCGGCTTCCGGCCGTACGGTATTTAAACGGGTTTTCATTTTCCGTCGCGAGGGTGTCGGCCGGCGAGTAAGCAGTTTAGGCCGCGGGTATTAGCCTCGCGAGCGCATTATGAAAAGTCGAAACGGATCGAGACGGCGACGTTTGGTAAAATATCGATTCTATGGAGATTACCACGGAATACACACACGGGGATGGTAAATTATAGATAGATTGCATGACGCAAACCTATTTTTCCTATAAAAAGCCCGGCGTTCATCACTTGTGAATGCGACTTCGACGACGAAGCACCACAAAGCGAGGAGCACCGCACGTCCGACGCAAGCTCGACGGGAATCACGAATTAGCCACGCGCGCGTCAACAGACAGACCTTCAAGGGTTTGCGAAGTGCTTCAAAGTTCAGCGCGTGGACCGTGGAAAAGAGGTGCTCCGAAGAATAATCGCCGACTTACTCAGAGTTTAATTGCACACACAAGCGCTCGGATTGCATGCAAACTTGCGAGGTGAGTTTCCATGAGAACAGAGCAAGATGATTTTTATTTACACCCAACTCACGTTGCTAATTTTAGTCTAGTGTGTCCTTATTATGTTTGTATCAGAGATTTCATCTCGGAAATCTATTGAAATATGAAATGTGGAGCAATCAATGCCTAACGAATGAAATAAACAGTCCAGAAGAGGCTTGAAGCGAAAGGTAGGCCAGACGAATTGATTTTTGAAGACTCTTCCTAGGGATGACTATAATTCAATAACGAGCAAACAAGATTATGTGATCCGGTAAAGAAAATTACGTGTAATTCGATTGTCTACTTCAGTGCTTCGCGACGTTTTATTTCGTTACGTTTTAAAGGTAATAATTGCAGAAAATAGTAAAATTTTGAAGTTTTTATCGTGCTAAACTAGTGTTCGACATTTATACCGCATCTCCAACATAAGATTTTGTTACAAAAACGCCAAAAAACAAAATTAAAAGAGTATAACTGCGTTCAGAAGATAAACCGCATCTCCAACATAGGATTTTGCTACAAAAACAACGAAAATTTAAATTAAACAGGTATAACTGGTTGAATAACTGCGTTCAAAAGATATACCGCATCTCCAATATAGGATTTTGTTCCGGAAACTGCAAAAAAAACAAATTAAAAGAGTATAACCGGTTGCATACTGTGTTTAAAAGATATAGCGCGTCTCCAACATTGAATTTTGTTACAAAAACGGTAAAAAATTATATTAAACGAGTATAACTGGTTGTATAACTGCGTTCAAAAGATGTACAGCATCTCCAACATAGGATTTTGTTCCGGAAACGGCAAAAAAACTAAATTAAAAGTGTATAACTGTCTTCATACTGGGTTTAAAAGATATACAGCGTCTCCAACATAGAATTTTGTTACAAAAACGGTAAAAAATTAAATTAAACGAGTATAACTGGTTGTATAGCTGTGTTCAAAAGATGTACAGCATCTCCAACATAGGATTTTCTACCCAAAACAAGATTAATTTAACAAAAGAGTTAAACCCGGCGAATATCTTGCATACATTTTCAATATCCTTACAATGTACCAAGAAAAGGATAATAAGCTCCTCAGCGAAGGCAGCGCAAAATGAAACCGGATTATGTCCTATAAATAATGCGGCGACTCAAAGGACGTCGTAATAAATTTTTTGAACAAATTTAATACAATTTATACAACACAACAAGCACACCGCCGCACCGGCATCACAATCGCCTAATAAATGAGTTTTCCCCGTGCGCGTCGCTCTTCCTACCATCATCGACCTGGCGACACATATCTAGTATCAATTTGCAGCGCAAATATTGACACATCGACTCTCGAATGAAATGTTATTACCTTGAGCGATTATTCGAAGCTAATATTGTTAATTCGAGCGCAATTTGATCGTAAATAGAAGCGGCGGTGGATTATCGTCGTAAACACGCGTTTCGGCTGAAAGGAATGAATCAGCGTATTGCGAGTTGTTGTGGGTGTAGAGGATGCGTTGAGACAGTTGATCCGAAAATAAATCCGTATGTGTCGCCGGTTGTCGCCTGAGCGCAAAAGTGTTAATTTCGTTGCCGGGCTCTCCGCGACTGGTGACGAGGCGGAGTGGCACGTCGGTGATAATGTAAATGTTAACAACTCGAGTGTGTGCGGAGTAGGCAAGCCGAGGCTTTCTTATCAAAAACACCTCGACGGCGCGCAGTTGCGCGTGCAATGCTGAATTAAGTCGTTCGTTGAGTTGAGTTGAGTTCTGGCTGGTTGTTTGCGCCCGGAGATCAAAGCGAAATAATTTGTTTGCGCTGTGATTCGCCGTTTGATTGATTAGCGACGCGTCTAATAACCGGCGCTCTTTTTCAGCGGCGCGCTCGAGATTCGGAGCTGCGACGCGCGCTGCCAAGCGCCCCCTAGACGCCCGCGCCTCGTATTACAAACCGACGCTTGCGTGACGCCGACGCCGCCAACCCCACCCGATGGACGCCAGTACGATCGCAGCAATGGACAAGGACGCATTGAAGAAGCAAATAGAGAACATGAAGTATCAGGCGTCAATGGAAAGGTGGCCGCTGTCGAAGAGCATCGCCGCGTAAGTACCTCACCTATTATTCTATTAAACACCACGAAAAAAATTACACAAAACACGAGAATTATTAAAGATTTGCGCGATATTGTTTTTTGTGGGGGGAGTATTCATGCACGCCGCGCGCCAACACGGGGGTTTCAGGTTCAGGTTCGGGTTTTGGGTGCGTATACGTATTATTGTGATTCGGCGTGCGGCGCCGCGTATCGACTTTTGGGTCGGGGAACAACGTTGCACGAGGGTGCCGCCGTAAGGGTTGTCGCACATTGTAAGGGCCGTTTTACATTCGAAGACCAGCAGCCGCACACACGCAGCTGAATCAACAACATCCACCACGCGAAAATTTTCCTGTTTTTCCGAGGAAAATTTCATTTCATGACGCGCAAAACGATAAGCTGCTTTCATCAGCTTAGAAAGTCGAATATTTTGAATCAGCTGATAAAGTCGTTGTAATCCGTGGCAAGTAGATAAACACCCGCAATATTCACGGAATGACTCAGGAATTGAATTCGCGCAACCTGACGCGCGCCGCTCAGAGCCGAATTTGATCGCCGGCGCGTTTCATCAACCCGACAATTATTTATAATTAATCGCCGCGTGCGTTACGCAAACGCTATCTAAACATTGCCACAGAGCGCCACGCACACCGTTTGCACTCTTTAAACGCCCGTTTGGATTTTTTATTACGCTGTACGTAGCACGCGATACCTTGGTTCGCGCGTTCACGCGTCGCGCACCAAATTAGATAGCACGAAATTAGAACCACGAATCGAGTCTAGCGGAGCGTCGCCCGTCGTCGTCATTAAAGAATAACGCTAATTACACGTGCGCGGGTGGTTAAAAAACGCGCTGGAAATATTTACGCCGATCAGTTTGATTGGTGTGTGCGGGAATTAAATTCGGCGGCGCGACCTCGATGTGAATTTATCATCGGGAGGCAAGCGAGCGAGCGGTTTTATTGAGCTAGGCGTTTTTTAGTGGCGCTCGCGACACGACAATTTCCACAGCTCGCTTGTGTGTGCGCGCGGAGGGGCGTTGTGCAGCCCTTGTGAAACACGTCGGCTGATATCTTCCTCCTCGTCGCGCATGCACTTCCCTGTGTGCACTCCGATGATGAGTAGGCACTTACCACATACCCTACAGGAGAGATTCCTTTCTAGTTCTCGCTGCTAGGAGATGCGGGGAATGTTGGCGCGCTCGTGCGCCAACCCCTCCGACCTCAAAACTGTTTGTTTTGCCTTTTGCGTTGGAGGTTTTCGACAAAACATCAAGATGAATACTTTGTGTGTGCGCGCGCGAGATGAATTTTTTTTTTTTATTTTTAGCAGCCCGCTTAATTCCGAGGAGTTTATATCAAACCTTTTGGCGCTACGCATTGCCTTCGGTTGCTTTAGGCAACCAAGTGTGCAATATTTTCGTGCGCGCGTGCGTTTCATCTTGGTTCTTTTGAATTAAAAAAACCCCGGCGTAGGTATAAGAGGATGAAAGAAAGTCGGACAATGGCAGCGCGTGTGTAAATATTCACGTAGGCAAACAGGGGAAGCGATTCGCGTAGCATTCGCGCATCATGGCGCCAAGTCAAAGGCGCATTCGAAATTCGCCGTGCTGATTTTCTTCGAAATCCGCTCCTGAATACGTAGAGCCGGCAAAGCAAGAAACCTCCCGCACGTCCATTCATGTTACTGCATTACAAGCGATTGCATCGTGCAATCGTACGCAGAACAAAGGGCGTGTCACAAAGCAGCTTCCAGGGGAAAATCGGAAAATCGACGAGTGGATCTGCGCGCATAATAACCATATTCACTCCTGCTGACGTGCACCTACGCAATGTAAATGTAAAACGTAATGTATTTTTATTTGATGTTTGCTTCTCGGAAACTGTGTTTACTTGCCGGCGCAAATATTTATGCAACGCGATCAAATCAGAAAATGTTGAAAATGATTTACAGTGTAAGCGCGTGGCGCTTTATTGCCGCGCGCGCGCTGCAGGTGGAAATTTTGCGCAGCGAAATAAAACGCCAAGGGAATCCGCCGTGAGATGAGATGCAGCGTTGGAGAAAAAGGAATATACCCGCGTGATATTCCTACAATCTATTGGAGTTTGTAATAAAATGTGTGAATGCCAAATATTCCACTCGATTTGCTCGAATAAGTGCACTTTCCGAACTGTCATATTTTGCCACACGATATTTGCCGAAGAAAACCGATCGTAAAACTGTCATGCATGCATTGTAATCAATTAATTTCAAGTAATTGCATCTCTCAGATAGTTGAGTTGGGAAAGTGAATTATTCAGCGTGTGCATCACCGCAAGAAGTTTTCCATCGTTCTGTAATTTCCATGCGCTTGATTTCCTTGGCAATTAGATTATGGAGCAGTGGCGGATTACGGCCTAGGCGCACTAGGCGCGCGCCTAGGGCCCCGGCTGCCTAGGGGGCCCCGGCTGCCTGAGGGGCCCCTGGCACTTATATGTCCCATATAGACATAGTAATTTCACAAATACTTCATCAGTTGGTTTTGACCTCAGTCTTTATGAATAGCGTATCGGTTTTCGCTTGGCGCCCAAAACGGCATTTCACACGTGTCCGCAAAGCAACCGTCACGGATATATAGCTGACTTAAAACTTTTTATCTCCGATTTTATTTCTTTATGACAAACTGTTTAAAATAAAATTTGGATATTTTCTGCCACGAATTTTTGTGACCTTTTCTTGAATATTGCATTAGAAAGTTATAGCTATAATGCGAGTAGTGTATTGCCAATTTTTTTGAGTTGAGGAATATTCCATTGAGGTTGTAAAATAGCGGGTAGCTCTCTTTTTTGGAATATTAACTATTTCGTCTTTCTATCATTTTTTCACATCTGCGGAACACGTTGTACCAACGTTTATCCTCCTACAATTTTTATCTAGATTTTTGGGGTGGTAGGTAGTTGGATTAAAAGAAAAACAGAGAGTGGTCAGTGAGTCTTGAATCACAACCCCGACAACACTAGTTCTACAAAAGTTTTTTCTCGAAGTTTTATGCATAGACGATTTGGCGTGGGTGATTTTCAAACCTGCAGTCAATAATCAACAAGAGCTTCTATAAAGGCACTGTTAAATATTTTCTGGAACAAACTCCTACAGAGAATCGAAATTACCAGCAAATACTTACAGGAACCAAAGACAAATATTCTTAATAGTGTTAGTTTATTAAAATCATTAAATGAATTTATAACAGAGGTCAGAAATAATTTCGAAACTGTTGAAGAGGAGGCTAAATGAGACAAAGAAAACGCAAATATCCATATGATGAAACGAACAAAAATGATACAGCATTTTCGTCAAGAATTTTTTTTATTGTATGTGATGTATTAACATCAGAAATTACTCTAAGGAGCGATGTCTATATCAATGTTCTTAACGATTTTAAAATTTTCTTTGATTTAAAATTAAGCCGTGTTGAGACTAATGATTGTGTAGAGCGATTATTTGCTAAGTATGAAAAAGATATTGAGCCAGAATATTTCACTGATGAGTTAACTCATTTTCTAAAATACGTACAAGAAGAAAATATTAGAGATCCACATGAAATGTATGCAGCATTAAGAAATGGTCTAAAATCAACTTTTCCAAATATACACACAATACTGCAAATTTTTTTGACCTTGCCCGTTTCTAATGCAAGTGGAGAAAGGACATTTTCAGTTTTAAAACGAGTCAAAAACTATCTGCGCAATAGTCTTTCACAAGAGCACTTAAATGACTTCGCATTAATGTTCATAGAAAATGATATTTTTAAAAAACTAGAGTACGACAAAATTATTGAAATCTTTGCCCAAGAGAAGGCAAGAAAAGTAGATTTGTAATTTATATTTAAATACGATTACCGTTTTTGAGCACACGTACGATGAACTCGAGAACCAAGATAGCATTGAAAACGATAATTCCATCGCGGATAGTATGGCAGAAAATTTAACCTGTGATATTTCGATCGGTCCTATTTATTTATAATTTTTCGTGAATATTGGATTTACAATTTATATTTCATAAACTTATGAAGATGCCCTCTGGGCGAAACATGTCAACTCAAATATAAATTGTAAATCCAATATTCACGAAAAATTATAAATAAATAAATATTTCAAATCCATTAAATTTTGAAATAGTGCGTGTGGATTAGCCTACTGGGGATACCACGATAAAAAAAAACGCGCCACGTACTCTACCTCATGGTGGTGTGGAAATGAGTTTTTGGCACAAACGAATGTTGAAGTAGACTTTGCGGCGCCCGTACGCTAAAACTATTAATTTTACTGGGCTAATAACCGTTTTGAAAATTTTCGGATTTAGGGGCCCCAAACTTGATTTGCGCCTAGGGCCCCACTGAAGCATAATCCGCCACTGTTCTGATATCAACTGAACATGGGTTGACACAGACGTGAATTTGTCGTGACACAAATAATATTATTAATGTTTACCTTCTGCAATATGAGTACGCCTACGAAATTTACTGAAATATGTAATATTCTTTTTCGACTTCTACTTTTTCTTTAAAACGTCTTCCACGGTTTTGACACACAAAAAATGGCTGCAGTTTGCGCCTGCGCATTTGTCTATCTTGCAGATGAAATGTCATATGCTGTCTGTCAAACAAATCAACGCATGCGCTGTTGCTACTCGTGTCGGTTTGGCACAGCATTAATAACTTTATATTTCCCAGTTGTGTTACCTTCTGCAGTAAGAGTGCGCATTCATAATTCACTGAAATACGTAATATTCTTATTCATATTTAGATCCCGGATTACATTTCGAAGTGCAGTCCCTTAGCTGCATCCGGGCTAGCAGTGGTTGACGCCAAGTTATATTAACGACCTCGTCCGTTCGTTTTGCGCGCGCTGCGCTGGTTCCGCTGTTTTATGCGGTTTCTTGCATTACCACTTGCAGCGGCGAGTTTTCCAATTGCCACCGCGCGCGCGTTTTCTTGCGGCGGCGGAAAGCGATGTGAAGTTCTTCGCCGGCAAGTTTAAGGTACGTGGAAAAGTTGGCCGCGCTCCAAACGGCGCACGTTCCGGCATCAAGGAAACAGAAGGACACACACGACGCCCGCCAGTACGTCTGATAGCTCTAATTCGATTAAGTGAGTTTTTATTGGAGCCGCTCGGTCGCATCTACATGGTACACGCTTTCGGCACCCGTGGGCGGAAAAATAAACAGTGTCGAGTGGCAAGCGCGCGCGAACTTCCACGGCGGAGGCGGCGGAGGCGAGCGCGATGTGCACTGGCCATTTATCGCCGATCGTAAAACGCACCCGGCTCGCCCGCCGCGATAAAACTCCGCGCTACGAGCGGTCACTTTTCACTGCTTCAGAACTGAAGGCAAGAACAAGATTTAAGCCACAAAAGCGAACAAACTGGTTCGCAGCTCGGCGCGCAATAATCTAAGATTGAAGTAATCAATAACTTTAATCAGGACATGCCTTCATTGAATAATTAGCCATCAAGCGGTTGCGGGCGGAAAAAACTTTGATGATGATTAAATATTTAATCACACTTGGTGTATCAAAGTTGTGTTCGTAATTAGTTCGCATGCGGTTGGAGCACTTTGTTTGCGACCGGCGAGTAGGTAATCGGTGGCTAATTGACTGCATATCAAGTGTTGCACATTCAATTTCCGCGGGGATCAATGGGTAGATAATTGAATGTTTGAGTTGTTGCTTTAAATCAATAACTTTATCGATAATTTTGCGTAAGGAAAACAGAAAACAAGGCTAAAACACTTTTTTCGATTATTGGACAACTCATGTTCGACTTTGGCGTCCATTTTCTTTATGATTTCTTTTTGATTTCTTTTATTTTAATACTTTATCTTATAGAGAATTTTTCGTAGATTAAGAATCTTTAATCCGTTCCTGTCTATCATTTTTAGTTTACGAGATATACGCATTTGAAAAAAGTGCACAAAAAAGCAAAAAATTGTATTTTCTAGAACTTTTAGTGACGTTTTTGGACTTCTCACCCCCCGAAACTTAATTATTTTTAATGCTTACCTGATAGAGAATTTTCCGTAGATTAAGAATCTTTTATTCGTTTCTCTCAATCTCGTTTAGTTTCCAAGATAATCGCAATCGAAAAACTTGGAAAATTAAGAAAGTGTGCTCTTTTAGTTCTTTAAACACGATTTCTAAACCATTACCACACATAATTTTTATATTTTATTTTCTTATCTTATAGAGAATTTTCCGTAAATTAAGAAGCTTTAATCCGTTTCTGTCTATCATTTTTAGTATACGAGATATACGCAATTGATAAAAGTGCGCAAAAAAACAAAAAATTGTATTTTCTAGAACTTTTAGTGACGTTTTTGGAGCTTTTACCCCACGAAACTTAATTAATGCTTTCCTGGTAGAGAATTTTCCGTAGATTAAGAAAATTTAAATCGTTTCTCTCTATCTCTTTTAGTTTTCAAGATATTCGCAATCGAAAAACTTGGAAAATTAAGAGAGTGTGCTCTTTTTAGTTCTTTAAACACGATTTCTCAACCATTACCACACAAAATTTTTATATTTTATTTTCTTATCTTAAAGAGAATTTTCCGTAAATTAAGAATCTTCAATCTGTTTCTGTCTATCATTTTTAGTTTATGAGATATACGCAATTGAAAAAAGTGCATATAAAAGCAAATAATTGTATTTTCTAGACCTTTTAGTGACGTTTTTGGGTCTTTTACCCCAAGAAACTTAATTATTTTTAATGCTTACCTGATAGAGAATTTTCCGTAGATTAAGAATCTTTAATCAGTTTTTCTCTATCTTTTTTAGTTTCCAAGATATTTGCAATCGAAAAACTCCGAAAAATATAAAAATGCGCTCTTTTCAGCCTTTTAAACACGATTTTAGAACCTTTACCTCACAAAATGTATACCTATTATTATTTTATCTTATAAAGAATTTTTCGTAAATTACGAATCTTCAATCCGTTCCTCTCTATCGATTTTACTTCATTAGATATTTGAATTCGAAGTATCGAGAAGCAGTGCCGGCACGTCACCGTCTCTAAATATAACTTGACGGCGATTTTTCCTACTTCCTTGTAGATTTTTCAAAATTCCTCCTGCTGCTATTAATTATTACGGACTTCGTTTCCTTCTTCCAATTAGGAAGGTCTGCCGGCATTGTATAATCTTAATTAATTGGTATTTGTTTTTCTTGCTTTTTAATTCCGCTACTGATAAATTAATTTCCACGACGGGCGGAGGCTCGCATTGTTTCCAATTTCGGCGAAAATGCCGGCGCGCAAAAAGAATTTAATTAACTTGTCAATGTGAAGTAAGGTTTTTCATCAAATGAGAGCGGTTGACCTTTTTTAGAAATTAAATTCCACACATCGAAACACAGCAACAACTCTAACAAAGCAAAGTTTTTCGGGATTTACTTCGATATAATTACGCCCCGCGTGAGTGTTTAAACGGATTCCGCTTTAAATCCACTTAAATCGAAATGAAATGAAAACAGTTCATATCAGCGCTGACGGGCCGAACGCTTGAAGAAGATCAATGAGGCAAAAAAAAACTCATCGCGGAAAAATATCTATCTGGAGCTTATGCGCTTCGCGCGTCCCTTTTCGGAGCCGTAGCCCCCGTGCTTTTTTTTTTATATTTTTATCGGCGTGCATTCTTCCACTCTCTGCCAGCATCTCCCGGCCAATTCACACACATCGAATGTCAAGCTTTGCCTCGGGCGTTTTCATGTGGGTGTTTTCGATGCTTTGTATCTGCGCCCCGCCGCCGCGAAATGAAATAAATATTTAATCCGTGTGGGGAATTGCGGGAAAAAGCACGCCGAGATGGTTCCTGCGGGATTATTGATTAATTTCCAGCGTGGAGCGCATGAATGACCACGAATGCGCGCATTCGGACAGGTCATGCCCGGCATCGAATTCGGACCTGCAACTTTAAACTTTGATTGCCAAAAATGCGCTTTGAAAAGACAGGAAGCACCGAATGCGAGCGGGTTGAGCCTCGGTTTGTTCCCCGACATGAATAATTCAATGAAACCCGAAAAGCGACTTGCGACCGGGGGGAAGCTTCTTCGCATTAGGAACGCGCAGCAGCCGAAAATCGGAGCCGCTCGGGGACCCAACCTGCACGCTCCGAAATTAAAACAAACTTTTACGCGCGCCAGCGCACCGCATACTCGCAAACTAATTACTATCGAATACGGCGATTTAGAAGCGCTTGCGGAAAAGTCCACATCCAACAAATCCTACTTCTGCGAATACCGGCAGTCGTAAATTGAGTAAAAAGCGGAGATTTCTTTATTTTCGCAGCGAATAAAAACGATATTTACTTTCCACTTGCCCAGCGAGTTAAAGTAAAAGAGGTTTAAACGATTATAACAGCGCCGGGCATAAATAAACCGCTGCGTCGCGTTTATTCGCCACAATATGTCTCAAAACTCTTGAAAATCCTTATGAAATATTACTGTGTACAGTGGAGGAGTACCTGAGTACTTTGCGAAACTCAAAGACGGCGTAAATAATGAATTGCGACATTGCTAGCGGATAAAATTACAAAGTGGACTTTCATCGTAGTCAACCACACGTACACTTATTCTACAAATGTTTATATTGTACAGTATGTCTTTATATTGTATATACACTATGTTTTAACAGCTATTTTAATTTTTTTTTTGTAAAAAATTAAATTTTTTGACATTTTATGAATGATTTGTTGCAGAATGCGCGAATACGTGGAGGAAAACGAGAAGAACGATCCGCTGATCCACGCGCCGGACAAGAAGAACAATCCGTGGGCCGAGAAAGGCAAATGCGTGATCATGTAGAACTTCGTAACGAACCTACCCTCCCTAATTACGTTTTTCGTTACCGTTTGGACCGTTCTGCTTGTGTTCTATACGATACGACGCGGGGGCGGCGGCGGCGGCGCCGGCCTGGAGCACCACGGCGGGCCGGTCGACGACGGCGTCTACCACCGTGTCGCCGATGCCACCATCACGCCACACCATACCGAACTGTAAACCACCGCTAAGTAATAATCAGCTATGCAACAACAACAACAACAACAACATCAACAGCGACAACAGCAACTGCAACCACTTCTTCCCCCGTACACGACGAGGCAAACCTGGAACCGTAAATGAAATTGTTGACCCACTTACCAAGAATCAAATAATGAACGGAATCTTCAGAGGAACACGAGAGCGAGAAATTGATACAAAGTAAACACAATTGTTATGTAGTTTTTTAAACAAGAGTAAGTAATACAATGGTGGCGACGACGAGCATTGATAATAATATTTAGATCATAAGTTTTCGTTCGCCTGGTTCACTCTCACACATAACAACACACATGAATTTGTTTTTCGGTTCGAGTGCAGACACAGGACAAACGCGGCAAAAAAAAAATATAAATGAAACCAATAATAGAACAATCACTTTTTGAGACGATTACAATTTCGACACGCCCTTATGAAGAAACGCAAAACTCCGCAAGCTCCGATGAATATACACCCCCCCAGCAATCTACGTCAATCATTCTAGCAGCTGCATTTAACTGATTATTAATTAATTAGGCGAGTAAAGAGCAAGTACTTAAGCGTAAGTAAGCTATAGTAATCTTAGTCAAGGGTTTAAAGTGAATGATAACCACACACACACGCGTTACTATACTAAAACTAAAAAAAACCAAATGGAAAAACCAAAAAATTACTTTAGATGTATTTATACTCATAGTTCGATTTGATCCCCGGAGAGCTTCCGAATGTTCGTTCGAACGAGTGTTGCGAGTAATGCGATGCAGTTTAGTTGCGTTTGCGCCCGCTCGCGGCGCGGCCGAAACTAAAATTTAGTCACTGAGTAAAATCATTTCGGTATATTCCTTATAAGCGATGCGTACTTTAATTCGGTATCTACTTTACCAACTCGGTTGATTCGGTTCGTTTTTTCTCTTAGTCAATTAACGAAGCGGAGGATGAAGATGAAAATCGGCGATATGTGGCGTTGAGAATCTCGAATGTGATGGCGATTGTGGTGCGCACTGGTTGTATGATTTTGATTGTGCGTTATCAGTTCGACTCTTAGATGGGGCGTTGTGATGCGGCTGCAATGCAAGCGTAATCGGGACGGTGCGCGATCGTCCGGCAGCAGGCGCCCTCTACACAAGTGAAAAATGAGCAACTTCCACACACCAACATCGTACCGGCGGCGCGTGCTGCTGGAACCGCATAATCCGGCGCGATTTGCCTGTTATCAGCATGCCGCATCACCGCGAGTCCTGCGGTACCCTTTCAGCACTCTTGCACCAACTTTACCACCACGCACTCGACATACTGACAGTTTGACTTAAAAACTTAAAAACGAATCTAGATGAATCCTGCGCGCATGCGCACAAATTAAAAACGAAAACAAAAAAAAAACGTGACAAGTTTAAACGTAATGTCTGCGCGTTCGATTGATGCGCATCATTTACATCCATCGAACGCGTTGTGATAAATAAATCGAAATACTAAACACAAAAACGAGTAAAAATTGAAGAAGAAACGAACCACGACTTGTGATCGGGCGACCATCTGCCGATCGACATACACGACATAAAGACAAATCTAAACAAAAATTAAGAGAGATAGATGACTGTCAGTCGCACTTATACTTATTACTTACACGACACACAATTAAGACTTTCACAATTATTGACTTGCGTCGACTTTCGACGAGGAGGACATTCAATGCGCGAACGCCACGCTCGAATGATCATCATCTTTCATGCGGCATCGAAAACAAAACGACGGAAAGGAAACTTGAAACTCAACATTTAACTTGATCTAGAATTTAACGAAACGCTTTACTTTTTGTGCTAACTTCTCATCGAACCGAAAGTCCTACGCTTCTCATGCACTAAACATATTAAACTTAAATACATCGTCGAGGGCGAAGCTAATAAACGTTACTGAAAAACGACTAAAAAACTAAATGTATCCTATGTTAAGACGCGTAGAGCAAGTATAAATTAACATTAAAGCAAAAACTAAATAAATAAATACAAAAATATAAAACTAGCGTATAAAAACGTACAACGTAAAGAAAACTAACTAAATATCTAAATAACTAAAGCAAACTAAATGTAGTTTAGTGCATATTAAAGGAAACACACGGACAACTCGGCAACTTTTCACAAGTTTACGTAGAAAGTGAATGAATTCGACGCTGAAAAGTCGCGAGTTGTTCACATTAATGGAGGAATATTTATCCTTGTGTTCTCTCGTATTGATTTCCGCAACTTGCGCGAAAGTTTGCGATCGTAAATTAACACCAGTTGATTATCTCTATGAAAACAAAACCAAGAAATTTTCTCTGAAAACCTGAAAAAATCGACGCAAAACAACGCTGAAGAATTCCACCACCGATAATCAATATCTAAACATTACTACTTACTCTAATCTAATCAAGTAACTTATAAATACTAAATATATTGTTGGCATAATAAAATTACCCACTAAAGAAGAACCTATAAACCGCCCTCTAATCATTAATTAGCGTTAATTCTAGCGACGAGAGACGACGAGGAACCGTAACGAACAGACAACTACACGTAATCAAACTTTTAAATCCTAGGCATGGATCTTACTAATAAAAAGTAAACGTAAACACTATTATTCCTAAATTAAGCGATTGCGGATGCGACTACCCGAGAAACTAAATTTAACACAAAAAAAATTGTAACCGAATCTTCGCTGTAGCCGCTATCTAAATAATTAACGCAAACGCTGGGCTAGATTGTTCTTATTCTGCTCTCTGCTACAAATTTTAAAGTTTTGTGCTGCTAAAGAAAGATTTCAATGCTGCGCATTGTCCAACTCATTCATAATTACAATTACAATGCGCCGCATGCGAATGCGATACTCTTAAATAAGTAATGAAGTTGATTAAACGAAGGTTTAGTTCTAGGATTTTAGTAAGTTATTTAAACAAAAGCGCCGACCGGCGATAAAATCTTACACGTTAACTTATTATTGTTAACACCAACGTGAAACTTAAACGAATCCACCACTAAAGGAAGAAATAAAAAAACAAAACGAGCGATTTATTGATTTGTCAAAGACAGCGTGATTGTGACGCGACCACACGGATTGCCACGAGATTTTCAGCGCTTCTTCGTCCGAGATGCGATAATTACACATTGATTTAAAACATTTTGAAACGAGCCGAATTTTTGCACGATTCCCAAGTGTGCGTTCTTTTTTTTTTTCGTTCGTTTTTAATTCTGCGTCGATTTCCGCTTCGCGTGCGCGATTTAATTGCTAATTCATCAATATATTCCATTAATTATATCTTCATAATTGTAATTTCATATAATAATCGAAGGTAATTGGTTTCGTGCTGATTTCATCCGTTCGTTTATGCAACTATTACATTATATTGTAAACCGAGAGGAAGTGAAGTATTGTATTGAACTGTATTGGGTTATTTACTCGTATGATAATTAATTAAATAAATGATTAACTAATATAAGTGTATTGCTTGTGATTTCAGTGCAGTTTTGTAAATTTGAATGGAAACCGCGTGGAATATTTTTTTAATAATTTGTGTTTTTGTAGGTTTGCAGTTTTGTAGGCTACGAAAGTACAAACAAAATCCCAAACGAAAAAAAATTAACTTTCCATTTTCGAGCGAATGTGCGAGAGCTGAATCTTTGCTTCTCGTATTCTTCTGCACAGGTTACTTTTCATTGCTTAATTTATGCACGGCACACTCATTCTGTAGTCACACGTTCGGCTGTTAACCGTGTTTTTGTGTTAATTATCGGCTTTTATGACGCGAATGGCACAAAACATCAGGCTGCTAATAAAGAACTGCAGAATGCAGAAAAATTCGTCTTTTATTGTATTGTAAGCGTATGTGCATGAAAAATCTAGCGGATCTATTTACAGGTACAGTAAATGATGTGGAAGCGACCGGCGATCGAATTAAAACCGCGCGCGCGGATGGTACGCGTTCATTATTCGGTCGTACGGCTTTATTGCCGACATGCTGCGAACGGGCCCCGGTGCGCGCGTGTTTGCTGCGCGCCGGGGCCAATCATAAGAATATAGAGAAAAGAGTTCGCGGGTGAGCGATCTGGGCCAGCAGGTCGCCGCGGCACTAGGTCACCAGCGCCACTTGGTTTGTGCGCTGCTGGCGAACCGGAGACCGCCGATGTCGATGCCCACGCCGCTGATGTGAATGTGGAAGTTGTGGGGCGCTCGACAATGTTACAATCTACTAACAAAACCCTTGAAAAAAACAAAAAATAAATAAAATTATTACAATAAATATAAAGATTTGGCTTCTGGAGTTTAAGATTTTTTTTTTATTTGATTTGATTTGATTACTTCCCTAATATCCTGTTTTGTTGTTGATGTTGGTGTTTAATGGGTGTCATCAGATCGGCGTCGGAATTGGTGAGAGTTCGAGAGTTTCACCAGCGAACGGTTTCGGTGGGCACGGTCTCCGCGCCGGCGAAGAACAACGCGCCGGGCGAAATGTGTATTGTGGGTATATCGGCGTAGTAGATGGGTTCGGCAAAGTCAGTCAGTCAGTCAGTGTGTCGAACATACGCGGCGTGCCGTCCCGTCCAACGCTCCACGTCCGACCGGTGAGCGCGACCGCGACTCCGCGAGCACCAGCGCCGCGCCGAAGAACACCGCCACGAGCCGCGCGAGCAGCAATAACGGCCGTGTCCGAACCACGCGCGCAAAAACCAGCCAGTGGCGAGTTTTCCTTCCGTCCGCCGTCCAAGCATTCTTTGGGGAACGAAAAGTCATCATCATCAACATCATCATCACCCAACAACACTCACAAGGTAATTAATTAAATTTTTCGGTTTTCCGTTTTTTTTTTTAAAATTTATGCGCGTGGGTTTTGTTTCCGGCAGATGCCGGACAATTGCAAGTCGTGCACGCTGCGAGACGCCAACAATAACAACTATCCGGCGTCGCAGAACGGCGCCTACTCCGGCGGCGGCCAGGGTCCCAATGGACCAAAGCACCGAAGCGTGCAAGTCACGGCCAAAGTACTCTTTGGCTCTGTGCAGGCCATCACCCGCTTGAAGCAGGAGGAGAAGGCCGCCAGGGAAAACAAGCGTATTTAATAATCGCTTGGTGTTTTAAGTTTAAGGTAAGTGACAGATTAACACACGGTTGACCGTCGACGTTGAATTAAAACCTCATAAACGTAAAAAAATTGACAATGAAATCAAAAAACTAAAAATTAACAAAAAAAAAACAATTTCGCAATATTGAATTGCTCTGATATCGATTCCGGTATGCGCTTCACAATAAAAGTGAAACTCACACCGGAAATTCGAGTGCGCTGCACGCACGTTTTCCATCAATAAAATTCGTGTTTCATATTTCGCACGCTGCAGCTTTCCTAAATTGCACCAACGTCAAATATTCGATTTGCGCCGCGCATGGAAAAAAAATATCACTTCCTTCATAGAGCATGATTTACAGCCCGTGTATCCGTTATAATTAGTGTGGCCATTTCGTTCAATAGGCCGGCGCGCATTGTTCCGCCGATTCGCATTTGTATGCGCAACTGTTTCTCGTATTCGTCGACGACGTGCTGCATTGTTAATTTGTTAATTGGTTTTTCATCTCACTGGTGTAATAATTACACAACCATGCACATTTGTCACAATAAATCATTGCATGTCCATACATCATCATTATTTCCATCATGCAGCCGACGAAGCACGCAGAAATATCGTAAATAAAAATAAATAAATACGAAAAATCAACGCGCGCGCGCTGCCACCATTTATTTAATATTTGAAATCCGTGGGTTTTGGAGTGGCAATCAAGCGCGTTTCACATTCACGTGGTTAGCGGGCAAAGAATGTTTAATTTGCGAGTGAAATTGAATACTTTCACCGACCTTGGGGTCACTGTCAAGATCAAAAAGGCAGCGCGACATACATTTACGACATGTTTAATGTATTCGTGCGCCGTGCGCTGACTTGGGAGCAGCGCGCGCCAGCGCGAAGAAAGCATTCGGCGAAAACGAAGACCAGCACAACACGCCGAATATGGTGGAACGTACGCGCATTCGCATATTTATGAAAAATTTTATTATAGCCGACCGCAGAGAAATGCAAATACGTATCGGGAGCGTGCGTTTCACTTGCATTCGAATCCCGCTCGCATCTCTCGCCGCGGCGGACAAAAATTGGAGAGAAAGCCGCGGCGCTTGCACGGAAAAAAGACAACGGTGTCTTGGTCCAAATAGATACTTAATTTCGACATGATAATAATTGCGGATTCAATAACAATTTTTTCTCTATTTCGGTTTGAAGTGGAGAAAGTTGCTCTTACAATGTTGGATAGATACATTGGTGTTTTTTGCGCGCTGTTTAATGAGTAGCCTACCGGGGGCCTGCAACACGCACTACGCGCATCATTCCTCATTTCTTTCGCCGTTGATTTACGGAGCAATTTGCGCGCGATTTCTTTTTGTTTGCAAATGAACGATTTCAATCGCTACCAATTGTGATCATTATCAACGCAGCCAGCACCATTATGGGATAATTATCGCGTTATTATTGCTTTTACTTTTGCGCGCGGTTCCTTCGGCTTGCACTTTTTGTTTCCACGGTGATTGCTGCTTGATTGCCGGATCAGTTATTCAAATTAAGCACAATGCGCCCGAAATTCTCATCTTTGACTTTTTATTATTTGAGTTATTAAGGTCATTCTATTACATTAAATGAATCTATATATAAATAAATAAACATGCGAGCACCTGATACGGATAAAAATAAATCGGTTTTTGTTCTGTTCTGTTAATGTTACGTAAAAAGTGCATTATTGCCGTGTGTGCACGTACTTCCTTCTTTCATCTCTCGTGCGCATTGCCGCGCCGCATAGAATTTCATTGAAAAACAATGACAAGCGTACTTCACCTTCAGGCTAATTTTTCAATAATGAAAAAAAAAACATACAAACGCCCATGCAATAAATGCGCGAGTTACGTGTGCACGGCTTGTAATACACGCTGCGAGTGTATATAACACCTTGAAAGTCATGAAAATAAAGCCAAATTACCGTAAAATGATGATTAGCTGCTTCAATCGCGGCAACAAATGCATTTATACACTGTGTTCGCGCCCGATGCGAATATAGTAATCTTTAATGCGCGTATTATGCAAATCGGGCGTTAATATCACGTTGCGCAGGTCTTGACCAGTGTACTATGCATGCAATTGAAGATTAAGTAAAGCATCATTAGGGATTTGTTTCTGCGTGTGGCTTGGGCCGGCGGCATCCGCGTTGTATGTAACCGTAACCCGCATTGTGGATGTGTAACTTTTAATAACGCAAAAAGTCGCGTCCGTCGTTTCAGCGCTTGCCTCCGCGCATCTCGGCGTCGCGCGGTGGACGGCGTGTTCGGCGGTTCAGATGTCCGTAGGCTTTTCGAGTATTAAAATCATCATCAGATCATCGCCGGCATCACGCTACCCAGCGCTCTCGCGGCGCGCTAGAACTTCAATCGCCGGTCGGCCGATAACTGTTCATTTCGAGGCAGATCGCGTCCAGATGAAGAAATATTAAAACAAAATACCCACACACGGCACACGGCTCGCACCGGACGAGAGACGCGTTTCGTCCGCATCGCAGTTTCCCGTTTCGGGTCCGAATTAACGGTCCGAAAAGTTCTTCGCGCGCGCGCTCCTCCAGAATCATCGAGTGTGTTCGAATCCAAAGGGGGCTGCAGTTTGGCGTGTGATGCCATTCTAGCTCACAATCGCAATCGATTACGCAATCATTGAACAACGTGCTCAAAATGAGGTAACACAGTGCTCCTTTTTATTTGGTTCGATTTTTTTTATATTCAACGACGGTGTCATTCGCGAAACGAAACTAAGGCGCACACTGCAGCCACGCATACATTATGTCACGAAACGGTGTCGTCCGTGTTGCCGACAATGCGCTTGCGACACGCTCATTTTCATTCAGCGCCTGTTCTTTGACGATTTGCAGATTCTACGTACACATACCTTATGCGGTGCTGCTGTTTTCATGCATCGCATCTACGACACCAACGACCACACCGACGACACCGACGAAGACGACTGTGACTGAAAATATGGGCAATCGTGATGGCATTTTTAATACTAACAATACGACGACGACGAGTGAAAGCTCGCGCCGCGACCGTAATGGAAATTCGAACACGACCGCCGCCAAAATTGATTACGCCGAAAGCAAAACGCTGCTGCATTGGGGACTTAACATCGATACCGAGGCGCTGCAACTTGGTGAAGACGAAGGAGAAGAACATCAGATCAAGCAGCGCGACATCGACGACGCCGTGGATGCCGGTTTGAAGCTGATGAACGAATTACACACTGTCAAAGAACCACTTTTATATTCAATGGGTAAAAATTTAAAAAAACTTATTTAAGTATCAGCAGGAATGTAGGTAGTATGTGAATGCGGGTTATTTTTACTCATAGGATTGTATCTGGACGAGTCGGAGGCAGCAGGACGCGTGGCATCTTTCAGCACACCATCAAAACGTGCCTTGCATCAATCGCGGTACGGATATGCTGCTCTGCAGGCGTCGCTGCGCATCCGAGAGAAGTGAGTACACGAATTAATCACAATACCGACGCTAATCGCGCCGACAAAACACGTTATTCTACAATTTCCTGTCAATCTTCGATTTTCCGGGTTGGCGATTTCTTTTAATAAGGAAAATCATTATTCGCTATCGTCATCCGTGAACAAATAAATGTTTTCTATTCCCCGGAGCGCAGAAATGACTAGTTCTGCAAATATTACTCGCCCATCATTGCCATTTACATAATGCGAACGTTTTTACAGCGATAATAAAATTATAAATAATTAACGACGATAAACATCTTGCGAAACAATACGAGTACAGTAATGGAATGGACGAATCATGCATGTGTGAAGTGATGTGTAAATATGTATTAGTCGAGCGTAATTGCACCATTTATTCATATTCATACGTCGTTGTTGGTTTTTTTTTTCTATAATTTTCCACATGTAAAAACGTTCCGCGGACATGAAGAACACTTAGCAGTGAATGCAAGATTAATGCAAAAAGCAATTGACTTTAATCTTCATGCGCGCACACAATAAATCTAAAGAAAAGAAAAAAACACTGTATAGTGGAGAGACAGGTAGACGTGTGTAGCGCGGAGGATGGCCGACGTTTCTAAAATTGGAGGGAAAGCGCGTCTCGCAGATATAAAGACTTTAACGAATTAGAAATTGACTTTAGTCGCACGCCGCGATAGCAACGGGCACAGTCGACTTTTTAAGACGATGTTAATCCGAATTAGAAATCAATTCGTTGCTTATATGGGGCCGAGACGACGGCGAAGACTTGAGAGTTGAAGTTGTATACAACAACAAGTACGTTAGTGTTGTATCAACGCGCAGTGATCAAAAAATTTAAAAAAATTGTGTGTTGTATCGTTGCACATTCGCATTATTTCCTTGCAGGTATCCGGAATCCCGCAGCAGACGGAATCCGGAGCATGTCTCCTTTCTGCGCACTGATGCCTTTGATGACCAGTGTCCCATCCGCGGGATACCAAGATGTCCTTCTGCTTCCAGGCGTTACCGGACCGCGGATGGCACCTGTAATAATCTGGAGTTTCCATGGAAAGGCGCGAGTATGTTGCCGATGCAACGATTCCTGCTGCCTGATTACGATGATGATGTGCAGGCGATTCGGAGGTCTGTACGAGGCGGTGCTAGGTTACCCTCGCCGAGGGAGGTCAGCATTCGTATTCATCGTGACCGCGACGTCGAAATGCCGTCGGTGACCATGATGTTCGTACAGTGGGGCCAGTTTGTTGATCATGACATCACATCGACAGCGCAATCGCGTGCGTTTAACGCCAGTATACCTCGATGTTGTGCACGTGGTGGTGCTGGTTTCCTGCCGCCGGAGTTCATGCATCCGGAATGTCTACCAATTGAAGTACCTGAAGATGATTGGTTTTTGGGGAGAGTTGGTATGAGGTGTATTGAGTTCGTACGCAGTGCGCCTTCATCCCGAATTAATTGTGACCTTGGATGGCGAGAGCAGATCAATCAGGTGACCAGTTACATTGATGCCTCGACTGTTTATGGTAGTGACTCCGAACGGGCTGACTCCTTGAGAATATTCCGAAATGGTTTGTTTGTTTCTATCAGAAGGTTTTAGGTTTTAACAGGTTATTTATAGGTTTATTGCAATATGGCCGCCCTCGTAGACAATCTCAGACACCTCCGGATCCACCCGGTGGGGAGTTGTGTCGCTTGGGGGCTTTGTCTACGGAATGTTTCAAAGGTGGAGATACGCGAGTTGGGGAGCAGCCAGGCCTGACGGCATTCCATACCGTGTGGTTGCGATACCACAACCGCATCGCTGCCATCCTCGGCAACCTCAACCCGCATTGGAGTGACGAGAAGAACTACCAAGAAACGCGACGCATCATCGCTGCGCTTATCCAGCATATTACTTTCAAGGAATTCCTACCGATTGTTCTCGGGCATGAGGTGATGGACCTTTTTGACTTGAACGTGGAACGCAAGGGGTATTTCAGGGGTTACGACCCTCTTGTTAATCCTGCGCCTGCGAATGCCTTCAGTAGCGCTGCATTCCGCTTCGGGCATAGCCTGGTTCAACACTCATTCCTACGCAGCGACTCAAAACATCGCCTTTTAGTAAACAGTAAGTTTTTTTCTGTTTGGGAAATTTAAGCACTTTGTAATATTATGTGGTGTAGATGTATCCATCCATGAGGAGCTTAATAACCACGAGAATATTTGGAGTTTCGGGAGTGTGGATCGGTTGATATTGGGTTTTTGCAATCAACCCTCGCAGCGCCGCGATGAATTTATAAGCCGCGAGCTGACGCATCATTTGTTCCAACAGCCGGGTCAACCCTTCGGCATGGACCTCGCCGCCGTGAACATTCAGCGCGGACGAGATCACGGCATTCCCGGCTACACGGCGTGGCGCGAGCCCTGCGGTTTGTCGCCGATACGCACGTGGGTCGACCTCGAGCCGCTAATGAACTTCGAAACAATCCAGCGCTTCCGGTCGATCTACGACCACGTGGACGACATTGACTTGTACCCGGGCGGTTTGGCCGAGCGGCCGATTCGCGGCGGTGTGGTGGGTCCCACGTTCGGATGCATTATCGCACAACAATTCGCTAACCTGCGCAAGGGCGATCGATTCTGGTACGAGAATGGCGGCTTTGAGAATTCGTTCACGCCCGCGCAACTACAACAAATCCGACGTGTTACATTCGGTCAGGTACTCTGCCAAGTTCTACCGGAGATTGAATCCGTGCAGCCGTTCGTGTTCCTCTCGCCGGATAACTTTCGGAATTCGAGATTTCCTTGTGATAGTCCCGAAATGGAAAGTTTAGATTTGCGCGCCTGGGAGGAGCGGCGTCTGGCGCAGAGTCAGCTTGGAAAACCACCGCCGCCACCGCCAGTTATACCAATTCAAGTCCCACCGCCAATATTACCCAATAATAATAACAATAATAACAACAATGTATCACCGAATGTTAACGTGAATGGAAAACTTGACGATCTGGAAGGTAAAGTTGAATTTATAAATGGTCATCATGTAAACACACGTCCACAAACGCATCTTGCGCAGAAAGTTGACAGCAAACTGGATTTCGACGACGGGATTAAACTTAGCGACAAACTGACGAAACCCGATAAGATTGATATCAACGATAATCTTGACTTCTCCTCCGGAAGCAACTCCAGTAAAGGTAACAGGAATAAAAACAAAGATAAACTTCAAATCAAACCTCTGAGCGGCGTTAACGACAATATAGCTTTTAATAAAATGAAAACAAGCACAAAATCAGCGACAAACTAAAACTCACAACCACTACGAAAAAAACGACAGATGTCGTTGATTTTGACGTTATCTTCCTCACCGGTACGAATAAAAGTGACAAGAAAAAGTTGCAAGTAAACAAAGATATTGACATTGACGAAATGTTCGATTTACCAGAAAGTAAAACCAAAACAGACGGCAGGATAATCAAGAGAAGTGCGGATGATGATCCCGAAAAAAGGGAATCGTATGAAGTTGACGAGTTTTTGGACGAACTAATAGCCAATCAGGATGCCGATAATGGTCGCAAACACGTGGCGAAAAAACGACGCAAAAAGCCGGCGAAAGTGCGACCAATTACCGCGCCAAAAACAACAACCAAACGTACCACGGTGTATTTCCAAAACCGGCCGATGGTTTCGGACTTCTACAATCCGCTCAAAATTAAAGTGACTAACATAACGACCAGCACGATTGACCTAGATTCCGACGATAACGATAACCCACCACCGCCTTTCTCCCTAAAACCCCAGCTCCACACGGCACTCTATCAGGAGAAGCCCACATTCACCATTAGCAATTCCAATCCCGCCCCGGACAAGACCAAACCCGTGACATTCTATCACACGACGCGACGTCCCCTGACATACGACCAAGACGAATACTACGTCCTCCATCCGACGATTAACAAACCCAACCGACATAAACTGACTGCGGCGAACTATGGCACCGTGCAAAAGCTGCAAGCGGCTACAACTGAATCCCATCCCAAGTCCCCCGACTATCAAGTCAACATCAACATCCACCTGGTGTCAAGCACACCGAAGACCGACATTCTCCTCAGCGATAAGCTGTCGAATCCAAATGTGCACGAGGTGGACGGCTCGTACGTGAACTACGAGCAGATCAAGCCATCCAATGGCTACTATCAGTATTCCACCAAGCGTCCCTCGCCTGTCATCCCCATCCGCACGACGACACAACGACCTGACTATTATAGACCGCGACCCACACAGTCACCCTCGTCGCAATCGTACTATTATCAGCCGACGACGTACAACTACGATCGCTTTGAGGATCGACCGTTTTCTACATCAAAACGGCCGTATATTTACCGGCCATCGGAGAGTTTCCTTGCAATGTTCGAGGAAATGCATCAGAATAATTATGGGCAAGTACATTATGGCCCGTCAGTTAGTACCCGCCCGACGTATATTAGTAGTTATGTAGACAAAGTCACAAAACGACCTCAGATACCTAGTTATTTATATTACGACGGGAAATATTTTAATGAGAAAGGGCAACAGCAGAGTCAATACGGTTCCAATGCTCCCGCATATTTACAAAGCGATTCGTTTTATATCAGCCACGCGGTTCAGAACCCTTCGCAGGGTGGTAATTCACCGTACGATTCAGGCGAGAAAAATTTCGTCAAAATTTCATCCGTGTTGGGTAATAGATATCTGCATAAAACCGATAAGGAGCATTACATACACACCGCGCAGCAGAAAGACGGTGAGATAGAGTTAGATTCGGTGGAGAATGCAACAGTCGCGAGTGTTGACATCGAACAGCGCGCGGTTGACGACGCGAATATCAATCTCGACGCAGAGTCGGTGGAAATCGACACGGGCGCGGACGACGCGAAGTTGCAAATCGATATAATTCCGCGCGAGAGCCGGCAGGATGATTGGGTGCTGTATGAGTCCGAGGCGGATATCGCCGTCATGGACGAGCCGGAAATGAATCCGATGGGCGAGCGCGTCGCGGACGAATTGCCGAAGCCGATGAGCGAGTTTTGGAAAAAGCACGACGACACAACGGACGACAACGCAGACGGACGAGACAAATTGGACAATCCGACCAGAATTCCCGATCGGGAGCCGTAGATAGAGAAAGTTTCGAGTAATTCCAGCGGCGCGCACCACTGACGACCGACTGCAACTGACGATCGCGGACACAATGTTCGAAACTGTAGACAAAACAATGACTTGACGACTCTAACAGGACGAAACTTATTAACGTTGAGAAATATGACCCCATAGTACAAACCTGACTGATTTCTACAACTACGACTGACTGTGACCAATTTGGTGCCCCCTTTTTTTTTAACAAAATTATTTATTTTTCTACCTTTTTTTGATCTTGTGATAACAGCTATATCTTTTTCTGTAGTAGTTTAAGGCTAAAGTATTTTGTTAAATTTTTGAGAATATAAATAAATTCTATTTATGTATGTTTGTAAATTAATCATTAGCAATCAGCTAAGGACACTGCCAAGGATGATTCTGGGACGAAATTTTTGAAGAAAACTCTAGATCATTGGAGAATATTTTTATAATTGGTATTTATTTATTTATTATTGGACTCTAATGTAATTTTTGAATATCTTGATTTGTAATAAATTATTTTTAGTACTCACTCACTTGTCCCTTTTAAAAATCATCATCGCTATTGTCGGGCATAGTGATCTTGCTGCTGGTCATCCTCCCGGAAGGCGCCCGTTTGTTGATCTCCATCGCTGAGAACTCCAAACCTAAGGAATCTTCATCGGATTGCACATCTTCCAATTCCGGTTCGTGTTTATCAAGGAAAAGCTCATCATCGTCGGTGTCATCTGAGGAGATGTCAAAAGAGGAGTTACTGTTACTCATGCCAGGATCCATCCCACCATAGACCTTGGAAAGGTTGTTGGTTGGTGGGATGATATCCTGACGCGTCCTACCACCGGTTCTAGCTCTGGGTCTCTCCTGTCTGCTAGGAGGGAGCTTCTTATCAATCACCGGATGTGGGTTTTGATTGATTTTGGGATTGGGAGCTGTTACTGGTTCATCCAAGATCAAATCATCTTCATTGGTATCTTCAAGTGGGATGGTGGTGGTCATTGCTCTTTGGGATGATGCTAATTGAGCGCGTTGAATGTGGGCTCGTTCTGCATCTGAAGCGAGCTTCTCCAACTGGGCCAGGCAACGTACACGCGTTGAATATTTCTCGAAGAGACTGTTGAGCTCCACTTCGAGGTTGATGAATTCTTCCAGGAATGCGGGTCGGACTTTCTTCAACGTCTGCAGGCGTTTCTCGTACCGTTCGATTTCCATACGGCGCCGCTCCAGTTTACCATCCAGACTTGCCTCGCTGGCTGATACGTTATCAATCTGCGCTTTTGTGTCGTCGACCTCGTTACCAATGATGTCGATCGCCCGTCGAATGCCTCCATCCACATCGTGGACTTCAAACTGGCGACTGACGCTCGTCTCGCGCAAACCCTGAAATTCAATCAATTTCAATTTCCTCTTTATTGCAACCCACTGCACAAACAAGAAACTCACGCGTAGATTGATCTCGTGACCCAGGAGATCAAACAGAGATGCACCCGTCATGGTGATTTCCGTGGCGAGTTGACGAGACTGCTTCAGATCATGCAGTTTATCAGCAAAGTCAAAGTCGCGAATGGTCAACTCCACATCCTCTTCCTGATTGGCAGGAGTATCATCTTCAGCGTTGGTGACCAGGGCTTCGTACAACAACGAAGTCACTTTCAGAATCTCCCGTACAGCGTAACCATCAGCTTGGTAGAGTCGTTTGGTGTTCAATTTGATGTTTGCCTTCAGGCCCATGAATTGCGCCACGTTGCGGATCAGAGCTACCCTTTCCTCTTCAGTCTGCATATCCCCAGGAATATCTACATCCGGATCAAAGCGTTTGGTCAACCAAAGGAGAAGCGAGGTGATCAATGGGAAATTCGGCTTTCGGAAGCTCTCCATTGATACTAGTTTTGGGTATCCCAACGCACGCAACATCTCTGTACAATCTAAGAACAATAATTTGAAAATTTTGTAAATATTTAAACGAAAACTTACTTCGCACATCCCGATACGACATGATGACGAATTAGAGTGGAAACGTGGAATGATATTGAAGGATATATTGTTTGTAGTCAGTTTTTTGTTTGTATTTCACTCATGTTACCATAGAAATTCAAATAAATTCAATTTTATCCCTTCTGCGATGTTTCCAGTCTAGGGTCGCAACGTAGGCAACACAAAATACACATTTTGCTAAAACCAAGCAAAACTAGCACTCTATACATGTTAAACTTAAAACTAATAAATAAATAATTGCAGTATTTGCAATTTGCATTACTTACACTACTTGCAGCAATTAAACACGCCTGTTACTGCATATTGAATAACAATCACCTCTCACTGGTTAATTTAATAATAATATTGATTTGCTTGAATGTATTCCGAAGTAGTACAACTGTTGCAAATCGAATCAGCAATTACATTGAGATGAACGATCCAGGCCTCTCACGCAGATTCGTCTAACTTTTATTTTATTATTTGCTCAGCAGAAAAAAGGCGGAAGTCAAGCGGAGCGTATCAGTCAAGGCAATTGTGTTTTGCGAATGTATACAAAACTCTTGTATGATATAACAATCCGTCTTTATCTCACAGCAAATGTAAATATCATTAAACAAGAAACTAATTTTAAAAAAAAACTGTCTGAAACAAAATTCGCCTGTTTGACTTGTTTATGGATTTTATTCTATTGATGGAAATATTCCGTAATTTATTCTGGTTTCTCGAAATGAAAATGCGGGATTTTTTTAGTTTTAGTTTTTTAATGGAAAATTTCAGAAAATATTCCATTGACGTGTGGGAAGATAAAAACCACTGAAAGATAGAATATGAAAGTTCTCATGGTGTGTGACTCACAAGGCGCTCAAATTGCCTAAAAAATGTTTGGTGTGGTCGGTTAGTGGTGTTAGCTAATGTCCGCTGACGTCTTAACGAAACCGGACGGCATCAATAACTGACATTCGGTCGACCAAACTGTATCTTGACCTGATGGAGACTCATAAACCACATCAGCATGTTTCTAGCCACGTCAACTCAGCCCCTAACGATTAAACATCATCTTGTGATAACATATATTCCGTTCGTAGACGAAAACAACGAAATGCACTGCGCAATATTCGATTTTCTCCGCAACACGTGGAAATGCATCTAATTCCATAGATTATTAAATTCCTAGTCTCATGCGCTCATCAATATTATCTAATTACGTTTATTTGATTCTCCAGCGGCAATTATTCGCACGCTAACCGCGACTGTGCACTTAAACGATTTAATTCGAAATGATGCGCTAGATTTTTCAATTAAAACCCATGTAATATTCGCATGTCGATTGCATATCGTTCCGTGTGTCGCGTGTCGGCGCAACACGAGTATAAGACGACAATAATGCGCATCGGTAACAATATCAGGAGTTCCGTCTGAACGCAATCGCAGCTTCGCGGAAAACGCGCCAGTGCATTATGCCCGATTGCGTATCTTAAATAATGTCGCATTTGCGCAGGTGTGCGCGCAATAACGCTAAGGATTTTGCCATTTTTATGTAATACCGGCATGATGCGCAGCACACGAGGCAATTAAATCGCGTATTTTCCGCGACATCGGTGTGTGAAATATCGGATACAGAAAACTGTCACAATCGTATCTTCCTGGGGTGTTGAATGTTTTTATTTTTATTTTTTATGTTTATGTGTAATTTTTGCACGTGCACGTGATTTTTTGCAGTCACAAGATCACCGCGACGTAATGCAACGATTACCAATTACAACGCTAATTGATAGCGCAAGCAGAAAAACAAAACGTTGCAAAATATGATCGAAAGCAATTAGCAAAAAATTACTTTCTATAGTTTCTAATATGAGCATCGGACATCAACTGCCGCGCGAATGCTAATTGTTGAGCAAGCAATCGTTAAACCACTTGTATCACGTTTACTTTTAATAAGTAAGTATAATCAGACGATAATCGTGTTTATTTAACACCCGTTTAATTTTTTTTTATTTTAATTTTTTTTCTGGGATGAAATTATTTGCCACCTCCACCTCAATCAAAGCAGTGTCACCCGCTTTGGCTGGTGTTTATATGGTGTGTTGTGTGTGGAGGTGCGCAACGGGACGACGAACCGAATTGTAAAATAAAAATACGCGCCGCGCGTCGGTCGCGATTTGTTTGAATGCGTGGCTGGCCGTGTGCGCATCACAGTCGCCTCTTCTTCTAAGTCCCTCTTCTTGCGAGCATCGAGTTTCGGGCCCCTGGTGCGTTCGCGGAAAGCGACCATCATTGTCAAGTGAAAATTCATCCGTTCAAAGATATAAAGCAATTCTCGGCGCGCCGGTCAGGTCAGTCAAGCGCGCGCGTTCGTCCGTCGAGGCATCATCTTACGGAGCTATAAGACAAGCCAAGAAAGCAAAGTGTGTTGATTCGTTCGTTTAAATTCCCCATTGATAAGTTTCGCAATTCCGAAATTCGCGTTTTGCAGCGGAACGCCTGCTTCGATTGTTAATCGAATTGGATCGATCGAAAGTTCGTGATTGATATTCACAGGTGAGTGTTTTGTGTCTAAGCAAAAATCCAGCGAATTCATTGAAAGTTTCAAAAAAGTTTCCAACGCGTTTCAAACTCTTGTTGGCCCGGCTCGACGCGCATGCGATTGAACTAGTTTTTCGACTCGGTGTTGTATCTTTTGCACGCTCATTAATTAGCCCACCTATTAATTACACCGGCGGAATTAATTTCGAATAAGGTAGTAGTTAATCGGCATCAATGACGTTTCATTGAAATGCTTATCATGCACGTGATTTTTCAAAAATTTTGATTGTTTAAATGCTTAAAAGCGTCAACCTTAGAAAATGGACATAAAAATTTCTTTGTCAATGTCTCACTGCGTCAATAAAAACAATTCCTTTGATCTTGTCAGGTTTCGCATTGAGATCTCGCATGAATGCCGAAATAAAAACTTGGTCAATTATTTCACAAGCGTCGTAAAACAATAATAAATTCACTTGGCGCTGGTGAAAATCTGTCTAGGCAGCAATAAAACTGCACCAATCTGCGCGAAATAAACTAACACGCCGAAATTAAATCATAAAAATGTTTTCGCTAATGTTTCCAGCAAGTAACCTACTTGTTGGCGGCGCATTTTGTCATCTAAACCTTGTTTTGCGCGATCATCCTAAAAAGAAGTGAATGTCGCGGCTGGGTTTTATGATCGGTGTATTTTTCGTGTGGTGTACCGCAACGGGATTTAATAATACCCGTGTGCAGAAAACAATAATTAATATTTTGGAATCGGCCGCGGCTTATTCACGTGTTTATTGACGTACGCAAATCGCGTTTGCACGATGCGCTGATACACTTCCAAGATTCGTACCTACGTGAGTCGCCCGGCCAGCTAATTAATGTTATCTAAACATTCGTAGCAAAACAATCAAATATCCGTGCGATTTGCGCTGCAAGCAAACAAATCGAAAACGCATTGTCCGCGTTCGGGACGTTTCGCGCGTTTCTGCTCGCCGGTGACTTTTATGACAAGGTAATTACTTATCACAATATAAAATATGCGATTAAAAACGCGCACGTGTACACCGAATCAAGTTTGCGGTCGGCGTTACGCTTAAAATATCCATTCGTGCGCGGATTATTCATAAATCACATGTTACATCATATGAAGTACGAGTTGTACTCGCAGAAATTCAGCGCTGATTTTATATTATTACCCCGTTAGATACGTGTAATTAGAATAACGCAAATAATCATCATTTGCGATTAGATTAGCGTTGAACTCCGGCGGCGGCGTTTTTTTTCCGGGTGCTTTCTTGTCTCTTGAGTTCGCGCCGGTAGCCGTTTCGTGTTTGCTCAACGCAACGATGTTTACATTAAGACGCGACACGGTGTGCTCATGTCCGATTGTTTGTTTCTTGCTGAGCATTCATTTTCGGCGGACAAATTACCGTGAAATTGCCGTTTTTGACGTTTTGTCTGCACCTAATTGCACGCACGGCCTCCCGAACCACCGCACACGCAAGCCAATAACGTCAAATTGTCTCGTCGAGACATTAAAATAATAAAAATTAAAAAAAAAACAAAAGACAAATTAAGCAAATCGCAGTAAACGATTTTTCGTGCTTTGCGTAAATTTAAAAAACCAATCGAAATAATCAGAGTCATGCCACTTGCGCATTAATTCAATAACTGTTGATTATTTCCTTGTGCGGCAATCACCCGCAGACCACGCGTATTCAAGGGTTCGGTGGGTGAAACAAAACAAAATTTTTATTTGTTTTGTGTTTGATGCGTGCGACATAAAAACAAACGCGATCTGCGTGTGTTGAAAACGTGCGCTCCGTGCGTCCGTGCGTGATTAATGAATAATTATGATTTAATAGCGATCACGGGCACATTATGTGCATGGATTAATTAATACGTTTGCCGAATTACACAAGATGTGAACTTGAGCGTTGAAATTGCATTCCAGTGACGAAAATCATTTTCTCCGATAAATCATCGGTGTCGGCGCGTAAATTTTCATTTACCAAAGCGACATATTGCGAATTATCGATGAATTATGCTCGGGAGTGAAAGTTTCGCGAATTCGCCGTGGTGTCGAAGCGACACATCCTTTATTTGTTTCTTTTATTCACTCTGCGAGTATTTCCATCGTTTTTTTCTTGCTGAATAATAAATAAATCAAATTTTAAATTATACAATCTTTATTGTTTGTCGAACTCGTCTGCCCACGCAGCAGCCATTGCAAAAATTCAATTTTGAAAAAAGGAAAGAAAAAAAAACTCGCTGGTTGTTGTGATGTGATGCGATTTCGAATCTGTGCGCTTCAGATTTCCGATCTTTCGGATCGGGTTTCGGATTTGCGCGCTTTGCGCAATTACTTGCGTAATCCCGCCACTTTCAGTTCCATGTTTTGAAAACATCTTTTAAAAAGTAGTCTATGCAAATCGCATTGTTCGCATCTCTTACGTGCGTCCCAATTTAAACCTCATTTGCCATCGACGATTTGCATCAATTTGGAATTAATTTCTTTGCGGCGTTCTGGAAAATCCGCTAATTTAATTAAAAATTTAATCAGTAGCTTGAATCCGGAATGAATTTATCTCTCCATCTATCATCGCGGAATCTTTATTGTAATTAATTATATAGTATAAATGAACATGAATGAATTTCAAGCGATAAATTTTTTTCGCCGACGATTTAGACAAGCTTTTTGCAGAACCAGTTCGAACCGGTTGGAATGCTGTGCGCAGATTTGCGATAGAAATCGCGCGGCGGTCAATAATATAGTAATAATAAACAACAATTCACAACAGACAAAAAAAACTCATTAAACTGGGCACGGAATGACGCGATTGAAGAAAATTGCGCGCGCGCACAATGCGATGGTACACACCAGGAAGAAAAACCGCCGGCAATTTATTCAAAAGTCATGCATGCGTCTGTGCGAGTGCTAACAATTTGAATATTTTGATAATCATGCTCGGCACTTGCGCTAACTGCCCATATAATTTACATATTAAAGTTTGAAGCGTAATACACGAGAGAGCCCAGTAAAATTTATGACTTATTGGTATAGGCGGCAATAAAAATTCTTCCAGTGAGTCAGGTAAGTGCTGTGAATTGTTGTTTGTTTGAGTTAGTGCGTTGTCACCACGAATTTCGTAGAAGTCCAGCCGTGAAGCAGGTCAATAGATTAAGTTTCATCTTTCCTGATAGTCATTTAAAGTGTATTTGTTGTTTTGGTCTCCACGTGAAGATAAAGCAAAAACTAAAGTTTTGTTTTTTTCCAGTGGTTTTTGGCACGAAAAGGAAGCAATCGCAGCGCCTCCACAGCCTGCTGCCGGAAACACAGATTGGAATTTGCGAGATATAAATCTTCGTAATCATGAAATATAACTGTAAATTCAAATTAAGCCTATAGAAACAGCTGGAGACAACTAAAAAGAAAAAAAAAACGAAAAAGACATTCGCCGAATAGGCAACCCACGTCACAAATTCGCCGAAAAAGTAATCCACTTCATCCCCGACATGGAGAATTACAACCCTAGCATTAACAATAGTCAGTTGACCTTGATTGCTGGCAGTGACACAGACCTGCGTGGTCAAGGTGTGGAGAATCCTTCGATGGAGAATGATGTACCTGCAGACCCACGTCGAGAATCTTGCTTGGATTGTTCCAGAAAGGGTAAATTTACTTTTTTAAAACTTACGACGAAACGAATTCTGAATATGATGTTTTTTAACCATTAGCCAACACAGTATTGTACATACCATCAGACAAGTACGTCAACGGTACCACCAAGAACGACGAGTTCAAGCCGACCGTTAAAAAATGGATGATGGAGAAGACCTCAAATTGCTTTACCAAGAAGAATCTCCTGAAACGCCTGCCAATCTGCGCCTGGTTGCCTGAATACAACACCACTTCTGGAGTGTCTGATTTGGTAGCGGGTATCACCGTGGGTTTGACGGTGATCCCGCAAGCGATTGCGTATTCGAATGTTGCGGGTATGCCGCCACAGATTGGGTTATACTCGTCATTCATGGGATGCTTCATCTATACGATTTTGGGTAGTGTGAAGGATTCTGCAATTGGTCCCACGGCTATATCAGGTCTCCTGACCAGGGAAAACGTGCATGATTTTGGTGTGGACGGTGCGGTTTTGCTTTGTTTACTTTCTGGGATCGTTCAATTGTTGATGGGATGTCTGCAACTGGGTTTCCTGATTGATTTTATTTCCGGACCTGTGTCCATCGGGTTTACCTCAGCGGCCGCTATCATTATCGCCACAACGCAGGTTAAAGACATTTTAGGTTTGTCGGTCTCAGCGAGTAATTTCCTTGACGGATGGGAGAATATTTTCATGCATATTACGGAGACACAGCTCTGGGACGTACTCCTGGGTGTCTCTTGTATGGTGATCATATTATTTTTACGGGTAGGTTATCATTTCATAGGAAAGGGAAGGAAATTTATGTTTTTATTCATGTAGAAATCAAAGGATTTCCAAATTGGGCCATCGGACCCAAAGGAGCGCAAACCCATCCATGACTTCCTGGCCAAGTCCATTTGGTTGATATCAACAGCGAGGAATATTTTCGTTGTCATCTTCTGTGCGGTCCTGGCTTACTTCTTCGAATGCCGAGGAACTCATCCCTTTAAACTCACGGGGGAGGTGAAACCTGGTTTACCAGAATTGAAACCTCCGCCTTTTGAAACCACAGTCGGTAACAAGACCTACAATTTCGTGGAAATGACCACTACCATGGGATCAGCGATGATTGTGGTACCATTGTTAGGAATTTTAGAAAATATTGCTTTGGCTAAAGTTTTCTGTAAGTTTTTTACCGTAATTGACTAATTCAATACTAAAATGGCGGGTTTTAGCTGAGGGTAAAGCAATTGACGCTACCCAGGAGATGTTGGCGATTGGCGTCTGCAACATTGCTTCCTCCTTTGTTGGTTCCATGCCGGTGACGAGCGCGTTGTCCCGTGGGGCTGTCAATAATGCATCCGGAGTAAAAACCACATTTGGCGGAATCTACACCGGCTTGATTGTTATTGTTTCATTGCATTTCTTCACCCCATACTTTTATTACATTCCGAAAGCTTCCCTGGCAGCGGTGATCATTGCCGCCGTGGTGTTCATGGTGGAGTTACACGTGATCAAACCAATATGGCGTACTAAAAGTAAGAATTTTGTTGGTTAGGTTACCAAATGTTACATTTTGCAACTTTTAGAAACTGATTTGATTCCGGCAACTGCCACATTCCTGAGTTGTCTCTTCCTACGTCTGGAACTGGGTATAGCAATTGGTGTGGGCATCAATCTGCTATCTTTACTCTACGCCAGTGCTCGCCCTTCAGTGGAAATCGAAAAACTAACCGCAAGGTCCGGAATAGAATACCTCTTAATCACACCAGATCGAAGCCTTGCCTTCCCTTCGGTGGAATACGTCCGGGCCAGCGTATCCAAAGCGGGAGTCAAACACGGATCCAGTTCCATTCCAGTGGTCATCGATGCCCGACACATTCAGGGTGCCGATTTCACAGCAGCGAAAGGCATCAAACTGCTGATCGAGGACTTCTTGAATCGCAATCAGATGCTGTTGTTCTTCAACCTAAAACCGTCCGTGATTGGAATATTCGAAGGCCTCAAACCGAAGGGCTTCAAGTACTGCGGGACGTACCATGAGTTGGAGGAGACGCTACAGAAATACTCCCCAGGCAATTGTGGTACCAATGGCACGGGCCCAGTGGTCGTCGTCAATTAAATGTGATATTTCGTATACAAAGCTAAATGAAATGTATACAACCCAAACCTATCAATATATAGTAATATTTTCTACGCTGTCCAAGATGGACGACTTCGTATTTTCTAAATCTAGTTGTAATGTAAATATAAAATGTATCTTATCATCGTAAATAATCTTAAACTTAATCATTGTAGACGAAGCATTCATGTAGTGATCTGAATAAATTCATCCATGGAATTAGTAAATATTTATAACAAAATCTTATTGTTTATGTTTATAATTATAAAGTGCAATCGGGAATATAATACAGCGAAGTGGTTTTGGTTGCCTATAGTAATCTATAGTTTTAATGCGATTAGGTATAGAATATCATGAGAACGTTTAGGTATTTTACTGAATTACCTATATCACAAATAATTGAAACAAAACAATAATTCCCCGGGGTAATTAATAACGCAGGGTCAAAGTTTGTACACCAGCCTCTGAATAATCAGAAATCGCTAACCTTTGTTGAGAAGTACTTCATCATATCTTATTTACGCAATAAAATGGCGACTGAAGCAATTTTTTGTTTACAATTATAAAACTTATATGTAATGAAGCTGTGTTTAAAATAGTTTCGTGTTTATATGCAAACGATATACTGAGAAGTCTTTATGACTCATGAAACCGATAAACTTTGCTATAAATACCTCCCCCAACGAACCGATATTTCAAGTTGCCTTGTCGCTGTTGCAGCGCGCACATCGCGCGCTGCATCAACGATAAGTTACTTCCACAATTTGCAACTTCTACACTCCAATCATCAGGTGAGTCCTTACTACCCATTCTAATTTACTGAACTTATATATACTGCGTATATTTTCCACATCCAGATTTCGGCCCTTTCATGTGACGGCTCCCTCGGAGACTATGCCTTCCGGTTGCGATGCGCCTGCCCTCGGTGAACACTGGGGGTAAGAGGTCCAGCCAACAACATCGGCTGGATTTCCCTTGGCACTTTCCTCACTTGTGGTGACCTTGTCTTCGGGCGTGGTCCCATGAGTGAGGCAAGGGCCTTGTGTGAAAACTCTATAAATCTCTCAAAAATCCATCTACAAAGCCATCAAAACAATTTCATATTTCATTATCATCCAACAAACAAATGCCAAACTTTGTTTTCATATATTGCACGTGTGCTGTAATCAGTGTACGTGCAATTTCATCAGCCCAGACGCATTAGCACTACACCCGAAGTGAGCATTTTTTTCCTTATCAATTATGTTCGCTTCGGGTTGACCGTTATTGCGGTCTCGGGCACTCATTGTTCTTGATTGGCCACCGCTGGGTTAGGTGCTACCAATTGGCGCTTGCATATTTGAAGAGTGAGGACTTGTTACCCAAATCTTCAGCTATCAGGTAAGCACATAGAAAAATAAACAATTTCTCCATCAATCTGTTTTGTTGTAGCCTTCAGCATACATCATCGAAAATGGAACATGGGATCTTCAATCCAGTCGAATCATAACCAGTCTTCAACGAACAGGATTCCATTTTTTAAAACTTACAAAATTGTTTCAAATTCCCGGAGTGCAAAAGTTGCAAACTGTGTATTCACTTAACTATGTAATTCGAATAAATAATTTAGTATTTAATCAATGGTTTACACTACACTTTAAAAAATCCAACACCGTAAATGTGAATTACTAAATTTTATGATGTGAAAGGTTTGGAGTTTGGTAATTTTTCCACCTAACACACACACACGGCAATTGCATAAATTTGTTATTAAAGCAGTTATACTCAGTTAATTACATAAATTTCATAACAAATCGAATCACTTTTGCTTCATTCTGTATTCCGCTCGACGCGTATTGTCTGCGGTGCGCATTTTGTAAGCGTGCGCGCACAATATGTGGCCTAATAATTAATTTCGCGATGTTTGAACATCGCAACGCATTTCGCCAGAAACGAGAATGTGAGAAACAATTCGAGCTGCGACGATTTCGTAACTATCTCTTCGGATTCAGTTTCACTGCCAATCGCCTCATCAACACAAACACTTTTACTTTTTTATCAGTTCTTTTGGTTGCCTGCCTGCCGAGTCATTTGAATATCACAACATTGCATTTGCATGCAATTTCTTCGGATGGCATCATTGCTGTTGCGCAAACATCGCCCATACATTTAATAAAGTGACATAAATTACTCCAACACTTAAATAATTAAAAAATTTCTTCGAAAAAATGAAAATTTTGTATTTTATTAAGCATTTAAAATTTCGGATGAAATTATAAACAATTTGCTTATTTTTTTGACAAAATTAATTTCTGTTAGTCTCCTGTACGTCTTTATCTCGATTTAGCGTTGATTTCATACGCGGAGGAAGGATGCGATGGCGATACGTTAGATTGGCGGCCGTTTCGCATCGACGCATGATAATTGATGTAAATCTTCGCTTAATTAATGTCCACGACATCCTCTGCGAATGTAGTCAGCATTTACCTAAGATTTCTGCGCGCCTGTGAATGACATACACGCAAATTCATGAAAATTAAATTTATTAAACATTGTGACGATGCCAATGATAAGTTTTATCTTTATCCTCGCAAACGCAAGAAAAAATCCAACAAACAAACAATCAAATCTTTGCCTATTATCTTATCGCTTTTTATTAATTATAGTATACGGAAGAATGCGATGATAATAACAGTCAATGAGTGTTTTCCTGTTTACGTTCGTAAAGTCATGTTCGTTCATCGATTCGTCATTCGATTTGTGCGCTTTGTAACATCGCCGGCTGTACACTTTCTCGCGCTTACGTCGCGGGACAAATTTTGCTTTGTTTTCCTCGTAGACGACAATCGAGTGTTGATCCGCCAGCCGTATCATCGATTTGCGATAGGAAAGCTCGTAGATTATGTGAAACAATAGCCAAGGAGTGAAAAAACGCACAACACACAACACACGACGCTCTTCCTTTTCGCTGCAGCGGCGAGCGCACGAAATTGCTTTAATGACCGTTTCCTATAATTATGCGCTGCTTACATAAAAGAACGGAAGAGTGGCATGGCGTACAAAGTGTGAAAAACGCTGCGACCACACGTCAATTTCACTGCACGCGGCTGGAAAGAAAAGAATTTACATATTATGATACAATTCATGCTTTTATGCGCGTCGTTATACTCCGCACGCAATTACGAAATGGTTAATTAATAGAAAATAATTTGCGGTTTATGATATAGGTAATTACGGATGAACTAGAAATATGCAAAGTAAAAATTTCGGACTTTTCGAATTTATCTTGCATAAAATGTAAGCCGAAACGAAACGGCGCGGTACAAGTGAATCCAAGAGAAAGCTGCATCCATGAATGTTGTACACATGAAGACGTTAGTTTCCTCCAGCGATTTTCTTGCCGCGCAGATTCGAATGTACCTCGCAATCGGGGACAAAAACATCGTACATTTTCCGATTGTCTTCTGCGCCTTGGGCGCCTCTGCAATGCGATTTATTCGCCGTTTTGCGTGCGGGGCTTTCATTGTAAATAGGTAATAACATTTAATCCGGCATCTTTTATCCGTCGTAAATCAGTTAATAAGCGCTGTCGGACAAATACTGCTCCGCACTCGCCGCGAGTTGGAAGGGAAATATTCACAGAGAGCACTTGATCGTGCTTAATTGCTCTTTATTGAAGGTAATTGAACGCTGGAGATGATTACCGTGGCGGTGAAAAAGTCATCAACTCGCCGTGTGCGAAACATCAGACTCGGAGCGCGTGTGAGACTCTTCTTCATCGGCATCAGCATCAGTCTGGTGGAGCGTCGAATCGTCGAACGCGGACAGTGTCCGCCTCGCCGCACGCTCGCCGGATCGTGATCGCGCACACTACACGAGCGCGCCGCTCATTGCGCCTGTCAGTTCTTCGCGAACTTTCGAACCGCTTACTTTGTTGTGTTGCGCGCCGGTGTTTACAGCAGAAAACAACTCGCCGCGATGAGCGAAACCTTTGCCAGGCCGGAGGTGGTCCGCCAGCAGATACCGCAGGATGTCATACCGCCCCCGAGTCCTTCGCCAGCGCCGCCATCACCGCAACTTGATAACAATCTCACAATCAGTACGAAGATTTCAACGGATCAACTTATTTGTAAAACGCCGCAGGATTCACCGATGAATTCCCTTGCGAAAACAAAGCGTAAGATTCAGGACGATCCGGCGTTCGAGAAAAACGCTAAGAAGATTTCCGAGGTGGACACCATCGAGACGAATTGTTACAATGTGTTGTTATATCTCGCGTTGATGCAGATATTCCTCGGATTGTTGATGTGCACGTTCGGAGTGTTGGTTATCATGAACGAAGCCAGTTTAGCGCAGGTAATAAAACACGAAATAAAATGAAAAACGCGTAAACAGAAAGTTTTCTTATCTATCTATCGTTGAAATGAGTGAACTTTCTCATTTTCATTATTTTGACTAGTTAATTGACGTGTTTACGGCGCGCGCGGCTGGAATTCTGTTTTGACGCTTCGCTGCTGCCCTGATTCGGGCGCCCGTAAAATCTAAGAGCGTGTCGTAAAAAAAAACTCTCAACTTGTCTGTCACTGCGTCTCATTCACCGATTAACATTGCACACGTTTTTCATTAACATTTTAAATCTGGAACACGTGCAGCGTCGTTTTCATTTCGCGAATCATTTTACTGAATAATTGCGCGTAATTTCCGTTGCGTGCATACGCGTAAGAGATTTAGATTACGCCTAAACTGTCCTCTTTTTTTCCCTTATGTGGAGTGCGCTGCGTGGCTGAAAATGCGCGCGAACTTTCGTTTTGTTTCGTTGCAACGAGATACAAAGTCGCGCGCGGTGGATCGACGCAACACGCACAAAGCGCGCAGCGATCAAGCGGAAAAAATGAAGCGCACGAAATACACCCAAGCTGGCTGACGGAATGCGAATCTATAATCAACATTATCCAGTCTAATAACCACGACCTTAGCTGTCGATTGAACCACATGCCCGCACATGCACAACTCTCGCATATAGGTTGGAAATTACTCCACGTCGCTCGTTGGCTTTATCATCAGCAACGAATTAATTGTAGGTGGAGCAAAAGCAAAAATCTTGCCATTTTTTTACTTTCAATTGCACCCAAAAGTCATGCATGTTTCAATTTTCAATCACAATTTGTGAAAGTATTTATTTTGCGCGTTAATTGGATGATTGCTTAATTGCACAAAGGAATATCTGCAGTTTCACTATTGCAGAAGGTGTAGACAACGAATATTTATGCAACCATTCACATTTCCTAATCTTCCTATGAATTTTAATATGAAAAAATTCTTCTAGGAGTAAAATTTTGATGGATTATGATTATTAGCTGATCAAGGTCGGGATAATCTTGTAATTTGATTTTTGTAATTGAATTCAGTTACTCGACATTCAATTTGATTGTGGCGGCACGTGTGCAGCACACAACGCGAGCATTTTAATAGCTATTTCTAATGGTTGGCAGGCCAGACACGAGTGCGCCGCGAAATTCCGCTCGCGATTGATTGTAATTGCATTTGCATTCGCGGCGCTCACGTGCGACGCCATTCATAAGCAGCGACACATCACACCGGCATAAACGTGTCGCGGATTGTTCGCGCTCGCATTCGATTAGCGTCTAATTAACGGTTAATTGAAGCAAACGAAAGTGAAAAAATGCGTGCGTGTTGATTTCATCATTTTATCGCACCAAATCAATTGAATGTTAATGCCGCTTTAATTACCTACACACGCTGCATTATATTGTCGTGGTGTTTGGAGAGAAAAGTTCCTCTTGTCTCGCGCGATAGCCAGCTAATTTACGAGCGGCGCACGCGAAATAAAGCATCGAGAAGGCGGCGTCCCCGGCGTGCGAGGCGCGAGTATGTGTAGTAACGACGGCGCGAGCGGCGACGTAATCGAGAGGATGTGCAGCATCCTTGAGGCCATTGAGGAACTCGCTGGATTCCATTCAGTCATCACCACGAGCACTTTAGATACACAAACCTAACAAAACGACGGCCGGTAACTGATCTTGTCGGGGGCCCCGCCGTTGTGATGTTAATTGTGCAACAAAGCCGTTTCGCGACAGAGGAAGCCTTAGCGGCGCACAAGAACTGCAACAATTTTGTAGTTGCGCCCGTAGGCTATGGTAATCGATGTGCCGGTTTTGTTTTTCGCTAATCTGAAGAAACTTCAGCAATTGCAATCATCTCCTCATCCTGTTTGCTGAAAAAACATAACCAGATTCGCAGCCGGCGCAAAAAATTCACGCGCATTCACGACACGACATAATCTTATACTTATACTTCTAGACAACTCAGTAGTTGCATCTTCAGAGTCTTCATCTATATGTACGCGTAACGATGTGCGCAGAGTACGTTAATTCTTTTATAATCACTTCCTGCATCCGTTGGTCAGTTACAGATCTTATTCTTTTGTTTTCGATTGGATAAAAATTCAGGGCTGATTATTGTTATTTTTATTTATTATTATTAATTTTTTTAAGTTAGGGTGCGGCACATTGACATTGAAAATATTTGATTGTTTGTAATTCCGCATTGTGCAAACACGGATCGAAAAACTCCTAATTTGTCAGCCGCACATCAACACTAATAAGATTTAATCAGACTTAAACTATTTTAAATTGCCTTCATTACGGCCAGCTACCGCGCCCGGGCAAGAACGCATAACAATAATCGAGAATGTGATTACCCAACCGGCCCGACCAAAAATCGCCCGCAAGGCGACCGAAAGCGCCTATTAGAATGGTAAAAACCAAACTCCTTGACGTTTCGTAGTTTTTCCGTACGCATACGCGATACGTCGTGATTATTTTCTACGCACAACAACACGAAAATAATTATCATTATGAGGCACGAAAAGCGACACATGCGATCGTTATTATTACCTCATGATACTCGTATCATGCGAGGCACATTGTTAGCACAAGTTGTTGTAATTAGCGCACGAAACCGTTACTTATTTGAACTATTTGACTTCTCTGTTACAGATTGGTGGCGGATTATGGGGCGGATGTCTAGCAGTCAGTGCCGGAACGGCTGGGATCCTTGCAGCTGCGAAAAGTTGGTGTCCTTTGCGCACAGGAGCGCAAAAAGTGGCGCAGACGGTGTCGCTCACCCTCAATATGATAACACTGGCGATCGCCCAGTTAGTGTTAGTCCTGGCAGCGACAGGACTCGCCCGGGATGTGCACAAGAGCGAAATCATCGAGAGCAATACGCAGGTAATCGTTTAAAATTAAAAACATGCGATTTTCACGATTACGCCGCGGTTTGCGAAGCGTGAGCGCCGGATTTTCTCATGACCCTGAATCATGTTGAACGTTTAACGCAGACGAAATTCATGGTGTTGTGTGTAAGATTCACAATATTGTTATATCACAATTTCGATGCTCGAATGAGGCTAATTATTCCGCGCGCGCGCGCAGCTGAAGATATTGCACAAGCCGCGAGCATCAAAACGCAACAATACGAAGTAATCGCATGCAATCGGGTTTCATTTACGGATAGATTCTTCTCGGAACAGCTCGTATGTGTGGTAAAAGCACAGCGCGCTTGAAAAGAAGAAAAAAAGCGCAAGAAAAGGCGAAAAACGTGATTCGAAAACATTCCGTTACGTGCCCACCGTGCCCACAACGCCGCATGGGTTTGGTAATCGCGCATGAAAACGTTGTTTTGCTAAAATTAACTAAACAAATAATTCAGTACGAATGCTTATGTACCAGGTGACGATTGTAAGAGAAAAGAATGTCCCACATTGTCGCTGGAATTCACTTGTCAGCGCACGTGCTGCCGTATGTAGTATGCAATCACATGTCGCCGTTGTTTATATTACCATACACTTAGTTTATTAAATAATCATTTATTATTACCAAGGCCGTTTTGTAAGTTCTTGTGCCGCACCGATATATCGACTTGCAAATTGATATCAATTCGCCGCTCCTCGTTTCTGCTGTAAAGTTTAAATGTCTTGCAGGCACTTCAAAAGAAGAAAGCGAAACTCTGCGTGTTGATGGCCTACTGATGTGGCAAGTGGCAAGTGTACTCGCACCAATTTCGTTCGCATTCTTTTTCTGACCAGAGCGATAAATTCATTCGGCGCGCCCCAACCTTCAATACGCGTATAAATATCGATTACTCTGCGCGAATTTTGATTCGGTGCCTACTTATATTTATCAATTACAAGAATGTAGGCATGCGTTGTTGTTGCATGTCGCCGCATTGGCACAGGTGAATTTTAATTGAGCGAAGTTATGTAGGTTACAGGCACGCCGCGAAAAGAAACTTTTATTTCAACGCGCAAGCCGACATCAATCCAGCTGGACACAATGCGCATCCAAAGTTCAAACTGCATGAATCATCTCCTAATAGATTTTAATTGGTTTCAATTGCGTTGATTGTCATCTTACAGGTCACCGAAGATATCGTCGAGGTTCTACCGTCGAATTATCCGGCGTTGTTATCAAATGTTGGTCTGCTCATCATCGCTGCGTTTGAGACGGTGTGCGCGGCGGTGGCTTCGTACAAGACGGCGAGGTTGGTCTGCCCGTGCTTCCGCCAGTCTTCAGGAGATGAGAATCTGCATGAAAACCTGCGTATTGGCGGTCGGGACGCTTTGGTCAGCTCGTGGCTGGGCAAACATTCGATGCAGACCGTCCAACCGCAGATCTACGTCGTGCATGCGCCATCCACGCTGGGACGACATAGCAAAGTAAGTTATATAATTGAAGATTTGATTGAATGCACTCTGGGCGACTTCCGGGAAGTCTTGCAAGATTTGTGGATGTAATTGATACCTGCGGGAATTCGCGCGCTGGAAGCCAAAAGAATAACAACGTCGGTATCACACGTAACAAATGATTGTGTGTTTTTTTCTCTCGGCGTGTTCTTGAGCGTTGCCTTCATGCCAGCCACCGAAACCACATGCATTTTATAAACAAAAGTATTCGGTTGCGAAGGTTGCAATATGCTCAAACTTCAACTTGCGATGCTGTGTATTTTTTTTCCTTCTTCGCTTCTCTTCATTATTATTTTCTCGAGATTATTGGCTGCCATTTCTTGAGGTGCGCGCCGGCTGGAATTTGTAAATGTACGATTTGAATTCCATGGGATTCAAGTGGTTTGCCTTGTAATTGAAAAACAGCTAGACAAACATTAGAACCGTACGCGCACGTGAATTACTCATTGAATGTCGACGCGCGCACGTTGAATCCAGCGTAGGTACCGAGATGTATTGATAAATAATCAAGAGATAAATAAAATGCCTCGCTCGTAAATTTCGCGCGCATAATTACCGCAGCGCACACGTCCATTTGTAATCGAATACGTTTAGTGTTTAAAAGTGGCTGCTGGGAGGTATTGCGTGTCGCAGGCAGGTTTGCCAGCACATTCTTGTTTATTTGCGAATACTGTTTTCGATTGATATGGTCATCATTTCTTTTTTTACGACATCGCTAATTTCCATCCACTGTTGGCCGAAATGCAATTAGAATTCGATGCGTGTGCGCGCGTTGGAAAAGTGACACACAAACGCAAATGGTACTTGCAATGCGCTATATGCATTCGAAAGTCATTTTCAATTGCGTTGCTCAATTTGCTCAATTAGCAAGGCGGTAGAGCGGACAATTAACATTAACATAAAACTTCATAACTTCAAATTGACGATGCATCAACTTTTCTATCTCTAAAACGTTTAATTTTAATTTTTTTAAAATTTTTTCTTTGATTTTCTTGCAATTTTTTCAATTTCTACCCATTTATGGGTTTAAATATTTACACCTCAAGCAAAACTTACGTTTTCTTTTCTATTTGTTTATGTAACACGCAATTATCGCGTTTGTCGGCTTGTGCAATTAAGTTATACGCTAAAATATCGATTATTATGACCAACGAAAAAAAGCAGCGCATGATATCCACGTCGGAGATTTTTACGTTGTTGTGTCAGTCGTTCTGCTTTCTTATTTCCTGTGCATTCCTGCGGCTAACGGCTACTCGAAGCCCCGAACAAGCTTCTAGTCTCGATCGAATTCAACGAAACACATCGTATTTACTCCGGATTTTGATTGTTTGTTTACTTGATTATTACGTCTTGAAAAATCACGAGTAATAACGCGTTTTGCGCGCGTAGAAGAACCATTTTCGAAAGTTACAATAATGCGTACAATTATTACTATCTGGGATACTAGGAGACTAGGACTATACTCGTTTACAATTAACGCTTTTGCCATCTTCACGATACCAGCCGATTGGAAATCTGTCGAGATGCATTTGCATCTCTGCACTCGGCGCGCTTAATTTGTTTCGTACACTTTGTTAGCGTAATTCTAATCATTACGCCGCGGACGTTATGCTTGACGGCCCCGTTACACACGCTTCGTGCATACGTTATTATAATATTCCTGTCGATATTACGTGCATCATTTGTCTCGTTTTGTGTGAACAAACAGTGTTTTCTTCGGCGTTTCGCGCAAAGTTTAAAGAGTTTCCTGAAACTTTTGTGAAAAGAGAAAGTCGCACGAAGAAAATCGAAAAAATATTATTTTCTACCATCAACGCAAAGATTTTAAGTAAAATTGCGTAATTTTATTCCGAAAAATAAATTGAAGTTGACATGTCCGCCTGCATGTGTGTATTTTTGAAATTTCGCCGGATTATTAATTACATGCGCCTCGGGCAGGCATCGTTTTCCCTTTTTTTCGTTATTGTAAATTAACTTTCGAAGCGAGGAACACGCGAGATGCGCCTTCGGCCAGCGCGCTATCCGGCTAATTCATTCATTAATAACGCTTCCGCTGTGTGCGCTGGAAAAAACTACGATAGTCATGGCGCAGGCAGATCAACAAGTCGGAATTCGATGGAATTCGACCAAAGGAGGCAAGCCACTTGCGCGAACATATAATAATAAATGAGTACGATGCTCGTGCCGCACCTTTCGAAAACGAGACGTAGTGAACACTTTCGATATGACACACTTCGACGAAGAAAACAAGTGAGGCCCGTTCCAAACCAGCCACAGCGCACACACACGCGGAATAAAAACGAAAATAAATATCCTATGGATACACAGATATCGATTAGTTTCGACTTGTTGCGAGCGAGGGGAAAAGAAATGCGGTTCGTGTGTTTATCGTGGAAAATCATTGAAATGTTTCGTTGCGCTCGATTTTGCATTGCATGCGTCGCCGAGGCCTGCCTTAATTGTATGCATTCGAAGCGTTTCGAACATTTCAGCCATTCATTTAATACGCCGCCGCGGCAATAAATCGAGTTTATGTTTTTGTAGCCGGCACGAATCGCCAGGCCGGGTATCAAAAAGTTGCGCCGTTCAAATGAAACTTTCACAGAATGAGCCGAATCGAAAAAAATCGGTACTTTTTGCGCAGTAGATCTTAAAATAACGCGAAATTAAATAATACGTATGTAAATTGCATTGCAACGGAAGGATGCGGTTGGATATGAAATTGTAATACCGAACCGGTTGGACGACATCTAAGTTTAATTGGTGCGCTGTCCGACATTTCCGAGATGATGTTAATGTCAAATAATAAGGGAAAGTTAAAAGTGAAATTTCGGAATTCTGATGGGCTCCACTTCGATAGCGATAAATCTTCATGACATTCCGCTCTCATCTTTGTCCACTTTTACCAAACAGTCAATATGAGCAGGTACCAATACCGCCATATTGATTTATAACACTTTCATCTCCATGAAAGACATCTGATGTCTTTTAAAATTTAAAAATTAAAATAAAAAAAACTTTTCAGCATTCTGGAGGCATGCCCATTCTTCTACAGCAACCAATGATGGGTCCAACCATGTATCCATTGATACCTGCACCTTTGGGACCCGTACCGTCCCCGATTATACCAACACTACCACGTGATGTACGTATTTCTATCTTTTTTTAAAGAAAAAACTATTTTTTATTTATTTTTATAGCATCACTACCGTCGTTTGTTACGCGATCGTCAACCAGCACCGAAAGCCCCTAGTGCCCGCAGCAGGTCCCGCTCCCGAAGCAAATCCAAAGAGAAACAGCTCACCGAAGCCGACGTCGCCAAGACCTACACCGGCCTGGACAGGATGATCGCCGAGGAGTTCATCCAGATCTGTGATTCGCGCAACAACAGCCTCTGCAGCGACTCCAGCTGCCGCGACAGCTGCCAGTGCGCGTCCAGTGACATGGGCTCTCGGGACTATCTCATTGATAAAGTGGAGAAGGTCTAATCAATTAGGTACCACCCAAGCTTACCAATTTTTAAAAAAATATTCGAGTGACTGAATACTGTGTCATGACTTAATAACGATGCATTCACAGCGCTATTGTAAAAAAATGATTTGTTAGCTAGGTTAGAATTTGAATAGTCTTCATATAGTCTTCCCAAATTACATTATATACAATAATCTACTCACTAACCAAGATAGACTTCGATTTTTACGTATTTTTACATTCGACAATTGTAATTTTAACCGATCGTAACGAATTTTAATGCTCAAACGTATGTATAGTATGTAATTTTAAACAAAATTTATTAATTGTTACTATTGTGATATATGTATTATATTAATGTATAATGTATTCTTTATTAGTATCAAAATATTATCTAAAGTTAGAGTAACATTTGTGGTACCATTGCGATTAAACAGCGTAATTTGTGCGGCGGAATCCTTGCTCTGAAAGAAAATATTTTAGATGTTTACCATTTTGTCTTTAATGCCACCTACGCATTAATTGCATGATGACATTGGCGATTTCGGCATCAGGTGCGCAGAAAAAGTAATAAGAAAATTTTGGTTGACTGTTTGCATTCCTAAAACATAAATATCAATTATTTTTGCTTAAAAATGGATTCGTCACATTACCCTGCGATGTAAGCGAAATAATTTGGCATCAATGTAATGCATGAACAACCAGAAATTTCCATGAACATGTGACTCTTCATTAAACATCTCCTTGCTACGCTGGAAAATTTGATGCCCAATTCGCCAACCTCGAAGAGCACTTCCTCCTTCAGACTCTTGTCACGTTGCTGCGGTGTGCGGGGCGGCCAGAAAAAGTTGGCGAATACCTTGTCAATTGCTTTAGCCTCATTATTGCGCCCCACACACACACATCCCAGGTAAGTAATTGTGAAACCAGTCCTGCAAATGTGTTACCACTATCAGAGCGATGCTGTGCGATATTAACACATGCAAATCGACCTACAACGCTTTCAGTTTCAGATTACAGTTTCTCCAAGTTGATCCTTGAGTGGGATTGTGATTTCGGTTCAGGGAGGCACGCACCGTCTCCGGGTCCAGTTGAATTTCCTTGTAGAGTTGGATCATTGCGGGATGTATGGTATTTTTAGTTGGATCAGTAATGGCTTTGATTAATCGCAAGGTCACAGGTTGGATACGTGAAGTTTTTAATAAAGTGTTGAGGCTTCCATGGGCTACCGAGAGCACTGGTACGTTGTTGATGCATTCGATGACGTCCCCGATATTGATATCAGCCTGAAAATTGAGTTTAATTGCAAATATTTAACCACACAAACCTTTTTTCTGCAATACAGATTCATGAACAACGCTGTTGGCACGAATCTTCGTAATGATGGGTCTTTCTCCTGCATATCTGGAAGTATACATAGTAAAACTTAATAAAAACTAATGGTAATTATGATTACTTAACAGAGATGCCAAGATCTTTACTGGGGACCAAGTCGACGTTGATAATTCGTGGTAACTCCCACGAGAGGTCCAAAAACGCTGAATTTTCTAAGTCTAACTTAAAATCTACGATGTTCAATTGGTAGATCACGGAGAGCAGTATTTCGATAAGGATTTCATCGGCGAGGATTGCATCAGACACGTAATATTTATCGCATTTGTCTGATGACCGCTGTGAATATCATCATGTCATTGCAATTATCGTTTTAATCTTTTATGTTTGATCACGTACCAAATATTCAATCGGACGATGCAGGCATTTTCGTACGAGGCAATAGCGCACAGCAAGTCGAAAGCGTCCATCTTGGGTCAACACATCTTTCCTCTGCTTGACGCTTTCGATGACCTGCGTGATCTGATAGTTTTCATTGTAGAAATCATCCGATTTCATGGTTTCTCTATCCATCTCCATGCGGAGCCATCCCACAGGTAGCCAAAGAGTGCCGTCTGCGCTTTAATGGAACAGTAGAAAATGTTTTCGAGACATCCTTCTAAACTAAGCAGCAATGGATGCGCATCTGTCACAGGGTCCCCCTTTTTATAACACTCCAGGAATTTGGAGGTGTACCCTTTCAGTTCCATGATTAAAGGATCTTTTGGATAGAGACAGGCCATTTTTATTTGTATGTGTATAAATGAATATATGAATGATTCTGAGTTGATAAAAAATACTCAGATGAGAAATGAGATGAATGAATGTGTCACACGCATGGCGCAGGTGATGCGATCGAAAAATGAATAAAATAACAAATTGAATAAATGTTTTAGTTTGAAGTTCACGAGTTGTACCCATAAACAAATGCATCTCACTTTTAGTAGTGCACACAGTGAGTGTGTGTTTGATATAAACAAACACTCGAGTTGCTCTTATCGCTTATGGTGAAACCCCATATTTAGGAGTTGGTGTATAACTACAGCAAGGTTGTCATTGGACGCATGTTTTGTAGATTACTTGAGCTAATCAGCAAAACAAGCAATCTACGCGTAACTTTCGTTGCTCCATCACATCAGTTGTTATTCTACAGCGAAAGCGAAACGTACGCAGTGTAAACAGACAAATTTCATTAAAATTTAACACCATGGAGACTATTAAACCTTTGGATTCACTTCTTCAGGAAGCCATTGCGAAATTCCGCGAGGAATTCCAGAGTGAACCGCAGGTCGCAGCTGCCGCGCCAGGTCGAGTCAACCTAATCGGGGAACACACCGATTACAACGATGGATTCGTCCTGCCAATGGTTTCATTTGCTGAGATTGGTTGACATATTGTGTACTAACATGAGGAGAATTTGTAGGCATTGCCCATGGTAACGGTAATTGTTGGAAGTAAAATTTCGGGCGAGGAATCAATCGTGGTCACCACGAATAAGGATGCCGATGAGCCCAAGAAGATTACCATCGAAATGCCGAACAAAAGCTCCCTGGTCTGTGTTTGTAGACCTGGTAAACCCAAATGGGCGAATTACATTAAAGGTAATCCAGAAGAAGATATACTAGTGGTATATGTTTTGAAATGTTTATTGGTCATTCGCAGGCGTGATTGCAAACTACATCGGTGAGAAACCTTCGTTCATGGCTGTTGTGATGTCGAGTGTACCAACCGGTGGTGGGTTATCCAGCAGCGCGGCTCTGGAAGTGGCAACTTATACTTTCCTAGACGCTTTGAATGGCGAACAGGCGTATAGTGTCATGCCAACTGACAAAGCTTTAGCTTGCCAGAAAGCAGAACATGATTACGCTGGGATGCCTTGCGGAGTGATGGATCAATTCATCTCTATGATGGGCTGTAAAGATCACGCTCTCTTAATTGACTGCAGGTCATATTTTACAGTTAATGTAAAGTATAAAAATGTAATTTTTGCTTTCATAGGACACTGGCCAGTCACCAGGTGGTACTGAATGATCCGGAGATTGTGATTCTCATCACCAACTCCAATGTGAAGCATGAACTCACCGGAAGTGAATACTCCAGTCGAAGGAAGCAATGCGAAGAGGCAGCGCTCCTGATTAAGAAGATCAGCCTGAGGGACGCAACAAAAAAAGACATTGAATGTATAAACATATCCATAAATACTTTCTTCATATTCTTAGGCGTAATATTTGTAATTTCAGATTTAAAAAGTATAAACACGGATAAAGATGTGGTAAAGCGCGCTCGTCATGTCGTCACCGAAATTGAACGCACGACGCTCGCCGCGCAAGCACTGAAAGAAAAGAATTACGTAAAGTTCGGTGAGCTGATGATAGAAAGCCATCGATCACTGATGACTGATTTCGAAGTTTCCTGTCCGGAAGTCGACCAATTGGTTGATATTGCGCTGAAAAGCGAAGGTGTTTTAGGCAGCAGGATGACCGGAGGTGGTTTTGGCGGTTGTACTGTTACAATGGTACGTATTTGTCTCTTTGTGTGATTCTCATGTCATTTACATGTTTTATTGTTGTGTTTAGGTGTACAAACAGTATACAGAGAAGCTGATTGAGAATATCCAGAAGGAATATAGTGGCAAAGCAACGTTTTATGCTTGTCAGCCCAGTGGTGGTGCAAAAATTATTTCAATTTAAACCTTTACTACTTTAAACAGCTTTTATTTTAATAAAACTATACTCACCTAGTACTTTACTATTAAGATTTCTTTAGTTTCTCTCTCATTCGTAATTCAGACATTAGGAATGCCTTCATGTTGGGATCTTGTACTCTTTCCTCAATTTCTTTCATGGCTTGATCTCCTCCATCTTTGAAGTATTCATTCATCTTCTCTACATAGTCTAACCAGACACAGTTTGCACATCCTGACATGCAGCAGGTGGTGGGTTCTTCGGGAAGTTCATCTTCTTCTTTGGAATTTGTGCTTATTGTGTCAGAATCATCCGACTTTGTTGATTCTACATCTTTATATGAAGCTAGGTATAGTCTGAATGATCTGTAGACTATCCTAAACTGGCCTGTTGGACCTACAATGCAAAAATTAATACTTAATTCAAGTTATTATAAAAATTACATACAAATGGAGCGAAGCATGATGTTTTGTTTGAATGTAGACTACTAAAACATTTGGCATGATGGATTTTGTGCGCGCGAGTTCAAGGTGCAAGTGATGAAAACATGATCCTGTGCTAAATATATGTTTTGGATAGTTTTACTGTAAATTTTGAGATGCAAAACCTTGATGCATGATTGTGAATCAAAATAAATACGCGCGTTAACCTCATTGTTTAGACGTAGTAACTCGTGCGGTGTGTTGTGCACGCTGCTCATATTTTCCGTGATTTATTGATAATTTCTAATAAATAACACACAATGGGAAGGAAAATTCCAGGAAGAAAACATCGTGGTGTACGTGACTTCGATAAACAGCAACAAGATCGTTTGAATAAGTATGAATCAATTAATCAAATACCTAACTTTCAACCTACAAATCTATTTCCCTCGCTAATTATAACTTGCTTAAAGATTAAAAGACAAAGTTGATGCACCACCAATTAATAAGAATGACCAAGAAATACCTAAGAGTTTGGCTCGACTTATGGAGTTGCGGCAAAAAGTGAAATCTGGAGAACTTCAATCAAAAAGTAAATCAAAGAAGAACAATAAGAAAAATTTACCAGTGCATTTCAAACCAAGTCAAGCTGGTTTGGATGGGAATGCTGGACCAGTGTATATACAAGCAGCTGGTGAATCAGACAGATCATTTATGCAAAGAGTTAATAAAGTGGTACAAGAAGTGATCAAGGAGAGTTCCTTCTCAGAAAGATACAAAGTGAACATCAAGAGAAATCAGGAGACAGGGGAAGTTGAAAAGTTGAAAAAAGAGAAAAGGATCCATTGGAATTGTTCTCTGAGCAGTTAAAGAAAGAAAAGAAGGAATCCAAGGGCAAGAAGAAGAAGAAGAAGCTTGAGGAAAATGCCAGCAAGGAGCAGATCAGTAATACACAAAAGAAGACAAGAAAACTTAAATTAAAGAAAGAATTGAAGAGAAAAGATGTCATAGAGGATTTAGTTGAAGTAAGGCATGAACATGTTAAATTTGGAGAGGTTGCACATGCTCCACCAACACTAGTTAAACCAAAAAAGGTTGCAAAATCAATGAATGCACCAAGGGTATGAATTTGAATTAAACTATTACTTGAATTCAGGTTGTAATAATTTGTTTTTTCTAGCCTGGGGCGAAAGATTTGTTATTGAAGGGTGTTTTTAATCAAGGAACAATTAAAAACAGTACAACAAACAAGTCTCCAATGAAAAATATGAAGAAATCACCGCTTCAAAACAAAACAATTGACAGAAAAGGCAAAAGGAAGAATCTACCGGTTGCTTTACGTCGACAATTGGACAATCAACAAGCAGAAATCATCAAAGCATATAAAGAATTAAAGAAACAGCAATATGCAAAATAAGTAAGTGCTTTTATATTTAATTAATAAACAATTATGAAGCATATGCGCTATTGTTTGAAGTCTTGACGTTTAAATGTCTAAAATTTTTGTTCATATAAAATACAAAACCAGTTAACAAACTCGTATCGCTGGCGCCAGTTATACACAAGTTATTTACGTCATATTTTTCGCGGTCACAAATTTAGTATTTTCGCCACATTGAAGAGGAAATTTTTTGTTGCAATCGTACAATTTCGAATCGGTCTCATCGTGCTCTATTAGTGAATAATGTTGGTGACAGCAGCTAACGATCTGAAGGTAAGCCACTGGCCCTATATTGACCAGTTGGATGCCTTCAACATGAAAGGCGACGAGATTATCAGCGTCTCGTGGAGTAAAAACAACGCGTTTATGATTTACCTTGAGCGCAACGGTCGGCCCCAAATTCTGAGCCTCAAGGACCGCAGGAACATCAAGGTGATCCATGTGGTCACAGCAATCGACCATGCCTCCACGGTGTTGTTTTCTCGCAGCCGCAATGGAACTGTTGCCATCGGCACTACACAGGGGACCGTTGCGTTGTACGATACACATTCAAAAACGATAATGCAGTTGTACGATGTACCTGGACCTGTATTCGGGGTAGACTTTAATTGCTACGATAAGTACCTAGGGGTGACGTGCCAGGCGGGCCAGGTGGTCATCATGGACCTGGCCACGCACAAACCGATTTTTAACGCGGACATTCAGGAGCCCTCTTCGGGTATACGCTTTCATCCGTTCTATGCGGATAATTTTGGTATATGCACCGGAAATGGGAAGTTTATCTACATGGATTTGAACCAAAACGAACCCATTTGGGCAGTTACGGTGGCTTTGAAAGCGTTGAACGGATTTGCGTTCTATCCCAAGGAGGACATCCAACAAGTGGTTACTGTTGACGAGGAGTACAAAGTGAGCACCTACGAAACACTCACAGGCAGATGTCTATTTCGATGTTGTCTGCAACAGCCGCTGACAGCGATAGATTATTCCCAGGACGGAAAGTTTTACGGTGTTGCGATGGCGAATGGCAGCGTTTGCCTGTTTGACACGGGAAATCCTCGAACACCGGCGACAATCTTAGATATACACGAAAACCGGAGGATTCATTGCCTACGCTTCTCAAATATGTTGTGCACTCAAGCTGAGGCCACAACATGTCCCACTGGTAGTCAACTCTCTTGCGACTCTCGAGGCACCACCACTTTGCGACCATTTACGGTGAACGGCACTGAACTCTCTCCGGAAACGATTCGATCGCTATTGAGTCAAGATTCGGTTGCCCTGCTTTTGCAAAATGTGAAAGATGATATAGATATCCACGTTAAGAAATATGTTATGTATTTTAAGTCACACGTCAAGAACCAACTAAATGCTTTCGACGATTTCATACGCCGGGAGTTTCAGAAAATTGAGGAGCAGGTTCAGGAAAAATGGGAAGTGCTGAAGTTAATGAATCTGTCTGCGAATACCGATCGAATGCTAACAGATGGTGCAGATTCAGATGATATCGACGAAGATCTGCAGGAGGACGACCCGACCACTAGGGGTACCCATGACGATATTGTGATTCTTGAATAATCTTTCGCCCCATAAAAATTTGTATTGTATTGTAAAAAACAACTTGCACTCGTAAACGTTTGTGTTCAATGTCTAACTTTGGTTTTTGGTGCGATAATTCTGTGTGGAATCTTGCCTATTTTATCTAATTACAGCCCTTCGGAAATTCTACCATTAGGAATGACTATGTAGTTGTGTTAAATTGTAAGTATTGCAATTTTGTAATTAACTGGTCGGAAACCGATGCAAATGCCATTTTTGTGTTTCGAGACACTAATTTTGCTTGTTTTAGGGGCGTTGCAACTGAACCCGACTTCGTAGAGTGACAGTTCTTGTATTAGATTGTAAGTATTGGAATTCTCTACCAATTTTATTAATAACTTTTGTAATTAACGGGCGGGAAACCGATGAAAATGCCATTTTTGTGTTTCGAGACACTAATTTTGCTTGTTTTAGGGGCGTTGCAACTGAACCCGACTTCGTAGAGTGACAGTTCTTGTATCAGATTGTAAGTATTCGAATTCTCTATCAATTTTACTAATAACTTAAGTAATTAACGGGCGGGAAATCGATGAAAATGCCATTTTTGTGTTTCGAGACACTAATTTTGCTTGTTTTAGGGGTGTTGCAACTGAACCCGATTTCGTAGAGTGACCGTTCTTGTATCAGATTGTAAGTATTGGAATTCTCTATCAATTTTACTAATAACTTAAGTAATTAACGGGCGGGAAACCGATGAAAATTCCATTTTTGTGTTTTGACGCACTAATTTTGCTTGTTTTAGAAGTGTTGCTACTGAACCCGACTTCGTAGAGTGACCGTTCTTATATCGGATTGTAAGTATTGGATTTCTCTATCATTGTCATAAATAAATTTTGTGATTACCTCACGAATTAACCCCTAAAATTGATTTTTGTTTTCGATGCACTAATTTTTGATTGTTTTAGGGATTTTCGACGTGAGCCCGATATCGTAGAAGAACCATTCTTGCATCAGATAGTAAGTATTGAATTTCTCTATCATTGTCATAAGTAAATTTTGTGATTACCTCACAAATTAACCCCTAAAATTGCATTTTTGTGTTACGAAACACTAATTTTGATGGTTTTAGGATTTACGACCTGAGCCCGATATCATAGAAGAACCATTCTAACATCAGTTTGTAAGTATTGAATGTCTCTATCATTTTCATAAATAAATTTTGTGATTATTTCACGAATTAACCCCTAAAATTGAATTTTTGTGTTTCGAAGCACTTATTTTTGATTGTTTTAGGGATTTTCCACCTGAATTTGATTTCGTAGAAGAACCATTCTTGCATCAGATTGTAAGTATTGAATTTCTCTATCATTGTCACAAATAAATTTTGTGATTATCTCACGAATTAACCCCTAAAATTGGATTTTTGTGTTTCGATGCACTAATTTTTGATTGTTTTAGGGATTTTCGACGTGAGCCCGATATCGTAGAAGAACCATTCTTGTATCAGATTGTAAGTATTGAATTTCTCTATTATTGTCATAAATAAATTTTGTGATTATCTCACGAATTAACCCCTAAAATTGGATTTTTGTGTTTCGAAGCACTTATTTTTGATTGTTTTAGGGATTTTCCACCTGAATTTGATTTCGTAGAAGAACCATTCTTGCATCAGATTGTAAGTATTGAATTTCTCTATCATTGTCACAAATAAATTTTGTGATTATCTCACGAATTAACCCCTAAAATTGGATTTTTGTGTTTCGATGCACTAATTTTTGATTGTTTTAGGGATTTTCGACGTGAGCCCGATATCGTAGAAGAACCATTCTTGCATCAGATTGTAAGTATTGAATTTCTCTATCATTGTCATAAATAAATTTTGTGATTATCTCACGAATTAACCCTTAAAATTGGATTTTTGTGTTTCGATGTTCTAATTTTTGATTGTTTTAGGGATTTTCGACGTGAGCCCGATATCGTAGAAGAACCATTCTTGCATCAGATTGTAAGTATTGAATTTCTCTATCATTGTCATAAATAAATTTTGTGATTATCTCACAAATTAACCCCTAAAATTGCATTTTTGTGTTTCGATGCCCTAATTTTTGAGTGTTTTAGGGATTTTGCACCTGAGTCTGACATCGTAGAAGAACCATTCTTGCATCAGATTGTAAGTATTGAATTTCTTTATCATTTTCATAAATAACTTTTGTGATTATCTCACAAATTAACCCTTAAAATTGCATTTTTATGTTTCGAAGCACTAATTTTTGAGTGTTTTAGGGATTTTGCACGTGAGTCTGATATCGTAGAAGAACCATTCTTGCATCAGATTGTAAGTATTGAATTTCTCTATCATTGTCATAAATAAATTTTGTGATTATCTCCCAAATTGACCCTCAAAATTGAATTTTTATGTTCGAAGGACTAATTTTTGCTTGTTTTAGGGATTTTGCACCTGAGTCTGACATCGTAGAAGCACCATTCTTGCATCAGATTGTAAGTATTTAATTTCTTTATCATTTTCCTAAATAACTTTTGTGATTATCTCACAAATTAACCCTGAAAATTGCATTTTTATGTTCGAAAGACTAATTTTTGCTTGTTTTAGGATTTTGCACCTGAGTCTGACATCGTAGAAGCACCATTCTTGCATCAGATTGTAAGTATTTAATTTCTTTATCATTTTCCTAAATAACTTTTGTGATTATCTCACAAATTAACCCTGAAAATTGCATTTTTATGTTCGAAAGACTAATTTTTGCTTGTTTTAGGATTTTGCACCTGAGTCTGACATCGTAGAAGCACCATTCTTGCATCAGATTGTAAGTATTTACTTCTTTATCATTTTCCTAAATAACTTTTGTGATTATCTTACAAATTAACCCTTAAAATAGCATTTTTATGTTCGAAAGACTAATTTTTGCTTGTTTTAGGAATTTTGCACCGGAGTCTGACATCGTAGAAGCACCATTCTTGCATCAGATTGTAAGTATTTAATTTCTTTATCATTTTCCTAAATAACTTTTGTGATTATCTCACAAATTAACCCTGAAAATTGCATTTTTATGTTCGAAAGACTAATTTTTGCTTGTTTTAGGAATTTTGCACCTGAGTCTGACATCGTAGAAGGACCATTCTTGCATCAGATTGTTATTATTAAATTTCATTATCTTAAATAACTTTTGTGATTATTACACAAATTGACTCCCAAAATTTATGCTTGTGTGTTTTCTTTAATAAAGAATATTTTTAAGTTTTTCTAATTAAAATTATTTCTGTTATTTCTACCTGATCACATATTCATATTTAACGATTCCTTAAACCATTTATTTTGAAAAGTGCATGCTAGTGCCATCTATCAATTAGAAACTACAACAACCGAAAATTTTGAGCTTCGGTCCGTCGCCACCAGAGGCAGCACATTACTAGTTACCGCGAAAATTTTATCAGCCTCCTCAACTTTCTGCGTTCCTAATATTCCATCTTTATTTTTTCGACTCTGGGAGGCAAAATGACACAAAATTTGGACTCGAAACAGTCGAAACTCAGGTTTTGGTATTCGGATCGCAGAAAGGGTGAGGAGGTAAGTAAATAAAAGAGGTGGTAACTAGTAATGGCGGGTAATATGAATGTTTAAAAATCTTTATTCAGCAAATTCGGTTTTCGAATTCTGCAGGATCTCGACAACTAAGAGGGCTAGAAAATTAAGAACTACATAATCTTGATCCTTGAAAAATTCTCTATAAGGTGGCATCATTATTGAAAAATAATCAAAATGGCACAAAAAATTTTTAAAGAAAAGATTTTGTTATAAAAAAGGCAAAAGATTTCTCTTTTTTATGATGCAAATGATAAGTTGGAATTTCTGAATTCAGTTTTCGAATTCTGATAGACAATTTAATTCTACAACATTTATTTTAGTAATTTTTTTACTAGCATTAACTGCTTAGGCCCTATTTGCAATTTTATAAAAAAAATTGAAATTGTACCGAAACTAATTGAAATAATATATATAATAATTTGGCGGGAACTGCCTATGTCCACTTTCTGCGTTCCTAATACTACAGACTGATGAGCAGCAACATTTCAGCATTTCTCGACAAATTTTGTCGAGAAATCCAGTGAAATTGGTAACAAAATTCTTTTGAATATTAGGATCGCAGAAAGTGCAGTAGGTAGAATCTCCAGCAATCTTGAATAGTAGCGTAGTTTAGTTACTCGTGGATAGATGACACTAGTGATACCGTTTTTAAATTAATATTGATAAAATATAAAATTGATTTTGAACTATTTCTCATATCTAGCAGTGGCATTTCCATTAAAGTTTAAGGGATTTATGGATAAATTAAAGGAGTAACGATGTTGCGAGCTATGTTGCCCGTTTGGAACAAATAAAATAATAAAATATTATAGTCAAAAATATAAAACAACAATTTTATTCAAACATGTAGAATCACAAACTCAATTTCTCAATATATACACCATTTTTAACAAAATATGCATGAAAACAGAATAATAATATGTAATTATATATTGCTCTTTTTATATCTTTTAACAGAATACATAAAAATGATATCAATATCAGCTTCAAAATGTTGTAAATTCATTCAATCGTGTTTGGAATCATCATCAACACCGGCAATCCAATCTTCAATTTCGTGGACACTATAAATCAGAAAGAATAACAGAATAGTAAAATATAAACTATTATAAATTGCCAACATATAACATACGTCCTGGGTATTTTAGTCCAGTTGACACATCCATCTTCAATAAACAAAACATCATCTTCAATACGCACTTCACCAGTATCACGAAATCTCTCCAGTTTGTCCTTATTGATAAAGTTGTTTATCTCAGGATTAGCCAATGCTTCATTCAACAACTGGAAGATGTTTATATAAATGAAATATACATATATACATAAATTAAATTAATTATTCTTACAGGATCCATAAAGAGTCCCATTTAGGGCACCGTACGAAGGTAGCGACTGAAGTGATTCCCATTCAAGGCACCGTACGAAGGCGGTAGTAGAGACTCCTAGAAACAAACCTATATTAGTCGTGATGTTCAAATTTAAAGCTGCGTAATAAAACTACAATTCCAAGCGCAACGAGTACTACGGCGCACACACACAACTTTCAATCTAACTCGCGTTATGGAATTTTCTCGCAATAAATATCTATACAGGGAGATAAAGAATTAAATTCACCATCTAGGAAAATTATTTCGAACTAATTGTAACACCGCCTTCACGAGTTATAACAAAAAAACTACAATTCCTAGCGCAACAAGTACTACGGCACACACGCACACAACTTTCAATATAACTCGCGTTTCGCAATTTTCTTGCAACAAATTTCTATACAGGGGGATACAGAATTAAATTCAACACCTAGGAAAATTATTTCGAACTAATTGTAACAACGCGTTCGCGAGTTATAACAAAAAAACTACAATTCCTAGCGCAACGAGTACTACGGCGCACCCACACAACTATCAAAATAACTCGCGTTACGGATTTTTCTTGCAATAAATTTCTATACAGAGGGATACAGAATTAAATTCAGCATCTAGGAAAGATATTTCGAACTAATTGTAACACCGCGTTTGCGAGTTATAACAAAAAAACTACAATTCTTAGCGCAAAGAGTACTACGGTGCACACACACACAACTTTCAATATATTTTTTATAAATATAAAAAATATTTATTGATTAAAATTACAATGTGATTTTTTGGATTTACAGGTTTTTTTGTTGAGTTTAACATGTTTCGCCCAGAGGGCATCTTCATAAACTGACTTTAGTAGGTTTGTTAGGGGTGTTTTGTGTGTCAAGTGTTTGTGTTATTGTGTGTTATCGTGCTTGTGGGAATGTGTAGTTTGTTAAGTGGTTTAAAAATTGTGTCGTGTATTGAGTGTGTCTGTTCGTTTAGTAATTGGTGTTTGATTTTGTGTTTGTATATCTGTATGTGTTCTTTAATGTTTAAAAATTTATCTGTGGATGATTTTAATATTGTAAGTGTATTGTCTATTGTGTTGTGTTGGTGATTGTGTTGTAAGATGTGTTTTGCATAGTGTGAGTGGTATGTTTGTGGATTTTTTATTGCGTTTGTGTGTTCTTGGTATCTGATTTTCATGTTTCTGTTAGTTTTCCCTATATATATATATGTTTATATTTCCCTATTTCATTAGCGAAATAGTTTTCTACAGACAATAGAAGAAACAATAATTAGAAACATAAAACAAAAATACACACATTTTCAATGGTACAGATACGTAGACGACATCTTATTTATCATACACGAACAACATAATATAATAGATATACAAAACATAATCAACAACACACATAACAACCTAACATTTACCACTGAAACAGAACAAAATAACTGCATTAACTTTCTAGACATAAACATAACAAAACACAAAACAAAATTCGATTTTAACATTTACAGAAAACCCACAGATACAAACAACATAATCCACACCACATCACATCATCCACTACAACACAAAAATGCCTTCTTTAGATTCAGTTTCAACAGATTAATAAACACACCACTAGACGAAATTAAATACAACATTGAATACAATAAAATAATTAAAATAGCAATAGAAAACGGATACACACAAACGCACGTAAACAAAATATACAATAAAATCATAAAACAAAATCACAACAAATCCACAACAAAACACAACACAAACACAACCATAGACAACACAAACACAACCACCAAATTCCATACATTCCACTACATAGACAAAGATACATATAACATCACAAAAATATTCAAAAACCATAGAATTGCCTATAAAACAAATCAAAAACTATTCAACAAACTACAAACGCACACAACACTAAACACAAACAAATACAATAACAGCGGCATCTATAAAATCACTTGTAACACATGCAATAGAATATATATAGGGAAAACTAACAGAAACATGAAAATCAGATACCAAGAACACACAAACGCAATAAAAAATCCACAAACATACCACTCACACTATGCAAAACACATCTTACAACACAATCACCAACACAACACAATAGACAATACACTTACAATATTAAAATCATCCACAGATAAATTTTTAAACATTAAAGAACACATACAGATATACAAACACAAAATCAAACACCAATTACTAAACGAACAGACACACTCAATACACGACACAATTTTTAAACCACTTAACAAACTACACATTCCCACAAGCACGATAACACACAATAACACAAACACTTGACACACAAAACACCCCTAACAAACCTACTAAAGTCAGTTTATGAAGATGCCCTCTGGGCGAAACATGTCAAACTCAACAAAAACCTGTAAATCCAAAAAATCACGTTGTAATTTTAATCAATAAATATTTTTATATTTATAAAAGCGTCTTAATCTACGGACTATTACCTATCAGATAGGATAGTTTAAATGAATATCCGAGAGATGAAATTTTAAGTCTTAAGAAAAAAATTGCCAAAGGGGGGGGTGCTTAATACTTTTTTTCGACGATTTTCAAAAATTAATATCTCTTAAACTAAAAGAGGTAGCTACCAACGAATAGTTGATTATGAAAGATTGGAAGATTCTCTATCAGATAAAAATATAAAATAATTATATTTCCTACAGTTAAAGGTCGAAAAACGCGACTAAAAGTGCTAAAAAGTGACATTTTGCAATTTTTGCCCATTTTATTCAATCGCGAATATCTCGTAAACTAAAAGAGATAAATAAGATCTGATCGCAGCGTCTTAATCTACTAACTTTTCTCTATCAGATAGGATAGTTAAAAGGTAAATCTGAGAGATGAAATTTTAAGTCTTAAGAAAAAATTGCCAAGGGGGGGTGCTTGATACTTTTTTTCGACGATTTTCAAAAATTCATATCTCTTAAACTAAAAGAGATAGCTACCAACGAATTGTTGATTATGAAAGATTGGAAGATTCTCTATCAGATAAAAATATAAAATAATTATATTTCCTACAGTAAAAGGCCGAAAAACGCGACTAAAAGTGCTAAAAAGTGACATTTTGCAATTTTTGCCCATTTTATTCAATCGCGAATATCTCGTAAACTAAAAGAGATAAATAAGATCTGATCGCAGCGTCTTAATCTACTAACTTTTCTCTATCAGATAGGATAGTTAAAAGGGAAATCTGAGAGATGAAATTTTAAGTCTTAAGAAAAAATTGCCAAGGGGGGGTGCTTGATACTTTTTTTCGACGATTTTCAAAAATTAATATCTCTTAAACTAAAAGAGGTAGCTACCAACGAATTGTTGATTATGAAAGATTGGAAGATTCTCTATCAGATAAAAATATAAAATAATTATATTTCCTACAGTTAAAGGTCGAAAAACGCGACTAAAAGTGCTAAAAGTGACATTTTGCAATTTTTGCCCATTTTATTCAATCGCGAATATCTCGTAAACTAAAAGAGATAAATAAGATCTGATCGCAGCGTCTTAATCTACGGACTTTTCTCTATCAGATAGGATAGTTAAAAGGAAATCTGAGAGATGAAATTTTAAGTCTTAAGAAAAAATTGCCAAGGGGGGGTGCTTGATACTTTTTTTCGACGATTTTCAAAAATTAATATCTCTTAAACTAAAAGAGATAGCTACCAACGAATTGTTGATTATGAAAGATTGGAAGATTCTCTATCAGATAAAAATATAAAATAATTATATTTCCTACAGTAAAAGGTCGAAAAACGCGACTAAAAGTGCTAAAAAGTGACATTTTGCAATTTTTGCCCATTTTATTCAATCGCGAATATCTCGTAAACTAAAAGAGATAAATAAGATCTGATCGCAGCGTCTTAATCTACGGACCAATCTCTATCAGATAGGATAGTTAAAAGGGAAATCTGAGAGATGAAATTTTAAGTCTTAAGAAAAAATTGCCAAGGGGGGGTGCTTGATACTTTTTTTCGACGATTTTCAAAAATTCATATCTCTTAAACTAAAAGAGATAGCTACCAACGAATTGTTGATTATGAAAGATTGGAAGATTCTCTATCAGATAAAAATATAAAATAATTATATTTCCTACAGTAAAAGGTCGAAAAACGCGACTAAAAGTGCTAAAAAGTGACATTTTGCAATTTTTGCCCATTTTATTCAATCGCGAATATCTCGTAAACTAAAAGAGATAAATAAGATCTGATCGCAGCGTCTTAATCTACGAACTTTTCTCTATCAGATAGGATAGTTAAAAGGTAAATCTGAGAGATGAAATTTTAAGTCTTAAGAAAAAATTGCCAAGGGGGGGTGCTTGATACTTTTTTTCGACGATTTTCAAAAATTAATATCTCTTAAACTAAAAGAGATAGCTACCAACGAATTGTTGATTATGAAAGATTGGAAAATTCTCTATCAGATAAAAATATAAAATAATTATATTTCCTACAGTAAAAGGTCGAAAAACGCGACTAAAAGTGCTAAAAAGTGACATTTTGCAATTTTTGCCCATTTTATTCAATCGCGAATATCTCGTAAACTAAAAGAGATAAATAAGATCTGATCGCAGCGTCTTAATCTACGGACTTTTCTCTATCAGATAGGATAGTTAAAACGGAAATCTGAGAGATGAAATTTTAAGTCTTAAGAAAAAATTGCCAAGGGGGTGCTTGATACTTTTTTTCGACGATTTTCAAAAATTAATATCTCTTAAACTAAAAGAGATAGCTACCAACGAATTGTTGATTATGAAAGATTGAAAAATTCTCAATCAGATAAAGATATATAATAATTATATTTCCTACAGTAAAAGGTCGAAAACGCGACTAAAAGTGCTAAAAGTGACATTTTGCAATTTTTGCCCATTTTATTCAATCGCGAATATCTCGTAAACTAATAGAGATAAATAAGATCTGATCGCAGCGTCTTAATCTACTGAATGTTCTCTATCAGATAGGATAGTTAAAACGGAAATCTGAGAGATGAAATTTTAATTCATAAGAAAAAATCGCCAAGGGGGTGCTTGATACTTTTTTCGACGATTTTCAAAATTAATATCTCTTAAACTAAAAGAGATAGCTACCAACGAATTGTTGATTATGAAAGATTGGAAAATTCTCTATCAGATAAAAATATAAAATAATTATATTTCCTACAGTTAAAGGTCGAAAAACGCGACTAAAAGTGCTAAAAAGTGACATTTTGCAATTTTTGCCCATTTTATTCAATCGCGAATATCTCGTAAACTAAAAGAGATAAATAAGATCTGATCGCAGCGTCTTAATCTACTAACTTTTCTCTATCAGATAGGATAGTTAAAAGGGAAATTTGAGAGAAGAAATTTTAAGTCTTAAGAAAAAAATTGCCAAGGGGGGGTGCTTGATACTTTTTTTCGACGATTTTCAAAAATTAATATCTCTTAAACTAAAAGAGATAGCTACCAACGAATTGTTGATTATGAAAGATTGGAAGATTCTCTATCAGATAAAAATATAAAATAATTATATTTCCTACAGTTAAAGGTCGAAAAACGCGACTAAAAGTGCTAAAAAGTGACATTTTGCAATTTTTGCCCATTTTATTCAATCGCGAATATCTCGTAAACTAAAAGAGATAAATAAGATCTGATCGCAGCGTCTTAATCTACTAACTTTTCTCTATCAGATAGGATAGTTAAAAAGGAAATTTGAGAGAAGAAATTTTAAGTCTTAAGAAAAAATTGCCAAGGGGGGGTGCTTGATACTTTTTTTCGACGATTTTCAAAAATTAATATCTCTTAAACTAAAAGAGATAGCTACCAACGAATTGTTGATTATGAAAGATTGGAAGATTCTCTATCAGATAAAAATATAAAATAATTATATTTCCTACAGTAAAAGGTCGAAAAACGCGACTAAAAGTGCTAAAAAGTGACATTTATCAATTTTTGCCCATTTTATTCAATCGCGAATATCTCGTAAACTAAAAGAGATAAATAGGATCTGATCGCAGCGTCTTAATCTACGGACCAATCTCTATCAGATAGGATAGTTAAAAGGAAATCTGAGAGATGAAATTTTAAGTCTTAAGAAATAATTGCCAAGGGGGGGTACTTGATACTTTTTTTGGACGATTTTCTAAAATTAATATCTCTTATACTAAAAGAGATAGCTACCAACGAATTGTTGATTATGAAAGATTGGAAAATTCTCTATCAGATACAAATATAAAATAATTATATTTCCTACAGTAAAAGGTCGAAAAACGCGACTAAAAGTGCTAAAAAGTGACATTTTGCAATTTTTGCCCATTTTATTCAATCGCGAATATCTCGTAAACTAAAAGAGATAAATAGGATCTGATCGCAGCGTCTTAATCTACGGACAATTCTCTATCAAATGAGCTTGTTAAATTGGTAATTTAAAATAATAATCAATAAGGAAGAATGGGCAAAAGAATACTGCATCATGTTTCCATCACGTAAAATTAAAACAAATCTTACAGTTTTGTACACAAGCTGCGTTTTACAAGTTTGTTTCCAATATTAAACCATAAATCGTATCGTATAAGCGCTTTTCTTGCAACAATTAAATACAACCGGATAGAGAATTTAATTCTGCATATTTGGTCTCCGCGCCCAAGTTTGTTAGACGTTACTCCCAATAACAAAAAAATTAAATTATTTAATGCTATCGCTTTAGTAGAAGGCTTTTAACAGCGACAAAAAAACACGTAAATGCAAAGTAAATAAAACGAAATATATAATTGAATTATAAACTTACCAATGCAGAACTCATCAGACTAAAGGGCAGGGCAAATACTGTAAATAAAAAAAAGAAATATTATAAGTAATATTATATTCACACAGCGATGAAAAACAAACAATCTGTGCTGTTTACTTACATCAGCACGCTGGGTCATCCAAGTGAAGAATACATTAACATGGCCGCGATACACTTACGCGCAAATAATAAATAACTGTACTAAAGTTACGAAAGTCAAGTTAAAATTAAATAGTCGATTGATGATCGACTATAATACGAATTGGAAAGTAGAAGTCCGAATAAACGATACGAGTCGCGCAAAATACGTCTCGATGCCGATCGAAACTGCCCGCAAACTGCATAAGCAACGGCGAGGCCGGCGCGTCGATTGCACGCGACTTTGTGCGCGGATTGCAATAGATGCGCAAACCCGGCAGCGCGTCGATGGCAGGCGACCTCGTGCGCGAATTGCATTTGGCACTTTACCTGGGATCAAAACTAAACTAAGATGCAGCAGCATGCGGCATGGGGTGCTGACGAACAGGACACACGGCAATGCGATAAGAAAGTGTATTCTGCGTTCAAACAAATAATTCTTGTGTCGAACGTTTACGCTTGCTGATAAATATAGAAATAAACAATACAAGTTTATTTTACAATTTTTAGTCCACGCTATTGCCATCTATAAATGATACAGAAGTTACAAAATTTAGATTAGTAAAGGTAATAAAAATTTAAATTCGAGATTCTGATTTCTTATGCACACAGATTGCCAGATTTTACATTAAATATTTAAGTGATATTTAATTTGAACATACATCGTTTCTCGTTTACCAGGTAACACATTTATAATAAACGATTAGAATTAATATAAAATTATTAGTTATATTTATGAAAGAATATTTGCTTAAATTTACAATGCTAATATGAGCCGTTTATTTTGAAAGTGACCTAACTCCGTTTTTCAATTTTTTGCCGGTTACCATGGTTACATGTACAACTTCATGTTATTTATCAGTGACGCACTTCAGATTGCTTATATTCAGAGAAAATACGGTACATTTTTTACACATAGGTTTTCCGAATTAATTGAATAACTGACCCGTGTGGTTTGAAAGTGGCCTAACTCCATTTATAGTTACATCAAGGTATTTACTATTGATAATGTCGGAAAGCAGCGATGAAGGTAATTTCAATTAATTAGTATTTACAAGTCCACCTCATTTTTGGGACAATTGCGTTAGTTAATTAACCTGTACGTTTAATTAATATAAAACTTAAAATTTAATATTAAATTATAGAAATTATTGCACCCATGAGGAAGAACAGAAGAAGACCACTTAGTTCAAATAGTGAAGAAGAAATAGTAATTAATAATTTTAAAAAAAGCGAATAAGAAAAAGAATTATAGAACAATATTCCTCGTCAAAGGATGAAGATTCAAATAACAATGGAGAAAAGAGTGATGCACCATATACCTATCTAAAAAGTGCGAAAGATAAAACGGAATTCAGGAAAAAGATATTGCAGTTAAACCGGAAGTATTGTTCATGAAAAAAATTTCGAAAACAAAGATTGTGGTTGTCGGAATGCGTGCACAAAAAATTATAATGAAGAAGAAAGAAAGAATATTTTTGAGAAGTTTTGGGGTTTGGTAGATTTTAACAAACAAAATGTATTACTTCACGAAGCTGTCTGTGAAACGAAGACGTTTTTTTTCTTCAATTTGAAACATCTTAAATTATGTTGAATGGACTTGGGCATCTTCAAATTTTATAATGAATCTGGCTGTTAATTTTGAAAGTGGCCCAACTCCATTCTAGATAAGGAAACGCACGTTATTTACTTAATAATTGCCACTATTTTAACAGGAACTTTAAATTTAACATCCTAAGATATGCTTTAGCAGTATGACTCCTTTGTATCTTATACGTATATTTTAAATTCATTGAAATGCAAAACTTTCAATATCTCGATTTGAAGATAAATGGAGTTAGGCCACTTTCAAAATAAGCGGCTCATATAATAAACAGCAACGGTGTGTTTTGATTCCACGAAATAAAGATTCGATACCTGCAGGTAAACAAACTTATTTCTTGCGCGAAATCTCGTCATCGCACACGGACACGGTGTGCACTCACTACCACCAACAAGCAATATTTAATGCAAAACCGTTCATCGTAGTGCCATCTAACCTTTGAAAATATTTATCAACTTAAAATATTCAAAACAATTTATCAAATATGCTACAATATTGATATTGCAACGAAATTGAAAACAACGAAAGTCATACACGAAACAAACCAGTATTTAATAAATGATTAATTTAATTTTTTGTACAATAAACAATAAACATATCAGGTAGTGCTAGGTTGTTTCGTTTACATACATACGTACTAACGGGCCGCTTCTCATTACGTGCATGCGTGTGATAAACAATTAATCGCTGTAGTAGATTATGGATGATTAGAAAATTCTCTATCAGATGGAAATTTAAAATAATTTAATTTAATGGGGTAAAAAGACTTAAAACGCGAAAAGGTCTAAAACTTGAAAAATCGGTTGCTGCGAGGAGATTCTCATATTTACCGTAGTCACCCATACCCCGAAAAGAATTTGACGAGTCACGACGATCGTACACGGATCAGCGGAAGATAAAAAATAAGAACATGGTGCACACACACGATAAAAACATGATAATAAAATAACACAACCGACAGAAACAAAGCATGTGTTGAATCAGTGAGATTATTATTAAGTTTACTTACTGGGTAGTAGTGCGGGAAAACTTCCACCGGAAATGAGCTGGATGAAAATCCAAAATCCACATCTCCGATGGCACTTCCATCACGAAAAACTACGAAAACATTGCATTCCGCGAACATTTTATACGCGATAAATAATTAGCGAGACACAATTGACCGTTATAATCACTAAGAACGCCGAATATAATACGCGTTACGGAATTGAATCCTAAGAAAGGATAATCGCGAAAAACGCGTGCGAACCATCCGTCCGATACGGCAACACTAGTATTATTTCTGCAGCGTGAGCAAACGATACACGCAGTGCCATCACCCGGTCACGTATATAGTGCAAAACTATACACTACTATCGTACGCGTATCAACTGGCAATAAGAGATAAGCAAAAACCGGTCGAATTCCAGTGCGACGTGAAATCGCAAGGAACGCAAGACACCAGCACAAACTTTGCTTTCATTGAAGTTTCTTCGAAACAATTTACAAGAGAATCGAAATGAAAAATTCCTGCTGAAAAATGCAAATAGATAAATTGCCCATTTTACTTCATGGATTATTATCGGACCCATTTATTTTCCCGATTTAATTGGGAAAGGCATCAATATAGCGTTTATGCACTTAGCATTTATGTATACTTATGTATACTCCTTCGAGCGAATCTAGGATTCAGCACTTTTGGTATAACAGATAATATTTTTATTACAAATTCTTATACAAGTACAAATAAATTTTTTAAATGTAATCTTAACCAAATACTTTAATACGATAAATAAAATTATTACAATCGCTTCGCGCCGAGACGAACACCAACAAAACTTGGGAGTGGTAAGTTTACTTTGGAATAAATAGTAGGAAAATAGGAAAAATGGAGGGTAAATATACAATATGGCAGTTTAAATGTATGCCCATTCATACAAAGTTTGCAAATGCGTGTAACAACATTTAAAATGAACTTGATGTTACCGTGTAGCTGCGTAGATAAATATCCACGTTCATCTGAACACTCCCCCTTTATGTACGTTTGCACCAAATCTTAAGAGCTAGATTACCGCATCATGAACATATAGCGATGTATGGTTAGTGGCTGCTTGAAAAATCACAGATAATCCCTACATAACTATTAATTTGCAAACAAATATACAATCAAATTTATCCCCGTCGATTCGTCAATGTATAACCGAAATCCGTTTGTATATTTTTTATAGTATTTGAATTGCAATTTAAATAGTTATTCGTCCCTGAACCTCACCGAAGATCCAGTCGTTTGTTCTGACTACTACAGTTCAGTTAAGTACTCCTTATTTATGAAAATAAGAAATACTTAATTATTTGTGCAGTAAACCTCGCCCCTCTTCGGAGGTTTGCTTGTCTGTCTGAACAGTTTCTGTTGGCGGTTGATAACGTTTGAAAAAGCCGCAACAATAAAGCGCCCACACAAACAAGGCTAGAATTAATACACCTGCAAGACTAGCTACAATGATTATCCACCACGGAATAGATTTTTCGGGTATTGTCACGGTCGACGAGGCGTTGGTAATCACCTACAATGAAAAATGTCATATTAATATGTGATGAAAATATAAAAGAATTATAATTAAATTGACGATTAATTAACATGATTCATACCATTGCATGATTGTCCTTTATGGGCTCCCCAGTATGCAATGTTGAAGTGATAAACATCCTGGAAATTATTCCTACCGCAGATTTGTCGCTAAAATCATCGAGAAGTGTGGAATACCAAAGACGGGATGCAATTTCTATAGTTGCACCAGTGTTGCTTGGGATAGTTGGCAGTTTGCACTTGATTTTGGCACATTTTGCCGTGCCAGTTGCACAATCCTGAATTCAAATAGTTCAATAGTTAATCTAAGTCCCATATTTATGAATAAATTTCAAGATTACTTACAAAGGTGTAATTATTTTTATTAATTCACCAGAACCGAGCATTAGTCGCGCTGGCATTATGTCTTCTTCGACCTCTTGATTTCCTTCAACGCTACGACGATTGCGCGTATTGAATGGTGGCGGCTGTGTATCAAAGGATGACAATGGAGACATTTCTAAGTTTTCGGGTGACATACTAGGGCGATTTGTATAATTCTTTTCATTGGCAACGTGGGGCGCCATGATTTCACACTTGATCTGCGTACTCTCAAAGTCGACATGTGGTGTACTTTCTAAGTACAGCAACCATTTCCCCTCAGCCCTTGAGCTTTGAATTTGAATTGGCCAATCTATATATGCCTCCAAGTTACTGACTGCCCATTTGCCCTCATTGGTCACTTGATAACGATGACTAATGCGGGAACCGATTTCATCAAAGTACCTAAACGCCGACTCTCCTTGAACCCTACCACCATAGTTAACGTACGACGTGCCGTATGTATCAATTTTGATATTGGGAGTCATCTTCACCGCCACCTTGGCAGTTGCCGACGTTACACTCGTTGTCGTGATATTTGATGTGGTGTTTACTTTTGCGTGAAATTCGAGGATACCATCATTGTTGACGTTATTACGATTTTCAAATCGAAGTCCTAAGTGAACCTCTTTCTTGTCCTCGGTCTTCTTCTTTCCAAATGGATTCCCTAAATTACAGGCGATACATGTATCGTTGTGATAAACACATTTAATATCCCCCTGTAAGAAGAGCAACAACAAAAGAAGTAGAAGACGCGTCATCGATTTTTCTTCTTCTGTGCTTACCATTTTATCATTAAGAGCAATGTAACTTAGACTTTTCGAATGAATGATAAGTAATTGTGCCTCATACGCAGATTCCCCTTCATTGGATACGTTCACTTGAACATTCAGTTCTTCAACATTGCCTAAATCCAAAGCGTAATAGTTGTTCTCTGGATCAATTGCTAAATAAAAGAATCACATGTACAACAAGAAAAATGAATCGCTTTTCAATATATTTACGTTCTATTGCCAGACCCACAGATACTTTGAGCTCACTTTCACATACTTCGTTGCTACCACAATCTTTGAGGAACGTTGCCTGGAAATCTTTCGTTGAAGTTTGATTCAAAATTGGCGAATGGGGAGTGTCTTGTAACTGATAATTTACGCTGAACTATACCCAAAATAAATTAACATTAGGCCATCGTAAGTAATTGTAAAAGCATAAGCACTTACTTCAATAGGTGATAAAATATCACGGATACCATCTTTGATGTAAACAGTGTGACTGCGACAAGTAGGATTTTTATGCATCCTAAAATCCTGCGTCAATATGTTGCTCTCTGATGTGCTGTTAAGTTTCACGCGAATGTATTGCCTCTTTGTTTTGCAACAATCGGCTTTCAATTCATAGGACATTTGCTCTTTGGGGGGCCTCCCTCGATTGGTCCGAATACAAATTGCAAACGAGAAGCTAAAAATATTTCACAATGTAGATCGAAACTAAATCTAGGAACATATTGAAGATGGCCTACCATGAATGTGTGCTTGTTGGGTCAGCCTTGCACCCCTTTTTAGTCACGTCAATATTTCGCATTTCTTCACCCTGCACATCGATTTCAATGTCGACAATTGGTCTAGTTTTAAAAAGAATGACAGTATCCTCGTTATAGGCACCCGTGAGGAGATCCGGATAACCGTTTCCATCCATATCTACTCCTCCACTCAAGGAGTACCCAATTGTTGTATACTGAGGTATCGAGATCTTCTGCGCTTCTTTCTGATTCAGTTGATCATGGTTACCTAAGTAGATGTAAATAGCACCGGAGTGTGACTGAGCCTCATAGGTCTCATACGGCGCTCCGATAGCAATATCATTGTAACCATCTTTATTAATGTCCCCTAATGCAGCCATTGCAAAACCAAATCGAGACTCCTCCTTGCCAGTTAGGATCTGATCCGGCGTACAAGTATAATTCGCTGTGCAGGCCCTCAAGTTATAGTAGATGTACACGGCCCCACCCACGGTGTTATTGAAGAAGAAAGGCGCTGCTACAAGCAGATCATCATAGCCATCTCCATTGACATCTGCCGCTAATAATTCGTAGCCATAGTTCGACGCAACCTGTACGCCTTTGAGGATAAGCCGGATGGCCATCTCATTACTATTTTTGATCTTTTCGATAAAGTAGACCTGCCCTGTTAGATTAGCTCGAGAAGCGCCTGAAACGTAAGTGATCTTGTGCTTGTCAAAGAAGCGCCCGCCGGTGACACTCATGCCCAGATAGCTGTACTTGTCGATTGGCTCCGAGAGTTGATTCAGAGGACTAGAGTAAAAGTTCTTGTCACGACTGAGAAAGTCTCCAACCGTCATCTTGGCAAATATTGTACCCCTCCACGTGTGGGGACCCGGCGCTCCCATTAACGCAGTGCCATCTTCCAGGAATGCCAAAGAAGTTCCGGCTTGGCAATACGCGTATTCCAGATGCTCACTATTGATTACGACCAGTTAAACACAACTTTCTTTAAAATTAATTATTAGAAATTACATACTTTTGCATTGGTTTGCCTTCACAAGGCTCCAAAGCTTCCTCCCACCCCAAAGATGCATTCAATAAGTGACACAGACCCAACCCATGATGTGTGTCGTTAAGTTGCGGACTCTTGATGTACCTATGAGCGCAAACCAGCACTTTCCCCCCATTGCTAGGATTTGAAGACTTCACAGTCACCCCAAGCCATTGCCCATTTTTAATTTCATCCGGACCCGGCCCTTTTAAGGAATTATCTTCCTCTTGAAGATCATCGTAGAAGACGTCTTTATCTTGTGCTACAATTACGACGACAAAATTAAGAAAGACCCACACTAAATTGGTTGCAAATCTTTGTTAGTTAAAATTTACAAATATTTAAGATGCAAGTTCACAAAATACAAAATCTCCACTCAAAACACGCTGAATACAGAAAATTCATATTTCCTTTGTCAGCGTTACCACACCAAACCAAATGAAAATGAGTTCGCATTTGTATGGCTTCACGTGTGAGTGTCAACGTGTTTTATTTCATTTTTAACTTGAACGAGATGTTGTACTTTAGGCAGTTGTTAATTTAATTCAAAAATATACAATAATATGCCAAATGCATTCAAAAATATGTACATAACATCATGAACAAAATCAAATTATTAAAGTGTGTGCATTTAGTAGTTTGCGGTTGTGTGCAGCTGTAACATTCGTCAATCCTTCACTGCGATAACTGATGCAGCATAAGTCGATAGGAGGAGATGCAAGTAACTAATTAATACAGTACATGTCACATTCGATTGGATCTATCGTCGTACAATCGACTCATATATTGTTGATTACAATGTGCAATGTGCCTCGATTTCTGATGCAATTTAATTTACAGACAATCATCAATCCAACACTACGCTTCGGTTCCTTTCTATTCATCTTTAGATTCATGGGAAGTCTTGAAACTGAAAATTCTTAGTTGCGTGGTTAGCAAAATTACGTTTAAATGTGATTTAATTGAAAACGATATTAATTTTTATTACCTTCCTAACGTTATCGTTATTAACCTACTTTATATTATTTATTTTATTATGTAATTATTGTATTGTTATATTCAATCATGTCAAGTCAAGATTACTTCGATGATTAAATGCGTTTTTATTGGATTATTATTATTATTAACATTATCTAGACTAGTTATTTAAGTTATTTGTTAATAAATGTCTATAGCAAATTAATATATTAAAGAGCTTAAATATTATCCTTTTAATTTCAATCGAAAATGTATTGTGATTAAGTAATCGTGTAATAACCGCTGACATACAAAATGAATTGTTTCCATTTGCGTGCGCGCAATTATTTCGTTCACTCAAAATAATTCCAGTTTGTATATCGCTAGCTGAATGTGAATCCTGACAATTGTCCTCCGAGGAGTTTTTAGGTGCGACGTGTGCAAGTTTTATGTTGTTTGCGGTCCCTAGCGGCATGAATTAAACTTCTTGTATGTATTATTCGTGGTTTGTTGATGTATTTCAGTACCAAAACGCCCAAAATATACCGTTGCATGATGCAGGCTCTACGCGTGCAGTACGATGTGTATGTATACTCCCACGCAACATGCATTTCGGACGGCAATTCGGAATGGGCGCGTATAATTTTTACTGGATTCTCACATCGATAAAACACCAGTCAAAACAAACATTCGTACTTAACACGTTGTAGGTGCGATGTGGATTTAGCAGTTTCACGTTGAATGTTTGTATTGCCGGCAATAATCATCGAGGATATGGATGTGTATGTACTGAGTTGACACACTTTGTAATAATTTAGCATATCGCACAAACAATACACATAAACTATACAACTATACAATTCAAGCACAAAGTTAGAGACAACATGCACACAAAAGCTCAACCAACACGCAGGCAATAAAACCGTTGGGGTGTTAGCACATGCAACAAGAAGTCAAAACAAATCACCCAACACCATGGCAGGTCGCAGAGATAGAGAAAAAGATCCAAAGATAAATGCTGAATTTTGCAAAAAAAACTGCGGCATTGGCAATCGGATTATTCGATCGGTTTCGTGATTCGAGCAGCAAAAAATAAAAATGAAAAAATTTCATCATCGGCCATGATAATGATGAAGTTAATTAAAAAAATATATAAAGATTTTGCACATTTACCAACAACTTACGCTTGTATAGACCGCTCGGCACTGGACGATTCATACAGAGAGAGTGTGTGTGTGAGACAATCGTACACCGTATGAGAACGAACATTTTTAAGCAACATTCGTTTTTGTAACAAAAAAAAAACATAAAATATAAGTCAGTATCGCTGTGGACATCCAGCCACCTAGGCCGTCGACGACGAATAAACAGTAGGCAATTAATTTCATGTATGTAACTCCGAAATATTCAAATTTGAAAGAAGTCGGAAATAAAAACAGATTCGTTCGCAACACTTTCTACGTGAGTATATAGAATCAAATCAAAATACTTTTGATACTACTAATTCGCTAAATCTCTATGGGATTGTCTAATAAGATCAAAAACATCGCATTAGCATATGTTCAATATGTTCACTGAAATTTGCAAATCATTTACAGTGCTTTCTCGACACAATATTGCTACTATTCGTATAAACTCGCTGTAATTAAATCGAATATTATTATATGTATACAAGTGACAATTTGACCTAGAGTACTGATTAATGTCAAGGGAAAAACTTACGTCGTCTTCCGTCGGTTTCCACTTGTTTGCAATCTTTAGTAAGGGTCGAAATGGGGCATTTGAACAGAGCCCCGGAACGTACCGTATCCGGTTGCAAATTATTCCCTAGAGGAGCACCGACCAGTAACCTGAAAATTAAATTTAAAAGAATTATTATCTATATACGACATGGAATATTAATGGCAGGAAATAGAATACATCACTTTCGGATGTGTAACTTGAATAAAAACTGCATAAATCGCATGAACGCATTACGCATGCAGTCGTAAGTTGCGAATGAATTGAATTGCACTAAGGGAAACTAATACGTTTCCATTTCCCTTTCCGAATGTATCTAATGTGCAGCACAGTCGTCCTTCACAGTACATTGACGACCATCATTCCTAGTGCCCATTCATCAGCATTAGGCTTCACTTTACTCGGAAAGTGATTCAGTTATAGCCCCAAAAATCAAGAAAATGAAAACGTGCATCAATAGTTATGAAACTCTCTACAACCAAAGACGATCTAGATGAGCATAACAACCGCATATGCAGGTGATAACACCGCTTATCAGTAACTTGCGTAATTACAAATAACAAACAAGCCTAAGCCCTGTCGTTAGTTATTCAAATATTTACAGTGATGATAAAAAATATATACCTAGGTATTTATTAAAAGGTACACACTCGTAAAATTTTTCTTGGAAATATATCACTTGCTTACCTAATTGTACTAATAACAAAATTTCATCCCACTATAAAACCATTTTCATAATGGTTAAAATTAGATTATTTGCAGACCATCCTATAGATCTATACATCAACTTTTGACACATCGCATGCCAGAGTCGAATAAAAGACCCGTCCGAAAATCATGCATTCGGACAAACGCGAATTTGGGGTGTGAATCGTCGCGATCGGTCGAATTCTGCAGGAACCAAATTAGAACGCACGGAATTAGGCCGAGTGAGTCGAGTGTTGAGAGAATTCAGGGTGCGTCATGGGATATAGGGCGGATTGTTAGAAATGCCATTGCCCCGCATGCTAGAAAAACTTGGGAACTTGTAGAACGAAAATATATACACGTATTCTGTAAAAGACGCCTGTTATCTACTTAAATATCGACGACCTTTGGGTTACTGCTTCTAATGACCTTATACACGGCTGTAGTCGAGGTAAAAAAAGGAAATGGGTAACGTTGCCAGCAACACCTTATAAGCATCGAACGGGTACAAAGAACGGCAAAAATTTTAAAAGCCACGCTGGAGTTTTAAGGAGCTAGAGACTGCGCAGTTCCTTGTTATTTCTGAAGCGATAGCTGTGTATTTTCCGGCATGAGAGAAATGCGCCTGGTCTAGCCAAAGAGAGACCTCAGCGATCCACTAAAAGATGGCAAACGGCGATAGGCAGTGCAACGGACTGCGTCATAAGTTTCTTTCAACTCTCCTCTGGACGTCGAGAGGTGCGCTCATAATGCAGATTGCAGCCGATTGGAAGACGATGCCTATCGTCGACGAATTTACAGCGGCAGCCGCTTTAGTGTCATTTGGTAAACGCGTATAATCATACAGGAAACGCGAGATAACCGTGAGCCAGCGTGATGGACCAATGCGAGCGATAATAAAGCGAATCGATGAGAAGTTTAAATAAACGCCCAGACTTGCCAGCTAACATTTGAACAACGCTTAAAGTATCGAAATGATTGATCTTGATAACGCACATCGCATGAATATCGTGTATTGTGACAAGTTTCATTTGGGTCATCCCGACCGGAAGTTTATGCCGACGTTTCCAATTTACTCCATTAAAAAGTTACCGGCTATTGTTGAAATACGTGTTTGAATAACAATAACGCCAAAATTACGCCTGCAGCGTGACTAAAGCGTCCCCTAAAATATATTTTACGAGCAAGCGAAAGTAATGTTTCCTTAGGTGTGCTCCATTTAATTATTTGCTGTGCGTCGTGAGTAGTTAAATTTACTTTAAACGTGGAAGCAAATTGACCTAAATTGTAATCAATTTGTAAATACGATATGGAAAATAGAGCATAGCTAGAAAACAACACTAATAATAACAAATAAAAACAGAAATAAGCACGCTGCGAGCGCAAAACCATTCGACACACATTAAATTCCGTCGAAGCAATAATTTCATGTGACCCGTACCGAAATATTTCGGGATTGCGTGTATTAATGTTAAGATTTAGTGTCGATGTCGCCGATCCTTTTCTTTGTGCGTATGTGGTGTATGCAACACGGTACCCAATGAATTCACTACTTGTTTTTAGGAATGCGCGTGCTATTTGCGTAAAATTAGGTCGACAACTCAATCCGCCGATTTACCGCCAGTTGGGTATGTCGCCTGGCACGCACATGTCGGTATGAAATTTTCAAATGAGAAAAATCAAAACCCACAAATAACAAAACCGGTATTGCCAGTCAATGAGCAAACCTCTTACTTAAGTTTTTCACACATTTTCTAAACTGATGTCATTCAGTTTGATTTTATTTTAAAGCGAAACGAATAAAAATAAAAATAAACAAAATATCTGTGGGATAACGCAATCTCTCGGCATGAAGTTATGGTCATTGGTTAATGATGCTAATGAACGTACCTCCGAGCCAGGCATAGTTTATAATTATCGGTAATTGAATATGCATGTTACGGTAATTTCGTCCAATTCGTCGTGTAATTTATGCAAGTCAATGCCTACGTTTATTCATTAATAATAAGCGCAACGAAATTTATTCATCAGCGCTGTTGCACTTTCCTCGTCAGTTTAAATTAGCGACTCATGCGGTGAGCAATTTATTGGCGGGAAATGAAACACGAAAGATTCTTTGAAAGTCCGTGATTCAACGCTACGTGAAACAACAACAAGGTAACAATTGCTTACCTCAACAATAAAATATTGCGATAAATTATCAAGATTTCCACTTTGTCTGATATAAGAAATTGAATACTTCAACGGTGCTTGAAGATTACAATAATGATTGGTAAACGGTTGCGCAACTATTGCCAATGTATGCTTTTGACATGTCAATACCACACAAAGCGTCTGTTTTATTGATTCTGTCAGAAATCACAGATGTTTCACAATTTAAAAGATAGCCGGTAATTGCTGACGTGAACATTGTACATCCGTTCCAGCATGCTGGTAATAAATCATTCATAAAGTGGAAATACAATTTTCTCCATCAACTTTATCTTTATCTAAAGGTACTTCTTAAAAATCGTGTATCAATTTAATGGCGTTGGGAAGCGCCCTTCACCAAAAACTAGCAACCCGCTACTTTCCTGATTGGCGACTGGCGTAACTGGCACTTAGACTTATTTTACGAGCCGCACGACAATTCCAAGGGCCGACTGACTGGTGTTATACTGCGGTCGCACTTCAATTTAATTAATTAAGACGAATTAAGGTAAAGCGCACGACTTGTGCGGCCAGACGGGCGCGGCTATGGGCTGCGGACAGTGTCTGAAGTTCATTGCAAGTCATTTCGACGACCGAATAAATAAAATGCACATATAAACTAATATTGACCGAACCACACGCCACGCAAAAGCTTTAACGTGATAAGTGACTTCCTGACGCATTAAGTTCGAGCTCTTCGGGCGTAATTTGCTTCGCTGAGGGCCCGCGTAGCACGCGTTTTGGAAACTTCTCCAGAATCACGCGCCCAAGTACTTATTATAGCGTTTAACGATAAGAAAACATGAAGCCCGGCTATAGAACTACTACCGCGTACGAGAGAGGCCTGGATCGGAACCGAACATTCAAGATGTGGATTATTAATAAATAAAAAGGGCACTTCACAACCGGGGCGTGCGCGGCACTTCGGCAAGATTATTGCCGCAACGTGCTTCTAATGGGCATGATGCTTGTGTGTTATTTCTGACTTGACGCTGGTGACTTGGGCGTTCGTTCTTGGCGTCTTGGCGCGTGCGTTTTGAAAAAGCACTTAAAGCGCATTTATTTGTATAACTTATAACTTGTGCACGATCAGTAGATTGGACTACGAAAAATACGGAACGTAAATACACGCGAAGATCAATATACTCTCAATTTATTTAATCATTCGGAAAGATATAATGATGATGAGCAAGTAAACATGTCTGTTCTTATAATTTTGAGTGTGTACCCAGCGTATCATAAACCGTGTACAAACAGTTCTAGGAGATTTTTTTTCCGGCTTGTTTTTCGTCGCTGGTAAAATCAACAAAGTGAATAATTTTTTTCGTGTGACATTGGGAGTGGTGAACTTGTCACATACTGCAAATACAGACGGATCGGGGCGTTAGAATGTGTGCGTTTGGACGCTCAAATTGTGATATTGACCATTGACCTTCCGACATTCAGCGGGCTGTAGTACATATGATTTCATTAGAAATTGAATTTAACTAGATTATATTCATTTGCTGTGAACTGATGTGCCCTCAGCGCTTGTAAGCGCCGAATCAATAAAATTAATTATCCGGTCTTTGATGTTGAGAATGTTGCTCGGCTTCTACTTATACAATGTGATTGTCACAGTAAAGTTTATAACAGTGTCTGGAATAAGGCGCCATTAAAAATGTTTTATCCGCTGGAGTAAATTATGGGATTACAACGCGACAAATCATATTAAATGCGCAGATTTGATTAATAAATTAATTACTGCCATGATTGTAGGGAGTTAGTAGCTTATAAATCCCTGGAATACGAAGTTTTCGTTGACTTAATGATATCAGAACAAACTTGAAGCACAATCAAATATGTTAAGTAAACATGATACTTGAATTACTACTGCTTATAGTTCCGAGAAATGAGCTCGAAAAATTTGATAATTTACTGCGAGGTGTTTGATTTCGTCATCTTCTACGCAGAATTTGAATTAGTCAAATTTTCCAATGTTAAACAAAACATTTTATCAGCTTGTTTCTTGCAAAAATCTTCTCTACACTTGACAAAACGCATTTTTCTACTGATATGGTCCCTCCATCATTGTCAGCGTCAAGAGCCGAAAAAAACCGTCCCCACATGTTTGTACAACAATTCGTGGCATGCTGAAAACCTATGGCAATGTGCCAATTTTCAGGCAATGACCTTTCCACCCCTCGCACGAACTACCCAACGTCCTCGTCCTTCTTTCTCGACAGTTCTTGGCATCCTCGTAAACACGGGATAGAATATAGATATGTATTTCCGTTTCAGACGGCGCGCTGTCCCCGAGTTGGCAAGGCATACAGCGCGGCAAAAGAAAGCCAGTTGTTTGTGTTGTTTTCCGGAAAGTTTTCAGGAAAAACAGATCAATATTCGAATTGTTGCCGATGCACTCTGCGAGCGAATATCATCCTGCACTTATGCGCGATTATTCACCACAGACACGTTCCCTCTATCTATGTCCACATGGCCATAATTCATTATAGCGGTTGTGCCATTATTATTTATGGTAAAGTAATATTTTCGTGCGTTAATCACGTTCCTGATAGCAATACGGTGTTATTTGAATGCATACGTGCTAATCTGATACACTGCACCGAACGTGTCGCTGTTAACACATGCTCTGTTTTTGCGCAGGCCATATTTTAATATATTGATTACATTGGCGCCGAGGGTTGTGATAATCCATCAATTCGGCTCATGACTCCGACGAAATGAAATCATTCACCTAGTTTATTGGGCTGGAATGACTCAGAACCCTCATAAATACTCACGAATCAAGCGAGAATTTCATGCTACCGAATAGACGAAAAATGAGGGTCGGAGCCATCAAAAATGCCCAGGTCTAGGTAAAATTATACAGTCATAAATAGGGTGAGTGCATGATCCCGACAAATTATGAACCACCATCCTATTAGATCCATTAATTTAATGATCATTACAATTTCAATGTCATACATGCTTCGAAGACAACCAAAGAGAAAAAGAATGGCAAAAACCCTTCGATTGTACAAACAAATGTAAGGGCAGTGAGTTGAGTTGAGTTGAGTTGAGTTATAGTAAGGAGTAGAGAAGCCGCCCGCTTGATCGACGATGATGTGAGCACGTGTCGCCGAAAATTCGACTTGTGAACGATGATCATACGGCTTCGTGCAAACGTCAAAGAATCCCCTAGGCTAGATAAGTAATTGAAACACAAACACCAATCGAAACAGAAGCGGCCGATACAGAGTTTACCCTCGATTTGGAAAGCCACCCTAAATAAACAGAAATACTGGTAATAATTATCCACGCTGTTAATAAGTGGCCAGAGTCGGGATGACTGCGCCAAAAATGCAACGAGTTTTATTGTATGATCAATGCGTGTTCACAACAAGCTCATCAACGTCTCGTTTCATGCATTCTTTGGTGACAGTTGTGACGAGGTGGAACGAGATGAGGGGATAAGCATCCATCTCGGGCCATCGCTGGAAGTGAAGAAGCCGCAGCCGCGTCCTTATCATGTTAATTTCGTACTTTGAGAGTTCTTATTGAGCATCAAAAGCGAGTGTACGAAATCTCAACGGCGCGAGGAGAATGCAGCGCGCATTCCATCAAGTCATCCTCATCATTCTCATTTAAGTCGTTGTAAATGACTTTTATAATTATGCCATGCAACCAGCCCCGGCCGGCGAATTAAACCGAACGTATTATTAAATGCGTTCTTTTTCTGTGTGTTAGTGTGGATATTGTTTAAGAAGAATGCGCCGCGTTTGTTTACTTTCGAATCTTATAATTCTGCATTATCCATGTAATGTCTCTTTGTGCAGTATCGTTTTTGTGGAACATCAATTTCGTCGAACATGCGAGCTCACGACGGAACAAAAGCGCTTAATTATCTCGTTGTGAAAAAGGGCCGGTCACTCCATTGTGAGGACACCCACACATCGCGACGTGCTTGTGATGGCTCACATGTGAGTAGGTAAGAGCACCGGTTTGCATCCTACACCTTTCTTTTCACTTCGTAACTCAGCCACATCCACGGCTACATCTTGATCCTTTGTTTATTTATAATTCCTTTATGTTTTACACGCAAAGCTGCATTTGACCTCTCTGCTTATTAGATTAAACGCGTAAAATTACGAATTATTCAAGAATTACTTCAAATTTCGTAGTTTTAATATAAAATTTTTATCTAGGTCGAGATTATATGAGAAACAAATAAATTTGCGGATAGTTTAAGGGCCATTTGTTACTCTGGCGAAGCTGGTGGGCAGAAAAATAGGTGCGGTTTGCTTTATGCTCCTCGCAAGCAATTCGTTCCCATTGTTTTTTAGTTGGTTCGGGACTCATTGCCGATCAGGTGGAAGGAAACAAATTGAAAAGTCAGGGCGAACCCCGGCGTGGGATTATCTGGAAGGGCATCGTGCGGCGAGTTATTGGCGCCGTCGCACGGCTCACTTAATGCACCTCGCGATTGAATAAGCGGAAAAATGCGCAACGCGCGCGCGTAAAAACCAGCGCCATCGGTTCTCCCGCGAAACAAATGGAACCGAGGAGGCGCACACAAAAATACAAAAGCCAATTAAAATTCCAGCGATTCCGCTGATACCAATGAGTGAACATGCTCCGCACCGAGTTCCTGCTTCGATTTCAGCCTGGGCGACCGTTCTTCATCGGTGATGGAGTGGGACTGTGGCAGTCTGCACTCTGTGTGCAGTTTCAGCCAATTAACTGCCTGTCAGTTTGTCCTTATTTTTTTCTGCGCTGGTTGGGGTATCCTTGAGTTTGCATTTCTTAATTTCTGCTCATTCTTATTGTCTGGGCCACGAAACCGCAGGAATGTTTCACTTTTTTTTTTTACTTTACAGTCTGTCTGGTAAATGTAATAATTAATTAGCCAATTACCGTATACAAAAGTGATTGGAAACTTTTTCCGTAGATATAAATGCGATCGTTTCCTGTTCGGACGAAAGTACTGACCAAATCGAAACGCAGTTACTCATAATTGTATATTTAGTATTCGGACAATCGAGTATTGGAAATGAAAAAGAAATGGAGACCTTGATACGCAAATTGCCGGCGTGCAAATATTCAAATAAACTAATCAGAATTCAGGTAGGCATGCAACCGAGCGCCGCAATACTATTTTTATAATCGTCGATATTTTGCGCGGGAAGCTCATTATCATGTCAGTCACCATTCCCATGGTGTTTAATTTTACGCCAATTTAAGCTTCGTACATTACGACCTCATCTCGGCGAAACACACGTATGAAAAATATGACCGCAGCGAGAAAAGTGTTTCTGAAACTTTCGAGGCATTTAGGCGCTAAGATTTAAGACGTGTGGAGAACCGAAGGGACTTAAACGCAGAAGAGACATTTTCGCTTCGTTATTAGTTTCTTTTAACTTCGTTAAAATTTAACGGTGTCTGGCAAAACGAGTTTCTTGACGCCACACGAACCCGAAATTACATGCTCAAACAGTATTTATACAAGGAGAAGCCATGTAAGTACCGAAAAAAAAAACATCACGTATTTCATGCGTGAATTACCACACAACATCTCTCCTCCACACACGAGACGCAGCACTCACCTGAAACAAAAAGAAAACGCAATTAGAATACGAAGAAGCAATAACAAACAATTACACTGTTTATCCCTCATAAATTTCGTTCCAAGTCTGAAATCCTGTATGCTATTAACACTCGGTATGTTGCGTCTGTAACCATAATGTTGGTAAATTACGGCGCAGCGTTCCCCATAAAATTTTCAATAAAACTCGCGAATTTATTTCGGTACACGTATCGGGATAAACACCTTAAAATCTTGGGTGGTTAAAAAGTGTCGCCAATTGAAAAACCAAGTGAATAACAGTAAAATTGTTTCTTTTCAATAAAACTAATTAAATCTTATATTTTTAACGTGTTGATGACACCATTCAGAGACGTATTTTCGAACGACTCAATGATGAGACTCTGCATGAGTCATTCGAAAGTAACAGAAAAGCGCGAAACACTAGATGTAACTGCCTGGATGATATAGATACAGCGCATCGTTGTCGTTGGCGACCTTAGATGTTAACTTAACAGCACAGTTTTTACCATTTCCAAAGGAATTTCCTTCCACCGCCCGTTTTGAACAAAGAAACACACATTGCGTCTGCGTTCGCGCCAATATGGTCTTGATCTACGCGCGAGTTAGAAAAGTGACGGTGCATGGTTTCCTGCGGCACTTCCAAGAAATAAAGAAGCTGGATGCAGTGAGGTTGTGAAACCCTTGCAACGCGGAGCATGAACTGTCGCGCCCGACGGAGACACATCGTCGGGCACAGAGCGAAAAAGATTGGAAGTAACTATGAAATAAGATATATCACGTAATGTCGTCGGGTCGCGCATAAGCGCGCTTAGTACAGTTGACTTAGCGTTAACCGCACTGATGTGTTCGTATCGCACTCAGTTAAGTTGACGTAAGTACTCGCCGGAGCAGGATTTGTATTTTATTCACATTTCATGCATGTACGACGCAAACCTGCATTCGAATCGCATGTAAATATCCTGTGATGATCTTGTTCTCTTCTCCACGTATTCCCATCGGGGATGCACGTTGAAAAAAATGTTGGAATGTGATCTGTTTTCGTAAAAAATCCGAAGAATAAAAAAATCGCCAGCAGCTCGTATGCTAATTCATTGTAATTGGCGATGTGCAAATAGATGCACATGCGCTCGGAGGCAGCAGCAGCGTGCAGATAATATTCGCTTCGTTATGCGCACGGCGACGACGACGCGTTTCACGTCTTCTTCTTCGAGTGCGCCCTGCGTCCAGCACGTTAACGACGTCGCAAATGCCGCAGCAGGCTGAACACTTTAAGGTTCGCGTATGCGCGCTTGCGGGCTCATTATAACAGGCCTTAAAAGGTACCGACACCGACGCCAGACGCGGACCAACGCCAACCACACGAAAACTGACCACTACCGAACACGCCGAAGGAAGCAGCCGAGCGAAATGCTTAGACGTAAACAACGCGTCGTGCATAACACGATCGGACGGGGCTGACGAACCGCGCAACAGGGTAGTTATGATTATAGATTCATCAATTAATGCAAGGTCATCGAAGATTATCTCGTTACGCGTCATGAACCGTTATTTCTGCTATGCTTTGTGCCCAGATTTTCATCGAGAAAAAACACGATATGAACAAATTCTCGTTTCGACTTCTTCGTTTACATTCACTTCTTGCGTTGTGTGGTAATAGCTTTCAGTAATTTGCGCCCACGTTTCACACTCGACTTCGTCCTCCGTCCGCATCTCCACGCTAAGCATGACGCCTGTCGGTTGCAATGGGCCTTGAGGTCCAGCGAGTTGATTGCAAGTGAACAATCTGCAAGAAGTGCGCTGTTGTACCGCATGACGATGCGCGACTTGCACAGCGTTTACTAAATAAGTCGAGCGCGCAATCGACCGAAACCGGCATCAGGTGCACAACTGGTGACGAAGTCCTGCATCGCTCGCGCGCAGCGAAAGACAAACGCAGATTTCCGCCGACGATTAGTCGATGGTCACGTCTGACAAGTCGGCCGGTTAATTATTATTAATCGATACGTAGGCGAAGGAAGTATTTTAGAAAATCGTCCGCGCGGTCATAAACCGCCGGTTCCCGCTTTGTTCAGCGTGCAACAGCATTCGAAGAGCGTTTTCAGCCGCGCGCGAGCGCCGAGAGCAAAGCTTTTGCTTTTGCACACATTTAGGTTCATTCGCCTCTCTTCGGCGGGTTTGCGCGAGCCGTCATTGCGCTGCAGTTGTCATTATTGGTTCGTTACCTATCAGGTAGCCACGTGTAGAACGCGGCGATAATGTCAAACTAACGCGGCATTTCTTGCGCGCGGGGATATCTCGCATCGTATCGGTATCGAATTAAGTTTTATATGCGCTGCTGTTGCAATCGCATCGAAACGGGCGAGCGGCGATAAAAAAAAATGCACACCTACTCACTCTACGTCGGCGCGCACGAACCGACGAGGAAATAAGTAATGCTAATGAATAGATAAATGAAAATTATTGTTAAAAAGTCGTTAAGTCGAATGCATGCATATGGATGTGGATGTGTGTGTGTGAGCGGAGCCACGACGCGGTATTTTTTATTTACACGCGGTTTAGTCGTGAGAGGATGTCGACATCACACGATTTTCTCCAGCGGCGGTTAGAAAACGTTGAAAAAATTGCGCAACATATTCGTGTTAATTTTCAGCTAGATTGGTGCGAACATCTGGTGCAAAAACGAGACTTAAACGCGTTTTACAATCGGAAATATCCTGGAATTAACCGGCCTGTTGAATCAACCATGCGTGAAATTGTATTCACACAAAAGACAATCGTGATTGCTTAATTTTCACTGCATATCCCCCAGAAGTAGTGCATATGTGCCCTTAAATTCACGCTTTTATTATCGCGCATTAAAGCCGCACGGAAAAGAATGACATTATTAAACGCATAAGTCAGCAATATTTCGTTGTGCTTTGTTTCGTGCAGAGCGCAGAAACAAAAGGCGGCCGGTACAAAGAGCGCGGCGCATAAAACGTCCGATCGAAAAAGCGCGCTGATTTTAAGCGTCGTTATCGTCAAAACTGAAATACCAGTAAATATCGAGCGCGCGAACATGCGGACAAAAGGACACGCGCAGATACACGAATAAAATCGGTTGTAAAAAAAAAACGAGGCGCACAAAGGCGTTCGAATACAATAAACGGACGTTGTGTCGATGACGTCCGACGAGTACTGCTGACAGCAAAGGTGTGCGAATGCCGAAAACCCTTAAATATTCAAAGGTTGGGCCGCGCGCACACGACAATTGACATTTCAATTTCAATTAAACACAGCAACAGCGACGGCAATTCCACGCGTATTATCGAATTCGTTTCCGTGAAGACTCGTGTTTCACATTTCGTAAACTTATCTAGCTTGACGCACTACATTTTTTCTCTTTTTGTAATTGGATGGGTGTAATACTAACCGTATTACTTATATTTCCTGTGACGGTATTCAAATACACATTTTCGACACATGTTTGCTTTAAAATTTAAAAAAAATAGAGAAGAAATTACTTCTGGTCAAATATTCTGTACACATGTGAATGAAATTTCTTCTTTTTTTTATTTTATTTTGGTTGCCAGGAAGAATCTACCATGTAATCAAACAAAATTTCTACTGCGATGGTAAATTGTGTACCGTAGATAGTGAGAGATGTGGGCGTGATTGCATTCACCTCCCAATTTACCATGTTTCGCCTGGAAATTATTCCATATACGTTTCCGACTCATAACATTATCAAAATAAGATAACTGCGCGATGATTATGTATGCATATGGGCGAATGCCCATATTGTGATTGTTCGACAGATGATATGAAGGATACACAAAGAACGGAAAGCGTGGTCGCGTCGCACGAGGCACCACACTAACTACACATTACGAATCTTCAATGCAATCTTATTCATCAATTCGTGTCAGGCATGAAGCATTGCAGTGTTGCTGAGAATAGACGATACTTGGTTAGAAACAAGACGGAGTCTGAGGCGAGTCTAGACGCGAGTTTAAAAATAAGGGACGCACCCACACCACCCTCGCGCATGTTGCGCGACTTGTCTTCTTCGTTTTTTTTCTTTTTCATCGTAGTTGGTATTCCTCGCTCCTGCTTCAACCAGCCCACATCCCGACATATATTTGCTTATAATAATGGACTCGTGTGCGCGGCGTATTATTAAAAATAATAATCGTGGACAGATTGCTTTATGAGCACGTTCGGTGATACGTGGCCGGCGGGTTGTGAAGAAACACAACTTGGAACCGCACCGCTGCCGACGTGATGCATTGCATATTCGTACGAAGTCATGGCACATTAATCCATGATCATCAGGGTAGCATTGTACGCCGAGCCAAGACAATTTCACATCGTTGCCAGCAATCCGCGCGCGCATAGATCACGAATTTGGCACAAAAACATGATTCATGTTTCTTCGGGAGCCAAGAAACAAAAACCAAGATCTTTAACTTATGAAAACACCCAGTAATAACAGTTAAAATATGTGTAGAGTGGGCGCCCACACGTTATTGTTGTGTACTCGCGCGCGTTCATCGTCATGTAAACCGGTGAAGACGCGATTCACACTGATAATGCCATGTTTACGCGCCTGAGAAAAGTGTTTGTGGTCCGGACCGAGGTGTGGCCGGGAAGCTGGAGGCACCCTATTTTGTTGCTTTCCGCTGGGTATTATTAACATTGACAGGGGCCGGCGGAAAAAAATCCAACGCATATTAATGGGCTGTCGGGGAGCAATAAATCGATGCACAAGTGCATAACTTCATTGAATTATTGTGGGAAGATGAAGAACAGAAAAAAAATTACTCCGTAAAAGCGTGATATTTAAAATTTAGACATAAAAACCTCAAAAATGGGTCAGTTACCCCTCCGATGTAATAATGGATATGGCCAATTAGTACCGAACACCCGTATGGGAGAAATCTACCCCATGGAAAGCAAATCAGCGAATCAGGAATAAAAGTTATGCCATATGTGGTGGTAGCGTAGCAATTTATAGGGATTCTGACTGTTTTAATCGCCGAGTAATGTCACGCTTCTCATATGGGTCGAGTATCTCTCTCACTCCATTGTTCTACCCTCGACTAGACCAATATTGGCTTTGGAACAGCGCGCTTAAGCGAGTTGGTGAGCTGAGCAAGTTCTCCGATTGTAATATGGCCTAAGCAAACAGGACTCGGCAAATGAAACGCACGGCAACGTGAAATAAAAATGTGGTGAGCGCGCAGAAGGCAAACATACAACGCGCCGTCGATCAACAAACGCCGCGTACGAGTACAAGAGAGCCGTGGTGCGCAATATGGGCGAAGTAAAGCGCGCGCGCGCGCACGCTGGAATCAGCAGAGGAACGAGATACGAGATGAAAGAATATATTCTTTGTGGGTGGCCCAGTGGAACCTCTGTGTTTTGCTTGACTCTTTGCGGCGCGGTAGCGCAACGAGTCTTAAAAATATTCCTTTCATCCACAAACATGTGATTTTTCAGAATTTCCGATTTAATTTTACAAATAAGCGTCGCGCGCGTCGAGCAAATTGATGAATGAATAAATAAATGAATGAATGGACTTCTTGTGCCAATACATTCATAATGGCAATACCTTATAAGTGGACGTTGTGGCTTAGCTAAGCCGTGAAAAGCTGCCACAGAACCAAATTGGTCAACTTGTAAACATGTCATTCGTAACGGCGTGATGAGCAAATACTGTTACGATCAGTAGGCAAAGACAAAAATACTGGTGTCTATCGCGCCAGCATTGCTTATTTATAAGCATTCATCATAGACTTACTTAGACACGTCTCATGTTCATCTCATCTCGTTTCGGAAAAGTCAAAAGTTGATGCGAGCATAAATATGTATGATTGTTGTCGTCCGATTAATTTCTAACACTGGTTGGTTCTGTGTTGCAATATATAGCCATTTGCATACAATGTGCATGCGCTGTGAACTCGCACTTGAACTTCTTGCGACCATGTCCGCAAATCCGCGGTTGAAACAGTAGACGCGTTCGGGTAATTGAACAATGCTTGAAGTTCGCATTATGCGCCCTGCTGGAGAATGCCCTTTATGGTCAGGAACCTATGCTCTAGCGCATTCTGCGCCATCATGGAGATAAAGAGAAATGTAAAGCAATGCGGCGCGAATTGCAACAGTAAATTTGCCGCGGCCAACCTCGCGAGTCAATATATTTATGAATGCTGCCACTTGGGACGCTTGTACGCCGCGGCTGCGGCCTGCGCGATTACAACTTCATTTTCAAGACCTCAAAACGACCGAGGCCGTTGTTTTCCATGCTTGGAATGCATTCAGTGAAGATATGCATTTATTTTCGTCACCTCCGCGTAAATTATTACGAAATACATTGAAAGATACTTCAGGAATCCGTTACGAAGAATTTCGATCATCAGGTGCATAATAAACCAACGCGCTATTCAGATTTCCGATCTTTTTGGAGCAGTCGGCATAAATTATCATGTTCCCTGTATAGCCATAATATGCAAAATGTTCATAGAACCGAAATGACTGTTAAAAGACCTTCGCATGCATGATTTGCAACCGCAAAGCACGCTCCGCAATTAAAGATAAAGCCGTGCTTGCAGAAAATATCCACGACGAATCATCTCTCTCTCATCTCTATGGCCGATGGATGAATAAATGCCGATGAAGGTCGGTCGAGTGCCGCGCGTCTTCCTTTCGCTTGAAAGGTGGATTGTGCGCACACCTTGATAGAGAACACCTCAGGTAGAAAACCGAAACCCCAATGAACAATATTCTCTCCGTTTTCTCGCCGGGCGCACCGGGCTGAGGCAAAAATAAAACTCAACTAGGTAGGACTAGGGCAACACTTTTGTCCGCATTGTCGTAGTGTGCGGGGGGCGCAACAACTTCAACGTGGTACGCGCGCGGCTTTATGGATTTAGGATTTTTATTGCCTGCACAAAGGGCGAGATTTTCAAGTCGTGCGGTCAAGGTAATATATGTGCCTCCGATGCGACACGCACGCTATGAAAGAATGAAAGATGCGCTCGGTCGCACGAGGGAGTATTCTCAGAAAAGAGGTGATTGCAGGTGATGTTGTTTAGTTTGACCAACGAGTACTACCCGAACAAATGCATCGAAAAACTCCTCGAAACCAATAGGAACGAAAAGCTCGAATTAGTCGTGGTATTCTTAGTGAGAGGCACAAGCAACGCGAGAGAATAGAGAATTTTATAAATTAGGAACCTATTATGCCGCTTGTTATTGCCCAAATCCGATAAAAGCCATTTATGGTCGCGTTGGAATGTGTGGAGCTCCCAAACGAGACAGGTGAATGAGAAATTGTAAAAATAAACAAGGATCCAACAAATTTCCTCCGTTTATTATTTTGGCGGCTTCCGATTGGCCGTGCACTACTTTTCTCGTATGATTATTTCGTTCGGTTGAAAGCCGTTGAAGGTCCATGGGCATCAACATCCCAGTTAACTTCTTGCTGCAATGCATGCATTGGATCGGAATGTCGTGGGTAGAATCAGAACCGTTCCAGCTAACAAATAAAGAACTAAATATTCCTAACGCATATATAAACAGATGCATGCGTTCGCCGGGGCAGCGCGCGCGTTTCATTTTCTGTGGCGACGTGAAAACAACCAGAAGAACAAGAAACGACGAACTGTAAATTCAACAATACCTCCAACTATCGCCTGCAATCCGGCGAGGAGTGTTCGCAGGTTGCCGGGGCCGGTGTTAAGTTCATGTGTGCAGTTGTTAAAGTTACCATTCGTCTCCAAAGCCGTGCAGAGCACTAATGGCGACGCCAATGGCAGGAAAAGCTATAACGCGATAACTTATTGCAGCGAGCAGCGCGCGCATTTTCTTTTTAATCGGCATCTGGAAGGCGGCGTTTTGTAGCCAAACATTTGCTATTTAAGAAGACATGTGATGCATATGCGAATGTTTACCAAACTCAGATACCATGTTTACACAATATCTGGTCCTGGAGGTCCAGAATAAGACACCAATTATGCAGATGGATGATGAAGGAATCTGCATGCCTGCGCTTTTAATTTGTTAGTTTTGTTTGGCTGCGATTTAATGTGCATTTGCTTAATTAAACCACGGCGAGACGAGGCGCGCTTTTTATTGGTGCACCGTGGCTCGATAAAACCTAGCAACGAGTGGTATGAGTGATACCTATACGCATAAAATGTTATTGCCGTACATAATACAGTGAAACAAGAACAGGAGCTGCAACTGCACCCTGCCCGAGCAGGTTTTGAATCAAACGATTATCGACTCTTTATTACCGACTTTCATATAATATAGTTTTCATCAATATGCATATGGGCGCTCGTTTCGGACGGCGTAGACCAGACTAAGCACAAGCACCGTTCGGACGCTAAGTAGTACATGCACCTTTTGGATGTTGATGTTGATTAATGCATTCGCGTAGGTGTCCACAAGAAAGCCAACATGTGAATGTAAATCCACGGGAAAAGAATTCCAGATAGAAGTATCGCCAGTTTTCGAATCGAATGACCAGTACAAGAAATATAAACAAATTTCTATAACAAGAAATTCCTGCGTTTATTTTTCTTGATTTGGAATATTTAATTCGCATTACAGAGTGATGTTGCTTGTTCATAGTTCATAATTATTACAACGAAGAAGAATTACGCCCGGAGGAGCGTAAAATATTTGGAAATCATGAAAGAATTTGGTTAACGGTGCACGCTGCACGCGAACAAGACAAGACCAAAGACGACATGTGTGTTTAGACTATTTTTAGTCAAAGAAGAATGTCGAATAATCTTAATATAACTAATAAACTACATCCATAGGAATAAAAGATCTAAATTTATAGAATTCGCGAGTATTCGATTTTATTTATAGCGCGTACGTGACTCATTTTCGCGTTTCAAAATTGGCCAACCGATGACCCATAATATCTTCTGAGATGTAGGAATATTCATAATAGATTAAGTGTTTTACGAATGTTACTTTTAACTCGGCGAGTTAAAATTAACTATGAACGAGTACTCGCTGGTGTAAAATAGTTTTAGGCGCCAAAAAATGTAACTATCTCGAATTGCCCAACGTGATAAGTATTTCACTGCAAATTTCCAACAAGTTAGCAAATAATTACTTTCGTGCAATGAATAGTTCGATAGTGGCATGCATGAGTATTTTGACAAACAGTGTTTGATAACAATTTAAAAAGTTATTAGTATTAACGTCTGATTGAGAACCCGTAGCAACCTGTATATTGCCACGACGAAAAAGCATTAAATAAATAAAACATGCTAAAATTTGCATAAAAACACAACCTTGAAACTTAATAGACTCTTCATAACTTTACGAAGCGTCCGTTCCCACCAACACGACGCCGGGCTGCGACCATGCTCTGTCGTTCAAATAAAAAGTGTTTAATGGAAACGATTTTACGATTTCAGACTTTGACTTAATTTATAATTATTTATTCATGTGTTAATTATCTACCTATATCAAACTTATCATCTTACCATGGTTTTATTGTTATCAATGTGTTGTGCGACGCTGTACCCAAAGTACGAGCCTTTTTCTTCCTTTTGACGATCGGCTGCCGAAATTCCAAATTAAACGCTCCGACACTCGCAAATATCGTAAAACTAGAAAATATTAAGCACTTGTACCACCAGGCAGCAGCGTCACGAAATTGTTTATGCTTTCTCGACATTATGAATGAACTATTGTTTTTTTCCACTGTTATCACGCGATTAAGTTATAAATATATTTAAAATAACAATACTTTTAAAATACAATCATTTAACATCAGAAAACTATTTACTATTTAAATCGTTGGAATCGAGTCGCAGAATCATTATATGTTGCGAGGTCACTGATAGTTCGTGATAGTTATCGAAAAATCATTGAATATGATTTAAATGATTTGAATCGGCGTTTTTGCCGGCGCGCAACGACAGCGAATACCTCCGACCGGCAGCGAGCAATGTTCGTCTGATACTAGTTCACAACTCCGGGGATTCAACGCATGTGCTTCTGCCTTCCAACTCTGAGCTCACCTACACGATATCAGATCAGTGTAATTCGACGATCGGGACGCTCAGCGACATCACTCGCAGTGCGCGTAAAGGATAAATATCCTTAGCAGTATGAAACTGTACTGGTAGCGCCATCTACTGCAATTTTTGATAACTAAGTGTTATAAATGGATAAAATTTGAATTTTATGATTATAAAAATCAGTTTTACTCATTATTTCAGAGCAATTACTTTGAGTTTATTTCTTTAATATTAAAAATCGGAAAATTTACACATTTTTGTATCTTTGGTAACAAAAAACATGAATTTGATACTTTTATTCATCATTTTTTGTGATTAAATTGGGCGGGTTCAAATGGGTTGGATAACATCCGGACGAAGGTATATCTACTCAATAATTTGCGTCCGGTGTGAACTAGTACACTAGTACTATTCATACACATCATCACACCGAAAAAATTTAAAGAAAAATGATAACTGCATCAACAAGTTTTACAGAATAAAAACAGTTTTATTCTGGTTCTGTAACCTTTAAAAATATTTGTCCGAACGCTGTGTTTGTTTTGTAGCGCGCGCGCCGAACAATTGACTCTCATTTTCAACAGATTTGTTTATGGCGTTTATACAATTCATGTCCGAGCGAACATATGGCACGCCGCAATAATGGCAGATAATTTTCAGACGGATGTCAACTTCCGCATGCTGCATGCACGATGGTGAGCAGCAGCATGGGACGACACACCGAAACCGAAAACCACCCGCATCCCACTTCTCGTACGTGCTTGTTTCATGCATTGCGGTACGCGCTACTGGCGGCACGAAGAGCGCGCGATGCAGCTACTGGTTTTGTCAGTCGCTTCAGAAACGCGCCGCGAAGAGCACCTTCGCCGGTAGCCATCAGGAACTAATTGTGCGGAAAGCGCGAAGCGCAAAAAACGTGAAATACGTGCGTTAACAAGTGTTGGACCAGTGAATTTTCTACCGGAATTAAAGGTAAGTTTTATTAAGTTTTAATTTCGCTGCGTTTAAAATTTAAATTTTGTTTTAATTTATTTTCTTTGTTTATTAATTTATCTATCTCTATGTAATAATTTGTCTGTGTTGACAATCGATGATTTCAATTGTTATACTTTAAAATTTCCCAGTAGGCTTTGGTTTAAATAACAAAAACAATTGTCGTTACGAATAAAATATTCCTAATCTGTCCAATTCGTCCTCACACTGCGTGCGGTGAACACTTCCTACAATTCGCGATAATAAACGTTTCTGAGTAATCGATCCAGTAATGCAGTCGATCTGGAGAATTCGCCGAGTAACTCCATGTAAGTTCCCCGCTCCCACTATTTTTAAAAATTATTATCACCGCCGCGCATTATGAAACGAAATGCGTTTCACATTTTTGCATTTTGCTGCGTTTTTTCTCGCATTATTTTAATCGTGAGTTAATTATAATTGGCTTGTTAGTTCAGTTGCTGCGCGCTTATTGCCTCCTGGTTCCTGCTTTCCTCTTGAATCTACAACAATAAATCAGTGGCTAACTCGCGCGCGCACCGCACCATAGGAAGGAAAGGTGAAGTGAAATAATAATTGACGCAAATCAACAAATACAGCGTTAACAATGCTGATTTCGGTTGCGTGCCGAAGGAGAAAATACCATCGACTGCGTTTAAAGAAAACCCGAGCATAAAAATAGCGCAAATTGACATTTTGAGGATTTATTTGAAAAGGGGCTCCGCTTGCATCCCTAATCTTTAACCTTAAAATAGATGGCAGGATAAAAATTAACCTTATTGAGACTATTTTTGAACAGGAACCAGACAAAACGATCATTTTCTTCTATTTCTACTTCTTGCTAGCGATTGCATGTAAAATATAAAAATACGAGTACAATACAATCATGCATGAATACATAAAAACAACTGAAATGACAGTCATAAAACAAGGAAGAAAAAAATCCATCTACATTTGGATGCAATAGTAGACAGGAAATGACACTTTTTGTGTCTGGTTCTGGTTCCACTTTAGTATCACTCATTTATCTAATTTTAGTAGGACGGTAGACACGCCGCATGTACTGCGAATTCTTCACGTTTTATCGTAGCCCCCGACCGAATACTATTTACGTTCGGCGAGGAGGACACAAAGTCACAATGCAGAAATTGTTAAATCGTTGAAAGTCAAGTTGATTTTAGCACGCCTCATGCCGATTTTGATGCAACGTTCGTTTATTGCCGCAATGTTAATTACAATTGTCGGCACACTTACATCACACCTCGGTAAAAAAAACAACACCGAACGCCGAACAATGAACGGTGCGCTTACACGCGCTTTTTTGCTAATTATTGCGTTCGGAATCGATCAATCGACGCAAAAAACACGGCATAACGAGTTAACATCGACTTAATTTATTATAAATCAACGATTTGTGGTGAAGCGTTATGCTTGGTTGGCATCTTCCTTCCCCTTTTCGTACGCACCGCGTATTTATGCGATATTACTCATTATCTAATTAGAATTTTAATAATTCTATCAAGGTTTAACGAGTTTACGTTTGCTGGGCATATCGCACTCGCATGTTAATACCGTATTTTCACTTTTATCCACAGCTTGGAACAAATTGCAACCGCAGACACAAAAAAGTCGGCCGTATTTGTTGAAGAAAAAATAAAACGATTAGAAACTACTCCCATTTACATAAATTTGCGCACGACTTCGAGAATTATTTATAATTGACACAAAAATTAAACATCACATGAAATTTTACACCAGTACATCGCGTATGGTAGAAAAATATAAACATTATCAATAATTGTGATGAGGGTTTTCATTTAATTTCGAAGGTGGAAACAATTGTTGTCATTGTAAGACAACGCGCATTAGTTTTTAGCATGAATCTATTTAGTCTGTTTACTAGAGCACGAAAAACAACGCTTCTTCATTCGTATTTTTCTTATCCCTGACAATAAAGGTGCGCGCTGTTTTCATCCTGACGTGCATGTGGTTTACGACCGTGTTAACATCGGAATTAAGTGCTTAGTCAGCCAGTAATGTTCATCAATATTGTTTTCACGGTCTTGTGAATGATTTATTTTCTGCTTAGTCCAGTAATCGCGCTTGCCACTGAAAGTGTCGGTATCAAACGTTATGATCAGTAATTAACAGTGTTATTATGTGCAAACGCGGCTGCAGCACACTAAATATTTATGCGTCGAAAGCAAACGCTCGCTTAGAAAAACCGACTGTACGTGGAGCGAAAATGAAGCGATGAATGTCGAGTGTACCTACTTGGAAGAAAGGTAAAAAGCGTTGTGCAAAACTAGTAAAAGTCGAGTTTCACTATGAGAATTAGACGTTCTTACATATACTTAATGCTTATGTGGCTCAAATTATAACGAATGCTTGACCACTATGGCTGCATAATTCACAACTACGCATAACTAGTTCATTTCTCTTTTGCAGCGAATTTTTGCTTTTAGTTTCAACACGAATTTCTGTGTGTGTTTATGATTCGTACGTGCCTTGGACTTGCGGTACTTGTAGACAAAATACATATTATATTTCCTCGCAACGTTTTTTTCTTGAATTTTCTTTGCGCGTGCGCAGCGGCGACTAATTGCCAATTAAAAAAATAAAAGTGCAGCGCAATCAACGAATTAATTCCATAGGATTTCCAACAACAACTGAACACACATTCTCTCTAAATCGTAATTAAAAATGATTCGATTGTTACAGTGCATCGTATAATGGCTCATGGTGTCGAAGGAGTCCGGTTGGTCCCTTCTACCGTCCGCGAGGCAGCATCCGACTGCGTTGTTAGTTATTTCTATGAGGGAGATCTGAAGAATATTGTGGCTGCCGAGGTACAAGCTGGAGCAGTCTTGGCCGAACCTTCACCGCCCGATTGGCCAGCCAAAAAGAAAACACCACTGCTGAAAACCCCGACAGAACCTGATGAAACTCCCGTCTTGAACGTCGTGGAAGTCAAAGAACCCGACATCACCGATGATGAACCACAAGAAGAAACTGTGGAGGAAGGCGCGGATCAGCAAGTAGACCCACAGACATCCAAAGTCTCTGGATACCTCCACAAGAAAGGCAAACTTGTAAATTAAACAAAATATATTCCACCGATGTTTTGCTATTGTTTCTTCTTTAAATTATTTGTAGCGTTTGGTATCATCGTGGAAAAGGTATTGGTTTGTGTTGGAGGGTCGGCTATTATTATATTACAGATCAAAGGCTGAATATGACACGATTAGCCCATGCAAGGGATCAATCACATTAGGTTCACCCTGCAACATCAAACCGGGATCTGCTTCCAACTGTGTGTTTCAAATCGAGACGCGCAATCATACAATTACCTTGGTAATTATTTTGTTTCTCAAGCATGAAAAAAAACTCTGAATATCATTTTCTATTATTTTAAATAACTTGCTAGCGTGCTGACACACGGGCTGAGCAGGACAAATGGATGCTTGCGATTTTGGGCGCGCTCAAACAAACCTCGCAGACAACGCGAATGTCACATTTCCGGTATTCGGCTGATGACTTAGCTGTGCGCGCACTTGCAGATAAGGTACGTGTGTAATCTTATCACCGAATGTGTCATATGTGATTGGTTGTCATGGTGACAAGGCGAATGTTTAAATATTGACAAATTCTATCATATAGCGGTATTTTTTCTGCATTATATCATACAACGTTTTACAGCCGCCTGTGCCTGCTCTCATTCGACAAAACACGCTGCCTGATCGAATGGGTAACAATTTCAATAAACAAATGCGATCGAAAGAGAAGAATGTGAAGACAATGGTGGAACGTATAGAGTCCATCGGAGGGCAGAGCTACATCCCAGTTGAAGGTTTAACTGCGGAGCATCTAAAGGCAAGCAAGGCCAGCCCGAAGTTACCAAAGAATAATAACTTGAAGAAACTTCTGGATAAGCAACTATCGGATATTAGTGCAAATAGTGACCAAGGTGATTGGATCAAGGAGGATGATTTGAACATAGAGACTATTGAAAATGATTTGTATGCTACTTTTGATCCTCCTCTGAATGCGCCGAAAGACCCGCATATTTATCAGGAAATACCCAATCAGGAGCATGTGGAACCCGAGGTTATTATCGAGAATCCAACGTATGTGGAATTAAACCAAAAGAAGAACAATGTGGAGTATTGGGAGCCAATATATGACTCAACTACGCCGGAATATGAAGGAGAAACTGTGGAAGCAGTCGAAACGGTTGAACCTGTGTTACCACCAAGACCCATTCCACAAGAATCCGCAGAGGAGGAGGAAAAAAATGAAAAAAAGGTCCGGAAACAATCAAAAATGACTAAACGTCGTAGTTTTGTTATTAGAATGTTCAATCGTATTAAACGCAATGAAAATTCTAATAAAAATGAAGCTAAAGAGAAGAATATTGAGAAACTTAGCACCACAGGTGAAAGTTCCGAGAAAGAAGTTACCGAAAACAGTCTTGAAGAAGAACCTGCTTCAGAGAAGACCACAGAAATCAATGAGCATGATCAAGGAGTATGTATACTCCCAGATGTCATTGAAGAACTCAATGGACTTTTACACACAAAAGAAGAACAAGTAATGAAAATATATTTTATAAATACAATTTTTTAAATTTATTTTGTTTAAGGAAAAGGAAGATAAAACTGACGAAGTGAAAGAATCTGTTACCAGCGAGCCTGAGAATGTCAATAACAATTCAGGTGTGAAAAAGTTCTATCTTAAATACCGCCAGTCATTTCAAAATCGGATTAAACGAGCAAAGTAATAGGCCGGAAGACAATCAATTAAATTCCTAAATATTATATGTACAGGTTATTATATCAATATAAAGTTTGGATTGTTTTTGAATGAATTTAGATGACTAGCAATTGTTGATGCTTTAGTTTTCGTGAATTTATTAACCGTGTGTTGATAGTATCCAATGTTTTTTCTTTGCTTTTTCAAGATTTTGCTTTGATTTTGTTGAATTTTTGTTTGTTTTGTATATATGCTTTAATGTTTCGCTATATTTTCGTTTGTGTTGGTATAGAACCAGTACCACCGCAGCTTGAGCAGCTTTCTGCGCTTCCACAACCACAATTATCGCTTAAACAGGATGAAAATGACCAGATTGAAGATGAAGAACCGAATGATAATAATAATGCCCATGAAGGTGATAAGGAGGATATCAATCACTCCGATTTTGATTACGACCTCTATGATCCAAGCCAACGCCTGAATATTCCACGTCCGAAGCTGATCTGTAAGCCAAAACGACAGAAACGCTTGAAGGTGGCGTCGGAAGTGACGCTTCCGATTGTGCGATTCTATGAACAGCAGAATGAGTCTGATGAATTCCGGTTGAAAGACGATAATAAACTGATGACGATTGATGAGATTCTAGACGATCTGGAGAATCATAATTACGAACCATTTTCCAGGCAGAAGGTGAAAGAACTGATTGAGAAGTTTAATGATACTGAGCATGAAACTGATGAAGATGGCAAGGAGGAAGAGCAGATTCATGTTCAGTTGCGACGTAAACGTGTCGAACAAACCGAGGAGTTGAATAGTTTGTTGGATGAATTGAGTAAAGTTGCAAATGCGCCGGTGTCGTCCCCAGATATGACGAATTTAGAAGATAATGGGCCTTACACTGAAGAAGAAGTTAGAATTACGCTAAAAATCAAATGATTTTACTAAATTTTGTATTTTTTAGTGGAAAAATATTGTACCAATCAGAAAACGCAGACTTTCTGACCCGGACTACGATATTCCTCGTCCACACAGCGCATTGCAGATAATGCCGAACAGCGAGAAAGAAGAAACCAGAATGCAGCCCACACGATTCTTCGGGCCTGTTATCATCGAACAGATTAATGGGTATTGTTGGAATTCATCTTCATTTGTAATAATAAATAATATATGATAAATTTTCAGTGACACCACTAGTTGTGGGACAAGTATAACCCCAGACTCTTTGGAGGTAGACGTGCTCAGTTACCAGGCGAAGCATTACACTCCTAGCATTGAAGAAGATCGCAGCATGCGCTCGTATACGTCGCATATTTATGCCAGCAATGATTCACATCTCAACAATAATTTCACACATAATAGTCATATCAATCAGAATCTAAAGGCCAACACTGGAGGCGAGTATGGAACAGACCTAGATCAGAATAAAGATGACACAGTGATGAAACCGAAATCACTATCGGCTTTGATCGTTTCGAAGGTTGAAAGTGATCAGTCGTTCTATCTAAATGAAGAAAATGATAACAACAACAATCAGAAACAGCTGGCTACTGCGCAAATAGAAAAGGATCAGAAGTTAGTCGCGCTGGCAGGACCAGTAGGCGAAGTCATGTCAACTTCGGTGTGTTATGATTCACTGGAACCTTCCGCGGGCGAGGCAATTCAATAAAATTATGAAATTCACGGATCGAAATCGAAAGACCAAAGACGTTAACCAAATGTAAAATATTTTCTAAGTCTATGTAATAATAAGGAAATTGTATTCTGAGTTTGTTTGTATATAGGAGAGAGTTTTCAAACATAATAATAATCATATAAATGAACTGCATTTCTGTATTTTTATGATCTAATCTTATACCGTATAAGACTAGCGGTAACAGTGACTCGTGTTCAGAGCACCGTAGTGGGTAGCGGTAGAAGTGACTCGTGTTCAGGGCACCGTACGAGGCTAGCGGTAGAAGTGACTCGTGTTCAGGGTACCGTACAAGGGTAGCGGTAGAAGTGACTCGTGTTCAGGGCACCGTACGAGGCTAATGGTAGAAGTGACTCGTGTTCAGGGCACCGTACGAGAGTAGCGGTAGATGCGACTCCCATTCAGGGCACCGTACGAGGCTAGCGGTAGAAGTGACTCGTGTTCAGGGCACCGTACGAGAGTAGCGGTAGATGTGACTCCCATTCAGGGCACCGTACGAGGGCAGCGGTAGAAGTGACTCTTATTCAGGGCACCGTACGAGGGTAGCGGTAGAAGTGACTCGTGTTCAGGGCACCGTACGAGGCTAGCGGTAGAAGTGACTCGTATTCTCGGTACCTTACGAAGCTAGCGGTAAAAGTGACTCCCATTCTAGGCACCGTACAAAGGCTTTGGTAGAAGTGGCTCGTCTTCTTCCACTGTACGTGGATGAACGTATAGCTAACTCCCATTTGCCCATGTTTTTAAATTAAAATTTCATCTATTAGACTTCCAATCTAAGTTTTTATTAGAGAATTTTCCGTAGATTAAGAATTCGAAATCTGTTATTGTCTATCTCTTTTAGTTTTCGAGATATTCGCAATTGAAAAAAAAGACAAAAAAACGATAAATTGCACTTTTTAGCACCTTTAGTCACGATTTCGGACCTTTTACCCCCCGAAATATAATTATTTTTAATTCTTATCTAGTAGAAAATTGTCTAAGCTTTCATAATCTTGAATTCATTGGTCGCTACCTCTCTTAGTTTAGAAGGTATTCGTTACCGAAACAACTCAAAAAACATGATCAAGCCCCCCTTTGCCCAATTTCCTTATAAATTACTTTCTACCCCTCTTATTGTTCCACCTCTTATTATGTTTATTATTTCACCGTATAAAGGATTTGCCGTAGATTAAGAATCCGCAATCCGCTCCTTTATATCGCTTGTACTTTGCGAGATAATCGTAACCAAAATACCGAAAATGTATGTATTTTGTGTTGCCTACAATCAATGAACGTACACTGAGCTTTTTCGAAAAGCGCGATGCGCATAAGTGCATTTACAACCAAACATATTACATACATATAAACAATATAAATAAATTCAAAGCTTTGAACCTTTGAATCCCGGAAAACAAGCATTAGCGCACATATTTCGAAACGCATTCCTATTCTCCTATCATTTCTAATACAATGCGCTCTCGTTGTAAAAACAATGCAAAAGCGCACACAATCGCTATTTGGTAGCCGGCAATAAACGAACAATACAATATTGTCATTGTTAACACAAATAAACGTCTTTGAAGCGGCTTATCGCCGCCGTGCCGGTCAGGCGTCGACGATAACACCAAACATAACGGATCCGCGCCGCGCTAGAATCATACTTTTATTTCGTACTTATTATCATTCGGGAGGCGATACTCGGCGCATTTGTGCGTCATTAATCAATTCAGCGTATGCGCACGCGGTTGCGTTGTGCACTTAATCTTAATTGTCGCCGTTACATTCTGCGTTTAATTAATTCCTATTGAAGCGGACATCTAATTATACATAAATAAATTTCAGTACGCGTTGGACGTGAAGCGTGGGTGGATGTAACGTTTCACTCTACCCTACTACGAAGCGAGTAAATTGAATTATTTGCGAATTTTTTTCCGGACACCAGCAGCGTGAGCTTAGAAAGTCCGCCTGCGGCTGCAAATCGCGACCAACTACCACCGCAACATCCTCACCAGTGCGGGCGTACATGCGAGCAGCGTGTGGTGAATGAACAAAACGAGATGGTTATTTTAAATGGCCAATGGTGGAAGCGGCGTGGTGCCCCCGGTGAATAGTTGAATAGCAATAGCGTTTAGCGTGCGGCACATGTAGTTAGTTATCCGGTTGGTAGTCGCGCTCGTTGAGTACTCGAGTGGAGGAGTGCAACCGAGAAGCGTGCGTGTTGTTAGTGTGTGCATGCATGTGTATGCTGCGGCCGGCTTCGGCTATTCCCATATCGCATCCCGGCCCATGCGGTCCCATCCAGTTCAGTCGCAGCGATTAAGTGCCGCGGGTGAGATGCAGAGGAGCTTTTCGGTGCGTGCTGCCGCTACCACGCGCTGAACGCGTTTCAAAAATTTTCGCGCCACGACGACGATGATCGAATACGTGCGGGTTGTTTTGTTGCTTGTTTTCGAAGCGGTCGTATTTTCCAGTGGCCAAGGTACGTCGAGATTCTATTACTTTATTACCTAATGAACTTTAACTTCTGAACTTCATGCTTGATAATTATTTGCGAATTATCCGCGAATATCAATTGTGTATTCACGCGATGTGATTTTCAATCTATCAAAAAGAGTTCTCATTCTCAAAGTTTGCGTAAACTTTTCCCGAAGTTTACTCGCCGTCTACTTTTATTTCAAACGCACTAAGCGCGCGCTTCAAACGCGCCGCCGCATAATTTATTAGCGACATAAATTTAATTCCCTGTGTTCTTTCAGATTTGATGTGCTGCTCGCATGCCACTGGCAGCTGCCGGACGTTTTGCGAAGAGGTGAGTTGAGAAAAGCGTGCCCCGTCAAACGTATCGGGAATTCTTTTGATCTCGCAATTGTTTTGATTACTCGACATATATACAGCCGGGCGATGTAATGCGGCGTCGCGACGCCCGACGCCTTTCCACTCGCCGCCGGCGGCGCGATGCGACACCTAATAAATTTCATTCTCCTTTCGAACGGAAGACGGCGACGCCGCGAGAGTTTTTTGAGCCCTAACGAAAATATGACGAGCCGCCCGAAAATATAACAAACGCCGCGCCGTTTTCGCTCGGCGTTTAATTTGTTCCTTTGATGTTTCGCTGGTCGTTAGGCGCTGTGAAAAATTGCTTCAGCGAGCGCGCGGCGATTAGAAAACGATACGCGTGTTCCACCTTAAACTTAAAACATCGCCGCGCATTTTTTTTCCTCTGGTGCCACTGCCACACCAAGTTGAAAATCGTTTTGAAACGCTGCCAAAGTGCAACTGCAACTCTTTCTACACACGTTGTCATTAAATATTAGTAACATGCTCGTAATTACAATAGCTGTAAACGTTCAACATTAATTGTGTGCAAACGTATGTAAATGACAAAAACGCGAACAATAAAATTACAAAAACTGAATTTTCTAAACCCAAACACGAAAATTTCATAAACCAATTAAATTAAATTCAATATTTCCGTGTTCCGTTTTATTTTCCGACCATTGTCTGCGTATTAAAGCTCTTTCTAAAGCAAATATAGGTACACAGATCGTTTTATTCTATATTTGCGATTCTAATTGCGCCTCGGACTTCTTGGAAGCATTCAAAATTCAAAATGCATACTTATAGTTGAAATGCAGCAGAAAACTGATGAATAATTAATGCGATTTTGACTCGACCGATGATACACAATACACATATAGCGTGTTTATGATACGACGGTACGGCACGTTTCATGACCAGCGCGCGATTCGTATTCGAGCATGGGCCTTTAAGACAACAGCTCACGTAGGAACAAAAGCCGACGCGAATCGAAATATTACCCGGATGTTTAACCATTCGCGTTTTGCTATGCATTGCGTGACTTTCCGTCCCGGACACATTTAATAAAATATTTTCCTAAGCATATTAACTAAATCGCTGGAATATTATTTCGTCGAAAATTCATTCAATTGAGGTGTTGATGCGGAAACCAAGAGCGCCCCGAAGAGAGGTCTGCAACGTCTCGATATTCTCGTGTGTCGTAATTGTGTCTCTTGAAACATGATATGTGGCGATGAGGCAAACCAGATGTGTATGGTACTTGAACCACTTCATCCATGCCTGCATCACATTGTATGCGCCGCGATCAAATTTTCGTCATTCGACTTGCCACAGTCGCAAGTGCCAGAGTGGAACGGGCACTCAAGAGGCTCTCATATGTTTAAAAAGCGAATGTCATTTATCAACGACACATCACACACACATATAGATGAATACGGACGCATGGGCGTCCATGAAGAAAGTGCATATGTTAATATACTGAACGATTCGGGGCGAGCCGATGAGAAATGTGAAATAAGATGTTATCGTTATACTCGTGGTAAAATTATAAGAACATGACAAAAATAACAACACCAGTGTCTTTGGTCTTTGACTCTTGGCTCCAGCCAGCTCGAACCGCGGGTAACCTATCGATGGCTTATCGTTATGACAGCGATAAACAAGCAGCGAGAAAGAAGTCATTTATTCAATTATGTCTACATATTCAAGCTTGTAATAATATTCATGCATGCAATAATGTGTGTTGCGTTTTTTTACCAGTCACACTTTTCATCATATCGAGTAGGTGTGCGATTGATTTTATTACTCGATTTCTACTGAGGTGTTCCACAAGCCCACAAGAGGACAGAATCCCGAGAATATGAGATTAAAAGTACACGGAGTGAGATTTACGGCCGCGCTACCTGCCTACAATTGATTGTTGCTAAAACATCATATTACATTCAATCACTGAATGCATTGTACGCCGCTTAAACTTGTCACCGCAGCGTTGTGAATGTAAATAGGTGCCATTGATGTAAATTCCCGTATTGTGCGCTGGCGGTTTGATCAATCGCTCACCTCCGGTCGCGCCGCCATTCACACAATGCAACAAGTTACTCGTTGGCACTTTCTTTTCATCATCGATTCTACAACCCCGAAATATGAAGGCGGGTTGCGCGCATTGTGTAGTCTATTCATTAAATTTGCGTCCAATTAGCCGGCATAGAAATACGGCCAGCATCGTGCTGGTTACATATTTAATACGAGTATGACTGAGGGTTTGTTGAATGCTGACTAGCTGAATAGAGCCGAGAGATTATGCCGAAGGCATGAAAATGGTATTAACATGATGTCGCGCGCATTTCTGTCACTTGCATTAAATCTATTTCTATTTGAATGTACATCTGCGCTAGGAGTATGCTTGAATGCTTAGACATAAGTCGAAATATTGACACTTTTGTCCTTTCGAGTTCGAAATTCCAGCAGTGTGTGTGGAAGTGCTTGTTTCTTTCGCATGTACGCACACTCGCAATTTATTTATGGCCGAAAGAACAAAACAAACATGAACACTGCCGCTGCAGCACTCAAAGTTTCCTTTTCTCGAACGCTTAAAGTTCTCGCGCACGGAACATGACGTTCGCGTCGTATTCATTTACTTCCATCATATTCCACTTAATTGAAGAGAATTTATGAGAGTTAATTGAATATAAGTGTATGAAACGAGCAGCGCGCGCGCACTGAGAGAATATAGAGCAAATATTTCGGCGTTGTTCTCTGCCGATGATGATTATGGTTGGAAAATGTGTATCCGGGACATGTGTGTAAACTATTTTTACCAGCCGCACGCGACAAATAACCGCACGTGCGATGTGATTTGAAGTTGAATAATACGTTTCCAAGTGTTTGATATTCCCTTGCGGCGGCGAAGGATTAGCCGAAAAGCCGACCGAAAATAAAACAAACGCTTTGACGTTGCGCGCGCGCGTTTCAACTTCTCTGACTTCTGTGTTCCATATTCTTATTAATTGCCACAACAATTTTCGTTTGAAAATCGCTGAAAACTTTTGATCTCGCGGCTTAAAGTTCCACGAGCGCAATGTGTTGTCGCTCACGGCACATGAGAATTTCGGCAAGAGTGGATCAAAAGCTTTCGGCTGTTTACGTTGGCGAAAGTTATCACCGGGATTTAATTACTTTTAAACGCGCGCGACAAAAGACTCGTTGGACTCTGCTTTGATCCAGATTCGAAAATTTTATTCCGACGACGGGATTTTTCTCCAGGATGTGTGTTTTGTACACGCGTAATGGTTGTACTTGTGAGTATTTACGCGCCTTACACATCGTTTATAACAACTAAAAATATGAAGTTTATTTCGAGTGTGGAGGATTGATATACGACGTCTCATTTCCTTCATTATGACCTGCTGAAACATTCCGTGCTTGTTCTTCGCGTCGCCCATAACTCCCACAACGGCGAGTGCCAGCAGTCACCGAGCAGCAGCAGCAACGCGACAACAGCCACATGGACCACGCTGCTTTGAACTTTATGAAGCCCATCTTGCAATAAACACACCCCGTGTATTAGGCTCGAAGTGCAAATGTGCGTAACGCTCAATCACGTTTACGTTTATCTTCCGCATCTTTCAAATTTCTCGCATGGCACACATTGGTCAGCTCGCAAAAAAACAACAACGTTGTTATATTACAACCGACTCCCTTGCTGATGTGTGTGTTGTACAGTCAAATGAGCGTAATGTTAATGCTAAGTTGCGTTTATTTTCGTCGCGGCGACTTTTGATATTTATTAACTCGGCCAGAAATAGTAGGCGCACCGGCACCGGCTGAAGAACTACGAACGCGCAGAGACCGTAGGTATTCGTTTGCAAACACACGTCGCGGCCGAGAGATGAAAAATGCGCACGTAAACCGAAACGTGCTCGAAAATGAAACAACAAGCAATTGATTTATAAATCGCCGCGCCCAAGTCTTTAGCGTGCTTTTTTATAATGGACGAGACGTTTCCGGAAACACGATACACCTACCGAAGCGTACGTCACGCAGACTCTCGTATTCACCACCGCACAACACCGAAGTCATTGTCACAAATCATTAGATAAGATAAACACAATGCGAGAAACGCACGTCGCGGCCGGCTAATGGGGAAACTTTAGATCTTTGGCTGATTTAATGCGCGTTTTCTCGTTGAATATTCATAACATTTTTTTGGGCTGGCAGCAGACTTCAAACGCGACAGTAAACGTGTAGTGCACTTCTAGAATAACAAACAGTTAATGCAGATTTGACTTCCAGCAAGTTTTATTAAGTATCAAGTGGGTAAATGGGAATTTTAGTCACGAGATTGATTACTCGAGTGTTTAATAATGTTTAGCCACGTGATGCTAACGATATTTTCTACTTCCACTTGTTTTGTGCTGTACCGTAAGGTAGTGCGCAGGCGCAAGCTCCACCCGTGACTAAAGTACTTTAGTCACGACTTGGTCGTCCGTGTCTAAAGTACCACTTTTTGTTTTTAAAATCTTGCGTTTTACCCGTTTAAGTAGAAAAAATTTATTTTAATAACATTCTCGATTTTTTGCTTCATAGAAAGACATTTATATGAAAATTATGATTAACTTGTATGATTTGTGAATCTGCGTGTTTAGGAGCTGGTGACTGCAAAGCTATTGATTTCTTATGTTTTTTATTCTCGCTAGCATTAAATTATGTCGATTGCCGGGTATGAATCGCTTGTCCCCGGCGTGGAAAAAGTTTGGCATGATAGAATAAACGCGTGAATATATCGAGTGTTGTCAAATCTTGCATCTTCGAATACACGTCGCGAATTGGGCGAAATAAACGATTTCTTGGATTGACCACCGCCAGTATGATAGTTGCCGTGCATAAAAGGTGAGCTCGTGCTGGGCGTCTGAGGCAGAGTATGTAGTTTCCAGTGTTTCGGAGCGTACATTCACGAACTGAAATATGATGAGCGCTGGTCCGAGCCCGCGAAGAAATTCTACCCGCCGCCAAACCACATGCGGCGCGTACAAGTAACGAGGCCCGGGGAGCATTTTTATATGCACGATGTGTAACTTACCTACGTCGCTGTCTCCGCACACCAGGAAACCCCGGTGTCGGACGGGCGCAACGGACGCGCGGATGTTAATATTTATTCTCGCCGCGTTTGGCATTCGACGTTTTGTTTACATTGTTCTGCGTATGATCAACTTCAAAGGGTTTCCAAATGCTCAGCAAGCCGATACTAATAGTGAATGAACACAATTTCCGCATGAAACGCGAATCAAAGCAGAAGTAATTGCAACATTATTGAATAAATTCTATTTTAACTTTGCTTTTTGATTTCGTGCATTTCTTGCATTCAAGCGGAAAAAGTCATGATAGATGGTATTTTTCTGATAGGGCTCGAATTCTCCGCGCTGACTGGCAACAAAATAAAACTTGAAACATGCTTAATTCAAACACATTTTGACAATGACGAATGCTACGCGCTAAGATGCACGGGACGTCCCGTTGCTACCTACATTCACCGTCTGTCCCAATAAGCACCGCACACACGCTAGTTGGGACGAGCAGATTTAGTCAAGTTGGCGTGATGATATTAATAAAATGTTTTATCTTGTCCATGTATTCCACGTTTTATCATCGGGACTAGTTCCACGGTTTATTTTTTCCTGCTGACATGCTAATAGCACCGTCGCGGTGCTGGGAATGCCTTGAAAAGATCTCAATGGATGTTTTCTAAGTAAGCACTGCGGGAAAACGAGGGTCTTTCGATAAATAATTGAGTATGCCGGAGAGTTTTCCGCGCAAAATTCGACAGATACACGATTCGGAGCGAGCATAAAGCGAACATACGTGTATTACATCATATTTTTTAGATTTACACGCAATCTTTTATGCATTTCTTTTGTCTTTTTTCTTGCAGATCTCCTTGGTGGAGATAGCGGCAGATGTGGGCGTACGCAATCAAACTTTATTAGATGTGCACAAAGTTTGCTCCACGCAACTCGTAAGTATCTTTATCTTTACAAAGGAGTTTCATTCGCCAAGCTCGATAGAAAGTTGGGTAATTTTGCGGATATTACGTTTTGTGTTGCAGGTGCAATTTTGGGAATGTCTTAATGCAACGTTTGATGGTGAGTTGTGAGTTTGTTTCGGTCATAACTGAATTAAAGCGGAAATATTGTGGTCAAAAATCCGATCGAGCGTGCGTGATTCAATTCCTCGCGCGTTTTTTTTTGTGTTTCTAAATTGTAATATGCAAAATCGACAATTCACACTTTCGATTCACTGCGAATATTTTAAATGATGTAATTTCCCACAAAAGTGAAAGAATAAAGACGTAACGTTTCGAGGGACGAAAAAAAAACGCTTGCTGAGACGCTAAACGAGTCCGTTTTATTGGATCTGTTCCCTAGTGCCTGCGTTTTCATTTGCCACCATTCCGTTTTATTCGAATTTGCTTGGCATTTACCCGGATTGTAATAGTAATCGAAAGCTATTTGCAATCATGCCTATACCCGAGAATCTACCCCAGAATGAAGCAATAATTTTTTATATATTCGTACCTTAGAAATGTCGCACGGAGATTCGTGGTCAGGTCGTGTCTGTTGTTCACACACACATAGCGAAAGCTGTCGGCGGGCATGCATCACCGCGACACGTGCAGCGGATCTGTATCAGGGATGTCGGAAGTCCGACGAGATTTCGTTCTTCATGTGCGTCGACCAGCAGAGCGACGGCGAGAGTTGCTGCCGACAGGCCTCAACGCCGGATTGCGGCGATGCTTGCCTGGACATATTTCGCAGCCGGTTGACACCTACACGTCAACAACGCGCCCTGCTATCGGAAACTTGCGAATTAACCAGCCCCGAGGTGCTCAATTGCGTTGGGGACTTTGTGCGTGTCACGCCGATACCGAATTCAAGTAAATGTATGTATCGAATGTTTGGGTTTCAATGAAATGCATCAGCTACGATTACAGATACTGCATGTTGCGAGGAATCCAACAAGAGTAAATGTCGTGAGGCATGTCGCTCCGCGCTTGTTCCGAACAACACACTGCAAGAGATGTTGGACATTATGCAGGTCGGCGGATGTGGTCCACCAGTACTACACGTATGTGCTACTAATTGAACTAATTAACAAGTTCATTGTGGCTGGGTTTGCAGGATCCACTCTTTCAATGCTTCATGCATCCAGTGGCGGATGGGCCGCAGACCAGCGTGAAAGTTTCCCGCATCGATCGCGTTGGCATGGACAGCGCCAAACTGCACTGCTGCCAGAAGGCATCAACCAACACGTGCCGCAAATTATGTTCGAAAACGTTCACGAAAGACTGGTCAATGCTGTGGGAGGAATTCCACTATAAGTGTCAAAGCGATGTCGCGCAGGAAGAATTGCGAAATTGCATTGATGAAGGTTTGTATACGCATTTATCTTTGAAACCATCAGTAATAAATTCTTGATTGTTCAGTTGATGAACCGTGTGAATTGGGTTGTGATGGATTAAGCTTCTGTACCAATTTTAACAATCGTCCCACGGAACTTTTTCGATCCTGCACGCCACAAGCGGATGAAGCAGCACGGAATGACGTGGATTTATGGCAAAGCCAACGTGAATTAACTCTACCCGGATTGACGCTACCTCTCAAAAACATCTCCAATTGCTCCCCGAATATGTGGAAGGCAGTGGCGTGCACTTTACAGATCAAACCATGTTCAAGACACTCGCATGCCAACCAAATTTGTCGTAATATCTGTTTGGAAATTCTCTCACAATGCGTGGAATGGACAGAAAGCTCCCTAACCCACTCTCCTGAATCTATCTGCGCGACGTTATCACCAGACGATCCAAACTCTGCCTGTGTGTCTCTGGTAAACTTCCTCACACCATCCGAAAATATGTATTCACGCATAGAAGGACAAGTGTCCTCGCCATGCAAAGGAGACCCTTGCGACGTGAATGAAACCTGCACGCCGAACAAGAATTGCACTCCTGGTGAACCATGTTTTCCCTACAAGTGCACACCAGGATGTCGCATGGGTGAAGTAAGTGAGTATGTTGTACCTGAAGGCGCCTACGTCCGGATACCAATCCCCAACAATCGTGGGTGTTTAAAAATATGTAAATGTACGAAAAATGGGATAGATCAATGCCAACCATTGCTGTGTGTTACCCTAAGTGGTTGCTGGATAGGCAGCAGTAATCAGAGACAACATGGTGAGACATTCGATATGGACTGCAACAAGTGCAGTTGTTTTGCAGGCGAAGTCATCTGCAGTAAGAAGCAGTGTCGAAGGACAGCCCTCGAAGGGGTTAACACTGCGTATACAACACTCCCATGCAATTGCCCAACGCATTATGTCCCTGTATGTGGGCGCAATGGGATGGTTTACCCATCAGCATGTTTAGCAAAGTAAAATTTATAACATAACCGTGTTTATTGAATTTCTAACCTCAATTATTTTCAGATGCGCGGGTTTAAGCGATTCGGAAATTGACTACGGACCATGTCAGGATCCATGCCGTAATAACCCTTGTTCGGTGGGTAAAAAATGCGTGCCGGATTCAAAAATATGTCTTTCATTGATGCACAAACCATGCACTCAATACCAATGCAGTAAGTTTAATAAAAAATGTTTAAATATGAATTCACTAACCTGTGTGATTGTAGTCAACGGCACGACACAATGCAGCTACCTCTCGCACGATCCCGTCTGCGACACTGAAAACACAGAACATGCCAACTCATGTTTACTAGCACACAGCAATAAGAAACTAGCCTATCGTGGATCGTGTATTACAAACTGCAAGTATCAAGGGGAAGTATGCGGATTCAACGGAAAAACTTACATCTCCGAATGCGCCGCTCAAGCCGATTACGCCATCGTGGATTACATCGGTGCCTGTGTAACAGTCGGACTGATCGCTGATCACAAAGCGGTGCAATGTGGAAATATCGAATGCACGCCGCTCGCACGCGAAAACTGCCTCGGAATGACACCGCCGGGCGCGTGCTGTCCAATCTGCGGCGGTATGCTGCGGATCATATACAGCAAGAAACAGATTGATCGCGCATTGTATGCGCTGCAGGCGAAGTCTACGCACGCGCTGACGCTGCGCGCGCTGCTTAAGGCACTCGAACGTCACGTCCAGGTTGCGCAATGCGCGCTTTCCGGCTATCTCACCGTCGAATTGGACATTTTCGTTGTGGTCAAGTCCACCGAAGCGCATCCCAGCGATCTGCAGCTGGAGGCGTGCGTGCGCGAAGCGGAAAAGTTGGCGAGTTTAATTAATCGACGGAGTCCGCGCGTCGCCAGCGAACTGAGTTTGAGCAGTCTCATCTATGCAAATGTCGTCCACGTACCGTACAGCTCTGCAGCGCCGAAGCTAAAAAATTCCTGCTGGTGGCTACTAGCGCTACTCCTGTCAATCTCTTCAGCGGTGAGATATTGAACTATCCAACGCAATTGTACATAGATTGTTTGTTTTTTCTGTGATATTTTACTGTAAATAATGTTTAATTCAGATTTTCATTTGATCATACCTAAGATACCGGTGGAATTGATGCGCCAAAGATACTATAAAGTTGCTAGTCATTGTAAGGACTATACTATTACATTACATGTGCATGAATAAAGGTTATGTTTACCATGATTCAAATCTATATATATAAAATTTGCGTGTCACAGTGTTTGTTTCCATACTCCTCCGAAACGACTTTACCGATTTTTACCAAATTTTATATGCGTATTCAGTAGGTCTGAGAATCGGCTAACATCTATTTTTCATACCCCTAAGTGATAAGGGTTGTTCACCCTTAACTTTTTTTTAAATTTTTGGACAAATTCTTTTGTTTTTATTTTTTTTATAATGTGGAATTAAAAAATACATACAACCCTAAATTTTTAGTTTTTTATTACCAACCCCTATTTCTTTATAGCCATTTTAGTAATTTAATCATTTTTCATCCCGCTCAAAGAAAATTTTTATATGCGTATTCAGTAGGTCTGAGAATCGGTAACTTCATATCTCTAAGTGATAAGGGTTGTTCACCCTTAATTTTTTTAAAATTTTGGTCGAAATTTTTTGTTTTTATTTTTTTAATGTGGCATTAAAATATACATACAACCCTAAATTTTTGGTTTCTTATCACCAACCCCTATTTTTTATAATAAGTAAGTTACTTTTTGTCTACACTAAAATTTATCTAGGAACTAGAAATAATTTATATGGCAAAACAACGTTTGCCCGGTTAACTAGTTTTAATATAAAACATCCCTGGATTAATCACAGAAAACTTTTTAGTGTTTTTGCAGGCAATGAAAATGTTAACTCATCGTTGCAGAAGGAAAACTTGAAACTATGTGGAACTTTGTAGTCTTTGGAGGCAACTTGATGATATTCGCATTTGGCTGGGAATAAAACCTAAGAACTCTTTAACTACTTATTACGTTGGCGTGTGTTCGCGGCGACGTGCGCCTCATGAAAGTCGCCGCAAATTAGATTTGCTCGCGAACGCGAAAATGATGGCAGCGGGAAAACGGTGAATCCATTACCGGCTCGGCACCTACTCGCCTACCTTTGGCGCGGTGGTGAATGATACGACGGAGGTCGATAATTCGACACTTCATATTACACATTCCACACGTGGTGGCATTGTGCACTGGTTAACGCTCTCATTATTCGAAGTGGAGCGTTTGGACAGTGTGCGGGGGCGCGCGCAATTTCTGGATGTTTCTATGCCGGGCGAAATTGAAGTGAAGCAATTTACATATTCATTAACGCGTCATTCAAGACGCAAATAATTAAGCCTTCGATTTAAACTCGCATGGCTGGTGGGCACAACAAGAACACTTGTGGTAATCTCGTTACGTCAATGATCGGAAAATCAATATGGCGGCGGCGGCACAGGTCAATTGTTGCAATATTATAATTTGCCCGCTGAAAATTTCAATTTTCCAAGCGCGCAGACTTTGTATAACATGCAAAAGTTAATGAACGGCGGGTGAAAAACAATGTCTGGATCCATTTGCGCGTTACTTTCCTTTTTATAGACTCCTAAGTGCATTGTTTCGCGTTGAATTAAATCAATACGCTATATCAATCCGTTTTGTTTACGGAGGGAATTGAGTTGCCTTCCACGTCCTCGCCTAACCGAATGACAATGCCAGGCGACAACGGAAAAGAAACGCGCGCTAATCATAATAAACAAATCGGAGATTATGGGATTAGACGCTCTGCATTCAGGCATGCACTCGTAAAGATCGTGAGTGGAAAATATTCATTCAACTCTTGATCATTAAATGAAAAAAATAGCGCGCGCAACAATATCGGAAAATAAACGTTATTGTGTTCCGCTTCATTAATATTCCGGGCCGGGCGACAATGAGGTGTGAATGAAACGCGAATGATAAATAAGTTCGTATTGTGCGCTTCATTCAGTTAAAAAACACTCCATTGAAAATCACCATATGGCGGCGGTGTTTGCCGGCGCCGCCTCCGCTTCGCATTCTCGAAAGAACGATAAAATGTTGCGCGGAAGAAGGACGCGATCGGCGAGCGGCGCGTTTGGCGTGTAGCGATCGCCGGCGCGCTCTCCCACCGCCGCCGCCGCTGCCGTCGGAGGCTGGCGGCGGCAGAAAAGGGACGCCGTTATGAAAATATCAGTTAGATCCGACGCGGCGCCGGCGATGCGTTCGACAGGGCGAGTGTACGTCCTCACGGATCGCTTGTAATACGAAGCGTGCATCCGCCGCCTCCACAGCCACAGCTTTTATCAGGCCCCGACGCCGCTAACCCGCGGTTGATAAATTTCATTACAAGTTTCCAACGAGGGTATCCACGGGGAAAATTTCAAGTAAGTTTGACATTGTTATCTGTTTTTTATTCGCCGTATTTCGAAAATAACGTCATTTGCAACGCAGCGAAGGGAGTATTTGTTCGTCAACTGTTTTGTATTCAAAACAATGCAAGGAGTTTACATGAAATTTGAGAAATCACTTGCTAATTGAAATTTAATCCGATTCATTTGTATCCAATTCTCTAGCCACTTCAATTTCAGTTCGTACATCTTGAACTTTCGAAAGCAATTAACAATTAAAGACGGATTTACGTAAACGCCAGCTCAAATTCCATTTTCAAAATGCACACAGAAATTTCCGCCAATTAAACACTCGAAAATGATTCAGCTGTGAACTTTAATCAAACTTGGATAAATGTGTCCATTCATTTTTCCGCCTGTTTCTCGAATGTATTCATCGCGTTTAAATTGTATATTTTAATTGAGCTTTTAAAATGAAAATTGAAACGGCGCAATGGAGAATGCGACCATATAATTGCACCCAGGGGTTTATGACAATGCACTCTATCGCAATGATAAATAATATCGGTCGGGCTGCGCTTTTCTCTGCTCGGGAGCGCGAAACAGCGTTGGAAAATGCGCCGTCGCGACGCGGCGGAATTCCGTTGCGTGTTCGTTGCGAGTAGACAAGCTAATGGAGATTTTTATCTTGGGAAACATGATTTATCTAAGTATACTTGTTCATTCATCCTGTTTAAGCAAAAAGTTTCGGTAATTTTTCATCATACTGAAGGGTTTTTCAAGCGGACTCCTTAATTAGGCAGAGAAATTACGTAGAAAATTGCAGTACAAGAATCTTGTATGTTCGGTACTTGTACCGCTACTCAAAGCATTGTCCATGTGGAATTTTTGTGAAAAAATTTATTTTTATTTGCATTTTTTCAAATCTACGAGTTTTTAAAACAGTTTAGTTCTGCAGTGTAACAGAAATATAGAAATGACTATGTTCGGTAGTTATACCGCAAGTCAAAGCATTGTCCATGTGGAATTTTTGTAAATAAGTTTAGTTTTATTCGTTTTTTTTTGCAATTTGAGAATTTCTAAAACAACTACACTCAAAATTTTGATAAGGACCAAGTGACGTCGACCTAGTGTAACAGAACAACATAAATGAGTATGTTCGGTCCTTGTACCGCAACTCATAACATTGTCCATGTGAAATTTTCATAAAAAAATATTATATTCGCTTTATTTTCACCAATCTACGAATTTTTAAAACTTAGTGTAACAAAACAATACAAATGCCTATGTTCGGTAGTTATACCGCAACTCAAAGCATTGTCCACACACTGCTCTAATCCAGGATAAAAGTAAATAACTGTGGGAATTAATATATTTGACAAGCACGTTAATAGCCTACTTTACGCGCTCCTCAACGACTGGATGAACTACACGAGAATATATCTCATCAAATGCATGCGTTTGTTGTTAACACTTTCCAAAATGAACAGCGTCAGTGTCGTTAAATCCACGCGCACATAAAAACTTAATGCCTGCTCATTCTATTCTCTCCGGTTTACAATTGATTTAAGTTTTTACGGCACGGCCGCTCCGTGCATCGAAAAAGCGAAGTTTCGAATTCGCGAGCGCGCGACAATGAATATGCAATAAATCGTAATGCAAAGCACAGTCAAAGCATGCCGAACTAAAACAAACGCCACAGATCGACTCTCGGCGAGGTGTTTAACCTTTCATTGGCGGTCCAATCGAGCGTTAAACACAAATATCGATCGGTGTTTAATTGGAATCGCGCATTTGTATCGATCGGAATTGGAAAAAGCGAATTGGTGAAAGTAACGCGAGCATATAAGTTGTTCCTGCCCGCAAATGTAGTCTTTTTTTCTTGTGTACGAATAAAATTGTGTTTGAAAGAAATAAATAACATCACCACTTAATTCAAGAGATCTTTTCATCGCGCTGGCGAATATTCTGTTGCCGGTAGCGCAAAAATTAGCGCATCTGCAAGAAGTCAACAATGTGGATTTATAAACAAGCACCTAGGTAGTATTCATGCGAGACTAGGTTAATGACAATTTGCTTTTTGAATGTTTTGTTTCGTTGTGCCATTTTGTGCAAGCGCGCGCGCACACTGTGTGTGCGAAGCAGAAGTGAAGATAATGAATCGTGCGACGAATAGAAACAAAAAAGAAGAAGCCGCACACACACATAGATATAAAACGAATCTCATCGTTGGTGTGCGCACATGTCGAGTCTTTTGACAGGCAGCTTGGCATCATTTTAATAATGGTTAGCGATCAAAATTTCTTTTCATCATCGCTGTGTCGACGGCGCAAATCCAAGACTAAATCAACATTTACCGGCCGACATGCAGATTTATACAGATAATTGGAGCTATTTGCATGTAAATATTATAAGATGCGAGATAAAGTGAGAGTTTTCATTCGCACTAGGCCACCATTGCCACAGCAAAGAAAATGAAACAATTTTTCAACGGAAAAGCAATGAAAGTGGACCGTAAAATGCCTAAAAATAAAATTTAAAAAAAATGTTTTAACAAGATTCACGTGTGTTTAACGACACAAGACAGATTATAACTTAGTGTTGATGAACTACTTTGAACCGGTGGTCCTCTTTGGGCAGGAAATTAAACTCCAGATATTTCACGGTTAATTTATACGAGGTGTTGTTATCTCGTGTTATGACTTTGACCTGAATAACTCGTTTTTATTCATGCGACTTGTCTCCGAAGATTTTTGAAGGAGAAAAATTCATATTGCCAAAAACCACTTTCTACCTTTGCCAGCTGACAGAACCATCCATATCGGATCGATTGTCCGAATATTTCTACTTTCTTTTTAATATTTGCTCATTTTAATCAGAAAAAGTACTTGGACATAACAATAAGCTCCGCCCATATATGCACAATTGAGGTTAGAGTAGTGTGTTGCCTATACTAAAAAAATTAAAGTGATTTTTATGTAAATCAATATAGAAACTTACTTAAATCTAAATAAAACGATGCGTGCGGATTGTTTATACGAGAAGAAGATTCCACTCGATGAATTCAATTCGCAACTGACCTTCTTCGATAGTAGCTCGAGTGTGACTCGGCGTAACCATCAGCGCTCGTCATAATTAAAAGATTCGAGCATGCGAACGTAACGGTGATTGCACGCAGAAGCGCAAAAAGCCGGCGAGCCGAAGAACAGCACCGATGCCTTCCTGGTCGACTTCGCTGCTCCGCCGCACAATGCGCCATCGTTTCTTCGGTTCTTTCTCCACGCTGCTCGCCAGCTTGCCACCTAGCGCAATATAAATATGCTATGTATAAGGTGTTGGTGTGGCAGCGCGAGCGGCGCAGTTCAATGCAAAGTCTTTGAGTAAGTACTTCGCCGCGCTCGTCGTCGCCGTCGTCGTGGTTGTCGTCGTCGTCGCGCGAGAGACCTTGTTAACGATTTGTGAAAGTGATAGACGGATGGAAATGTGTGGTGCTGTGTAAAACTCAACGCAAAGTAATTAAATCGTAACGAAAACTCCGCACGATTTACCCGGGAGCTGCAACCTTTCGGAAGAAGAATCAAGTGAATAACTTCTGTTAAATTGCGTTCGGAGAATCGCTGCGCTTGAATAATAATAATTCCTTGTGGTAAATTTATTTCTGCGTTTGAACAACAAAGTTACATAATATGCTCATCATCAGTTTCAAAGCAGGCTAATAAATAACCGCAAAAACTTGAAATTCAGTAAAATTAGCAAAAAGTTGCCAGCCCGGTGCGAAGAAATAGCGCAAAATTTGCATTCACATCGCATTCACATCGCCGTAAAGTTCATCAAAGAAGTACACAATCATGTTGTTTTTTTTTCGCCGACGCGCACGTACGAGTGTATAACAAACTTTTAATTCACTCAGTTATTCATGCATGTTAAATTTATGTTTTATTCTATTATGCTATACGAGGCTACTTGTTGGAAGTTTAATATTTAAATTATCCACTGGCGAAGAGAAAGGTGACTTGATGAATGCCCTCAAAAGTTATATTTAAATTTGACGATTTTTTTTTTCGGCTTTTCGAGGAGATAATTGCTTGTCATTAAAATTTACATTTTAAAGTTTGTTATGTACTTACCTATTAGAGTGATTAGAATGTCGAAGGTGTATATAAACTAGTTCAAAGTAGATACATGTGCATTAAATTCAATTGTCTCTTCTTGGTCGGTTCGACTTTCGCTTTTTACTCGTTTTTTGCGGGCGCTGGACATTTGAACACTGGATATATTTAATTTCATACATAAATTGATTTCATCGCTTTGACATTACGGGAATAAAAACCAAACAAGCAGAAAATTTCGATTAGAAATTGTGCGATTATCAAAAAAAGTAAAAGGCTGGGAAGGGAGCGAAGTTTGTTTATATAAAATTGGGCGTCGATTCTCCTGCCGGACACAATTTAACAGAAGTTTACAACGCGTGTGTGTGTGTGCCGCAGGTCTTAAACAAAACGTGAGCGGTAAGATGACTTGCCAAACATTGGAAGTGCAGTAAACATTTCGAAAAACTTTGCATGGTCGACTTTCTATGCGATATTTACAGCCGAAAACGTGGCCAAAATTACGTCGAAAATGTATCGGGCCGCACGGTTCGCGTGTGTATTGTTGTGCGTCGCGGCCGTCGTGAGCGGTAATGACTTTGAATCGACAATGAAATTTTTGACCGGTGCCGCTGACCCAAAAACCCCGCTGGCGATGCCTTACTTTCTCGCCGAGATGCGGACGACAGATGGCGATTCGACGTCGAAAACAACACCCGGAGGTGAGCAGCGGCGCCTGGTGGCAACGAAAGCGCGTCATCTGAGACAAATCGTTGATTTGAGCGCTGCACCGACGGTGTATCGAGAAACGGCTGATGGTAGGGAATATCATGACCCACGGAAACCCATCAGGAGTTACCAGGGCGCGAAGAAATGGCCGCGGAAAAATGTCGCGCCAAAGTTGCATTCACACACTGTCTATAAACCAAATTATGCACAGAAGCCAATGTAGGAACCGGCTGTATACAAACCAAGCGCCAAGAAGATTAATCACTCTGCGAAATCACACAGAGAAAAAGAAGGCGTTGAAGTTTACAATCGCCAACAGAATCACTTCAAAAGTAGGTTCCCAGAACTACAGACACCACAGTCGTATAACAATGATAACTATCACCACGCCAAAAGCGAAAATTATGACAATGCCGATGAAGATGAAGATGAGAATGAAGATGAAGAAGAGGAGGAAGAATTCGTACCGACAAGATTGTACGCGCAGGTTCGTCAATACGAGACCGAGTCCCATTTACCGAGCAGTGCGGAAGAACCTCGCCTTCGTAAAATCGTCAAAGATTCACGTGTACACACTGTCTACATGGAGGAAGGCTACGAGGACGGTGCCTATGACCATGCCGGAGAAGAAAAACACGCTGAAGAAGACGAAGCGCAAGTAGAGCATCGCCGACGTAGAAGAAGACACATCGATTCCTCGCTGACGAACGTCGAAATCGATACGGATTTAATCGGTAAAAACCAATTCGCTCTCGGTGAAGCTAACAACAACGCCGATAAAAAATACCCCTATTACAACGCGAAAGACATCAACAGTAATTCACCGCTACGATACGCGCAAGCAATGGATGACATCCCACAGAAAAAGGAGGGCAACATGGCTTTTTACGAAGACGCCCAGGCGAGAACAAAGTGCGATGAGGTTGTCGAGACAGTCGCCCCGATACCGAAGGACTTGGACGCTGGCGAGGAGGCGCCGGAAAAGACGATGGTGCCGAAATTACCCCGGCTTAGGAAGCTCGGCGACAAAATCGATTGTTTTAAGATGAAATTTTTTGGCGAGCAACCGCTTGACAACCCGCTCTTTAACGAGGAGTTTGTTGACCCTCCGAAGGACTTATTCCAGGAACCCGAGGTTAAGGAGACGGAAAATCATCTCAAATTGTTAAATCGAACCGGGAAGAGTTTCCAGCCACTGGCGGTTGCCGAATCTGGATTTCCGATTAATTCCGGAAAACTCCCCGAAGAAGATAATGAAGATGAGGATGGGGATACAGATGATGCTGCAACAGTTGTCGAGGAGCAAGTGACTGCAGAGGCAGGGTTCCAACCTTTGCCTGAAGCGGAAGCGTTGCACATGCGCCGTATTACAAGACGAAGGAAGCGGCCTTATCATCATAATAAATTATATTCGGGTCGTTACGCGGCTTATCGGCCGACGCGCAAGTCACATCCACCGCATAAGATGCCTCGTGGGACCACGCCGCCTACAATCCTGACCTCGCCGAATGTAATTAGCGAGGTGTACTACAAGGACCAAATTAAGCCCAGCGAGCAGCTGAACGTCTTCGCCGACGTCATAAATCACATTCAGAATATGTCCAGAGAAGACTCCTACTCATCAGCAAGTGAACAACGTCCGCATGTGGCTATCGCAACACCTGCGTCAATCAATACAAAGCTACGCACTGGACATCGGAAGAAACTGAAGCGGAAGTATCCCGTCATGAAGTCCACACAACAGTTGTACACTGAATACATGCGTCGTAGCAAGAATAATCCATCGCGTATCCAGGATGATATATCACCCATTCCACAAGAGAGCAATGTCAACGTGGGTACTGTACAAGCGCCCAAATCCTACGGTTCTATTGATTTGTTATCCTACAAGAATAATGCTGAAACACCTGTGCACTATTCCACTATTGACATGCCTCTAAATAAATATCTGGTTCCTGGAATGAAGCCGCCGCTTGCCATGGAGAAACCAATGATCTACTCGGATTATCAAAGCGAGAATATTCTGAAACGGAAAGACTGGGTGAATAATCACCGGTTGAGGCGGAGGAAAAGAGCCACGAGGAATTATTCGGAAATTCGACGTCAACCTGCGAGCAAACCACAGGAAGACCCCGAGGAGGAGGATGACAATGATGATTATGTCCCCCATAGACCCACCAATTACCATTATGACCCGGATACTGATCGAATTATCTACGATAAAAAGCCCACGACCGAAAAATCTGTAGAGGAAATTGTCGAGGAGTATTTTGAAGAGGAACCAGAGGAGGTGACAACCACCAAGAAGCCTCCACCTGCGCATAAGACAGTTTTTCATAAGGATGTGCTGAATAAAGCTAATGGAAAGACACTTGTTGATTTCATAGCGTTATTGAAGTCAGACCCGTCTTATAAGCCTATTGAAGATCCTACAACTACCAAAGAACCACCTTCTACGACTACTCAAAAAGCTGCTTCAACCACACCTCCTGAGTTTTTGAAATTTTTGGATAAATTACATTCAAGTGAAGGGTACAAGAAGATAGACAACCCGGAAGATGTCCCTGCTGCAAAGAAGAAACCGAAGACAACCACTGAAGCTCCTGTTGAAGAAGAAGAAGAGGAGGAAGAGGTTGTACCGGCGGGTAGTGTACAAAACTCACCAGGTGGTCAGTTTGGACCTGATGGAGGTCTACAAATCTTTGATATCAATGATTACTTACCAAAAGTGAAGACCTACACTCCAAGAACCTCAATTGATTATTCAAAGTATAAAACTATTGAGAGGACTACGTCAAGACATAATTTGAGCAGTCGTTATAGTGAAGAAGATGAAGAACCCTTTGAAAAACGTCCAACTGAAGCACCTACAGCTTCAAAGTATCAAACAGCTCCCCCTAGACCCAAATCACCACCAAAAGAAGAAAAAGAAGATGATAATGATGATGCGCCACAGGTGGCTGCTGTGACACAAAACAAAGACGAAGAAGAAAAAGAAGACGAAGTAACTACAACTTCCAAACCCACAACGACCACATCAGCTGTAAAGATCCGTATCCGTGGCAGGCAGCGACCTACAAGACGTCCCACACGTACCACCACAACCACCAAACCACTTTCCGAGGTTCCCACCGATGAAGTAACATCTGATCCTGTTGAAAATTACACCCCAGCGACACATCGTCCCCCATCTCGAGTTTATCCACGTCGCCATCGGCCAAAAATCCGTGTCCGATCAACCACCACTCCAACTTCAGTTCCAGTGGAGCCTGACAACGATGAGGATTCTTCCGAAACAAGAAAAGAACCATCCGCCGTCAGCAACATGTGATACCGGCGAATCACAAGCCCGATTACACTCCGCTCACGATCTCGAAGCGCATGGACGATTATCCCACGATGCTTGTGCAGCGTCAGGCGCGGCTTGTAACACCCGAGATAATAAATTATAATCAGACCGCCGGCGGCACGGCAAGCCGCCCGGAGAGATCAACCCGCGGCAGTTCGCCGCGCGATATAAAGTTGCTCGCTTAGCAACCCAAGCCTCGACGGGAAGTCAAGATAAAGACGCGCCAGAGGTGCAGATTAGGCTGGATTCGAGAAACATTGACAGGAGCGATGCCCCCAACGCACGCAGTCCTGTAAAGTTCATCAAGGATCCAAATAAGCGACTCTACTTCTACGCACCGTTATGATGAGAGTATTTGTTATCTAGTACTATCTATTTGTTATTGTAAATAAATAAATTAAATTTTACTTTTTGCGATGTGTGTTTTTTTCCTCTGTTGTCGTTTGGATAATTTCAGGAACAGTTCGTAATCTAGTGTTTTGACTCGTAGCAGCACCTGAGGCGGAAAAAACCATGTGAAAAATGATCGTACTCTCGAAGACACCGTCGAAGAAAATCTTTCACTCGACGCTGGAAATGCTGTCGCTGGACAAGGACGTAGCGTCCACCTTTCAGCCGAAAGCTACGGAAAGTGTCGCAGCTAGACAACAAACATTCGATGGCGCGTTCAACGGGCAAGGTAAAATCAATATCCATTACTAATGTGTTTAGGCCCGAAGGCATTTTATTTACGTACCGAAACACACTCGGACCTGTCTTGTTGAACGAGGGATAACACGATATCCATTGATATTCGCCATTTTTCACTGCGTTTTTTTTTGCGATTTTTTTCGCGCTGGAAAACACGCTTTTATTTTATTATTCGCCTAGTATTCACTTAGCATTCAGCCTTCGTGCATGATTAACGTCGTACGTGTACCGCGCAGGTTGAACATAAGCCCACGGGAATATATTGCTGTCCAGGATGACAAAAGACACGCCTAGACAAGTGCCGGTTGTGCGGCATTAAAATTTAAGCGCTGAATGCGATGCGTTGTTTTATGGGATGCTACGGGTCTTAATATTTCATAAGGATTACAAATGCTTCGCTTTTGATAAATTGCACGATTTCGATTGATACATATTTGTGTTTGCTTAGAGTACTTCTACCCGTTGATCATCGCCTCGATTGGATTGACCGTGTTTCTGGTGACTGTCGCTGTCGTCCTGGTGCGGAAACATCGCATCAAGCGGGAGGATAGCGCCAACAAAGCCAGCAGCATATTGGTTTATCCATCGCAACAAGGATCTCTCCAACCGCAATTCTTGTAAGCTGCGAGTCTTATAATACTTCTTTATAGAAAACTAATTTCATCAAAACTTATTTTTAAAGGACTAAGGAAATTCACTTCAGTTTACCGCCATTGAGGAGTACTTCGTTGGGAGATCTGCATGAGACCGAACAGGACTCTGATGTTGACATTGAAACTGAATCTCTGTTGCCAACTACTCAACATAACCAAAGATCACATTCTTTCAGTATGTATCAACACATATCTACAACCTATACCTGTCATAATATATTACGTATTAAGTGGCTAAATAGGAGTTTTAGTCACGCCGTGACTAAAGTACTTTAGTCACGGCCTTGGCCGTCCGTGTTTAAAATACCACTTTCTGTGTCTAAAAATCCTGGAAAACTGACACTTTAAAGGTGGAAGTATAAAAATGAATTTATCTATTTATTTTCATACAGGTTGCTATGGCCTAGGAGTAATTGAACCAGCTCTATACAAGAATACCCTGGACTTGGATGATATTCAATGGCCGGATGGACATATTGGACGAATCTGGTTCTCCTTACGATACGAACCATCAACTGAAAAACTTCTGGTATCCCTGCTAAAGGCCAAGAACTTACCATCAAGAACCCTGGGAACTGTCAACAGTTGTGATCCATATGTCAGGTAATGAGTTTACCCAAAATTATAAAAAAGATATTTAAATTCCGTTATTATTTCAGATTGCACTTGATGCCAGATGAAAGACGATACTTACAGTCAAAGCAAAAAAAGAAGACCTGCAATCCATACTTTGATGAAACACTGGTCTTTCATGTAAGAACCACTTGTAACCACTTGTTACCAGCCCAACAGAAAAAAAAAACTAAAACGTTTCTATTGATCTTTAGGTGTCTCCGAAAGATATGTCCGATCATTATTTGAAGTTAACGGTGATTGATGGCGGACGGACCAAGCGGCGTGCTGAAATCGGCCACGTCACCTATCTCCTCAAGGAATTGGAAATCGGAGACGGGTCTGAACAGCAACTCTTCAAGCTTGACTTGGAAAAGGTGATAGGTTCTACATATATCAATTTTTTCAATGTTAATAGCATTTGTCTTTACAGGAAACTACAGAAATTCGATCGGATCTGGGTGAGCTTCTCATTTCATTGGTATATAATGAAAACCTGTGTCGTCTGACCGCTACTGTCATCGAGGCTCGTCGACTCAAGGTAAGTAACAAATATTATATTATATTTTAAACATATGAAAACAGAATAATAGCAGTACAACTAAATAACATTCCAAAGATAAAAGTAAGTACAAGTTTCATCCAGTGAGTGAAAAGGAATTCTCGTTTCCTCATTAAATGCTTCAATATAAACAGGTTGCGATCATTGTAAGGCGGGTACCTGATGTTTTCAATCCTCTCTACTAAGGAATTCAAAGGTTTCTTCAACACACTCTTCTCATGTGTGAATGCGTCGAAGGTCTTCTTTCCGTGGTAACTCCCAAACCCACTTGCACCCACACCTCCAAATGGTAAACTTGCTGGTGCGACGTGTATCAATACATCGTTTACGGCCACACCACCAGAGGAGGTTCTGGTGATCAAATGTTCAACCACCTGCTGATTCCTAGCAAAAATGTAAAAGGCCAAAGGTTTTTCTCTTGCTCTTAGAAAAGAGACTACCTCATCCGGATTCTGTATTACTACTATTGGTAGTATTGGTCCATAGGTTTCCTCATACATCAAAGAAAAGTTGGGAGTTACATTTGCCAGAATAGTTGGTTCAAAGTATAAAGTCTCGCGATCATGGTGCCCACCATATGCTATCTCCTTACCATTTAGGTAGGATACCAATTGGTCAAATTGTGCTTTGGATATGATACGTGCATAATCCGGGAGGTTTGTGGATCACCATAAAACGCTGAGATGACTCCGGTACCTCCCGGATAAAACGCTTCATCACCTCTTGCGTGCAGAGGATATAACCAGGGGCAATACAAGTCTGACCAGCGTTCACACACTTACCCCACATTACCCTCTGAACGGTAAGATAGATATCTGCTGATTCATCTATATAAACAGGATTTTGACTGCCTACCACGAACGTACCAGGAATAAACGCCGTGGCACAAATCGCCTGTAAAGTTTTTGCTTTGTTTAGAGTTCCTGTGTAGAATAAATAATCAATATCAGGTTGTTTCCTGATTGATCCATCAGACACCAAATAACAGGACCCATCCAAGTAGTTATTGAGTTGTTCAATTAGGAATTTTGTGGTATGTGTTGCCATTTCCGGAGGTTGTATCACCACACAGTTCCCTGCTGCTATGGCACTTGCTAGAGGTTTCAAGGTACTCCGGAAGGGATAATTCCATGCACCGACAATAAACACAACCCCATATGGGTCACGGTAAATTTGTGGGGTACCAAAAAAGTCCATAAGGCGTTTGTAGGTGTTCTTCGGCTTCAACCATTTTTTAAATTTACTGAGAACATTAAGCACATCATTCTTGAGGAACTCAATTTCAAATAGTGATGCTTCAAACGCATTCTTGCCCAGATCCGCCTTGAGGGCTTGGAGCATCTTATACTCCTTATCCTGGTACATACGGAATAGATTAGTTAATTGCTTCTCCCGGAAGGAGACCTCCATTGTACGCCCCAGATTGAAACTCTTCCGTGCTATTATCGCCGCATTGTCAAAACTTAGACACTTCGCCACAACTTCTACAACCACTTGCTCCGACATTTTGCGGGCGAATGAAAGATGATGGTCAAAGTATGAAAACATGAAGTAAAAAATAATAATCTGGAAACTAACAAACACGATCGCCTTGGGACCCAAAGCGTCATTCAATAAATATAACAACACAATTTACCGCATACACACAAAAAACGTTGTTATTATAAATTGTTATTATTTTATAAGCCGCGTGATTTAATGAGGTGTCAAAGGGCGTTTTGCACCACGAATAACAAAACTATTAAATTTTTTCGAATTCACGCTCGAGTAAATAAACCTCGGCTCACTTTGAGTTGCATCAACGACTGCCTGCTGAGCTTTGAGTGTTGGTGTTGCAAATGGGACATGGTATGCATCAGGAAATACAATGTGTTTCAATACGAGCGTAAATCTTGCGCGAATCAATCGATGATTCTTAATCGGCTCGGAGCGGTGTGTAACCTGACAAGTTTCCATTTCCATCCGAAGAGAAAGGAGTAACCTGCATTCAGGTAACTGACCGTTCTCAATACGGCAGAAAATCACACATCGCGCGCAAAGTGTGATATTTATGTAAATATTAATTCATCTCACATATTGGATCTTGCACAAAGCACGCAAAACTTGATTTATACCGACAGCAATTGTGAGTTAAAGTTAAAGTTAGGAAACACGAACGAGGAAATGCAACAGTGAAATGTACTTTTGCAAATTGCACGCCTCTGGCCTAGTGAAGCATTCCGGGGATTACCTACCTCTTCGCCAGCCGGATAATTGTATTGTAATTATATCCTAAACGTGCACGGCGCGCAAGTGAAGCAGCTTTCAATTTCCAGCTCACACATCGCCGACAATTGCGTGAAAGTCTGATTACACACTCGTTTCACTCGCGTTTGAACTGCATTCACGCTTATGACATAATCTCACACATAATAAAATTTGCATTCGAATTGAATGAAGCCAAGAAAAGACTTTTCCATATTGGACAGGTCATGGCATCATGCTTCGCGTTTGGTGAATAAACATTTTCGTTCGCTGAATGAATATCGTCATATCGATAGTTTTGCGAATTCGTTTCGACATGCATAGTGCACACTTAAACATTGTTATGGCTACGACATTGCCCAATGCATACATGATGAGTTTTAATTAATAAACCTTTAAAGTAAATAATTATAATAAAGATTAAAAACCAATCGAATGCGCATATATGCTCAATCATGTTTACGCTTTTACTTTGCAAAGTATTGTCATTTGCATGCATGAATAATTGAATGCTACCTCAAGGAGATATCATCATCAGCAGCGGAGGAAAGCAAGTGAAACATAATTCTGGAATCGTATTGACATTGACATCCATTCGGAAATTATTGATTGCGAGTGACAATTAATAAATGAGAATTAATTCCGTGTGATTAGCTGAATGAAGAAGTGCAGTCAGGCGAACGTTGAATAAAAAAGTGTTTCTCTGTTACCTGTGGATTCCAATAACTGGTCTCGCCAATCGATATCGACTCATTTACCTGGATAATTAATGTTGCAAAGTTGCAAGGGAACAAAGAAATCTCGCGCGTTTTATTTGCACAAACGAGTCAACGAGTTTTAATTATGTATTAAATTATTGCTAAAATTGCTACTAAAAATCATACAATTGATTCTTTAAATAAGAGTTATTACTGCAAACGTAATTGAACGCAAAAGCGCACTGCAATGGTGCAAAGTACCATAATCATAACTAATTAAATTTGCAAACTAGTCGCTCGTAAACAACATTTAAGTTATAAATAATATGTGATACAAATATCATATAATTTGCAACATTAAAACATCAGTAAATAATTTTGTTGTTGGGCTCAATTAAAACGTAGTTTTGCATGACGACAACCACAACCACTCCAGTAAGAACACGAGTAAATACTGGATAGCTGTAACCGGAAACTCCGCGCGCTTCTTGAGGACAAAGTTCAGAAAGCTGCTCTTCGCATCCGTGTATGGCGGATATCGCGGCGCGGTTAATTTATCCGGGATCAGAGCAAAGTCTCTCTTGAGGACGCTCTTCTTATGCACGAAAATATCAAAACTCTTCTTTCCGTGATAGTTCCCCATGCCGGAATTTCCAACTCCTCCAAATGGTAAACTCTCAGTGGTGATGTGCATCAAAGTATCATTCACACACACACCTCCTGAAGATGTCATTTTCAACATCAGCTCAACTTCTTTTTTGTTTTTTGAAAATATATAGAATGCCAGTGGTTTCTCTCGATTGTTGATGAACTCCACAGCTTCGTAGATTGAATTCACGTTGTAAATTGGTAAAATTGGCCCGAAGATCTCCTCGGTCATGATGGGATCACTGGGGTGTACGTCCACAATGATTGTTGGTTCGATGAATCGTTCCTTGGCGTCGTATCCGCCTCCCATGGCGATTTTACCATTGCTCATCATTCCAACCAAGCGATTGAAGTGTTTATCTGTGATGATCCGGCATAGATCCGGGGAACTCTGAACGTTGTTACCATAAAATTCTGTAATTGCTTTCTTGCATGCCTGAATGAATTTTTCTTGGATTGCTTTGGTGCAGAGGATGTAATCCGGGGCAATGCAGGTCTGGCCAAGGTTCAGACACTTCCCCCACATGATTCTGTAAGCAGCCATTTCAATATCTGCTGTGGAATCGATGTAAACAGGACTTTTGCCTCCCAATTCAAGTGTGGTTGGTGTTAGATACTTAGCTGCGGCTTGATGGACAATCTTACCAACCATGGGACTACCAGTGAAGAAGATGTAATCAAATCTTTCTGCTAACAATTCTGTAGTTTCTTCAATGCCACCTTCAAAAACTTGATAACACTCTGTATCCAGATACTTGGGTATTGTCTCCGCGATGAATCTGGCACTTGCACAAGCAATCTCCGAGGGTTTCAGAATCACACAGTTACCAGCTGCTATTGCACCTGCCAAAGGTAGCAGGGTCAACTGCATGGGATAATTCCATGCTCCCATGATTAATACAACTCCAAAGGGATCACTGTAGATTTTCAATTCGTTGAGCAAGTTAGCAATATCCTTCGGTTGATCCTTGGGTTTCATCCAGGACTTGAAATGCATGAGGATATTGGTCAGGTCATTCTTCAACAACTCGGTTTCTCCCAGTGAAGCTTCCGATTTATGCTTACGCAAGTCAACATTCAACGCCTCCCACATTTCCTTCTCGGTCTCGTTATACATCCTTTGTAGATTCTTCAATTGCTGTTCACGGAACTCAACCGTAAGGGTTTTATTGGACTGGAAAGCTCTACGAGCGATCGTCACCACATCCGCAGCGGATTTAATCGGACTCTGCGGCTTGCAGAAAATCGTCTTGCCATTGGGTTCCTCATCGAAGTTAACAACCGCATAGTTGGTCTCACCTAATTCTTCACCCCGGGGAACTATGATGACGTTCTCCATCATGGTCCCAAGTTGGTTCCAATCAACCGAATCACTTCACTAAGTTGTAATTTCACCACAGAAATAAACAAACAAACTGAGTTGTACTCGATGCCGGTGTGATGCTCTACCGGCGTCTTATGTCGGGCGAGTGAGGCATACGATTGGCTTCCTGGTCGGCGTGCTTAGTTAATTTATTGGCGCGGTAGTGGCGCGGATACGACGAACGTAACGAACGTCACCAGCCGCACGAACGAAACCCGCTGCTCAAACAAAGCTTTTACGTTTGTTACATTATGCATCTACTACCGCACATAATGCAATCATGTACGGCATTAATTAAACCAGCGTTTTCTGTATTAATTCATAATCAATCCGTTCACCAGTGATCATGATATTGAACATAAACTTGAACAAATGTAACAAAAGTGTTTTTTTTTCTTCTTCGCCAGCGGCCTTGCGAAAAGTTCACATACTTTTAACTCGGAGATAAGCTGACGTGAATGGCGTCCACATACGAACAGATTTTATGAATACCTATATATTAAAATCAATTCAGGGGGACCTTGAATCATTTTGAATCATTTTCGATTTTAACACGATCGCAGGTTCATATTTGCTGCTGCTATTGCCCGAAATGTGTTCGCATCTGGCCAGCGGCTAGACCGCTAGACCAACAACTCGTTGCGTAACGGCGATAAACGAAAAAAAAAAAACACATCGTATCGTTACTTGTGTTCAAATTGTTAATATGCATAATAAATTAATAACATAAATACCAGTGTTTCTCAACCAACAAAAAATAAATAAATAACAAGGAACCAAATATAACGTTCCGTTCAACTTGTTGATGACCACTACTTTGCATTGACAATGCTAGTTGATAATAATAAATATTAAAAGCGTTGTTGAAATTGTTACATCGCGCAGAAAAAGTTCCGTTCTGCACGGGAATTCGCGCCGTAATAAATTACGATTAGTAACAAATTGCATAAATTGTGATTTAAAACATTTTTCGATCGTTTGCAAAGCGTTTTCTTTCACGTAAAACACAATGTCAAGATTTTAAGCTAATAAAATATTTAACGAAATCTCTTATCATGAAAAATTGATAACAATTCTCCAAATATCCAGCCATTCATCGATACGGAAGTCGAGTTCACATTACTTATGTAACAAGATGTAATAACAGTGTCTGTTGTCTTGCTGTGCGTACCCAGGTTATAAATACAAAGAAACAAAGTCAAACAAGTGCGTATTCATTATTAATTGGGGAATTTCGACGATGAAAATGTATCTTTACACTCAAATACAATTTTTTTGTTATTTTTAATGGAATCCAAGAAAAACAATGTCAAGATAATTATATCTATTAGTTTTGCTTTTCTTTACAATCGATGTGAATAAGCACATCAAAAGAAACGTCCGTTTTATTCAATTGCGAACAAACAAAATAACCGTCCATTAAGCGCGCGGTAATTGATTGTAATTAATTCGCTCTCTCAATGCGAACGTTTCGGAAAACGATGGAACGAATAATGCGGCTGCAGTTTCAGGGTGACAAGCACGAGGCCTACGTCCGCCTGACATTGAATCAGCACTACAAGTCGGTGAAGGAGAAGCGGACGCGCGTGGTGCGCAGCGCTCAGGAGTCCGTCGCCACCTTCACCGAGGGCTTCAACTTCAAGCTGACGCCCTCGCAGATGGACATCACCAGCCTGGCGTTCCACATCTTCCAGTCGACGAGTGGTTATGGTAGGGGTACGTGGCTTTGCATTGTTTCTTAGATGTGCTTTCGCAGTACTCGATGTGAGAATGAAATTAAAATTCAATGAAATTTTTTATCCAACGTAATAATTTAATTCACAATACAAACAAAGCGAAAAAATATGATATGAGTTAAAAACTTGTTAATTAAATAATCATTACTCGACGGTTTGCGGTCAATTCGCCACCCACTGGAGAAAAAAACCAAAAACCACACAATTATTTCATTAATTCATGAATTTGTGCGGTGGTGGGCTTCAGGAACACATGTCAGTTTCGATGGGAAGCTCACGCCTGCTCATGATCATCTAGTTTAGCCCGGTCGGGGAGGTGTGGGTTAATTAAACAGCCCGCACATCGATATAATTACACACTGAACTTTCGCCCGCGCACGCATTACGAACGGACAATCGCAATTATAATATTACCTATGCAGGGATAATAATGATAATCGACGATTGAAAATTTTGTTGTAAGCGATCTCGGCGTAATTGTACGATGCGCTAATATCTGATTAATTTTGCAGATAAATTGATTGGCAAATGCGTGCTGGGATCGTACATGTTCGCCAGGGGCAAGGCGCTCATTCACTGGAATACCGCGATGGCGAACTCCATGGAACAATCGCAGCAATGGCACGTGCTTTGCGAATGAGGAGGCTAGCTCCGAGCATACATACATTTTAGCCAAGTTTTCTCTGTCCTTCATTAGCGCCATCGGGCGGATAGCGAATCACATAATATTTACCTGTAAGATATTCAAACCAATATATACATGTAGTTTCGGAGACTATAGCAGACTATCTACGTAGAACATTTCATTTTATTGAAAATTTATTCAATCGCAGTTTAAAAATAGAAAAATTGTTTGATTCTAGCTTTATAGAAATATAGTGCGCATAATTTAGTATAATATATCCACAAAAACACTTTTAAAAAAGCATTTTTTAAATTTTTTGTTTAAAAAATTATTTTTGATATTTTGGATAATATTTACAATGAATCTATGGCTATGGCGGTTGTAGATGCTGGCAGAAATGTGTGAAAACAAGTCAACAAGATTTCGATTTGAATTTTTACACTCTTAACGAGATTTTCCAGCCGGAAAACAAAGCATTTGCATTTCGTAATATATTTTCCTATTTTCATGCGATATTTCATGTGAATATCTGCAGATGCATTTCCTCGAAATGTTTAGATGCTGTATTAAAGATATAAACAACATTGAGTCGTAGTTTCATCCACACACAAAACTAGTCCTCCAACTTGCTGTTTCTCGTAGTTACCGAGTGCCCGATTTCCCGAGAAAATCGTGTTTACCTACCAGCAAATCTCCGGCCTGCTCCTTGAATGCAACACACGCCGCCTGGCTGCCAGCGGTGCAAAAGGACGTCCCAGCTGATCGGTGATCACTCCCGCTACTGAAAATCAGTTGCTCCGTCGCGACGCTCCATGCCAGACGCGTTCCATCGACGCATGCATAAAACTTTTGGCGCTGCGTGTTCAGATTACTCCACGAATACTTCTACAATTTGGTGAATCTTCCGGAAGAATTCCTCGGGCGTAGACAACACTAACAGGTATAATTTTTATTTATTTTTTTATTTTATTTTTTGTTTTGTTTATGTGGAATATTGCATGATGCGTGCGTTATTTGTATGAGAATCACGAGCGTGTTTCGGTAAACGATTTCAATGCGGGTGGTGCTCCTCTGCGCTGGTTTCATTCGTACAAATGCACAAAAATTTGTTTTCGGTGCGTACTCTCCATTGTGCTCATTATGCTCGGGAGTTTACCGTACGTCTGGATTTCGTTTGTTCTCGCTTTCCTTTCACCTCGCCGGCTCGTTTTTCCAGCGGCCGTGAGTGAGTGCGTTGTATTAGATTACAAATCCTAAATGAATCTTGATGAAAAACCTAATGGAACGAGCGCGACAAATAACGAAGTAAAAATGCGTCCTTCTTGTTCATTAATTTCTGCTCTCCCTTGTCATTCGAATATTAATGCATGCATTCGCTGTCTTGACGTAAAGTTACAGTAAACAAACCATGCAACCACGCCGGTCTAAGATTTGCTGTTAGGAAATTTTCGAAAGTCACAAACAATGCACGTAATCCATTAAATTCCAAAATCGGATCATAAGGGAGTAATAAACAGGAGATAAGCAAAATATAATTGAAAAAAGTTTTGCATATAGGCCGCAAGAGTGAATAATAATAAGTTACAATGGACGACGTCGATGGAAATAAAGAAGAATGCAAGAAAGCCGGCAAAGTTTTATATTTTCCGTCGCGCGTAATTTATAGCCGGGATAAATCCGTTTTCGAGATATTTTCCTTTGTAAATCCGTTCCACCACGAATCGCGATTTAATAAAATCTCCATTTTACAGTCGCTTTTCGCGGAATCATAAACTGTGTTTCGGCATGCAGCACACGAGGGCTGAAATCTGAGCGCCTCCTGCAGGAACCAGCGTAAAGGAAAGCAAGAAACTGGGACAAGCGTCCGCCAGCAGGAGCTCACAAAGAAATTAACTTAATGCGCAAAGAAATTGAATGAGCGTGCGCGAAACGTAATAAGCTTTAATTGAACACTGCATATATTGGCGTGTCCTTAATCTGAGCCGGCGGCATTTGTAACAGTCGCACACCGCAAAATCACAAAAGGTAAAGTCAGAGACACAGAGTTGTCACACGAGATGCGATCATTTATTATGATCGGATTCGAGGTAAAATCAATACGATTCCGCGGTTTATTAGTCTCATGTGGCTTAATTAACTTTATTATTCCAATAACGGGCATTTATTAATGTTACGCATTTTGATTTATGATTATGTGCGCGTTTTTTTCGCCGACAGATTCGAGCATGGACGAGGCAGTTCACGCATTCCGCAACAGCAACCTCAACTCCAACTCAACGAGACTTTCCTGGTGAAGCGCACCGATGATCCCAAGTACTTCTATGTCGCTATTGCGAGTTTAATCGTCTTCCTATTAATCTGTATGATTATTAACTGAATATTGCATAAAATGTTTGGTTGATTGAGTTGTTTATGTTGTAGCTATCATCACAACTGTCTTGCTATGTGTCACCCTGAAGAACGAGCCGATTCTCTGGGAGGCCGACGTGGAGAAACCTCCGGAACCATCTGGAACCGCTGATGAAGTCGCTGATTCTTTTGAAGAACATGAGCGTGAATGCGAGGATGAAAACAACGTTTAGTAACATTCCACAAACTATGACTATAATATTACTCTCTCAATGGATGCTACAAAGTTGTTTTAATATATTTGTAAATGCACATAATATATAAAAATATAACATTGTAAGGAAAAATAAAATGCTAGTGTACCTGGTGTGATGGTGAAGGAATGGTGCATGTAGGGATAAGTATCATAGCGTATAAAAACCGATTTGTTGAGAAATTGGTTGATTTAATCTGTTTTGCTTTTCGATTTAAATTTTCTTCTTTTTTGAGTTTTAGCGTGAATTTTGGCTTTTTGTCGTTTAACTCTTGAACTATTCGAACAACATAAAATGTTTAATATTCTGGCTCGGAATCGCAAAGAATTTCACCAGTATCGTCTAGACACGCATCGTAATGATGACTTCGGCGGAATTTGGCGATTATTGACAGGAACGCTGAAATTTCAGGGGTTACCACCACGTCGTTCTGAAATAAATCATATTTTAAACTAAATTTTATTAAATTTATGTTTGTGTTACTTTAAAATATTTAAGGACGTTTTTTGTGATTGTCTCCAGATCGTTACCAACTGTAGCAGAGCATGTGTAAAGATTTGTCTTTGATTTGCGCACCATGGTGAACCAATCAGCCCGGCAGTCGAATTTACCCACCTGAAATAATAATAAATAAACAAATGAATTAATTGATATTTAATTGGTTGTATGTTGGTACTGGTGTCGCGGTCAAGGACTGGAAATATTCGGTTTCCCCAATTTCAGCGAGTAGTTCTTTCATGCACTCCAACTCATGCTTGGAGCAGGTTTTGATCTTTTTCAACATTGGTCGTCGCATTGGCACTGAACAAGCAATCTTGTCATATTTATTCTCGAAATTGGTCGTGGGTCTTTGTTGTCCTGGTGATGGTGTAAACAGCGGATGCATCATAGCTTGACGTTGTGCTCTCTGTTGATGGACTTGCTGTTGCAACACGAGTTGATAAACGTGTTGTTGAGCTAGAGCAGTTTGCTTCTCTTGCTGCTGCGCTAGCTTGTCATTGATAGCTTCAGGGGTGCATTCCTGGGGTGAATTCAAGATATCCTGGTCAAACCAATGACGCCAATCTAGACCACAAATTGCTTGTGCTTGTTCAGCAGCCGCGTTCTTTAGGGAGATGTTGTTGCATGCGGATATAGCATGCTCAAACTCATTATCATTACTGCAAGCCCTTTGAGCCTCGAGTCTCTTGTAATGTTGTTCGATATTCTTGGTGGTGGGAAAGAATTCCACTGTGGGGCAAGCTCTATCCGCACTGTACAACTTTCTGCTGTTACAGAATTTCTTCTTGGTTTCATTGATCATATCAATCCTGTCATGGGTTGGTGGAGTCTGCGATTCTTCATCTACACATGCATCAAAATCAAAATCAAGGGGTGTGTCCCCAGGTTAGAGTCGAAACCTTCTGGTAGAAAGGACATCTTTGGGGCGCGACTGCGATGGAGGAAGGGTGGTAAAGGCCCTGGATTGCTAACATTACTGTCCAGATTGGAGAATATACGGATCATGTGCTCGGTAAGGTCTCGGGTTGCATGCTCCCAAACAGAGTAACAGGCACGGAAGTCCGAGGTGAGTTCCCGGTTAATGTTCCCTAGGGATCCGTCTTTGACCTGCAGGTACCCTTTCATCAAGTGCCAGCAGTTGATCAAACGCACATAGGCATAGATAAAGTCCTTGGTAGCCCATGGTACACCCTGGGAATGAATATTGGCTACAGTCAAAAATGGGCGATTGATTTCGCCGCGGGTACGGAAGCACAGGTCGTGGATCTTCTTGAAACATGGTCTATGCTGATGGCGGATGGCAACCTTCTCAGCAATCTCACATCCGGCATCTAGGAATTTAATAAAATTCTCGGTTTCGGGATCATATAAATTATAGTAATCATTGGGATCATCTCCTGAGTTGTAGAAGAATTGCTCGCCGCTAGATTGCTCTGTGAATGACTCATTCTGCTTCTGCAATTGAGCTGCGAGGTTCTCCCGGAAGACCCTGTCATAGAAGGCGCGCTCCTGCACTGCTCTCTCCTGATTCAAACATGCGTTAATCACATGATCCTGAATTCGTTGCTCGCGTAACATCGTCTCCTGCGACAGTGTCAATTGCGCATTGTAGTTAATACCTCCGGATTGATTAACTTCCGGTACCTGGACACTATTGTTTTGTAATTTATTGAAGTACTCTCGTCCATACACCTGGGTCATCTGAGTCCTACAAGACGTAGGCGTCATCAGAGGTGTGGTGGTCTTTGATGAGAGAGATGTTACGCTCGCAAACGTAGAAGTGCTGGAGTGCTCTGTGCACGGTTTGGACGTTTGTGGTCTTTGGGGCATCGGAATGGTCGAGAATAATTGTGACTCCGGGGTATTGGTATCATCTGGCCAATACGTCCCACTATGGGCACGCGGTATGCATGGGATATTTCTGAGAATTGAAATATGGGCACGGTAGGGTAAATTATTTGGCCCGGCTGACAGCTCGGTATGTTTGGGATTAAGAAAGCGGTTATTGGTACGCTGGTTACGGGTTTGTTCGCTTCCGTCTGCATTCCCGACGAGACGGGGTTTGGGCAATGGGGGTAGTTCATTCTGTGTTTTGTTGTTCAGAAGAGCGCTAACGAAAGCAAGAGCTGTATGCTCAGGCACCTGAAATGAAACACATAATGTGGTAATAGGGACCCCTTTTTTTTCAAATGTCAAAAAGGGGCTGATAAAATTCTGTAAAATATGTTTCACGTTATTTATTTCTGACCACTGAATATTTTACGTCTTTTGTGAGCCTAATATCCTACTAATTCTCCTGAGTAATGATTTAAATATATACAGATTGAAATATTCTTACTTTTTTAATGATATGTAGCTGCAGAAATTTTGAACTTAGAGGTGACACTGAATATGAATTTTTTTCGAGAAATAAAATGTCAAACAAGGAAACAAAAGCAGTTGCTATGCATGCGATAATATAAAGAAATGAAAATTAAAAGTTTTGCATAAATAAAATTCGCTGAAAATCGCATTGAAGAATAAACGCGCAGTATTGCTGCACAAATATTCAATGCAAGCGTAAATAAACACAATCTCACGCGGAGAGGATAAAAAAGTTTCACAAGAATCGTGTGATCCGATGCGGATAAAGGTAAACAAACAGCTCGCAACGCATCCAATTCCAAGAGATTTAATATAAAAATTTGCATTTGAGCGACATCTTCTCTTGAATTATAAAGTTTTACTGAAGGTGATTGCACGCACACCATTACATTTATTTACGTTTATTTTAACGTGATAACAAACAGAATTCCACGATAATACGATAATACAATACAATAATATTGTTGAATAGAGGAGTTTACAGATATTTTATGCAAGTTATGACAATTTTATATAAGTATTACCGAATTATACTTCTTTAGCGCTTGTAATGATAAACAGTTTCAAGCAAATGACAAAAGTCAAAAAATAATTGTTTACATAGAAATTTATTCTTAAGAATTACCTAAAAACTGAATCAAAAATTAGTTAACGGTTAAATATTATATGCTTGGGAATAAAAGAATTTATAAATAAACGCGTAGATTTGCTGCATAAATATTAAATGCAGGTAGAAGTAAACACGTTCTCGTTCGTTGTTGATAAAAAGATACGCAAGAATCGCGTGATGCGATACGGATACAAATAAACAAACAACTCTCAACTCATCCAATTCCACGAGATTTAATGCAAAATGTGCATCTTAGCGACATCTTCTCTTGAAATATAAAGTTATACTGATGTTGATTCACTTGCACTTATACATACTACGTCTACATTTATTTCAACTTGATAACAAATTCTCACTGCTTCGTATTAGCAATACGTCTTCCACAATGATACGATAATGCAATATAATAATATTGTTGAAAATAATCCGCAGACATTTTATGCAAGTTATGGTAATTTTATGCAAAAATTTTAAATTATTTTTATGTTTTAATTGAATTAAACTTCTCTAGCGTTTGTAATGATAAACAACTTCAAGAAACTGACAAAAATCTAAGAATTAATTAAATACGTACATAGAAATTCAGTAAACAGTAAAATATTATATGTTTTAAAAGAATAAAAGCATTGATAAATAAACGCGCAGATTTGCTGCACAAATATTAAATGCAGGTAGAAGTAAACACGTTCTCGTACGTTGATGATAAGATAGATACGCAAGAATCGCGTGATCCGTATCAGAATAAAAGTAAACAAACAGTTAGCAGCTCATCCAATTCCATGAAATTTAATCTAAAAATGTGCATCTTAGCGACATCTTCTCTTGAATCTTAAAGTTATATTGAAGGATGCTATTCGTTCAATTGATAAGGTGTACGTGCACCGATAGTGTAGGTAGTATCGATGCGAAGGTAAATCGCATGCACAAACTCCGCTCGCAAATTTATCTCAATCTTATTACCAACGCTCGCTGCTGCAATACTATGATATATTATTAATATTGGAATAAAATATAATAATATTGTTGTAATAAAAGTCCACAATAGGTTTAAAATAAACTAATTTTTATGCAATTAACGCGAATTAAACTTTTTTGCTGCTTGTAATGATAAACATGTTGCTGATAATGTCAAAAATGTAAAAATTAAACAAATATGTACATAGAAATTTATTTCGACGTCCCCAGTAGTAAAAAGTGGCTTAAAATATTTGTAGAATATGCTTGCAACAAACATTTTTACTCCTGTAGATTATTTTTACTTCAAAAGTGCATCGTAACGCCATCCAGGAATCATATCAAAAGTAAAAATGTAAGACATTTTTTGGTATACGTGTGTATAAGTAAGAAAACATTAAGATAGTAGACTTGTATCTGTGTGGGCGAATTAATTTCACACTGATACGACTGCTTCCAATCGTGTACGTGCTTCTTTACAATTAAAGAAGTAGCATTTTTAAATATAACTGTACAATCCAAGTCGAGGTGGCGCTAGAATGCACTTTTACGAATTAAATTAAACTTCATTCGACACTTTCGCCTTGAATATCGAACAATAACAAGATTATCAGTTCGGCACGATATTTCTGTTGAAATTCTTACAATAACATCACGATGCGTTTGTTTATTTTATAGTATGTAGATAAAAAACGAACATGTAGATTAAAAAAACGTGTTTATAAAACTTGAAACATGATTTATAAGTACACGAGGAATAAAATACAGAAAGTAAATGTAACTACCCAGAGTAAACCTAGATGGCGCTAAGATGTACTTAAGTGAATTAAACAGCCATATCCCACTTAAAAACAACTTCATAGTTTGACCCAAGATGGCATTACAGTGCATTTTAATGCATTAAATTATACATCGTACGACGTTCAACGTACTATCATATCACGATAAGATAATCAGTTAAACCTGATATTTTACGTTGAATCTCATGCTTAGACCACACAAAAATAATTTGTTTATTTTATAGTAGGTAAATAAATCAACAAATAAAATTTTACATGTTGACAAGTTATTACTTATTTTATTCCAATTAAAATAAAATATATTTTCTTTATCGAATACGTAATCCATGTTTAATAAAAAAAAAATTAAATTAAAATTAAATTTCTGAAATTTCCATATTTATCCATTTCCGATAATAACCATATGAAATTAAATTAATGGTTCCATCATATCTAATGACTGTGAATACGCCGGTTTGCTAATGATTATATCCCTGATATTTATTGTGCGTACAAAGCCGAATGAAAGATCGAAAAAGATTAAAGGCGACACACAACAATGACACATGAATCATAATGAATCAAAGAAAAATGAGAAGGTGTTGGTCGCATCAAATTGACGACGAATTTGATGATTATAACGTGCGTGCATCGAGAAATAACGCCCACGCCATTGATGTTTTATTAATCATACCTCGCGTCCAAAAATACATACAACAAGCACCACACGAATAAATGAAATGAAAAGATCCTTTCATCGCTTGCACAACTACTTCTCGTAATGAGCGTGAGGAATTAGCGAGCCCCATTTGGCTTCGAAGCTGTTGTGATAATATTTGGATATTTGTTTGTTTTGTGTTTGTTTACGAGACAAAGTCAGCGCAGCGGATTCGGAATGTTGTGTTCTGTTGTTATTTGAGATTTTCCGCGCGCACAGGGTGGAAAGGCCTGCGTTTGCAAAGCGGCGTCTATTTTTAAATGAAACTATACCGGTCGCATGCAACAATGTATGCTGTATGCTATTCCCCGGCACTTTGCGCATTTGAAGTCACGTAGAGTGCCTCAGGTGAAAGATGTGCTCAATTAAGTGTGCCATGGCCCACGATTACAATTCTCGTGCATTAGGCGCACCTGCACTCTGCGGAATAAACTGCCCAGCCGAGTTTTTGGATAAAATTTATTAAGATCATCAACAAATAACAAGTGACCATTCAAATTCAACAATAAAATCAATTAACAACAGTTACCACCAAATGAATGGGTAACGACATTTAGCCATGTTTGGAATGCACATGTTTGTGACCATGTTTGTGCTCATGCTTGTGTCCATGATGATGGTCATGCTTGTTCTCATGTTTGTGTCCATGATGATGACCATGCTTGTGTCCGTGATGATGGTCGTGCTTGTGGCCATGATGATGGTCGTGTTTGTGGTCGTTGTGGTGTTCGTGTTTGTGTCCATGATGGTGGTCGTGTTTGTGGGCCTGATGATGGTCGTGGCCATGCTCGTGTTTGTGCCCATGATGATGATCATGCTTATGGTCCTCGTGATGGTCCTCCTTGTGCTCCTGGTGATGCTTATGCCCGTGCTTGTGACCATGCTTGTGATCATGATGATGGTCATGCTTGTGGTCCTGATGGTGGCTGTGGGCATGCTTGTGTCCATGATGATGATCGTGCTTGTGGTCCTGGTGATGGTCGTGCTTGTGCTGGTTGTGGTGGTCGTGTGCGTGCTTGTGCTCCTGCTTGTGTTTGTGGTGATGTTCCTGCTTGTGCTGGTGCTTGTGCATGTGGGTATGTTTGTGGTAATGGACCTCGGCGTGCTCCTCGTCCTCATGGTGGCTCTTTTGATCCGCCCAGCGACTCTCGGAGTTCTCGGCGTCACGCGGTGCTAGCTGCGTTTGGTCATCGGCATCAGCAGCCGCCTCGCCGTAATCCTCGTAGTCTTTGGACGTTCGCGACTCCACCGGGGACTGCTCCTCGGGTTTGCTCGGGTAGGTCTTCTCGAAGGTCGAGAACAATTCGTCGAAGTGGCGGCCGGGCTCGGCGTTGGTCTGGGCCACGGCCGGCGCTACGTTGGCACTGTTCCCGGTGTTATCGACTTCGGCGTTGCCGGGGGCGGCGGGGAACTTCTGAGGGTAGGTGATGTAAGGTGGCTGGTGGACGTAGTACGGCGCCACATATTGTTCGTAGTCGATGCGGTATGAGCAGACGCCCAAGAAGACCGTGGTCAAGAAACACGCGGTTGTCTGATCATGAAAATCAACAAATTACTCTTTTTGAAGCCCAAAATTAAAATTATCACAATTTTAATATTGACAATATGACTCTGGATGCAATGACTTTCTTTTTTCGCTTGCTTAGCAAATTGAATGAGATACTATTGAATGTGCTCACCAAAACTCCCATGTTGGATTCCTAGTAGGTCTTCTTAGAGCCCAACGAAGCTGAGTACTGTCTTCCGTTGGCGAATCGTTGCGTATTTATACTCCCCGAGATACGCTAGTTAATCGTAATTAATTCAGAATAGCGTGCCGTACCATTCGATGCCTTACTCATTTAATTTCTCGTTGGTACAATTTGTGCATCCCGAATCTTGCGCTTCGATTGTTTCCATACCGTGTTCGCAGCGATTTTATTACTTTGTGCATTTTGCATGGAGCTTCGCGCTTCTCGCTTCTTGCGTTTTATCGATAGTACCGTCATTATTTATGAAAATATCCCAAGCGCGTGCACTCTACGTACGAAAACCAGCGTGAATCATTAATAATAATTCATAATTGTTCCTAACGGAAGGCCGTGGACGTGCAAATCAAAAGCCAGGCAGTGTGAAATCTTGAATCTTGCCGAGTTTCACTTTATTTGCATTCAATTCTGTAGGCACGAGAGCATCGATTTCTTTTTCGCTGATATTGAATCGAAGTGTTTGATTTAAGCCAATAGTTCACACCAGTAGACACCGGATTCAGTTCGCACGCACGATCCACATCTCGTGCTCTATTTGCGTTCGAAGTTGAATAAGCAAATCATAAGCATTGGCATAGTCTAAGTGCATCTTTTGCTTATTACGGAAATGATCGCAGCAGAGCACTTCAGCGTTTATTTGTGTATGCCAAACAAATATTAAGTGTGCCCGTTTAAAATTCCACACTCCTCCTCGCCGCCAACTTGTTATGATAGAAATAAACATTTCGATGCCCGAATATCTTCGAATGGGAATGGGAATGAAAACACAATCATTCTCGAGCACTCTCGGCGCGAGGAGCGTGATTAAGAGCAGCATTCGAAACGTTTAAATCGTTTCGGAATTACCCAACGGCGACACGAAATTTGTTCCTTTTTCGGACCGGCATCATCGGGCCTCCAGCGCGAGCATTAAAACAGATAAGCATCGGTTTTATTGGGTTGTTGGGTTGTTTGGTCGCTTGTTCCATCTTGGGATGACCACCATTAAGGTGCTGAATAGACAAATAAGTGGTGCTTTTGGCACGCACACCTACACCCAAGAAGACAAAAATAAAACGCGACTCCTCTGTATAAGTTAAGCGTAGGCGCGTGGTTTCTGCTCCTTTGCTTATTGTTATTCATTCGCTTGTTGCAAGGCGTCGCGTCGCGGTGTGGTACAGATCGATCTCAGCGATTAGAGGTCCATTATGCCCGCCGAGAAAAAACAAGGCGCGCGAGCACTCTCGAGACGAAATCCAGAGTCATCGGGTGGCACCACTGCATCACGATAAAAAGTCGTCTCCAATTGGTACGACAATGAATTGGAAAATCGGATTAAACAGAAAACAACGAGTACGGTGCTTCGAATAGAGTCAGTCAAGCTGAACCCCCGTGTAAAGCACCTCCATCGTTGCCAATTACGCATCATTATAGCCCGAACTTGAATATGTGGGACCTTTTCAATATGTTTTTCTTCAGCCACCTGGAGATACTATGATAAATCAAAAATTACATCATCGTGCACGCGCTGCGCGGAGAGAGCGTGCAACAATCATTTAAAATGATTCAGTATTTTATTTTCTTTCCAGCCAGCCTCACTAATAGTCCCATCCTGCTCGAAAGTGTTTTCCACCAACAATGAAGAATGAGTTGGTGTATCAATAACAAATCATTCGTTCCTAATAAAAGCTGATAGTTTCGGCTTGAAATGGATTCAATGGTGATGATTTTATAATGGCCCTCGAAAACTTGCTGACAAATGGCTATGATTGCTTGGATATTCGTATCGAAATGATAGAAAACAGATCGATTAAACTCCGGTACTTCAAATATCCATTAGCGTATTTTTCATCGAAATTAATTTCCAATTTGATTGAAACAACAAAAAATATTCAGTGGCTGCAAATAAACTCTTCTCAATTATTCCAGCCAGCGCGAGTCAGCCGTATGCAACCGACACGGCGCGTGAATGTAATTAAAACAATGCGAGCAATGTTATAAAAGCGTCTTAACGCGCCAAGTTTAGCGCCGGCTTCAAACAAGACGTACTACATGAGCCGCGCCACCACTTGCCGCGGCGCACACATCATTCCCGTCGCTTGTCCGCCGCGGATTTGAATTTGATTTAGACTTGGCTTATAAACATTTAATTAACCCGAACCGCATTATTCGCAATCCGAAAGACTGCTCCATCCGGCGGCGCGCGCGCGCCGCGCGAAGCATGCCAAGTTACGTAATTACAAAACTTGCTTCCTTGTATACCTACAATGGTGGCGGCGGAGGCGGCGGAGCGTTCGCGAGACGTATTACCACCCTTAGACTCCATCTAGCCGAATGAGTTAAATGGTATTAGGCGTCGGTGCGCATCCGAAGTGTGATTATTCAGTGACAACTCGAAGTCGCTCCGCGTGTTCTGTTTCAGTTTTTGTTCTTCCAGCGCGTAGTAAATGACCCCGACTGCTTTGGATTTTCTACATTTGCCCAATTTGAATACTCTTCCAGGCCTGGGCGAAAGTTTAAATTTGAAACTCACACATTACGCGCTTATTTGCGTAATTCTTAAGACAGCTGCCGCGACGTCTTGCTCCATGCACATCTCGTCCTAATTAGTCATTTATACATGGTACCGAGGTAATTTTAAGAACTTTATTACTTCTTAGAGAGGTGTAGTTACATCAATGAACAAAAATTCATCAAAATTTTCAATAAATTTCGATTTTATAAAGAATTTTACTTAAAATATCTTCAAAATGATGATTTACAATCAATTTAACGTCTAGTTATCACAATTAATATTATTCAGACAGGAATCAAGATGAATCCGTAGTGGGTCTTCTTGCAATTTATTTATTGATTGACGTTGTGCGTTCCCTGAATTTTTTTGTTGTTTTATTTGTAAAAAAGCATCGCAATCATTTTTCCAGCTTGCCGAG